>NC_064626.1:854356137-854981137 GCF_023864275.1 Schistocerca cancellata
GTAAAGTGGATCTTGAAAATCATGTGAACAGCCGTCTGATGATGAACTTGCCAGTTCGGTAACAGCGCTATTTACCTAAATAAATAGCAGTATTAATAGTGGCTGGTTGCTGGTTTCTTCTTTGTAAGAATTAACCTACATTAACTGAATTTCTGTCCTGAGAGAAAGGATTCGCAATCGTTAGCAGCGTGTGAATAGCAACATTCCTTCAGAAGTAAATGTGGAATGAAATATACCCAAGCAGTATCAGGCACGCTGTTGTTAATAATATAAATGTATGCTGTATCACATAATATTAGTAGGTATTTGACTTTTTTTCAGTGGTAATGATATGGTAACAGGGACCACACGTACTAAAAAATTGCACACACGAAGGAATGATCTGCATCAGTCAACCTCATATTTCGAAGGTTGTTTTTGTTGTTGGGTTAGGGTATGAATGGGCCAGACTACAGGGTCGTCAGTTCCTTTTTCCTCAAGCAAACAAAGCTCAAGATAAAACAATATGCGAATATAGTTTGGGAAAGTAAAAGGGGGAAGAGGAATGGGGAACCACACCGACAGAGAGGAGGAAAGGAATGAGCGAAAAAACGGTGCAAACGTACAACACAAGGGCGGCCGTTGTCACCGAGTGGTTCTAGGCGCTTCAGTCCGGAACCGCGCTGCTGCTACGGTCGCAGGTTCGAATCCTGCCTCGGCATGGATGTGTGTGATGTCCTTAGGTTAGTTAGGTTTAATTAGTTCTAAGATCTAGGCGACTGATGACCTCCGAAGTTAAGTCGCATAGTGCTCAGAGCCATTTGAACCATTTCGAACAAGTAGGCAAAAGACGAACGCAAAGACAAACAAATGGAAAGAAAAGGTGATAGAGTGTTAAAATGGAGAAGGCCAGACGCCCACCCTTACATGGCACGATAAAAAGGCCCCCACGAATAAAACGTAAAACTAAATCTGCTAGTGAGGCAGTGTCGCCCAACACAGTAGGTAGGGTGCTGGGAAGGTTAAAAGTCCGACGCAGAGCGGCTAAAATTGGGCAGTCCAACAAGATGTGATACGGCATACCTTTATATTATTAACAACAAAGTGCCTGATATTGCTTAGGTATATTTCCACCAATGGTTCAAATGGCTCTAACCTAGGGACATCACACACGTCCATGCCCGAGGCAGGATTCGAACCTGCGACCGTAGCGGTCGCGCGGTTCCAGACTGTAGCGCCTAGAACCGCTCGGCTACTCCGGCCGGCGGTATATTTCATTCCACATTTACTTCTGAAGGTATGTTGCTACTCGCACTTTCTCGCTGCTACACCATTGCAAATCGTTTCTCTCAGGACAGAAATTCAGTTGTTAAACAACCGACAGTCCACAGAAAGACAACATTTCCTAGGGGTTCTGTGATTTCGGCCTTCTGGAATACGTGAACGGTCGCAACCTCACGTTTGCGGAATTCGTTTCGATTGCCAGGTTGTGTCTCGGCAGAGATGACCGTGCTCGGGCTCACGACACCGGCGCGAGTCCCTGCTACTCGCAGCGCCGCCCGCGGGCCGCGTTATTACGTTATCAGAGCGGCCAAATGAGAGCGCGGCCGGCGTTCATGTTTCATTCAGCGGCCAGAGGCCGGCGACTGGCAGATTTACGGCGCTCTCGTTCTGCTCCGTCATACGCGCCGGCCGCCGCCGCCTGCATTATTCATGGCCGCCGTTCACCACCAATAACAATTTGCGCACTGTATATTATCGCGGACGGGAAGGTGGTTGCAAAGCCGTGGAGATGCGTGCGTGCGTGCGTGGCACGCCCACGCCTCGCGCGCCCGCTCGGTTGTTGACTGACGCCTCGGGCGGCTCCTGTTATATCGCAAATTGCGCCAGTCCGCAGGTAAGGTTGTGACTAGTGGTTTCAGGAGTTACTAGGATAGTGATCGAGCAGATCTGTGGCTCATAGGAACGGATAATGGAGTGCAATTGTCCTAGGGTCATTATGCCAGTGAAATCCGACACTCTTACCCACAGTTGGAAAATAAGAGGGAACAATTCGCAGAAGATAGCTGGAACAAGTACCGGGTGATCAAAAAGTCATTATAAATTTGGAAACTGAATAAATCACGGAATAATGTAGATACAGGGGTACAAATTGACACACACGCTAGGAATGACATGGGGTTTTATTAGAAGCAAAAAAATACAAACGTTCAAAAAATGTCCGACAGATGGCGCTTCATCTGATCAGAATAGCAATAATTAGGGTAACAAAGTAAGAGAAAGCAAAGATGATGTTCTTTACAGGAAATGCTCAATATGTCCACCATCATTCCTCAACAATAGCTGTAGTCGTGGAATAATGCTGTGAACAGCACTGTAAAGCATGTCCGGAGTTATGGTGAGGCATTGGCGTCGGATGTTGTCTTTCAGCATCCGTAGAGATATCGGTCGATCACGATACACTTGTGACTTCAAGTAACCCCAAAGCCAATAATAGCACGGACTGAGGTGTGGGGACCTGGGAGGCCAAGCATGACGAAAGCGGCGGCTGAGCAAACGATCATCACCAAACGACGCGCGCAAGAGGTCTTCCACGCGTCTAGTAATATGGGGTGTTTTTTTTTTGTTCTAATAGAAACCCATGTCATTCCAAGCATTGCGTCAATTTTTACCTCTCTATCTACATTATTCCGTGGTTTATTAAGTTTTCAAATTTATACTGACTTTTTGATCACCCGGTATATATTGGAACATGTATTCACGAGAACTTATAAAAAACTGGGAGTACACGCTACGATTAACATTTCTGACTCTTTACAACTGTGTGCCGGACAGGGATTCTTTGTCGATGCCTTTCATAGGCCTTTAATCTAAGCACAGGAATCGATTGAAAGTTTCAATTTGATACTAGAACGTCGCCACACGTCGGCCCGTTGCTACGACTGTTTAGCAGGTGGGATATCAGTTAACAGGCTTTGTGACTTGTCTACTGTGGTATGGAGAGTACGTTTTCACGTGAAAATGTCCGTTTGCTGACCGGTCGAACTTAGTGGGAGAAAATACTGTCAACTTTCTTTTTCAGACAACATTTAAAGCATATATACTCGTAAATTTGCAAAAATCTATAACAAAATGCTGTCTCGTAAAATCTTACACTGTCGAAAAAAATTAGTTTGTTGGTTGGTTGGTTTGTGGGTTAAAGGGAGCAGACTGCTACGGTCATCGGTCTCAAAAAATTAGTACACCCTATTAGAGGTTTTCATTTCACTCAGTATTTACTGTTGGAACAGTACATATGGAGTGCATGGAATGATTACATTTACACGTCAATAGTAGGAACTGTTCTGAGATACCATGAATCGATCTATGCTGAAACCACAATATTAGTACGTGGTGTAGCCTCTTCGCGCGGCAATGCAGGCGCTGACTCTGGCATCTGGCCGATCGTACAGATGGTGAATACTGTCCTGGGGTACGTTTTTCCATGCCAGCTCGATCGTTCACGTACTTTTGTAAGAGTTATTGGTTGACCAATCGTACGATCAATTCTCGTCCAATCATATCCTACACGTGCTCTGTTATAGAAAAGCCGCAGATCATGCTGGCCTGGGAAGCTGTTTCACGTCTTGCAGAGAACGGCGAGTTTCACGGGGAGTGTGTCGGCGAGCATTATCCTGTTGGAACAACACAGCACCTTCCAATGATGCAGGAACTGCAAAAGAACGGTTCTAACAATATTCTGCACGTACCTAGCGCTGGTTACTGTCCCTCCAGAAATACCAAAGATGAACGAGAGTTGTAGCTTATTGCATGCACCACAGACCCTAAGAACGGGGAGGGGCCAGTGTGTCTTGAACGAATGCACTCTATGAGATAGCGCTCACCAGGTCTACGTCGTACGGTCAAGCGACCACCACTTGCATGCAAGCAGAATCTCCTTTCACTGCTGATCACCACGATGCGCCATTCCAAATCGATCCTCTGACGGCACCAGTCGACCTGCACGTCGATGTTGCGGCTTGAGTAGAAGACGGGCTATAAGCATGTGTACCCGTAGTCCTACTACTAATAACCGGGTCGCAACAGTTTGTGTTGACATGTCTGTGCTCAGAGGCCCTCGTATCCGTGCTGTGGTACGTGTACGATATGCCACTGCTGCCTGCAACACGACTAAACTGTAGCGCGTCTGTACTGCGTCGACGTCCAGAACCTCGTCTACGGGCGAGAGAATGTTCACGGGAGCACTGATGTCAGCAACATTGCATAACTGACGCAGCACGTCCAAGATGTGCGGCAATTCTCCGAAAGGATCATCATGCCACTCGGAAGGCCACAATTTGACTCCTTTCGAAGTCTCTCAGTTCGCTGCAGGAAGCATGAGTGCGTCTCCGTGGCGTGGTTGCCTGTCTCTTGCTTGCGAGTTTCACACATTTGTGCCATACTGTACCTTCCGGCTGTGAGTATTGCCTATTAAAGGGTATACTGAGACGGCTCTCTTATAGCTATGCCACTACGCTGTCTGTTGGTGGACGACGTTTAAACCATCATCAGTACACCTGCTATCCTCCCGGTAGCATATGCCATCATCGGATTACACGTCTTCCCAGGTGTATTTATTTCTTACCGGAAATATATACTTGGAAAAATGCATGACGCGATGCTATCTTGCAATGCTTTTTATTTGTTATGACTATTTATTGAATAAGTATTACACGAGAACATTGTTTCATGCAATTTTTCCAGAAACACCGTCAAATCACTAATACCTACGAGATGATTAATGCGTTAAATAATGGCTGAGCCCACAACGAATACATCATGCATGTTTCTGTTTTTCGCGCGGTATTTGTTTTGCCTATGGTGTTAGCACCAGTGCGGGCGCATTCGTATGTTTGTTACGAATCAGCTTTGCGTAACGTTATAAACCGGTGTAGTGTGGGACCGTGTTTAAATGGCTCTGAGCACTATGGGACTCAACTGCTGAGGTCATTAGTCCCCTAGAACTTAGAACTAGTTAAACCTAACTAACCTAAGGACATCACAAACATCCATGCCCGAGGCAGGATTCGAACCTGCGACCGTAGCGGTCTTGCGGTTCCAGACTGCAGCGCCTTTAACCGCACGGCCACTTCGGCCGGCCGGACCGTGTTTAACAACGACATTAATTGGGTGTCACTGTGAAAAGCTACCGGAGCAGTAATAGGACTAACAGAGGCATAAAAATATTGGATGGAATGGAAGTGAAAATTGGTATTGAATTGAAAATTACTGCAAATAGCAAAGGATGGCGTCTCATATGAGTCGTAAATGTCTCGAAATGATATGTAATTTGAGTCAGAGCTCGCATCAAAAAGAATCCAAAAAGCCTAAACAGTCCAGTGGCGAGGGAATGCAAGAGCTACGGCGGCCACTAAAAGGAAAGGAAAGATCTATGCAAAGCGATTACGTAGCTACCCCATCAATCATGCAGCGGCCAGCGAGAATCTAAACTTTGCATTTATCTGTTTTGTAACCATTATACTACTCTTTGTAACCACTACGTTAGAGATATTGAGAATTAAGTTCATAGCAAACACTTACGATTTTATACCAACATTTTCAGGAAAAATCTGCGGCGTGAACCCGAAATGCGCAAACAGAATTTTATGCTGTTGTTAGTAGTTTCCGTTCACTATAGTAAAGACGGCTCGCCCGGTTGGCCGTGCGGTCTAACGCAAGGCTTTCCGGGCGGTAAGAAGCGCCGGTACCAGGCACGAATCCGCCCGGCGGATTTGTGTCGAGGTCCGGTGAGCCTGCCAGTCTGTGGGTTGTTTTTAGGCGGTTTTCCATCTGCCTCGGCGAATGCGGGCTGGTTCCCCTTGTTCCGCCTCAGTTACACTTAGTCGGCGATTGCTGTGCAAACAAGTTCTCCACGTTCGCGTACGCCACCATTACTCTACCACGCCAACATAGGGGTTACACTCGTCTGGTGTGTGACGTGCCCTGGAGGGGAGGGGGAGGGTCCACCGGGGCCGAACTGCACAGTAAGTCTGGGTTCGGTGTAGGGCGGCGGAGGGGTGAAGTGGACTGGGGTAGTCGTCGTGGGGTTGCAGACCACTGCGGCTGCGGCAGGGACGGAGCCTCTCCGTCGTTTCTAGGTCCCCGGTTAACGTAACATAACGTGGTATGACGGTCTATCAACAATCTCTCCTGTATTTAGTTATGGAAGAACGCTTTCGGGAAGTGTCAGGTCACTTTCGTATAAAAGTTTCTCGGACCGTGAATCACTTTGATATCTACGTCTACTCCCAGCAAGTCATCTTCCAATGTATGGTGGAGGGTACTTGTGGTACCGCTACGATTTCTCCCCTTCTCTGCTCCATTCGCGAATGATGCGTGGGAAGAACGACTGTCGATAATGTGCTAGGTACACCACCCCATTCTGCGAATATTGTAAGTGACTAGATCTATATACATTGTAAACAGCGTCATCCCCAGAGAGCCACAACGCCCTTTTGTGCAATCAACAGCAGTTGCCTCTAGCCACGAGCGCCATACACGCTTGCGCTGAGAGGGAAGGACCCCGGCTCCAGGCTTGACGCAGCCTTCTCCCAACGGATGCCGTATCCCGTTCATGAGCTGGCAACAGGTCAGGTTGGCAGTGCAGGCATTATGGCATGCAAAGCTATTTAACACCCGCCTAGAGGAACAGTGAAGGGAGAAGAAATTACAGAGGAGCCAAGGAATCGAATACCAATTACAGACTAAAGATGGTAATAAGTACACTAGGTGCGCGAGGATGAAAGGGACTGGAATAGTGTGAGAAAAGATGGCAATAAGCACACAAGATGCGCGAGGATGAAAGGGACTGGAATAGTGTGAGAAGGGTGGAAGGAAATGTGTAACACATGCTGCGCTGTTCTAACCATGCAAAAGAACGGTTAGGCGTAAGCCTAGGTGATAGATCAGGACGCTACGGGTCTAGCTGTGTTTTATGGCAGCACAGTAGTTTGAAGCGAGATAAGTCGAGCAGGCGAGCACGTGGAGTTGGCGGCAGTATCCAGCGGAGCGTATCAGCGCAAGTGGCGTGCACCTCTGCGGCTTATCGAGTATCAGTGACGTCAACCGGGAAGCGGGGCAGAGCCTGTATTACTGTATAAGCGATGCGGGGAGGTTCGGGCCGGCTCCCACATTAAGTGGGGGCCGCCGAGAGGCGCGGTCGTAAGTTGCCGTTAGGGCCGGCCAGCGCACTTACTTCCCGGTAACACGAGCGGAGGCGTCGTGCCGGCTCCGGCGCCAGCTGCAACTCGTCCGCACGTCCCAGCTGCCATTCGCGAGCCAGTGGCGTGCAGTGCCAGGGCTGATAACGCTCAGTGACGGCCGTCATCAACGGCGGCGTCCGTACTGCACAGCAGGCGTGTGCCCCGTTACGAAAGCGCTCCCCACACCTGCCACAATTCTCCCCACAGCCGGCCGCAGTGGTCTAGCGGTTCTAGGCGCTCAGTCCGGAACCGCTCGACAGCTACGGTCGCAGGTTCGAATCCTGCCTTGGGCATGGATGTGTGTGATGTCCTTAGGTTAGTTAAGTTTAAGTAGTTGTTAGTTCTAGGGGACTAATGACTTCAGATGTTAAGCCCCATAGTGCTCAGAGCCATTTGAACCATTTTTTCTCCCCACATCACACAAATAACTCGCACGAACTCAGCCTACGTTCTTGTCCCCTAAACAGTCAACAGAAAGCAACGACTACAGAAATGATTTTTGAATAAATGGTCTTGCGGTAGCGTTCTCGTTTCCGGCGCACGGGGTCCCGGGTTAGATTCCCGGAGGGGTCACGAATTTTCGCTGCCTCGAGATAACTGGGTGGTGTTGTGTCGTCTTCATCATCATGATTCATCCTCACTATGGGTCGGAGGAAGGTAATAGCAAACCACCTCCGCTAGGACCTTGCCTAGTACGGCGGTGCGGGTCTCCCACATTGTCTCCTATGCTCCTCGGAGTTTGGGAGATCATCATCATCATCATCATCATCATCATCATCATCATCATCATCATAATCATATCTAAATATTTCTATTTAATACCGTATAACAGTGCTGAGCAATGGCTAGAGTATTGGGTTACAATACCTGAGAAGAGTACTTCGATCCTGGTTGAAATGTAAAACTCATTTTTCTAAGCTAATTTGGATCGCTTGAATAAACATTATGTCATTAGGGAGGACCCATACATGAAATTTCGCCTCTGGAGCTTTGCAATATGATTTACAATTTCGCGTCAAAGTATTCCTTAATAGCACGTCCATACGTTGTGTATCGTCGATTCGTCTGACTGCAAATTAGCACTATCTGTTTACATACAACTAGATAACAAGAAAAGCACCTAATATACTATACCTTATAATGTTAGACACCTGTAACGACTGTTTGTCACACCGTCAAATTGCCGGCCGCTGTGGGCGAGCGATTCTAGGCGCTTCAGTCCAGAACCGCGCTGCTGCTACTGTCGCACGTTCGAATCCTGCCTCAGGCATGGATTGTGTGATGTCCTTAGGTTAGTTAGGTTTAAGTAGTTCTAAGTTCTAGGGGACTGATGACCTCAGATGTTGAGTCCCATAGTGCTTAAAGCCATTTGAAGTGTTAACTTACTATACTATATATACGTAACCAAATCTGATTACTTCGTAATTCGCAACACAAAACTGAACTGAGAATGTAAACAAAATGTTTATTTACGTTACAGGATTATATACAGCAATTCTGCCTACACTAAAAAATAATGTACTCATATCTGACGCAGGAAACTTTGTAGTAATACTTGGGTAATGAGGGTTTCAGTGCACTTAGTAAAAATGTTATCAGCATTGCTTACTCGAATCGTTTCACTTATTTTTCGGCCGCACGGTTAGAGGCGCCACGTCACGGATTGGGCGGCCCCTCCTGTAGGAGGTTCGAGTCCTCCTTCGGGCGTGTGTGTGTGTGTGTGTGTGTGTGTTCTTAGCATAAGTTAAAATAGTGAGTAAGTCTCTAGGGACCGATAACCTTAGCAGTTTGGTCCCTTAGGAATTCACACACACACACACATTATATATATATATATATATATATATATATATATATACTCCTGGAAATTGAAATAAGAACACCGTGAATTCATTGTCCCAGGAAGGGGAAACTTTATTGACACATTCCTGGGGTCAGATACATCACACGATCACACTGACAGAACCACAGGCACATAGACACAGGCAACAGAGCATGCACAATGTCGGCACTAGTACAGTGTATATCCACCTTTCGCAGCAATGCAGGCTGCTTTCTCCCATGGAGACGATCGTAGAGATGCTGGATGTAGTCCTGTGGAACGGCTTGCCATGCCATTTCCACCTGGCGCCTCAGTTGGACCAGCGTTCGTGCTGGACGTGCAGACCGCGTGAGACGACGCTTCATCCAGTCCCAAACATGCTCAATGGGGGACAGATCCGGAGATCTTGCTGGTCAGGGTAGTTGACTTACACCTTCTAGAGCACGTTGGGTGGCACGGGATACATGCGGACGTGCATTGTCCTGTTGGAACAGCAAGTTCCCTTGCCGGTCTAGGAATGGTAGAACGATGGGTTCGATGACGGTTTGGATGTACCGTGCACTATTCAGTGTCCCCTCGACGATCACCAGTGGTGTACGGCCAGTGTAGGAGATCGCTCCCCACACCATGATGCCGGGTGTTGGCCCTGTGTGCCTCGGTCGTATGCAGTCCTGATTGTGGCGCTCACCTGCACGGCGCCAAACACGCATACGACCATCATTGGCACCAAGGCAGAAGCGACTCCCATCGCTGAAGACGACACGTCTCCATTCGTCCCTCCATTCATGCCTGTCGCGACACCACTGGAGGCGGGCTTTTTTTTTTTTGTTGTTGTGGTTTTAGGGCGCAAAACTTCTATGGTCATTAGCGCCCAGCTCGTGACTTAAGACAGTAAAAAACCGAAATTTAAAACCAGCAGCAATGGGAACAAAGTCAGAAAATTGGAGAAACTAAAAATAGAAGACCGCTTAAAAATCCACTACAGAAAGGGGGTGATTGTCCCCAAAAAAAGCTTCAAATGACTGACGTCATTTCACTGTCACTAATAAACTGTATAACGCGGTCGGCGGAGCGCGTGTCATCTGCTAAAATCGACGATAGATCAGGCGATAGCTGTAGACGGGAGCGTAACGGATTAAAATAGGGGCATTCAATTAAAAGGTGTCTTACCGTCCACAGCTGAGAGCAGTGGGGACAGAGTGGGGGAGGATCGCCGCTTAAAAGATGTCGATGGCTAAAACGACAATGCCCTATCCGGAGTCTAGCTAAAATTACCTCCTCCCGACGACGCGTTCGGGAGGAAGAGGTCCAAGCGCAAGGAAGGGCTTTCACTTCCCGCAATTTATTACAGGGAAGTGCCGACCAATGGGCATGCCATAAATGAGCAACATGGCGACACAAATCGTTCCGAAGATCGGTGAAGGGAAGCGACTGAATAGCTGGCCGAGGAAGAGAGACTGCGGCCTTGGCCGCTATATCGGCCGCCTCATTCCCACAGATACCAGCGTGTCCCGGGAGCCAGAGGAACGCCACCGAGACGCCCCTCAGGTGAAGCAAGCGCAGACAGTCCTGAATCCGGTGGACCAGAGGGTGCACAGGGTAAAGAGCTTGGAGACTGAGGAGAGAGCTGAGAGAATCTGAGCAGATAACGTACTGTATCCGCTGATGGCGGCGGATGTAGTGGACAGCCTGGAGAACAGCGTAAAGCTCCGCAGTATAAACCGAACACTGGTCGGGAAGCCGAAAGCGATTTGGGGTGTCGCCAACAATATAGGCACTCCCTACACCTAACGATGTTTTCGAGCCGTCGGTGTAAATAAATGTGGCGTCCGTCATTTCTGCACATAGAGCAGCAAATGCCCGACGATAAACAAGTGTAGGGGTACCATCTTTGGGAAATTGACAAAGGTCACGGAGCAGGCAGATCCGGGGACGGAGCCAAGGCGGTGCTGTACCCCAAGTTGTCAGGAAGGTTTTAGGAAAGCGGAAGTAAAGAGAATGGAGCAGTTGACGGAAGCGGACTCCCGGGGGTAGTAGGGAGGAGGGGCGGCCTGCATACCCTACATCAAAGGAGGCGTCGAAAAAAAGGTCGTGGGCTGGATTAGCAGGCATGGAAGACAGACGGCTAGCATAACGACTCAGGAGGACTGCTCGCCGATTGGACAGCGGAGGTTCAGCAGTCTCAGCATAAAGGCTTTCCACAGGGCTAGTGTAAAAAGCTCCAGACACTAAACGTAATCCACGGTGGTGGATAGAGTCGAGACGCCGAAGAATAGACGGCCGAGCAGAGGAGTAGACTATGCTTCCATAATCCAATTTCGAGCGCACTAAGGCGCGATAGAGGCGGAGAAGGACCACTCGGTCCGCTCCCCAGGAGGTACCATTCAGGACACGGAGGGTGTTAAGTGATCGCAGACAGCGAGCCGAAAGATAGGAAACGTGGGAGGACCAGCATAGTTTTCTGTCAAACATAAGACCCAAGAATTTAGCGACGTCTGAAAACGGAAGGTTGACAGGACCTAGATGTAAGGAGGGCGGAAGAAACTCCGTACGTCGCCAAAAATTGACACAAACGGTCTTACTGGGTGAAAAACGGAAGCCAGTTTCGATGCTCCACGAGTGGAGGCGATCGAGACATCCTTGAAGACGTCGTTCAAGAAGGCTGGTCCGTTGAGAGCTGTAGTAGATCGCAAAATCGTCCACAAAGAGGGAGCCCGAGACATCAGGAGGGAGACAATCCATAATTGGATTTATGGCGATGGCAAACAGTACAACACTCAGCACGGATCCCTGGGGTACCCCGTTTTCTTGGGAGAAAGTACGGGAGAGAGTAGTGTTCACCCGCACCCGAAAAGTGCGCTCTGCCATAAATTCGCGAAGAAAAAGGGGCAGCCGGCCTCGAAAGCCCCAAGAGAACAGTGTGCGGAGGATGCCTGTCCTCCAACAGGTATCGTATGCTCTCTCCAGATCAAAAAATATTGCTACCGTTTGGCGTTGCCGGAGAAAATTGTTCATGATATAAGTGGAGAGAGCGACATGATGGTCAACTGCAGAACGATGCTTCCGAAATCCGCATTGGGCTGGTGTTAAAAGACTGCGGGATTCCAGCCACCAAGCTAAACGGTAATTCACCATACGCTCCAAAACCTTACAGACACTACTCGTGAGAGAAATGGGGCGATAGCTAGAGGGGAGATGTTTGTCCTTTCCAGGTTTCGGAACGGGAACGACAATAGCTTCCCGCCACCGTCTGGGAAAGGTGCTGCCGGTCCAAATTCGATTATAAAGGCGAAGGAGGTAACGCAGACTATGGGTGGATAAATGCCGCAACATTTGGACATGGATACCATCCGGTCCTGGGGCGGAGGAGCGAGAAGATGAGAGGGCATGTTGGAGTTCCCGCATGGAGAAAACAGTATTGTAGCTTTCGTGATTTTGGGAGGAGAAAGCAAGAGGTCGCACTTCCGCTGCACGTTTCTTCGGGAGAAACGCTGGCGGGTAATTTGAAGAGCTCGAAATCTCAGCAAAGTGCTGACCCAACGAGTTAGAAATTGCGACGGGGTCCACTATGGTATCATGCGCGACAGTGAGCCCAGAAACCGGGGAGAAACTAGGCGCGCCTGAGAACCGTCGAAGCCGACTCCAAACTTCCGAGGAGGGAGTGAAGGTGTTAAATGAGCTAATAAAGAATTTCCAGCTTGCCTTCTTGCTATCGCGGATGACGCGACGGCATCGCGCACGGAGCTGCTTATAGCGGATACAGTTGGCCAAAGTAGGATGGTGACGGAAAATGCGAAGAGCACGTCGCCGCTCACGTATTGCGTCACGGCATGCCTCGTTCCACCAAGGAACTGGGGGGCGCCGGGGCAATTCAGAGGTGCGTGGTATTGAACGTTCCGCAGTTGTAAGAATAACGTCGGTAATGTGTGTGACCTCATCGTCGACGCTGGGAAAGCGACGGTCATCGAATGTCGCGAGAGACGAAAAAAGTGTCCAATCGGCTTGGGCAAACTTCCAGCGTCGCGGGCGCATATATGGCAGTTGAGGCTGCAGTCTGAGGACACATGGAAAGTGGTCACTCGAGTGTGTATCATCAAGGGCGAACCATTCGAAGCGCCGAGCTAGCGGAACAGTACCGACCGCAAGGTCCAAATGAGATAAGGTTGTCGTGGAGGCAGACAAAAATGTGGGGACCCCAGTGTTGAGGCAAACTAGATCCGCTTGGTGGAAGACGTCTAGCAATACGGAGCCACGTGGACAAGGGTGTGGAGATCCCCAAAGCGGGTGGTGGGCATTGAAGTCCCCAACCAGCAAATAGGGGGGTGGAAGCTGACCAAGAAGATGAAGGAGATCAGCTCGTGCCATTGGTGTGGACGATGGAATGTATACAGTACAAAGAGAGAACGTGTATCCGGAAAGTGAAAGACGGACGGCGACAGCTTGGAAGGAAGTGTTTAAGGGGATTGGGTGATAATGGAGAGTATCACGGAGAAGAATCATGAGTCCTCCATAGGCTGGAGAGCCTTCAACAGAGGAGAGATCATATCGGACAGACTGAAAATGAGGGAGAACAAAGCGGTCATGGGGACGCAGCTTTGTTTCCTGAAGACAGAAGATGACCGGCGAGTAGGAGCGTAAGAGGACCGACAATTCATCCCGATTGACTCGAATGCCGCGGATATTCCAGTGGATAATGGACACGGGGTGAAAAGAGAATGGAGGAATGTGACCAAAGTTGCTGTCAACTCAAAGACTGCTCGGAGCTAGCAACCGACAGCATGGAATGGCATTCAGCCGAAGGCAGAAGATCCTGATCCATAAGTTGGTCAGGAGCAGTCCCTGCCACCAGCGATCGGCCGGTTGACCGGCCACCAGCAGTGCGCCTCGGCGACACAGAAGATGGCCGAGGGCGATTTCCGCCAGGTGGTGCTGTAGAGGGGGCACGCCTTGGCGGAGAAGGAGAGGAACTGGGTTTCTTTGTAGCCTTCTTGGAAGAATGTTGTTTAGATGAAGGAGGAACCGATGGTTGTGAAGCTGCGGTCCGTAAAAACTCTTCATGAGTATGCTCTTTTTTCGAAGACTTGGCGTCCGACTTTTGGGCTCGAGATGTAGCAGAACCCGACGAAGGGTGAGCCATAGAGTGGGCAGGCGAAAGTGGTGAGGTTGAACGAGCGATCTTTGCGCTGGCCGATCTGACGACCGTGGTACTAAAGGTGAGGTCGCAAGTCTGCGTGGCCGCCTCCTTTGTTGGCCGAGGAGAAGCAAGGACAGTGCTGTATTTTCCTGTCTGAGGCACGGTGGGCTTGCGACTGGCGAATAATTTTCGAGCAGCAAAGGTCGACACCTTTTCTTTCACCCTTATTTCCTGGATGAGCTTCTCATCCTTAAAAACGGGGCAATCTCGTGAGGAAGCAGCGTGGTCACCCATACAGTTGATGCAGCGAGGGGATGGAGGTGGACAAGCACCCTCATGGGCATCCGTGCCACACGTAACACATTTGGCTGGATTGGAACAGGACTGGCTGGTGTGATTGAACCGCTGACATCGATAGCAACGCGTAGGGTTTGGGACGTAAGGGCGAACGGAAATTATCTCATAGCCTGCTTTGATTTTCGATGGGAGTTGAACTGTGTCAAATGTCAAGAAGACAGTGCGGGTTGGAATGATGTTCGTGTCAACCCGTTTCATTACTCTATGAACTGCCGTTACGCCCTGGTCAGACAGATAGTGCTGAATTTCTTCGTCAGACAATCCATCGAGGGAGCGTGTATAAACGACTCCACGCGAGGAATTCAAGGTACGGTGCGGTTCCACCCGGACAGGGAAGGTGTGGAGCAGAGAAGTACGCAGCAATTTTTGTGACTGGAGGGCACTGTGTGTTTCTAACAACAGGGTGCCATTCCGTAATCTGGAACAAGACTTTATAGGACCTGCAATTGCGTCGACACCTTTCTGAATAATGAAAGGGTTGACCGTGGAGAAGTCGTGACCTTCATCAGACCGAGAAACAACAAGGAACTGTGGCAACGATGGAAGAATCGTCTGTGGCTGAGACTCAGTATGCTTACGTTTGTGACTAGACTTAGTGGAAGGTGAGGAAACCATTGCGGAAGAATCCCCCATGATTACCGGCGTCTCCGATGGCGCGCTCCTCCCTTGTGGGGGCCCTCTCTGAGGGCACTCCCGCCTTAGGTGATTGTTCACACCTCAGGTCACACCTCCCGACAAACGGACGGAGGGACCAATCGGCATTTTCGGAAGGTATCAGCTCGGGTAATCACCCCTCCCTGGGCCTGGCCGTTACCAGGGGGTACGTACGTGTCCTACCTGTCTACCCGGGGCGGGGAATTACGCGTTACCCCGTCACCGGCTACGCACGAAGGCGTGGGTCGGCCTTCAGACACGCACAGGGAGGAAGAAAGAGAAAGGGAAAGGAAGGAAGAGAGGTCTCAAACGCCGCAGCGGAGAAAAGAGAAAGAGAAGAGGTAAGGAAAAGAGAAGGACAAAGGAAGGAAGAAGACAGAGAAAGACAAAGGAAGGAAGAAGACATAAAAGCAAGGAAGGCAAGAAATGCAGTACATTTACGGGCGTCCGTCTCCGGACGTAGGCACAAACCATACTCCCAGATGGGGAGAAAGAGAAGGAAAGAGCCAGAGGTGAGGGGAGGAGGGGCGAAGATAGGGATGGGGAAGGATGCGGAATGGGAAGGTATGCAGCCCGGAAAGGAAGGAAGGCCACATTAGCTCGGGGTCCCGTGCTCGCTACGCACGTATCCACAAAAGAGTTGTGGACCCCCTGGGGGGTGGAGGCGGGCTGCACGATGTTGGGGCGTGAGCGGAAGACGGCCTAACGGTGTGCGGGACCGTAGCCCAGCTTCATGGAGACGGTTGCGAATGGTCCTCGCCGATACCCCAGGAGCAACAGTGTCCCTAATTTGCTGGGAAGTGGCGGTGCGGTCCCCTACGGCACTGCGTAGGATCCTACGGTCTTGGCGTGCATCCGTGCGTCGCTGCGGTCCGGTCCCAGGTCGACGGGCACGTGCACCTTCCGCCGACCACTGGCGACAACATCGATGTACTGTGGAGACCTCACGCCCCACGTGTTGAGCAATTCGGCGGTACGTCCACCCGGCCTCCCGCATGCCCACTATACGCCCTCGCTCAAAGTCCGTCAACTGCACATACGATTCACGTCCACGCTGTCGCGGCATGCTACCAGTGTTGAAGACTGCGATGGAGCTCCGTATGCCACGGCAAACTGGCTGACACTGACGGCGGCGGTGCACAAATGCTGCGCAGCTAGCGCCATTCGACGGCCAACACCGCGGTTCCTGGTGTGTCCGCTGTGCCGTGCGTGTGATCATTGCTTGTACAGCCCTCTCGCAGTGTCCGGAGCAAGTATGGTGGGTCTGACACACCGGTGTCAATGTGTTCTTTTTTCCATTTCCAGGAGTATATATATATATATATATATATATATATATATATATATATATATATATTTCCATGAAAACGACAGATTTGTATTTGACATTGTATCCTATTTCATGCGAAATGTAACCACCCAATGATATTTTCTTTAATTTTCAACAACTTCTGTGATTTTAATTAACGGAATTACTACTACCTGCAACAATGTTCCCGTTATTAACGAACGTAAACAAGACCCGCGAACATCGCGCGAGGGGCGCCAGTACAATGTCAGATGTTTACTTGCGCTGTGCGACGTTACATTAGGTCTAGAAATAAAAAACATTCAGTGTTCCATATCTGACTACACCTGAATAATTTCTTGACGTTTGATGTTATTGGAAGACCACGGTGTTCTCTCGCTCGTTATCACTTGAGAAATTTTCCTGGAATATTCAACAACAGCGGAGCAAGGTAAAGAAGTACACGCCAATATTACTTTTGAACAATCTGAGTTACAACCGTCTAGCTTCACGAACTTTTATTTCAGCTATCTTCCTCAAGATTAGTATTTGTAAAGACTTCTACTTTGATTTATTTATTTTTCCGACAATTATTATCCACCGCAAGGTCGTTACAACGCTGGGTCTTAGTCTACATTTTCTTTTATTTGTAAGGTTGTTCTGTACCCGAATGATGTAGTACACGCGTTTACTTTTACGACAGGGGGTCGGGGGAGGGGGGGGGGGGAGAATAACTTATAACTGAAGAAGAGGGAAAGTAAGGGTTTAGGCCGTGGTAATACAACAGAGTGAACGTTTAAGGGATAAGTAAGTTTTTATAGGAAAAATAATAGAGGAGGAGCTTAGTGTTTAAAGATCCGTCGAGAACGAGTTCAACAGAGGCTGATCACAAGCTCCGATTATGGAAGGGTGGGAAAGGAAATCGGCTGTGCACTTTCAAACGAACCATCCCAGCAATTGCCCGAAAAGATTTAGGAAAATCACGGAAAACCTAAATCAGGGTGGCTGGACGCGGCTTTGAACCGTCGTCCTTCCGAATGAGAGTCTAATGTGCCAATAAAATAATGGGAAGAGAACCCTGACTTCTGAGTTAGAAGTAAGCAACTGGAAGTATTTTGTGTAAGACCTACAGTTATTGCAGTATACCGTGTGTTTGAATATTAGCTAACAAAAAAATAATAACAACAACAATAATGTAGCCTGGCATCGAACTCATCACCTGAAGACTAACGTCCTTTTAATCAAATTACAATTTTATTGAAACAAAACTTTGTTACGCTAACGGACAGTACAACTAACAACCATCTGAAACATCATTGGACAGAAAAACCGCTACTCATTTCCAGAATAAAGCCAAACCCATGTCGTCAGCTTCTAAACGTAATCTGCTCACTAAGCAAACAGATGCTCCTATAGCCGAACTACAGTTTTTTTAGGAAGGGTTTACAGCATAGCAGCCAACACCGATCAGCAAATGGATGCCAATTTTCCTTTATCTCATCAATTAACTCCAGCCATTGCTTTCTTGATCCCAGATATCACTTGCATATCTTTAGCTTCTGTAAGTAGTATGTAGTACTTCCATATTTTTTAATAACTGTAACTACATGACTTCGTTGTTATGATTCTGTTGTTAAGTTCTGCACGTCAGAGTAAAAGCAATTAGTTGCAGCCAGAAAAAAAAATCTCACGATAGGACTATGGACCACTATTCACGCATTTCGTGACGGGGATTATGTTTCAATACCGTCCTCCTGTCACGAGCCAATCAAGACAACTGACTACGAAAATTGACGCGCCAAACTGTTGAAGCTTCCTATTGCTTTAAGGTATCTTTACTTGCAATTTTTTTCGCGAGTTCTTTCACAAAGGGGAAGTTATGTGCCACGGGATCGACGGGGACTGTGAACATGGACAGACCATGACAAACATAACCCACTTCACGGGGCGAGCGTGCTCGTCGAAAACAAGCTTTTCCACGGCCTCAACAATACTTGAGTAATGCCGTTCCAGTCGTGTTCACCGCTATCTCAAACGAACATCTGTACTATTTATTGTGTGGGGGGAGTCGAGAAACACTGATTAACATTCCTAACTTTTGATTCATGAAACTGGAATGTTCGTTTCGCTGGGGAAAATGGGAACAAAAGTAATGGTCCGGCTGTAAATAAAAGCTAAACGTATTATTAACCTGGGTAGTCTCCCGCAGGAACGCTGATGATTACGAATAAATTTTGCTCCGAACTTTTAGAGGCGCCCGCGGCGGTTTCTTCGTAATTATAAGAACTTACATTAAGCGCTATCTGTAATCCCCTTGTAATTCGTAGCGCAGACAGGGCGGCCCATGTTATCGTTCATCTGAGACACACCGACCTGCCTCTACGACCTCCCGTTGTGGTATAAGCCGTACTAGTCCAAGCCTGGATCTCGCGAACTGACTCCGTGAAATTCGCAAACAGACCCACCTTACTCTTGATAGCTCTTCCCAACAGTCACAACCACATTGTACGAAGGATGATCTATGTTAATGAGTTTGGTATTTAATTTCGTTTGCCATTCAGAGCAGTATCATCAAAGTTCTGTTTGCTTCTAATGAATATGGTTATTCGTATACATCAAAGGAGTATAATTCTGCCATCTTCAAACCATTTATTGTACATAAAATAATCATTTTCACATAGTTACTTTCCCTGGGAACACCAGGACGGGGAGAAAAGAAGTCTTGAGAGTACAAATGCCGTCGCAGTGTTTTGGCAAAGCCAAACGTTCCTGTTTAGGAGGGCTTATACCATCCTGTGTCCTCATGTGAACCTAGGAAATTTTGTGGTTGTCTTGCATGACATTGTAGGAAATACTGCAACCATCCACAATTTTTCTTGAAATGGTTTCATTATACTATTACTAGTTTCGGGTCTCAGCCCATCGTCAGATGGTAAGCGTTAATTTCTTGCAAGTTTACAGTTTTGTCCTAAATATAACAAAATTTTTTTGCGATGCATAGTTTACAAAAAAAAACTACATTTGCGTCTTAAAATTTAACAAAGTTTTTGTGATTACACAGTTTTACACTTATGTATGTTCTATACAATGTATTTATTTTCTGAAAAGCCGTTCTTTATATATCACAAAAGAGAGGTTGGATTTTTTTTACAGTCCATACCGAACACAGGAACTGAATTAAATCAAGACAGCGGATGTATTTTACATCCGTCGCTGATTTGATGTGCCAAAGAACATGATATATGTGTGTGCAGGTACGTTACACTTCTGGTGTTACTTCAAAGATATTTCTACGTAGTACAGATAATATTATACAGTTAAACATTTAATAATTTAGTTCTGAAAGATGCTGGTAATGGCCAATGAAGAAATTTCTCTCTGTCAATTAACTGTTTCTGTCGTTTCAATTTATAGAAGTTGATGAAATTATGAAAGTACATTTGGTTTATTTTAATTCTAGTCGTTCATTTAGTATGCAGTCAAGTTTATTTGCTAATATGGTTGTACATTTGTAATTCCTCTAAGAAATTCATCTGCATTTTTTTTCGGCAAAATGTAATATTTCTAAGTTTTCTCCTATGCTTATGTCTGTGTTTCCGTGTCAGGCCAAGTGAGTAGTGAAAGTTGACTTATGTAAGTTGAGCCTGCATGTGCGTGTTCCAAGAGTCTTATATTAGAATTCCTTCCTGTTTGGCCAATGTAAAATTTGAGGCACACAGAACAATTTAATAACCTGTGGTGTATTTCAGTTTTTAATTCTAAGCTGTGAACAATTTTGTTTCATTTTATTGTTTATGGAAAAACTAACTTGGATATTTTTGGCACGGAGTAGGTTTATAAGCCGATATGACACTCTATCAATGAACGGTATGCAGAAATGTTTCACACAGTTTTGAGGAGCTATTTGTGCTTAATTGCTGTTTGTTTTGGACTCAGAGCTATCTTTGCTACTGTATTTCTTTTTAATTCTATTGTGAAGGTTTACGATGGAGTCAGAGTTGTAACCATTACTGTGGGCTACTAGTTCGATTGTTTTTAGTTCTTGTAGTTTATCTTCCGTGTCCAAACGGATTTTTTTCCATTCTGTTGAGCATTGTTCTATAATATGCTAGCTTGTGTTTCTCGAGTTGACATGATGAGCTGTTAATTGTGACATCTGTTGTAGTGGATTTTCTGTATATTTTAAATTTATATTTACAATTATATTTACTAATTTTTAGATGCCATTATCAGTTTCATGTTTCTAAATGATTTATGGAAATATTAGTTAGTAGGCTACCTAGGCAACTGCCCAATTGCTAGGCCATCTTCCTGTTCATAAAACTTGTTACTGGAGCTGAAGTAGTTCTGTGATAGCACCAAGGTTAGAAGTTCAACAAGCTCAAAAAATGCAGGTAAACTGATCTTTTTATATTTAAGTTATTTTTAATTGCTGAGATTGTTTCTTTTGATGGTGTATCTGTATACAAGTCACTATATCGAAGGATGCGAATCTGGCTGTTTGGTATGGGAATGTCCTTCACGTTTTCCGAAAGCTAATAGCTATTGTTTATACAAAAATTATCTTCAAAAGTAAAGGCCTTGGTGAGTTTTTCACTGATTTTGTAGGAAGGGCTCTTTTGCGAGCTCACAATCGGACGTATAGGACAATGTTCTTTGTGAATCTTTAGTTGCGACCGAAGTTCTGAGGCTGAAGGGTTCGTTACTGTGCTTTCAGATTTTTCAAATGAGGTTAGGAAGAAGTTACACTCTTTGACGACTTTTTTGAGCTTAGCCTTTAATTTTAGGGTTGGAACCGAATTAATTTCTTTTATGTTGTTGTTTCTCATAAAAATCGAATGTCTTGTTTATGTAATCTTCACACATTATTACTGCAGAGCTTTCTTTATCTGCTGTTCTTTATTCTCCCTGAGGTTTTTTAGTTATTTTCTAGGATCATTTGATCCATGTGAAAATCTACATTGTGCCTCGTTGTGTCCATGTGTTTCTGGATTAGTTTGTTTATTTCATTACCTGCTGCATTTTATCACAATTATTTAATTTGGCTTTGTCGCATACAGTTTTGGTTTTAACAATTACGTCTTTAACGTTATTTATATTTGTTCTAGATTTAATGTTGTGTTACAAGCCCTTGTTTACAGGGTTTGTTCAGTATCAGTGAAAGTAATAGTTGTGGAATTGATAACTCTATCAAAGAAACAATCTTCACCAGAGAGAGGGGTATTGTATGGTTTCTTGCTTTAAAGTAGGGCTGTTAATTTCCTCTTACGTCTCTGTGATGTGATATGATGTTCTGCGCTAAAGAACACACTAATTTCCTCTACAATCCAAGTTCGTTTACATTTTTGTGGCGACCAAAACGCGGAAGTTGTTTCTTCAGAGTTGATCGTTGCACCATGAGGGAATACATCACACAAAATAACTCTTTCAGAGTCCCAGAAGACCGTCACCGTGACTCCACCAGCTGAACGTATGGCCTTCGATTTTTTCTCCAGAGGAGAGGTGGTGTGGTGCCATTCCATGGATTGCCATTTTGCTTCCAGCTGTAAGTGATGAACCCACGTTTCGTCGCTTTTGACGATGTCCGACAAAAAACTGCCACGATCAGCCTCGTTGCGCGAACGTTGCTCTCTACGGTCTACTGTCAGGCGGCGAATACACACCTCTGAATACCCCAGCTGGTGGACGAATGTGTCAGCGTTACCTACGGAGGCGTCCAGATGTTCAGCAAGGTTTTTTGTTTATGATGCTTCGATCACCTCGAATCAGAATGTCCGCACCTTCTAAAATTCCACGGCCGGCGCGTGGGAGGTCGGACAGGTTCGCGCGATCTTGTTGCGATGGTGACAGACGCCTCGCCCAACGACTCACCGTGCTTTTGTTCACTGCCAGGTCTCCGTATATATTCTGCAAGCGCCTGTGAATATCTGCGATGACCTAATTTTCCGCCAAACTAAACCAAATAACAGCTCTCTGTTTGGGACGCACCTCCGTTACAGATTCCATTTTGAATGTTACCTATAGCGGCGCCACCAATCTGAACTTCTTGAAACTATAGCGGTCGATGAGGAAATATTCCACCAAGCCTCACAACAAACTCCACATTTTTGAAACCTAAACTAGCAGACAAAAATTTTTCTATTACTTATTGAACGCCATTCGCATTTCCTGTTAAGGACGACCATGGGTGAAATTTGAACCCAATTACGTGGGGACATAACCGACAAAATTTACGTTCCAAACACATCTGCGCTGAAGTTAGTGGCAGCTCGTTATCACACATTCGCCGTTATCTAGCAAACGGAACTCTTTCTGTTCACTAAAACGCTTCTGCACATGATATTTTCACCCGTTCAGTTTCCGCTATTAATTATGATTATAGGTATTTGTTTTTTCTCGTCGCACAAGGAAGGAAAATATAGTTCTCGTGAAATTCGCCGATTTCCTAAATCTCTTACTAGCTGCTACCATGAGTGAGGAAAGTCCTGCGCGTATCCCTATCAAACTGTCTCGAGCTCACTGGCTGCAAGGAGAGTTTGCGTTTTTAATTACAGAAGTGCTCGGACCGGTGTACTCAGTATAGCGGCTTGTCGTGTGCAGCTGCCATTAGGACGTATGTGATAGCGCGCGATCGCACGGCAGAGAGCGTTTAATGGCGAGCTGCCGTTAATTGGCGCGTAATGAAGATTGTCGTCAGAATAAAGGGGCCGAGAGGGGCTTTTGTCGCGGGGCTACCCGGAGGCTCCGGCGGGCAGTAAGCCGCCTTGGGCTCGCGCCGCCTGGCAATTACTCAGCTCTCGACGACGTCCAGAGGCGCGGAGGCAGCCGACGCCATTCGGAAGCCGCTTCCTGACAGGCTGTAGTCGCGGAAAAACTTTTCTGTGGTACACTAGACCAATCACATGCGCTGACGTGGGACTGGAGCAGTAGAGGAAAAGCCTTCAACAGTTCCTCACTGCTGACTTATAAACAAAATACGCCATTGCGAAATACCATCAGAAGTAAGTTCCAAAAAATGGCTCTGAGCACGTTGGGACTTAACTTTTAAGGTCATCAGTCCCCTAGAACTTAGGTTAGTTAGGTTTAACTAGTTCTAAGGACACCACACACATCCATGACCGAGGCAGGATTCGAACCTGCGACCGTAGCGGTCGCGCGGTTCTAGACTCTAACGCCTAGAACCGCTCGGCCACTGCGGCCGGCATAACAAGTAAGTGAAGTGATAAATTTTTCTGGCAAACAAAACTCTGTTCGTCGTTCTCGATAGGAAACCGAAAGCGAAATCACCGTGATGTACGGTTGTTCAGATGCTATCCACTGTATACACTGTTAAAAATAAAATAAATAGGAGAAGATAAAAAACCACACACCAAGAAGGATTATGTCCTAATGGGACAGATATCGGCAGATGTAATGTACATGTGCAAACAAACAAATGATTATAATTTCAGAGAAGCTGGATGATTTATTCAGGAGCAAGAACTTCACAAACTGAGCAAGTGAATAATGTTTTGGTCCACCTCTGGCCCTTATGCAAGCAGTTACTCTGTTTGGGATTGATTGCCAGAGTTGTTTGATGTCCTCCTGAAGGATGTCTGGACGAGTTCTGTCCAATTGGCGCGTAGATCGTCCAAATCCCGAGCTGGTTGGAGGCCCTGCTCATAACGCTCCAAACATTCTCAATTGGGGAGAGATCCGACGACCGTGCTGGCCAAGGTGGTGTTTGGGAAGCACGAGAACAAACAGTATAAACTCTCGCCGTGTGCAGACGGGCATTACCTTGCTGAAATGTAAGCCAATGATGGCTTGCCATGGAGGATAACAAAATGGGGCGTTGAATATAGTTGACGGATCGCTGTGCTGAGAGGGAGCCGCAGGTTACAACCTCCCGCACCGGAGACCGTCACGCCTGGTTGTTAGGCCGTATGGTGACTGACAGTCACGCTGGTATCACACATCAGTACGGGGCCTGCAGTCTCACTGACGTGAGCAGAATTGTCTTCACTGATGAATCGCGGTTCGAACTGAGCCCTGACAATCAGCGAAGGCGTGTCTGAAGACGCCCCGGACACTGATGGGACACCATCAGTACTGTCTCCCGCCGTACGTCCTGACAACTACGAATGATCTTCGTTGATCCATTATGTATCGTGTGACGACTGGCATCAACTTCTTGATGCAATACTTTACCAATAGCCGTATGTATTGTAGAAATTTATTTTATTTTATTAACTTCTATGTGCTACCAGTTTCGGCATTACATTGATGCCATCTTCAAGCCCCCACTCGTCATAGCCGTAAAACTTTACGACTATGACGAGTGGGGCTTGAAGATGGCATCAATGTAATGCCGAAACTGGTAGCACATAGAAGTTAATAAAATAAAATAAATTTCTACAATACATACGGCTATTGGTAAATTATTGCATCAAGAGACTACGGATGATAGTCTGGGTTGACATTTCTTTTCATATCAGAACCCCTTTGGTTGTCATTCGCGGCACCCCTACAGCACAGCGGTAAGTCGGCGATATTCAACGGCCCGTGTTCTTGCCCTTCGTGACAAGCCATCCTGGACTTATATTTCAGCAAGATAATGCCCGCCCGCACACACTAAGAGTTTTTATAGCTTGTTTCCATGTTGCCAAACCCTTCCTTGACCACCAAGGTCGCCGAATCTTGCCCATTTGAGAACGTTTGGAGCAATGTGGGCAGGGCTCTCCAACCAGCTCGGGACTTTGGCGATATAACGCGACAGTTGGACAGAATTTGGCACGATATTCCTCAGGGATCGACTATGGCAATCAAGCCAAGCGATTAACTTTTGTATTCCGCCTGGAAGGCGGTGCGTGGGTCTGCTCCTGTGATCTGCGAAACAGGCCGAATGAAGGAAGCGAGTAGGAGCAGGAGAGGTAAAAGCACTTCGGTACTGCGTGTAACATTAAAGAGGTTTAAAATAGGCAAAAACAAGTTAATAAATGGTCAGAGGTGGACCAAAACATTAACTTTCTCAATTTGCGAAGCTCTTTCTGTTGAATAAATCATTCGATTTTTCTGAAGTTGTAATCATTCGTTTGTCTGAACATGTTGTAAGACGTGTCTATTTCTATTCTCTATTGTCAACCCACAATTTATGAAAGATGTTTATATTTTATTAATAGGATTAAGTAAGAATAATCAGTATTTGTCATGTTGGAAATAATTGTGGTAGCAGGGAATGTCTTCACCAAAGTATTGTTGGCAAGAGAGACCGCAAATTAATATAATTTTAAAAAGGACGGTAGAGACCGAGTATGGATACATTTTAAGAAAAGAGCAGGAAAGACCGCGCATTGATACATTTTGTAATGGTAGCAGGGATTGTCTGCACCAGAAAGCATTGTTGGCAGGAGAGACCGCACTTTAGCGTTCGTAGGAAGAGTAGTAAGCGAGATGTGAAGCCAGTCGGTAGCAGGTCTGAAGCGAGAGGTTGAGAGGAGCAGTGTGCCTGCCAGCTACCAGCTATGATTTACAAGAGATTATAAACGGATGTACAGAGACATCAACTAACTATTACCATGAGAGGAACTAATATTATTGAATTAATTTTTTGAGAAACTCAAGACTACTGAAGGTATGTTTGCGTAATGCTAGTTGTAAGATTATGGTAAAAAGTATGTCCCATTTGAACGTTTGTAAAATCATTTCATTACCAACAGTAAACATTTGAAGAGTTTTCAGAATATAATTAATTTTTGCTAGCAATGTTTCATTACTGATTATAATCCATCCCAGAAACGATCAACGTAAAACTTTGCGAAAATTTTATTATTGTCAAGAAAAAGTGTAACTATGAATTACGTAACTTCAGTCAAATTAATTAAAGAATAACTTCAACTTTGGTAATAAATACAGCCTCTTTTTATGACAGCCCACCAGCAGTTAATAGAGCATAGTAAACCAGAGTAAGTATATTCATGTCGCAGTTCGATGTAGCAGTCAGATGGCGATCCAATAACAGTAAAAAAAGTAAGGAACAGTTTTGGGTTATTGCAGATAACGACTGAGGGCCACGACGACGACACATTCTATGTTTCGTCGAAATAATCAGAAAATCGCTTTTACGAAGCATCAATTAAATTTGTATGCGAAGATTGAGAAAGAGAATAAATTTCAAAGGGAAGATTTCATTTGTTATTATTAAGCAAGAGACAGAAATCCTAAGGCAAGGTTTCATAGGTTATTGTAGAAGGGAAGCTTATCATTAAAAGAAGAGATATAGAGGAGACGGGAAGGTTTCAGTGTACATCACATCTAACGATTTCCGACCCATTCGGGTAATTCCTTCGTGATGTGTCTTTTTTTGTTTTAGAATGTATGCAACCGTCCCGTAGATGAGGTCGCCTGACTCACTGTTCGCAGATGCCTCAGTTATGGTATAAAACTGGGAAATTCTGATAGTTTCAAAACGCGAAGCTACCTACACCAAGTGACCCACACTTACTGTTTTAACAGCTATAATAAAACGCTCCTAAGCCGACATGATTTCTGTGGTTCGTCGGTACGACTAGCTGGAATCAGATACAATAATTAAATATCGGAGGGTACATATCAGGAGAACATTAAGGTAAAATGACTAGACAAATCCTGCCGCGGGGAATGAGACTTGGCAGGTTGGTTGGTTGATTTGGGGGGAGGAGACCAAACTGCGAGATCATCGGTCTCATCGGATTAGGGAAGGAAGTCGGCCGTGCCCTTTCAAAGGAACCATCCCGGCATTTGCCTGAAGCGATTAAGGAAAATCACGGAAAACCTAAATCAGGATGGCCGGACGCGGGATTGAACCGTCGTCCTCACGAAGAGACTTGTCAGACTGAGATTCACTGGAAGAGTACTAAAAGTAATTCACTCACTGAGGAAGTGCCTGAGAAATTGTCGGCGGTAAATTCTACAGCTTTGTTCGTCTATGTGGAATCTGTGTTATGGCACATTAACGAAAGAGCCAGTGATAACTCCTTATTTGGTAGGCGTCGCAGCAATAACATTCTCCGAGGGGAATTATTAAGTTTAGATGTGAGGGTGGAAACCTAGTGTTTTTGGAGAAGATAAATGTACTACACCGCTTCATGAACTTGCATCTTAACTCGTGTGTGGTTCATTATAGTGTCTGAAATGACTGTGCATGCATTTACGTAGCCACTCCATGAAAGGGAAATACTTATTTTCTCAATATTCAATATTCGCTTTCTAATTTGTCTCACAGTTTACGCCCTACGTTCGTACAGAAAAGGAAGAAATATTCACACTTTACTTCACAACGGTTAGTTCTCTACAATTCATCTACCCAATGCTTGATTAATTCCACCCAGAAAAGCGTGCCATGACGTGCTAAAATGTGTAGTTATCTCCCGACTGCAAATATGCAGAGACAACAGTAAGTTAGCAAGGTCAGATAACGGCATCCTTTACGAGCGTCGTATCTTCGCGTTGTTTGGACGCTACCGCAGCGTACCGTAATGTTTGAACTGGTTGTGCTCAGAGTAAACGCGCGTCAGAGCGGGGCAAGATCACTGGAACAGGGCTGGCCATTATGCTTCAAGCTTCTCACAGAGCCTGCCGACGCGAACTAGAAGATGCACAGGATCTTCAAGATAGTCAATGCAACACTGATGTAGTGCCTCACTTTAATAGCTAGGACCCGGCAGGGTCCAAAACCGGGACCTGTCGCATCAACGTGCGCTGTCTGTATTTCTCAAGGGCCAGACAGTACAGGAAGGATGTACAGCAAACTAGTCAGCTTTAACTTTTTATTTGAGGTAAAGTGCGTCTGGAGCATTGTTGGTTTAGAATTTTAACTCCAGTTAGGAGTATCATTTAATGACAAATTTTCTTAATAATACACAGTTCGTGAATTGACGTCGAATGAAGGAAGGATGGTACTTCCATCGACATCAAGAGAAGCAGGGAAAGAAACATTGTTTGTTATGTGTGGAGTACGAATTGGGACACAGTACCATTCGACAATCGCCCAGTCTTATTTAAGAAACCATAATATACCAAGAATAAGTTGGTCAGACGTGGATATTATTATTCAACTTCTCAAATAATAATCCATTATGTTAGCCACTGTGCTATCTCTCTCAGTAAAACGGTGAAGATGAAATAAGAAAGCGAAATACGGAGGTATAAGAATTAAGATGTAGGTTGCAATAGTTATTCAGAGACGAATGGATGGCACAGTATTGAGTAGCGTGGAGAGCTCAATCAAACCAGCCTTCGGACCTTAGACCACAACAACAACATTTTGAGGTGGTTAAAAAGATTTAAGATTAATGAGAAGAGACAAAAGAAATGCATAGCACTGGTTGGTAGTCTAAATCCATCAACGAGGAAAGAAGGAATATTAAGGTTCTGAGTTCCGTCAGCAATGAGGCCATTAGAGACGGAGCAGAAGCGCAGACTGCGGTAACAGCGGGGAAGAAAATCTGTCGTATCCGTTTCAAACGAATTATCTCGGGATTTGCACCGAGAAATTAAGAGAACCCTCGGAAAATTTTAATCTAAATAACTGTACGGGGATTTGAACCCCCTCCATCGAGATCGTGACTCCATTGTCCGAACCACTCTTTTCACTGAATGGGATGTGTCAAGCAACTACAAAACGTGCTTTACGTTTCTGTATTTTTGTAGTATTGTTTGAACAGAAGATTGCACGTAATAGAAGTGCTGTAAAAATCTTGCCCCAAGCAGCGGCACGAAAGGAATAATGGAACATTACGGTTAAAACTTATCACAGTTTTAATCTTCCAGGAAGTTTCATATCAGCGCACACTCCGCTGCAGAGTGAAACTCTCATTCTGGAAACATCCCCCAGGCTGTGGCTAAGCCATGTCTCCGCAATATCCTTTCTTTCAGGAGTGCTAGTTCTGCAAGGTTCGCAGGAGAGCTTCTGTGAAGTTTGGAAGGTAGGAGACGAGATACTGGCAGGAGTAAAGCTGTGAGTACCGGGCGTGAGTCGTGCTTCGGTAGCTCAGATGGTAGAGCACTTGCCCGCGAAAGGCAAAGGTCCCGAGTTCGAGTCTCGGTCGGGCACACAGTTTTAATCTGCCAAGAAGTTTCAAAGAAAATCTTTTTCAACAACTGGCGTGGTTAGCAAACTGAAGCGATATTCGGCATACTCCAATATAGCCATCCTCCTTTGTCTCTTCTTTGGAGTTCCTGTAACAATTTTTAACAATTACCGGTAAGATTCCCAAATAGACTACCGACGCTTTCTTTACAACCGTTGGATATTCTGAATCCTTGATTCCTCTCTAATGATCTAAGTTAAATTATCATCTTCCTTCTTCGAACTGGAGTTTGATTTTATATGAATAACATTCTTATCATCTAAACCACGAATGTATCAATGGTCCACTTTGCTAGAGATACTGTGCCACAGTCTTCCTCGCATAACTCAGTTGATTTGTTTCGTGACAGTCAACACTAACATAATAGCCACACTTCATCATTTTTGAGGCTCACCATTAAGACAGTCACTCAGACAAGAACATTGGAGGGTATGATCGATATCGCAGGCTATGCACTTACTTAGAGATGTGTTAATTACAAGAAACTGTCACTTCGAAAAGATATGACGCACTCACTCATCTGACGTCGAGACAAACATTACCACAAATTTCTGAAACAACAGACAGAAGGGTAGATAGTGCGTTAAGTGTCAATGGACCAAGTCAGTGAATGGAGTGAGTGTATGAACGCCATAAAAATATTATTCACTGGCAGCTGCACTTTGCTGTAACATTTCTCCCTATTATAGCAATTGTGCTACTAATTTTAAATAAGACAACATTCGTCTACACGTTGAATTGATCTACTACACATTTGATGTCAAGTAGACACTGGATTCTGCTTCACTTACAAATTTACTAGAAACTGCCCAAATTTTCAGAATGTTTATTCTAGGAAAAAGATGCATCTGTGACATCCATTGAACATCACTGTCCAACAGCCGTTTTGATACAGCAGCTTTCCCACACAACAACTTAGGAAGAAGGAGGAGGAGGAAATTAGTGTTTAACGTCCCGTCGACAACGAGGTCATTAGAGACGGAGCACAAGCTCGGATTAGGGAAGGATGGGGAAGGAAATCGGCCGTGCCCTTTCAAAGGAACCATCCCGGCATTTGCCTAGAGTGATTTAGGGAAATCACGGAAAACCTAAATCAGGATGGCGGGACGTGGGATTGAACCGTCGTCCTCCCGAATGCGAGTCCAGTGTGTTAACCTCTGCGCACTTAGGAAGAAACTTTCAAGCTTGCATAACTCATTGACATGATATACTTATTTCTGATGGTGATACTGATGTACTGCTTTGGTTGTTTCATGGTACTATCACTAAATGCTTTTTGTTGATGATTTCAACATGGTACTGTAGTTTGTATAAAAGAAGAAGACAGAAGGAAAAAAAAGGAAGGAAACAAGAAAGGGAGGACGTAGGGAAGAGAGAAAGGGGGAAACCAAGATAGAATCAAGGTGAGCAAGGGAGACCGGGAGGAAGCAAGGGAGAAATGGATGAAGACCAATGTGCTATCAAGGTGAAATACGTTATAGAATCAGCGCACACCCACACCATACTGATAGGAAGATAAAGGAAGCTGCATCCGGCCCGCACCCAACCCCCTCCCCCCCCCCCTCCTCCTACTACGCGACACTGATATAATGGAATTACAAAATTAATAAATAAATCTGTACGACTGGACCGACATTTGGTATGCACCCCTTCTGAATGCGAGTGTATTGGCTCTACCACCACGTCACCTCACGTTCTCAGTGGGTGCAAGTGCTTTTTAGCGAGAACTCGCAGGGTGAAACACACAAAAACTGGCAGAGAGGGCAGACTAACTGCGCGGCGCGGCGGTTGCCACAGGAGTCCGGGAGGTTTCCCGGAACAACTCTGGCCTAGTGGTCGCCTCTGATGAATGAACGGCGTGGCGAGCCGGCCGGCGCGGCGTGGAGTACCGTTGTGTGGCCGCGCCGTAAATGGATTTCCCTCATCTTTTAAGGAACTTACCGGCCGGTCAAGCACGCGTTTATAAATATTAATGGCGGCCGGATTTATGTCGCGCCGCGTGCGGTAGCGGCCGCGATAAATTGCGCCCACACCAATTGCAGTCTTTATAATCGGTGAACAGAAGCATAACGTGCCACTGCTGTTGGGAGCATCATACTCGTCAGCACGTAGCTTGCCCTAAACCGCACCAGGGGCAAACAAGGCCTTCACACCGAGTGAAGCGACTAGGACTGGACGCTGAAACTGTCTTAGCATTGAAGATTTCATCTCTAACAATACCATAGTGCTTAGATGATATGTGGCAGTTGCGAATTGAGGCGTTGTTTAGTCAACAAATTTTCTTTTTTGTCATCAGTCCTTTAATTCGTTTGAAGCGACTCGCCATGAATACCTCTCCTGCGCTAATTCCTGCAAGAACAGCACTTACACCTAACATCCTGAATTATTTGCCAGATACAGGGCTATTACAAATGATTGAAGCGATTTCATAAATTCGCTGTAGCTCCATTCATTGACATATGGTCACGACACACTACATATACGTAGAAAAACTCATAAAGTTTTGTTCGGCTGAAGCCGCACTTCATGTTTCTGCTGTCAGAGCGCTCGAGAGCGCAGTGAGACAAAATGGCGGCAGGAGCCGAGAAAGCGTATGTCGTGCTTTAAATGCACAACAGTGCAACGACACTTCAGGACGAAGTTCAACAAAGATCCACCAACTGCTAACTCCAGTCGGCGATGGTATGCGCAGTTTAAAACTTCTGGATGCCTCTGTAAGGGGAAATCAACCGGTCGGCCTGCAGTGAGCGAAGAAATGGTTGAACGCGTGCGGGCAAGTTTCACGCGTAGCCAGCGGAAGTCGACGAATAAAGAAAATTGGCTCATGCCACAACTGGAGACCAACAGCGCCGACTTCATCTTTCAACAGGATGGTGCTCCACCGCACTTCCATCATGATGTTCGGCATTTCTTAAACAGGAGATTGGAAAACCGATGGATCGGTCGTGGTGGAGATCATGATCAGGAATTCATGTCATGGCCTCCACGCTCTCCCGACTTAACCCCATGCGATTTCTTTCTGTGGGGTTATGTGAAAGTTTCAGTGTTTAAACCTCCTCTACCAAAAAACGTGCCAGAACTGCGAGCTCGCATCAACGACGCTTTCGAACTCATTGATGGGGACATGCTGCGCCGAGTGTGGGAGGAACTTGATTATCGGCTTGATGTCTGCCGAATCACTAAAGGGGCACATATCGAACATTTGTGAATGCCTAAAAAAACGTTTTGAGTTTTTGTATGTGTGTGCAAAGCATTGTGAAAATATCTCAAATAATAAAGTTATTGTAGAGCGGTGAAATCGCTTCAATCATTTGTAATAACCCTGTATATTCCTGTCCCGTTCGTCTCCTACAGTTTTTACCCTCTACAACTCCATGTAATACTACATAAGTTATTCCTTGATGTCTTAACACCCTGTCACTCAGTCCCTTCTTCTTGTCAGTGTTTTCCCTACGTTTCTTCGCCGATTCTGCGGAAAACCACCTCTTTCCTTATCTGTCCAGTTAATTTTCAACTTTCTTCTAAGGCACCATACGTCAAACACTTCGATTCTCTTCCTTCACAATTTTCCCACAATCCATGTTTCGCTACCATTCAGTTCTGTGCTCCAAACGTACATTCTCAGAAATTCCTTCCTTTAATTACGGCCGATCTTTGATACTACTAGATTTCAGTTGGCCAGGAATTTCGTCTTTGCCTCTGCTAGTCTGATTTTTATGTCCTCTTTGCTTCGTCTGGCGTGTATTTTGCTTCCAAGGTAGCAGAAACCCCTCACTTCGTCTATTTCGTCATCACCAATTTTGACATTGCGTTCATCGCTCAACTCATTTCTGCTGCTCCTCATTACTTTCGTATTCCTTCGCTTTACTCTAAGTCCATAGTGTGGGCTCATTCCCCTCTAGCTCACACACTTTTTTTCTTAGAATTTTGGATATCTTGCACAATTTTACATCGTTGAATACTTTTTCCAGATTGAAAAATCTTATGAAAGTGTCTTGATTTTTCTTAAGCCCTGCTTAATTACGGTAATTCAGTGGCAACTTCCTAACAGCATCTCTGTTAGCTGTACCTTCCCGAAAGCCAAACTGATCGTGGTCTAACGGACCATAACATTTTTCCTCCATTCATTTGTATGTTATTCTTATTGGCAACTTGTATGTATGAGATATTAACTTGATTGGTTGATAGCTCTCATTCTTATCTGGGGATTGCGTGGAAGTTACGAAAACCTAAATCTGAACGGGACGTGTGTTTACAAGTATTGTCTAGATGACCGTTGCGTTTCAGCGATCACGACGTCATACACTCCTGGAAATGGAAAAAAGAACACATTGACACCGGTGTGTCAGACCCACCATACTTGCTCCGGACACTGCGAGAGGGCTGTACAAGCAATGATCACACGCACGGCACAGCGGACACACCAGCAACCGCGGTGTTGGCCGTCGAAGGGCGCTAGCTGCGCAGCATTTGTGCACCGCCGCCGTCAGTGTCAGCCAGTTTGCCGTGGCATACGGAGCTCCATCGCAGTCTTTAACACTGGTAGCATGCCGCGACAGCGTGGACGTGAACCGTATGTGCAGTTGACGGACTTTGAGCGAGGGCGTATAGTGGGCATGCGGGAGACCGGGTGGACGTACCGCCGAATTGCTCAACACGTGGGGCGTGAGGTCTCCACAGTACATCGATGTTGTCGCCAGTGGTCGGCGGAAGGTGCACGTGCCCGTCGACCTGGGACCGGACCGCAGCGACGCACGGATGCACGCCAAGACCGTAGGATCCTACGCAGTGCCGTAGGGGACCGCACCGCCACTTCCCAGCAAATTAGGGACACTGTTGCTCCTGTGGTATCGGCGAGGACCATTCGCAACCGTCTCCATGAAGCTGGGCTACGGTCCCGCACACCGTTAGGCCGTCTTCCGCTCACGCCCCAACATCGTGCAGCCCGCCTCCAGTGGTGTCGCGACAGGCGTGAATGGAGGGACGAATGGAGACGTGTCGTCTTCAGCGATGAGAGTCGCTTCTGCCTTGGTGCCAATGATGGTCGTATGCGTGTTTGGCGCCGTGCAGGTGAGCGCCACAATCAGGACTGCATACGACCGAGGCACACAGGGCCAACACCCGGCATCATGGTGTGGGGAGCGATCTCCTACACTGGCCGTACACCACTGGTGATCGTCGAGGGGACACTGAATAATGCACGGTACATCCAAACCGTCATCGAACCCATCGTTCTACCATTCCTAGACCGGCAAGGGAACTTGCTGTTCCAACAGGACAATGCACGTCCGCATGTATCCCGTGCCACCCAACGTGCTCTAGAAGGTGTAAGTCAACTACCCTGGCCAGCAAGATCTCTGGATCTGTCCCCCATTGAGCATGTTTGGGACTGGATGAAGCGTCGTCTCACGCGGTCTGCACGTCCAGCACGAACGCTGGTCCAACTGAGGCGCCAGGTGGAAATGGCATGGCAAGCCGTTCCACAGGACTACATCCAGCATCTCTACGATCGTCTCGATGGGAGAATAGCAGCCTGCATTGCTGCGAAAGGTGGATATACACTGTACTAGTGCCGACATTGTGCATGCTCTGTTGCCTGTGTCTATGTGCCTGTGGTTCTGTCAGTGTGATCATGTGATGTATCTGACCCCAGGAATGTGTCAATAAAGTTTCCCCTTCCTGGGACAATGAATTCACGGTGTTCTTATTTCAATTTTCAGGAGTGTATTTATGAGAACAGAAACTTTCCACTCCATATTGTCAGAGGCAAACGCGAACGCCAACAGCAGCATGCGAGACGAAAGAGATAAAAACGGTTTGCACTAAAAATAAAGGTACTGCACCGTAAGGAGCGTACGTAAATATTAAGATACGATCTTACAATGATGTGTAGAAACAATGTTAAAATTATACCGAGCACTTGCTACACGCGGTTAACTTTTCAAATGCTATCTCAAATGAGAGAAACGACAGTGCTGTATCGAAATCATTAATACTATACATTAAGGTTTTATCTACGTCGCACTTAAGTCGGGTGAACAATGTATCTCACGCCCTATGGTAATTAACTTTTTACGACAGTGCTACCTTTCCTCAAGACTCTAATGCCGTTTTCTGGCGGCATGACAACTCAGACAAACTGTTTCTGCCACTTTTAAACTTTTGATGGAACACCTGTGCATCAACTCTAAAGAAACGAAAGCTTATCTCTATAATGTGAGAACGATTACTTTCTATCGTGCAGAACCTGCATTCCAGTGTCAAGTGAGGGACGTAACCTGTATCCTGTCACATTTATTTTCTAGTAGCTGTGTTGGCTGCTGAACTTTAACGTGATGGAACATAGGTTATGTAAAAATATGAGAGGCACAGATAAAGATAATTATTTTGTTTGAAGAGATTTCGGGATTGCAGCCCGTCGTCGTAAACTTCTAGACATTTCGATTGGACACCTGTCACAATTGTTAATTTTTTTTTTAAGAAACACAGGCTGAGGTTGAATGCTAAATGTAAAAATGCAAACGCATACCGACTGCGTAAATTACGATTGTAATGCCAGTAATTTTTCATCCATCAAACGGACTGCAGTCTATATCCTGCAGAGTCTTTAAACTATGTACGTGAGAATTTGACAAACAAGACAAAATGAGTAATGTTACATTACTGTAAACTCTTTTCGTATTCCCTCTCGATAACTAAACTCAACTAATTCACACTGCACAAAATGTAATGGTAATTTCCGTGAAAACATCAATGCATACATTAGTGACACAGTCGATCTGAATAAGAACTCTTAATTCGAAAGTAAAATTAACTTCTTAACATTATTTACCAAATTATCTCAAGACAGAACAGAATACAGCGGCAATAAGTCTCTGTTATACACATGCACATCAGCGTCAGTCAGTACCAGTCCAAGAAAAGACAACAGTGAGAATCATTAACTGCGAATAATCAATACTTCTTTTATAATTGATGTTAAAGCCACGAGAAAGCACACGGTTGACAGTTATTATTAAACTCGCGCGCTTTATTCGTTGTCCAGAACCGCTTATCAGCGATTCCAACTAATTTCCCAATTTTACAATTTACGTGATACTATACGTCTTACGAATAAGAAAAAGATATCCTTGTGCTGTATGCCCTTGACATTTAATCAACCATTATCAATAGTATGTAGTGGAAAGGTCATCACAAATTCCATTTATATAAAAAATTGCTTGCGTAAAACATTCATCATTGGGATGCACTCGTGCTTTACTGGAAGCAGTGCTACTGGGGATGAAACCACCATGGCAGTTTGTGAAACGAGCATACGGTAGCATTCCAACACAGATTCTCCGGACAATTACACACACTTCTACTTGTAAACGCTTGTACCAAGCTTGTACCAAGAAGGAAACATAATAGTGGTATGGATTTACAAGGCATTCATAGTAAACAAAATGCTACGAAAATATCCCGCCATTAATTTGCCTGACACCTTCTGATAGCCCGTGTTAGTCCAGATAGGAAAACTGAACTCTGTGCCTCAGTGGTGAAACTTACACGAGGGATTAATACGCGTTGCTGGGCCAAACAGGTGTCATATAACCAAAGTACAGAGTTTGAACGAAGAGAGATATCGCCGTTAGTATATGTGGTTTGTCATACTCTCGAATTGAATCCCGTGTGAGATCTAAGTCTACTACGGTAATGCATGTGAGACCTGAGGCAGAGAACCGAACAGTTTGAATTCCCAGTAGTATAACACGCTATGTACCATTCTCCACGTGGTGGTGACTGTAGAATTTAATTTCTAGCACCAGCAAAACCTTGAATACTCTTACTCGAGCTCTACTTCCTGGTAAAGCAATTTTTTGCAGTCTGCTATGCCAAGGACTGCATGTGCATATTCATTTTCACAGAACATCCAAGATGGCAAACCAAAGACTACTTTCTCCGCGTTGTCGACATCAAGGGATAGCCCTGTCCTTGGAGTTTAGTTTGATCTGGTTACATGTAAAAGTTGCTTGAACGTGAGACACCATGCAATTCACGCAATCCTATGAGGTATCATTTAAGTTCTTTGACAAACTGAAGGGATTACTCTTGTAAACCTTGAAATTTGATTTGAAGATGATTAGTATGGAACCGAAAACTGCCATTTTAAAGATGGAAGCAGTCTTGAATAATAATAATAATAATAATAATATCCGTTGAACAACACATTGTGTATTTTCTCCGTGGACAGCATGTGAAGTTGCGCTTTCAGAAGTTGTTGGCGGAGTGGTTAAGACACTGCAACTTAGTCGAGAACAAATGAGCTAAAATCGGTATTTCGCAAGCAAGATACAGGGTCTTCGTTGTTGTCCTAAATGGCTTTACGTAGCAAATAGTCCCGTCAACAGATCAACGCTATTTCATACACCATCTGTGCTCAGTCTCTTATAACCTGTACTTCAGAAACAGCTGGGGTACCTTTTTGGTATTTCACTAATGATGCCAAGAGGCGCCAGTGTACATTGCAGGTGAGGCACGATTGTCAATGCAGTGAGCAAACTCGGGAGAGACTCCGTCTCTGCGTCACTTACGCTGAGGTGACAAAGTCATGGGATATCGCGTACACGAGGTATAAAAGGGCAGTGTATTGGCGGATTTGTTATTTGTACTCCGGTGATTCATGTGAAAAAGTTTCCAATGTGATTATGGCCGCCAGATGGGAATTAATAGACTTTGAACGCGGAATGGTAGTTGGAGATAGATGCATGGGACACTCAGTTTCGGAAATCGTTAGGGAATTCAATATTCCGAGATCCACGATGTCAAGAGTGTGCCGAGAATACCAAATTTCAGGCATTACTTCCCGCCACGACCTACGCAGTGACCGACGGCGTTCACTTAATGACTGACAGTATTGGCGTTTCTGTAGAGTTGTTAGTACTATAGACAAGCAGTGCTGCGTGAAGTAACGGCAGGAATCAATGTGGGACATACGACGAAGGTATCCGTTAAAACAGTTCGGCAAAATCTGGAGTTATTGGCCTATGACAGCAAACGACCACGGCGAGTGCCTCTGCTAGTGGCACATCCCCTGTAGCGCCTCTCCTGGGCTCGTGACCATCTCAGTTGGACCCTAGACAACTGGAAAACTGTGGCCTGGGGAGGTGAGTCTATTTCAGTTGGTAAGAGCTGATGGTACGATTCAGGTGTGGCGCAGAGCCTATGAAGCTATAGACCCAAGTTGTCAACAAGGCAGTGTGTAAGCTGTTGGTGGCTCCATCGTGCTATGGGCTGTGTTTAAGGAATGGAATGGGTCATCTTGTCCGACTGAACCCATCCCATCACTGACTGGAAATGGTTGTTCGGCTACTTCGAGACCATTTCGCGACTGGTTTGAATAACATTCCGCACAGTTCGAGTGAATGATTTGGCCACAAAGATCGCCCCCGCATGAATCCCGTCGAACATTTATGGGACATAATCGGGGAGTCAGGTGGTGCACAATATCCAGCACCCGGAAACATTCCGCAATTATGAACGGCTAGAGAGGCAACATGGCTCAATATTTCAATGGGGGACTTCGAAAAATTTGTTGCGTCCATGCCACGACGAATCACTGCACTACGTCGGGCAAAACGAGGCCCGACATGATACTAGGACGTATCCCACGACTCTTATAAGCTCCGTCTGTACGTGTTGTTTACAGGAACCAAGAGTAAGTGTTATCTCTAACGATCTTCACTCAGTATTTCCCAGACTACTCTCATCACCTATGCAAGACGCAAATCACGCTTTCGTGAGAATAACTTAGTACTGTGTCCTTTTATCTTGGGCACTTCTTCAGGCGTATCTTATCCCCGGAGTATCTTCGATAACACTTCGGCCTGTCGGTCACATCAAAAAAGACAGCTTCGGCTCTCTTTAAGATAGTGACGCTTTCCAACGGTACCCGTCAGCGTTTTCCCCCCGCACACAGCCGTTACGCAATGGCGTCGCGACGCCCCCGCCCGCATGCTTGCCAGCAGGCGTCACGGCGCCGGCGCCGGCGCTGTTCGGCGTGCGTACAGCGCCGGAAATAGCGGAATTTCCCTGTGAGTAACGCGGTGCGTGACCCAACTGCCGACAGCTCGCGGGAAACGTGCGGAGCCGCGGAATGAGACCATTACGCCGGCACCCGACTCTTCTCACACGGATCATCTTGACTCGCCTCTGCTGAACACGCGAGCACACTATTACAATACTGAGCGGGGCGCAGCGTGATTACTATCGAGCATGTATGCTATTAGAATAGACATGAAAGGAATTAAGGTCTGTTTAACGTCCAGTCGGCGACGAAACTGATTATCGTTAAGTGCAGTAACTTACATATGATTTCGACGATGCGGAGCACCACAGCTGAATAGACACTAATATTAATGATCGATAAAAACCACCTCAGCTGTATTATTACACATTTATTGCGTTACGGGCGGTTTCGTTCGTAGATTATCTTTAGGTGGTCTCCAGTTAAACAAAACAAAGAAGTATTTATTTAGTTTGAACAGATTAGGGCCTTCAGTTCCTCTCTTACATCGGACCAGGCTTTCACACATATAGCACTTTTATTTTCACATCTTAGTTACTTAATAAATAACAATAATACGACAAACAGTAATAAAGTGATTTGAGTGCGTGTACAGACAATGTTAATAAGTAGTACTGAAAAAGACTTAATAGTTTAATACTAGCAGTACTTCTGCTGCTGCTGCTTCCAATAACAAAAACAGTAATAACGATAGTGGTAGATACAAAAGAATTTATCGACGTGCAAAATAGGTATTTTCTGGTATAGTGACATCTGGAGAAAGGAAATTTAAGCAGACCGCACCAGCTAAGACAAACAGGAAAATGTGGTTCGACAGGAGGACGTAAAATGGTAGCGAGTGTGTATAGCGACAACGGATGCCATTATTGTTATTTCATTAGATATGCCATTAACTGTCTTCTCAAAGTGGTGATGTTATTCAGCTCCATAATACGATGAGGGAAGGTATTCCTGAGTCGGTTTCCTGATACTGAAAAGGAGTTCGAGAATGCGGCTGAACTGTGAAGCCACGCGGGATTCGCCGAGCGGTCTTAGGCGCTGCAGTCATGGACTGTGCGGCTGGTCCCGGCGAAGGTTCGAGTCCTCCCTTGGGCATGGGTGTTTGTGTTTGTCCTTAAGATAATTTAGGTTAAGTGGTGTGTAAGCTTAGGGACTGATGAGCTTAGCAGTTAAGTCCCATAAGATTTCACACACATTTGAACATTTTTGAACTATGAAGCCGGACAGAAAGGATTTTACTCTGATCGGGACAGGTATTTTTAATGTTGTTGTTCAGATAAACATCGAGGAGAGATATGAGGGACAGCGTACGCTGATAAGACTATAGAGGGGACAGACTGTACGGAAATATCTGCACTTGTCTGCATGCTGCCGGCCGCTGTGACCGAGCGGTTCTAGGCTCTTCAGTCTGGAACCGCGTGACCATTACAGTCGCAGGTTCGAATCCTGCTTCGGGCATGGATGAGTGCGATGTCCTTAGGTTAGTCAGGTTTAAGTAGTTGTAAGTTCTAGGGGACTCGTGACCTCAGATGTTAAGTCCCATAGTGCTCAGAGCCTTTTGAACTTTTTTTGTCTGCATGCAGCCAGGATAGTTGTCCGTATCAAGGCGAATTAGTATCGAAGATTCGAACGTCACGGATATATCGAATACAGGCATTTAAAATCAGTTCCAGGCGCCATGAACTATCTTGATAAAGGCCTTCCAGGATAACACCGCTAAATTCATAGAAGTGATGAGGTTTAAGTGTTTGTACGAGCTTCTTTTACAGGTGAAGAGGGCAGAACTTTTGATATTTTCGTAGGGCATGGAGAGATGATGTTGTCTTCTTGCATATTACGCTTACATGCTCAGTCCAGTTTAGATTTTCACCTACTAGTATTCCAAGAGCGAGGGCAAGTAGGTGACAGTCGTTCCATTTGGGATTAGAGATGTTAGGAATTCCAATTATTTCTTGCTAATGAGGCTAGAACGACCAACCACTTCAACCTGTTTTTTTTGTTTTTTTTTGTAATCTCATTTTGTGTTTTGTTCGTTTTCGTTCGTTTCATCTGCTCTGTGCGGACGTCGCGAGACACCCGTTTCAGTTCGTCGTTGATCCGTTAACTCAGTTTTTTTTATTACAGAGGGCAGCTAACCAACCCTCTGACCGAACACGCTGAGGTACCGTGCCGGCTGATGTTGGATGGGTTGAGCTTTAACGGTATTTCTGTAGACATTCTGATAGTGCACACAAGTCATTAATTAGACTAAAGCTATAGCAAATGGTTCAAATGTCTCTGAACACTATGGGACTTAACGTCTGTGGTCATCAGTCCCCTAGAACTTAGAACTACTTAAACCTAACTAATCTAAGGACATCACACACATCCATGCCCGAGACAGCATTCGAACCTGCGACCGTAGCGGCCACAACGACCGGAAGAGCTATAGCATCTTAACGAATAAAATAGGCAGCTCGCACTTCCAACAGTCAACACCGAGTTGTATTAAAATCATGACGTAAATGGTTTGGTTGTGCTGTGTAATGCTAAAGACCAAATCCGGAAGCAATGATCAGTAACATACTGCCGACCGCCTGGCGAGCACACAGGGCATGCTACATAATTATACAAGACTGGGTGCCTTCACTGTTTATCTTCTTAATTACGATAGAGCTTTGTATAAATACTGGCATTTATTTTTCTTCTTTTGTGCATGACCGTAGCAACTGTAACACAGTTCGACTAATTTTATTTATCACATATGACTAAAACCACCAGTTTGGTTGATTAGCTCTTTTACATGTACAATGACAGTAAGTCTCCTTTAACTATCTCATTTATGAGCTATGATCTTCCTGCGAGATCGTAATTACCGTTTCTAATATATTTCACATAATTATTTAACAACCGTATTTTATAATTATTGACTTACTGTCATACCTGCCGAATGACGATGCAGTTTTTGTGTTAGCGCTGTCATCTGCTCTCTTCTCATCGTGCATAATCGTTTGGTTAGCCTTTGTGTTTTGCACAAGTTTTGGATAATTGTGTAGTGTATTTTTATTCTTTAATTGTCAGTTCTGTACTTGCTTGTGCGGATTATGATGCACAGTCTATTATCGGACTGGACAGAGGCTAAGTCTCTGGCGGAGCGGCCCTCTCCGGACAGTCTAACGTAGGCAGCGTGCCGAATCTATTCGCCGAAGTTCCGCCATGCCGTGAGTCCGTTTGTGATCATTGCTTGCGGATTTGCTCTTTAACCTTACATACGACAACCAGACAATTTACATCGCGATTTGGCACTACTCCGTGAGTTTTTATTACGAGACTTTTGACAGTGGGGGCTGCTTATTTTATTCACTAAGATGCTGTAGGTTTAGGCTCATTTCTTATTTTATTTAACTGTAGGGTACGTGAAGATGTTCTAAGAACGAAACGGGCCGTAGCACAATGTATAATAATAAAGCTGCGGTGAGGCGAGTTTTCACTGATCATTAATATTAGTCCATATCATTGCTGCAAGCAGAAGCAGACGCCATGAACTTGGGTAGTGAACACTTGCCTCCGCAGCAAACGTCATTAACAGTCGTTAATGCTATAGCAAAAAATGTTCAAAAGTGTGTGTGAAATCTTACGAGACTTAACTACTTAGGTCATCAGTTCCTAATCTTACACACGCCTTAACCTAAATTATCCTAAGGACAAACACACACACCCATACTAAAATGTAAACATTCACGGCCGGAAATACACTCCTGGAAATTGAAATAAGAACACCGTGAATTCATTGTCCCAGGAAGGGGAAACTTTATTGACACATTCCTGGGGTCAGATACATCACATGATCACACTGACAGAACCACAGGCACATAGACACAGGCAACAGAGCATGCACAATGTCGGCACTAGTACAGTGTATATCCACCTTTCGCAGCAATGCAGGCTGCTATTCTCCCATGGAGACGATCGTAGAGATGCTGGATGTAGTCCTGTGGAACGGCTTGCCATGCCATTTCCACCTGGTGCCTCAGTTGGACCAGCGTTCGTGCTGGACGTGCAGACCGCGTGAGACGACGCTTCATCCAGTCCCAAACATGCTCAATGGGGGACAGATCCGGAGATCTTGCTGGCCAGGGTAGTTGACTTACACCTTCTAGAGCACGTTGGGTGGCACGGGATACATGCGGACGTGCATTGTCCTGTTGGAACAGCACGTTCCCTTGCCGGTCTAGGAATGGTAGAACGATGGGTTCGATGACGGTTTGGATGTACCGTGCACTATTCAGTGTCCCCTCGACGATCACCAGTGGTGTACGGCCAGTGTAGGAGATCGCTCCCCACACCATGATGCCGGGTGTTGGCCCTGTGTGCCTCGGTCGTATGCAGTCCTGATTGTGGCGCTCACCTGCACGGCGCCGAACACGCATACGACCATCATTGGCACCATGGCAGGAGCGACTCTCATCGCTGAAGACGACACGTCTCCATTCGTCCCTCCATTCACGCCTGTCGCGACACCACTGGAGGCAGGCTGCACGATGTTGGGGCGTGAGCGGAAGACGGCCTAACGGTGTGCGGGACCGTAGCCCAGCGTCATGGAGACGGTTGCGAATGGTCCTCGCCGATACCCCAGGAGCAACAGTGTCCCTAATTTGCTGGGAAGTGGCGGTGCGGTCCCCTACGGCACTGCGTAGGATCCTACGGTCTTGGCGTGCATCCGTGCGTCGTGCGGTCCGGTCCCAGGTCGACGGGCACGTCCACCTTCCGCCGACCACTGGCGACAACATCGATGTACTGTGGAGACCTCACGCCCCACGTGTTGAGCAATTCGGCGGTACGTCCACCCGGCCTCCCGCATGCCCACTATACGCCCTCGCTCAAAGTCCGTCAACTGCACATACGGTTCACGTCCACGCTGTCGCGGCATGTTACCAGTGTTAAAGACTGCGATGGAGCTCCGTATGCCACGGCAAACTGGCTGACACTGACGGCGGCGGTGCACAAATGCTGCGCAGCTAGCGCCATTCGACGGCCAACACCGCGGTTCCTGGTGTGTCCGCTGTGCCGTGCGTGTGATCATTGCTTGTACAGCCCTCTCGCAGTGTCCGGAGCAAGTATGGTGGGTCTGACACACCGGTGTCAATGTATTCTTTTTTCCATTTCCAGGAGTGTATCATGTCCATTATAATTATCCGGGCTGTTATGCCGTGGTCGGTTGATGAATTCTGTGGTGATTCCCAACGTTCCGTCTCCGACTGCGGAAGACATCTTTAAGGGGGTCCGTAGCTTGATGGAAGGTCCAACACACACACTGGCTCGCTACGAAACGTTGGGAATCACCACAGAATTCATCAACCGACCACGGCATAACAGCCCGGATAATTATAATGGACACACACCCATGCCCGAGGGAGGACGCTCACCTCCACCGGGACCAGCCGCGCAGTCCCTGACTGCAGCGCCTAAGACCGCTCGGCTAATCCCGCGCGGCAATGCTATACCACATCTCGCTTAAGCAGCCGGTTCACATCATCGTACCTTCGCCGTCATAGGGCGGAGAGGCGGTGGTGTAAAATTCTGATTGTAGTGTGCGTCAATTTCCTTGATTATACTCCAAAATTCTACATAGTTTCTCACAAAATGGCGACAAGTGACCCTGTCGATGGTGATCCGTTTACAAGTAGGAACCGTTAAACCCAACGGCTCCGTTCTTGTTGGCAGAGAGGACTAGCATATGGCCAGCGTAGTGTTCCACCCATCATAAAATAGCAGTTAATTTCAGAATTACTCATCAGAGTTGGTTGCTTCATGCTACTTGCGTGACAGAACTGGGTTTCGCCCATCTTTTCTACCAATGGAATCCTCTCTATCACAGATTCAGAGAAGTCATATATAGTTCCTGCATTACATAAACCGAATATATTTAAGCCGAACTTTGGCTTTAACACTAAACTGGTTTACTAGACATAATACTATAGCGTTGCTTTCCTCCGGCCTATCTGAACAGATGTATCCAGCCGGTTTTAAGGGGGCGTGCTGTTTAACGTGGACTGCCAAGTGGGATGGAACTCGACACTTTTCACATAAACAAACAATTCTTTCAACTGACTGGGTGACTTCTGGATCCGCAGTCTGGCTATTTACTACTGAGAAGCACCACGTAAACTACTGTTGACGAAAACTGGTAAATCCCTTACCGGGTGAGCTTGGTGGGCTCTTCGGAAGTCGCCTGTTTCTGTCGGGCGTACCATTCTAATGGATGTAGTCACTATCATTTCTATCAAACGCTTTACGATGTGGTTATTTCTTGTTCGTACCGTGTGTATGATTGTGGTGACTGGTTCTGCACTGTTTGTGTTCCACTGTACTACCAAAAATATGGATTCATCTTCGGCAAATTTCCTTGCACAGTACAGATTTTTATTCCATCTCTGAGGGCCGGTGTGGCCGAGCGGTTCTAAGCGCTTCAGTCTGGAACCGCGCGACCGCTACGGTCGCAGGTTCGAATCCTGCCTTGGATGTGTGTCAGGTTCGAATCCTGTCTCGGATGTGCGTGGTGTCCTTAGGTTAGATGGGTTTAAGTAGTTCTAAGTTCTCTGGGACTGATGACCTCAGATGTAAAGTTCCATAGTGCTCAGAGCCATTTGAACCATTTTTTCCATCTCTTAACGACATCGTTGTTGACAGGACGTTGAACCATAACCTTCCTTCCTCCCGTTACACACCTCGTAGAGTTTGCAATGTACTAAAGGAAGATTTCACACAGACTTGTGGGCGTAGACGCATTCCATCCACTTTTTGCCGACCCGAACACTAAGGATGGAAATGTCTTTCTGCAAAGATTAGGACAGACTAATCCGTCTCGTGGGCAACTGGATAAAAGGTCATTGACACAGGTACCTAATGTATTAACACGTAATCTGAAATATCTAATTTACAGATGTTCCAAGGTACAGAAAATAGTTCTACTATCAGCTACTTGTGACGAAAATTTGTGCCTGACCGCGACCCGCACCCATATTTTCCACCTAAGCGGTCGCCTTACAACTTAGGCTACCAGAGAAAGCCCCCCGTGTCCGCCCAAACCTTCCACACGTCACACTGGTTCGATCCGAATGGTCGCGTATTTTTATGACTAAGCGTAAGAGCACTATTGTTATTTTTTGTATCGTCATTTTAGCCTCGCAAAGGATGATTATCTAGTATTAATGTCGACAGTATCTGTGCTGGTGCAGTCATTACGTTTGTTACAACACACTGTCCTTCAGACTCAATTTTGAAGCACATTGTAATGTAATAAATGCAATTATTGTATCAACAGAGACACTATCGTCGCCAGCCGCTTTTTCTTTTCGAAAGACTTCATTTAACGGTTTTTCGGACTTATTCGGCGTCTCCTACGAAGGAACCCATTCAAGTTTTGGCGAGTCTCTCACAACTGTCTTACAGCAACTATCGTTGATAAGGCTGTGTTTGCTCCAAGTGCATTGGGCCTTGGATGCTTAGACTGGAAGTTCATCAAGGAAATGCCGAAACGACACTCTTCTGTCCCTAGCCCGTTCCACGAATTCCTGTAGTGGCTTAGGTTATTAATTACCTCATAGCATAGAAAGATAAAAGTCACTTGAACCAAGATCATGTAACAGCAGCTCTGGAGAAAAGTCTTACGCAGCAGCATCAGTTCCTTGTTTTCTATTAATGCTTAGTCCTCTGTACCTCGGGCGCTAGCGGCGCAGACTCAATGCACGTTCTACCTAGGGCGTGAAGGGTGTCTTTCAAGGCAGTATTATGTGGGTATATACTGGGTGATAAAAGTCATGGAATAGCTCCTAGCATCCTGTTTCTTTTGCCCGGCGTAGAGCAGTATCTCGACGAGGCAAGGACTCAACAAGTCGTTGGAAGTCCCCGGCAGAATTATTGAGCCATGCTGCCTCTACAGCCGTCCACAACTGCGGAAGTGTTGCCGGTGCGGAATGTTGTGCACGCACTGACCTTTCAATTATGTACCATAAATTTTCGATGTGATACATCACGGGCGATCTGGGTGGCCAAATAATTCACTCGAATTGCTCAGAATTTTCTTCAGCGAGTCGCGAACAATTGTGTAACGGTAACATGACATCCTTGTTACCGATCAAGGTGGTTAGCACACTGGACTCGCATTCGTGAGGACGATGGTTCAATCCCGCGTTCGGTCATCCTCATTTAGGTTTTCCGTGATTTCCCTAAATCGCTTTAGGCAAATGCCGGGATGGTTCCTTTGAAAGGACACGATAGACTTTCTTCCCTAACCCGATGAGATCGATCATCTCGCTATTTGGTCTTTCCCACCAAATCAACCAAACCCAACATCGTTGTTTGGGAACAAAGTTCGTGAATAGCTGCAAATGGTCTCCAAGTAACCGAACATAACCATTTCAAGTCAATGATCGGTTCACCCAGTCCATTCCATGTAAACACAGCCCAGACCATTATGGAGCCATCACCAGCTTGCACAGTGCCTGGTGGACAACTTGGGTTCATGGCTTCGTGGGATCTGCGTTACACCTAAACCTTACCATCAGCTCTTACGAACTGAAATGGGAATCGTCTGACTAGACCACCTCTTTCCAGTCGTCCGAGATCCAACCGATACGGTGACGAGCCCGGGAGAGGCGCTACAGGCGATGTGCTGTTAGCAGAGGCACTCGCGTCGGTCGTCTCCTGCCACAGCCCATTAACGCTGCATTTTGCCGCACTGTCCTAACGGATACGTTCGTCGTAGTCCCACACTGATTTCTGTGGTTACTTCACGCAGTGCTGTTTGTCTGCTATCACTGACAACTCCACGCAAACGCCGCTGCTCTCGATCGTTAAGTGAAGGCCGTCGGCCACTACGTTGTCCGCATTGAGAGGTAATGCCTGAAACGTGGTGCTGACACTATGGATCCTGGAACACTGAATTTCCTAACGATTTCCAAAATGGAATATCACATACGTCTCGCTCCAAAAACCATTTCGCATTCAAAGTCTTAATTCCCATCGTGCGGCCATAATCGCGTCGGAAACCTTTTCATGTGAATCACCTGAGTACCAATAACAGCTTCGTCAGCGTACGCGGTACTACTGCCATCTATATATGTGCCTATCGCTATCCCATGACTTTTGTCACCTCTGTGTAAAGACAAAGGAAAGGGCTAAAACGAGGCAGATCGACTGGAAGCAGCCAGCTCCACGAGTCGGCAATTGCAACGGCTAACGGCTGCCCAGCGGCAGGACCGGTCATGCAGGCGATGACGCGATGCGTGGGCGGCAAGTGCCCGCCGCCGCCGCTGCCTCCGGGCGCATCAGCTCGCGAGCAACAGTAGAGGGGGCCCGCATCACTGCAGACTCAGCTCTGGCTGTACACTGTGCAAGGATAACGCCGGCAACCACGTCTTAGAAAGCAGTATTAAGACGATAATGCTGACGATTATAGTGGGACGCCTGGTCTGCGCGTCAGACGGGTAGTAATAGAGCCAGAAAGCAGCTACAGGAAGATTACGAACATTCATGCAGAACTACAAACGTCAAGTATGGTCACCTGCCGCTGTGGAAGATAAAGTCACTGATGTGGCGTAATTACCTCTGACTCCCACAACCAAATCCACCTTGCACACTCCGGCGCTCTTGTCAACACCGCCTCGGAAAGGCAATAGCAGCAGCGCGTGGGAAACTCTGAGCGCCAGAACGGCGCCGTTGCTAATCTCTGTCCCTGATATACCGGGCGGCTGTAGTGCTCGGGGTCACGTTTTCTGAACTTTCAAATTTTTTTGCTCTGTTGTGGCGGAAGCGGGACTTATAGAATGAGTCAGCTTTGGGCTTTCAGTGTATGCAATGCGGTTCAATTTGTTGCGTTGTCAACCCCACCCCTCTCCTCTCCTCCGCCAACCTGCTGCAATCACGTCTCCATCTCACCCCCTCCCCTTGTTGCACTTCCTCCACGGCTTTCACCAACAGACCAATCACCAGATAAGCCTTTCTCTAAACCCTGCAAACTTTGGAGACAAACATCTGTACAGTGTTACCTTATGATAGCAGTATAGATATCTGTATTTATTGGTTGCAAGACGGAAATGAAAGCTGTATGTAGCTCCGCTATCAAGTTTTTATTCAGTTAAGTAAGATGGTTCAGAATACAGCTGTCAGATATAAACCGAAGCCTCTTCTACATATATTTTTCAAGTCAAAACAGTAACGTCCATTCCACAAAAAAGCTATTAGTGCCTGTTTGAAACACGTTGAGGTAAACATTTCGGGAATTACTATCCACTCAATATTTCATAAAAAATCAACAATCCTAGGTCGGCTATGCACCTAGTTCATTGGCGACTAAGAAACGCTTGTCCGTAAGTAACGAATTCCGGTGTCATAAAACGCTATGGAAAAGTACTCTTAGTCTTGCAGCAATCTTTCCTATATTTTTAAGGGCCCTTATCAGCTCTATAAGCATTCCGCCGTCTATACATTTAACTGAACGTTGCAAAGAGAACAAATAAATAACTGTTCAGTATAAACATTTGAATGTTCCCAAGGTTCCTTATTAATAACAAACTATTGAATTTGAAAATGAATGAAAAATATTCAAAATGTATTAAACAGATCGAACAAGTTGACCTGTGTGTGCTGTCACACACTGACACAAGACTAACACATGGCGCCATTTTTTTTAAACGTAGTTATGTAGCTTCTTTGATCTCGGATGGCGCAATATTGTGAAAATTGTGTCACTACTTTTCTCGAGGAAAAGCGGGAAACGACGAACATGTACCATTGTCTACCGGAAATTCAAACACTGTTTCCGACGAAAAATTCATCAAAAGTAGCCCGAACTATGACAGGGTTTGAAACTCACTCCGAATGCGAAAATATTTTGTTAATTCCCACCTACAGAGGGAGAAATGACCATCGTAATAAAATAAGAGAAATCAAAACTCGCACGGAAAGACCTGGCTGTTCATTCTCCCACGTGCTACTCGAGAGTGGGACGGTCGAGAAATAGTCTGAAAGTGGTTCATTGAATTCTCTACCAAGCACCTGGATGTGAACTGCAGAGTAGTGATGTTAGATGGCGGATTAGAATCGTGTGCCCGATCGCGACTCGAACCTGGAACGTTGCCTCCCGCTGACAACGCTCTCACCCTCGCCCTACCCAGGCACGAAGCGTGTCTTTCGTCACTGATTCACTTCAGTCTCTCTCTCTCTCTCTCTCTCTCTCTCTCTCTCTCTCTCTCTCCTCTACTTCCTAAACTTCACTGAAGTTCTGCGTACCAATCTGGTGAAAGGATATTATGGACAAATGGCTCAGCCAAAGCCAATGCAGCGCTCACTCCGCTGCAGAGTGAAAGAGCCTTTCTGATGGCGATTTTTGTTTTACTCTTCAACTGCTCAGGAGATGGTATGTGCTCACTTAGAAAACAAAATGATTGACCTTCGCTACTCTCCTTCAGTTTTATGTAACGTCTATTGAAGAATACGTTAGTTGGTTGATTTGAGGGAGGGGAACAAACAGCGAAATCATCGGCCCCACCGGATTAGGGAAGGAAATCGGCCGTACCCTTTCAAAGGACTCACTCTGTCTAGTCGATTAGTGATTGCCTAAAATAATTTTAAAGTTCGGAACCCTGAAGTGAAGGAAGCCGAGGTGGTTCCAAGAATGCGCCGATGTTGCTAGACAAACTGTAATGCTAGAAACATAATCAATGAGAAGGAAAACAATGATTCACATATACTAAAATTACAAAGAATACCAGAACTCAGCAGATGCAAAGAATCTGAAAGAGGAATGAAAGAAGTCACTGATGGATTTACGAAGACATACTGATGGGACGTGGACGGTGGCAGAAAAGCAAGATCTAATCAAAAAACACCAACGTGTCACACACTATCATATACTTCAACACTGAATCATTTACTGTACCCCGACATATGTATAATTAGTCCGTCAAACAACATGACTGTAGAGTTGTTAAACCGACCAGAGAATACATTCTGTATGTTATCCTCGTCGTTGAAACGTTCACCAGCAAGGCATCTGTCTTCTGAAAGAGGTGGAAATCGAAGATTCTATGTATAGTTTTAAGAAATTTCCACCGTTTGTCTGTTAATTATTCATTTATTGTAAACCAGCGTGATTTCGGTTTTGCAGCCATTCTCAAATGCATGTTGAAATGTTGAAATATGTCTGACCCATCTCTCATATATTTTAACATTTCAGCATGCACTTCAGAATGGCTACAAAGTCGAAATCATTACTGTGTAAAATGGCTCTGGGCACTATGGGACTTAACATCTGAGGTCATCAGTCCCCTAGACTTAGAACTACTTAAACCTAACTAACCTGAGGACATCACACACATCCATGCCCGAGGCAGGATTCGAACCTGCGATCGTAGCAGCCGCGTGGTTCCGGACTGAAGCGCCTAGAACCGCTCGGTCACACCGGCCGGCATTATTGTGTACAATGAAGGAACAATTAACAGTCAAATGGTGAACATTTGTTTCAAAAAATTCTATATGACTGTGGTCCACCACGAAGTAAAGTCCTGGGTATAGACTGCAGAGATGACAGTTTCTGTCTGTCGATGTCTGATCCACTATTCTGAAACATCACCTCTAAGTTATGCTCACTTAGTGTGTTCGCGACAACTTCGTCACACTGAAATCGAACCGCACAGTTTAATGCTTCAGTCATATATAAGGATAAAGTTTATTTCAGTACGACGAGCATCGGCGGAGCGGTGCCTTCATCAGCTGGACATCTGTTAAAGATCATTTTGCACGAAAATGGTTCAAAAGTAAGATTTTGTTGTTGTGTGTGCCACTGAATCAATACAACAACAAAAACAGCCATAACAAAAATGAAGTAGGCATGCAAAATATTGTTTATTTAATATATGGGCACACAATGACAACATTAAGGTGCCGAAACGCGTCATGCTGAAATAAATGCTGTAACTGAACGTGACCGAAGGAGCAAAACTGTGTTGTGTATAGAACTTCACCAGAAACTGCAGTAAGTTTATGAGGTTGCAGGCTCCAGTATTACCCACCTGAAAAAAAAATGTTACTCGCATCCTACATTATACATGCGGCTTTTTATTACTCAGAGTTCATTGCGACGACCTTTAGCCCTCATCGGTTGATTAAGTTCGTGATACGAGCTGCACTAGGCAAACGTCTGATTCTTACGGAATGTAGAGTGTCAAATGACTGACCGAGAAGAAACATTGTACAGGTAAACTCTTTTTACTTTCGGAGTGGCTTCTCATCGAAACAGAAAAAATGTCTTACTTAACGGCCACCTGGTCACCCTCTGAATCCAGTCGAAACAGTAGTACTCAGTAGTGCCGAAATACGTCAAGGACATTGTGGGCTGAAGGTCGAAAGAAGCGCACGTACTTCACGCTTCTTATTCTGGCACGACCACGAAAGAATAAAGGAAATATCTTCAGTGACCTCGGCCGAGTTAGGAAAGGCTAGCTTTGTTCCGAGCGCTGCGATTCGACCGTGTCACTCTGCATTCTGATACCGAAATTTCTGCTAGTAGCTAGCCGACAGCAGTCTGCTTCCACACTACGGGAGCAGCGGGGCGTCTGGCGGGCAGCCACATGTGGCGGTAACCCTGGCCGCTGACACAGATTCCGGCCGTGGGCGGCGCTGGCGGCGCTTATCTGCGCTGCCGCATCGGCCGATACGGTGGCGTCGCGCGTCGCGCCTATCAGATCGCCGGGGGAACTGAGGCACGACAACACTGGTAGCAGACGCCCGGCCCGTCCCCTGCCCTAGCCCTAGCTCACACTCGTCGCGCCGCGGGTCGACCTCTGCCACACAATATCGACAGGTCGATCTGAGCATACCGTTCGCAACGCCCAACAATGGCTCGTTACGGCGCGCGCCGCACCTCAATTAGAAGCGTCAGTCACGCCACTACAGAGAGCGGCAGTCCTAATCTGTACGGTCGCCCAGGTAGGTCTGGGCCTAGTGCGGCGAAAAACCTCTATCGGCGCTTGCAGTTACGGTACATTATGAAAGTAGAAAAAGAACTGCTTGTAATTTGAAAACATGGGAGCCAAACCAGAGGCAGTATCGCAAGTGTAGCGTTTGACTCGTTGCTGAGTTCTATTACGGGGCGATTGTTAATGTCGCTGTTCTGAACAGCTGTATAATTTTGTGTCGCATTGGTTCTTGTGCAACATTATCTTGCTTTGATTGTCATTTATAACTGCATTCATTAACTATAGTTATTATTGCATATGTTTACTACTGTTATTTTTAAGGAAACTATCCAAAACATGAGTGGTTGATTATTTCATATTATAATATATATACTTTGCTTTTCTTTCTCTGAATAAATGGCATCCATCCGATTTCTTTCTTTCCGTCATTGGATACTAGCCTTATTCCCACAGCTTAGCCTGTGTGTGTATTCGACACATATATTGAACAACAACTCCTCTTCCCCTCTTTGCGTCCTCCCTCTATCTGTCCACTTCATCCTCTCTCCCCTTTCTGTCTCTTTATCTCATCCTCCCCACTCTATTAGCCCATTTCCTCCACCCTGTATCTTCCTTCCATCGCCCTTTGATCATATCCACCTGCCCCCTCTTTTTCGATCTCAACTTACCTCTCTTGCTTCCCACTTGACCACAACCCCTCTGCACCTTCCACCTGCCTCTTGTCTCTCTGCCTCCTCTGTCTGTCATTTCCTTCTCCTCCTCACTCTGTCCATCCCTTGCTTTATCCATCTTAATGGGTCCCCAGCTATGCTCATCGGCATTTGTGCCTCCTGCAATACAGTTCAATAAACAGGTCAATACGGCTGCCACAGCACACCTGTCATGCATGGAGGCTACACATTAGAGACTTTAATATCATTTATTTGCGTTTACCGTACGGGGGCACTATGCAAAGCAGGTGGATAAAGCATGCCGATACTAATCCAATACAACACACCTATGATGCAGGGCAAGATACATGTCCTGGTCCAGAAAAACCGTTTCTTGCCCCTGACATGTAGTCAGCCCTGCAGAGCAGGTTGATTTGGCAAGCTGATACTGTTCCCAGAAAACACAATTGTCACACAGCAATGGCTGGAGAAAAACACGTTCTTTCATGTATCTACGCTCCTATTGGAGCTAGGATGTTACAAAATTCTCCTCAAATTTCGGAGATGCATATCCTCGCAATCTTTGGCTACGAGCCACCCAGTAACAATGACTGAGGTAGAGCTAAACAAAAAATTAGGAATCGAGTTAGAATATGCCAATTCCCCATATGAATAAGTGTCTGGCCTACTGGGCATGCACGTTCGTGAATCATCATCTACGGCCCACTTTTAAGCAGACATCAGCAAGATGCCACCTGCACAGGCGAAGTTATTGGCGCAAGCTAAGAAGTGAACAACTTACTGATCGCTCGCTCCATAAGCCACTGGTTGTAGCTACAAAACTTATTAGTACGGCAACCACCCCCCCCCCCCCCCGCCTCCTCCTCTTTCTCTCCCCATCCCATTCCAATCAACTGACGCTTGACCGAGCGAGGTGGCGCAGTGGTTAGCACACTGGACTCGCATTCGGGAGGACGACCGTTCAATCCCGCGTCCGGCCATCCTGATTTATGTTTTCCGTGATTTCCCTAAATCGCTCCAGGCAAATGCCGGGATGGTTCCTTTGAAAGGATCCTAATCCGATGAGACCGATGACTTCGCTGTTTGGTCTCTTCCCCCAAACAACCCAACCCAACTGACGCTTGGTGTCAAAAGAACCAAATGGAAGATATTTCCTGGACTGGAAACTGAGACAGGGAACGGAAATTCGTCGCGTATCTATACGTGACGCGTCCTAGACCTGTCTCCACTGAGACTGAGTATCGACTAAACAGAAGGAAACCTGAAACTAGGACGGGAGACAGTACCGCGGGGGCTATAGTACACAGCCGTGGGTCCACCAAGGCGGGCGGACTGGCAAGAGCAGGGAGTTGGAGGCCGCGCGTTGCGACAGCGGCAGGCAGTTCAGCACAGCGCAGCGCAGGTGCCGCGGTGCGCTGTTCGGCCGGCCGTGGCCCGGTTCTGACTCCTGGCGGCCGCGCCAGGTCCCGCCGCCTCCGGCTCACACGCCAGCTTGTCCGCTCTGGCCTCACAGCCGGCACCGAGCACTCCTAATGTCCCTCCTGCCGTACCTTCTGGGCTCCCGTGGCGTCGCACCCAGCACCATTTGCCGTCGCGAGTAAAATTCACGCACTCTCATTATCTTGCACCGCGCAGTACTAATTACGGGATGTGCCACACTCTAGGTTCACTCGAAAAACATTATTGGCGGTCCCAGAATAACAGTCTTCACTGCTTCACTACGAAAAGAAGGTGGCCACCCTCACTTTTACTCGCGAGACAGGGTTGAAATATCGTGGTTGGCGCCATGGTTCAACAACCATTATCTCTTTTGTTATGGAAAATAAACACCGTCCGGCTCTCAACTTCAGGCGGCAGACACCAAAGCTGATCGGCAGCACAGAATGAAACCAGTAGTCGCTTGTAAAAAGTTCTGGTCCAAGCGGTGTTTGTTTATTTATTACCGATTTAAATTGCCACTGCCCCCCCCCCCCCCAGAGCCAATAATTAATGGTCTATCTACTGTATATTACTAAATAGTTAATCCGATGCACAGCTACAGTAGCGGATTGCCTCTCTAACAGCTTCTAGGGACAACAAGAATATTTATATTCAATATTTCAGACAATTATTGAGCAAATTTAAAAAGTTAAAATACTCTCATGATGTACTCGTTACGATATAACGTATAATCTTATATTAAAAGCTTAACACAATGAGACGAGTACCGGTTGGTTATAATTGAAGTGCAGCTACTCACTAAAGCGTTAACGCGGAACCGATTTGAAAATTTTAAAAAAGTTCCAGTTTTGGCCACCAGGTGCAAATCTGTAGCTGTGAATTGCAAGAAAGATGCACAGAAATGTTTCCATGCGTGATCGACGAGGAACTGGACGTGGGCAAAAAGAGATTTGATTATTAACAGCAGTAGTGAAGTCGAAGTAGATACTCCGTGCGAATTGGTATGGGTGGAGGTTATAATTAACAGCCGAACTAAGTTAATAATTAGCTCCTTCTACCGACCCCCGGACTCCGATGATATAGTTGCTGAACAGTTCAGAGAAAATTTGAGTCTCGTAACAAATAAATACCCCACTCATACGGTTATAGTTGGTGGGGACTTCAACCTTCCCTCGATGTATTGACAAAAATACTTGTTCAAAACCGGTGGTAGGCAGAAAAAATCTTCCGAGATTGTCCTAAATGCTTTCTCTGAAAATTATTTCGAGCAGTTAGTCCACGAACCCACGCAAATTGTAAATTGTTGCGAAAACACACTTGACCTCTTAGCCACAAACAATCCAGAGCTAATAGAGAGCATCATGACTGATACAGGGATTAGTGATCACAAGGTCGTTGTAGCTAGGCTCAATACCGTTTCTTCCAAATCCACCAGAAACAAACGCAAAATAATTTTATTTAAAAAAGCGGATAAAGTGTCACTAGAAGCCTTCCTAAGAGACAATCTCCATTCCTTCCGAACTGTCTATGCAAATGTAGACGAGATGTGGCCCAAATTCAAAGATATAGTAGCAACAGCAATTGAGAGATTCATACCTCATAAATTGGTAAGACATGGAACTGATCCCCCATGGTACACAAAACAGGTCCGAACGCTGATACAGAGGCAACGGAAAAAGCATGCGAAGTTCAGAAGAACGCGAAATCCCGAAGATTGGCTAAAACTTACAGACGCGCGAAATTTGGCACGGACTTCAATGCGAGATGCCTTTAATAGGTTCCACAACGAAAGATTGTCTCGAAATTTGGTAGAAAATCCGAAGAAATTCTGGTCGTATGTAAAGTACACAAGCGGCGAGATGCAGTCAATACCTTCACTGCGCAGTGCCGATGGTACTGTTACCGACGAATGTGCCGCTAAAGCGGAGTTACTGAACGCAGTTTTCCGAAATTCCTTCACCAGGGAAGACGAATGGAATATTCCAGAATTTGAAACACGAACAGCTGCTAGCATGTGTTTCTTAGAAGTAGATACCTTAGGGGTTGCGAAGCAACTCAAATCGCTTGATACGGGCAAGTCTTCAGGTCCAGATTGTATACCGATTAGGTTCCTTTCAGATTACGCTGACACAATAGCTCCCTACTTAGCAATCATATACAACCACTCGCTCACCGATAGATCTGTACCTACAGATTGGAAAATTGCGCAGGTCACACCAGTGTTTAAGACGGCAAAAGAAATCCGTTGGAATTCGATTACTCGATAAATAGTACAATTGTCAAGGCTGTCAATTCAACTAAGTACCTGGGTGTTAAAATTACGAACAACTTCAGTTGGAAAGACCACATAGATAATATTGTGGGGACGGCGAGCCAAAGGTTGCGTTTCTTTGGCAGGACACTTAGAAGATGCAACAAGTCCACTAAAGAGACAGCTTACACTACACTCATTCGTCCTCTGTTAGAATATTGCTGCGCGGTGTGGGATCCTTACCAGGTGGGATTGACGGAGGACATCGAAAGGGCGCAAAAAAAAAAAGGGCAGCTCGTTTAGTATTATCACGTAATAGGGGAGAGAGTGTGGCAGATATGATACGCGAATTGGGATGGAAGTCATTAAAGCAAAGACGTTTTTCGTTGTGGCGAGATCTATTTACGAAATTTCAGTCACCAACTTTCTCTTCCGAATGCGAAAATATTTTGTTGAGCCCAACCTACATAGGTAGGAATGATCATCAGAATAAAATAAGAGAAATCAGAGCTCGAATAGAAAGGTTTAGGTGTTCTTTTTTCCCGCGCGCTGTTCGGGAGTGGAATGGTAGAGAGATAGTATGATTGTGGTTCGATGAACCCTCTGCCAAGCACTTAAATATGAATTGCAAAGTAGTCATGTAGATGTAGATGTAGATGTAGCTTACACAATTTGTTCAGTATGAACTCCAGAAACTTCCGCGAGATATACGGCGCTGGATTTGCACCTGGTGCCCAAAATTGGAACTAATTTTTTCCTAATTAAATCGGTTTCGCATTAACTCATTAACGTACCTCCACATTTTCCCTGCCATACGATAAATACAGCTCCCACTGGACCTCCGGGAGTAGCTGCACTTTAGTTGTAACGAACAGGTGTTACAGTTAGAAACTGCGTATTTGTCTTGAGGCAGTAGAACTCACAGCTGACAAATTAGACTATATTCTCCACGTATTGAAGAATGAGAGCACTTACTATCTTCCAACTAACTTTACACGTAATTTCAAATGTTTTCTAAATTTGCTTGCAAGCTTAACGTCAAATATTCAACATATTAACGTCTTTGTAACGTAATCATACGTTTGATGCTGTTTTATACATGGCAGTTTGATTAATTAAAGAACTGGTGGTGGGGGCGGCGGGGTTGGTGGAGAGGGGGGGGCGACAGTTTTACTAGTAACGATCTAACTAAATTCAGAGAGACTGCGCTATCAGGCCAATGGTTTGCAAAAAGAGCAAGGAATGTCTCCAGCTAGTTTCTAGTAACTTGTGTCGAGTAATTTACACAAAGATAAAAATAAGATAGCCGGCCGGAGTGGCCGTGCGATTCTGGGCGCTACAGTCTGGAGCCGACCGACCGCTCCGGTCGCAGGTTCGAATCCTGCCTCGGGCATGGATGTGTGTGATATCCTTAGGTTAGTTAAGTTTAATTAGTTCTAAGTTCTAGGCGACTGATGATCTCGGAAGTTAAGTCGCATAGTGCTCAGAGCCATTTTTAAAAAAAATAAGATAACAGTATCGAAATCAACGAGTTAAAAATACCACATATTAATTTTCCGCAGGCATATATTTAACTTATTGGCTCCAAATAATCCTCTAAGTCTACTGGTTGTACTGAAGACAATCTCCTGCTAGCTGACGGCTCCACACAGTGATATAAGGATTGTGCCTACTAAGCACGTGCACGTGCACGTGCTATGTCTCCAAACAGCAATACTCGTCTAAGCAACTCGAAAATGGTTAAGCACAATTCCACACACATGCAAACGAACGCACTTGCGATTTCCAACAGATGCTGTAGAAACACTCCATAATGAAAAAGTCACTAGCCCTATAGCCAGAATTGTGGGCCCTGGCCACATCCCATTAAGAACGATTACGAAAATACATATCTATCATCTCCAGGGGCGACAAAACCCCTTTCATCCAAACCAGCTCAGAGGTTGAACCCACGGTAGCGGCCAACAGTGACATGTTAGACGCTGAGCCTTATCAAAGACGCCCTTCTACTGGCGTCGACTGCCTTAACCGCATTAGCTATGCTAACGAACTAGCAAGACATCCGCAGCGGTCAGTAATATGGACCAGCATGCGGGGTTTCAACGTCAGGCGCTGTGTACGGCGAAGTTTGTCTTCGAAAGCCGTCTTAGTACACTGCGGGATCTACATCTTCATCTACATTTATACTCCGCAAGCCACCCAACGGTGTGTGGCGGAGGGCACTTTACGTGCCACTGTCATTATCTCCCTTTCCTGTTCCAGTCGCGTATGGTTCGCGGGAAGAACGACTGTCTGAATGCCTCTGTGCGCGCTCTAATCTCTCTAATTTTACATTCGTGATCTCCTCGGGAGGTATAAGTAGGGGGAAGCAATATATTCGATACCTCATCCAGAAACGCACCCTCTCGAAACCTGGCGAGCAAGCTACACCGCGATGCAGAGCGCCTCTCTTGCAGAGTCTGCCACTTGAGTTTGTTAAACATCTCCGTAACGCTATCACGGTTACCAAATAACCCTGTGACGAAACGCGCCGCTCTTCTTTGGATCTTCTCTATCTCCTCCGTCAACCCGATCTGGTACGGATCCCACACTGATGAGCAATACTCAAGTATAGGTCGAACGAGTGTTTTGTAAGCCACCTCCTTTGTTGATGGACTACATTTTCTAAGGACTCTCCCAATGAATCTCAACCTGGTACCCGCCTTACCAACAATTAATTTTATATGATCATTCCACTTCAAATCGTTCCGCACGCATACTCCCAGATATTTTACAGAAGTAACTGCTACCAGTGTTTGTTCCGCTATCATATAATCATACAATAAAGGATCCTTCTTTCTATGTATTCGCAATACATTACATTTGTCTATATTAAGGGTCAGTTGCCACTCCCTGCACCAAGTGCCTATCCGCTGCAGATCTTCCTGCATTTCGCTACAATTTTCTAATGCTGCAACTTCTCTGTATACTACAGCATCATCCGCGAAAAGCCGCATGGAACTTCCGACACTATCTACTAGGTCATTTATATATATTGTGAAAAGCAATGGTCCCATAACACTCCCCTGTGGCACACCAGAGGTTACTTTAACGTCTGTAGATGTCTCTCCATTGAGAACAACATGCTGTGTTCTGTTTGCTAAAAACTCTTCAATCCAGCCACACAGCTGGTCTGATATTCCGTAGGCTCTTACTTTGTTTATCAGGCGACAGTGCGGAACTGTATCGAACGCCTTCCGGAAGTCAAGAAAAATAGCATCTACCTGGGAGCCTGTATCTAATATTTTCTGGGTCTCATGAACAAATAAAGCGAGTTGGGTTTCACACGATCGCTGTTTCCGGAATCCATGTTGATTCCTACATAGTAGATTCTGAGTTTCCAAAAACGACATGATACTCGAGCAAAAGACATGTTCTAAAATTCTACAACAGATCGACGTCAGAGATATAGGTCTATAGTTTTGCGCATCTGCTCGACGACCCTTCTTGAAGACTGGGACTACCTGTGCTCTTTTCCAATCATTTGGAACCTTCTGTTCCTCTAGAGACTTGCGGTACACGGCTGTTAGAAGGGGGGCAAGTTCTTTCGCGTACTCTGTGTAGAATCGAATTGGTATCCCGTCAGGTCCAGTGGACTTTCCTCTGTTGAGTGATTCCAGTTGCTTTTCTATTCCTTGGACACTTATTTCGATGTCAGCCATTTTTTCGTTGGTGCGAGGATTTAGAGAAGGAACTGCAGTGCGGTCTTCCTCCGTGAAACAGCTTTGGAAAAAGGTGTTTAGTATTTTAGCTTTACGCTTGTCATCCTCTGTTTCAATGCCATCATCATCCCGGAGTGTCTGGACATGATGTTTCGAGCCACTTACTGATTTAACGTAAGACCAGAACTTCCTAGGATTTTCTGTCAAGTCGGTACCTAGTATTTTACTTTCGAATTCACTGAACGCTTCACGCATAGCCCTCCTTACGCTAACTTTGACATCGTTTAGCTTCTGTTTGTCTGAGAGGTTCTGGCTGCGTTTAAACTTGGAGTGAAGCTCTCTTTGCTTTCGCAGTAGTTTCCTAACTTTGTTGTTGTACCACGGTGGGTTTTTCCCGTCCCTCACAGTTTTACTCGGCACGTACCTGTCTAAAACGCATTTTACGATTGCCTTGAACTTTTTCCATAAACACTCAACATTGTCAGTGTCGGAACAGAAATTTTCGTTTTGATCTGTTAGGTAGTCTGAAATCTGCCTTCTATTACTCTTGCTAAACAGATAAACCTTCCTCCCTTTTTTTATATTCCTATTAACTCCCATATTCAGGGATGCTGCCACGGCGCTTAGTTCCAGGATCGCTGTTCAAATAGCTCTGAGCACTATTGGACTTAACATCTGTGGTCATCAGTCCCCTAGAACTTAGAACTACTTAAACCTAACTAACCTAAGGACATCACACACATCCATGCCCGAGGCAGGATTCGAACCTGCGACCGCAGCTGCAGCCCGGTTCCCGACTGAAGCGCCTAGAACCGCTCGGTCACAGCGGCCAGCAGAATCACTGTTAGGGGGATCTTATGCTACTCCTCGTGAAGATATAGCTGCCTTTTGAATATCTGACGGGAGATGCAGGAAGAAGTTTAATGTATCATTAGCGAGCATGTCCGAGAAGAAGATTTGAAAAAAATGATTACCCAATTCGGATGTTAATTGTGAAAGGTACTTTATTTCCTGTTAAGTCTAATCCGTTACACGGCCGAGCTGTGTGGACGTGTTCTTGATTGTTAGCTACGCGAGAGCTGATGTAGAACAAACCAAGTGCAAGCAATAGCGGCAGCGGAGATAGCGATATGGTCTGAAATATATTTTCGTAGCATTCTGTAGCATCCATAATCAACAGGAGAACTCTCTTGAGTCATTTGATCACGAATTAGTCCTCAGAGGTGACGCTGACTGAACGTAATTTTCCATTCATTACGACGACAGATCGAGCACAAAGTTTGCTCGGGTTGGTACCGACTAGATGTGTCCGCCTGTCGCTCTAAAAGCGCGATTAGAGCTTGGTTAGCCGTTGTTAATACCCGACCTTAACCCAACTGGTTATCTAATGAACAATCTCAATCGTAATGTTTCATGTGTGAACCCCGCCGAGATAGTCACCGTCTGTACAGGTCTAAGCATTTCCAGAAATCCGCGAAGGTCGCGAAGGTTGAAACAATCAAATAATGCGGTCGGCATTAGGGAACCGTATATAAATGGACAATACGCAGTAAGATGACTGGGTGTCGTTTCCACTCCGTACGTGTTCCACAAAGGTCCCTGCTGGTGCACAGCACAAGGTCTCAACACACGTCTAGCAGAAGGATTGCGCAAACCTCACTGGAAGTATACCGACCGCACCACTCAGGTCGATGCAGTCAGGACATCGCGAATTCTTGGATACACTTCAGCCTAAGAACTTTGCTTGTACAAATACACCTCCGTGCATAACTGAAGTCCCTGGGGGTCAGCAGTTCGCCACTGTGAACCGTGTGAATGAAGAGCCAACATTAATGCGCAGAGAACTGGGAAAGTAACGGATTTTGGCTGCACTTTTATGGAAGCTGACATTATGAGGTCTCACAGAAAGGACGGCAGGAAGATCCTGACCCATCAAGAGAAGGGTTATCGTTAAGACGTCATGAGAAGACGTGAAGACGGCAATACGATGTGCACCACAGAAGAAAATTGAAGTTCTGACTTGGAGATACGTAAGAATAAATTATTGTAGGAGGTTCGGTGTGTGGGAGTGTTACTTTGTTTACCACTGCCGTTTCCTCTTCCAGTAACGAACGATGCGCCGGAAATACGACTGTAGTAAATCTCCCCGAGAGCTAGAACTTCCCTAATGTTACCTTATTGGGGTTTTCGCGAGATGCTTGCAGGAGGAAGTAAAGTGTTGCTCGGTTATTCTAGGAATATACACACTACGTATTTTATTAGTAATACTCTCCGTACAGCAGTAACTGATGTCCTGTAGTGTCTGCCACTGTAGCTGGATGACCATCTTCGCACTTACTAACCGAACCTGTGGTAAAATGTGCTGCTCTTCTTTGGATCTGTTACTTCGATCTGTCCTATGAGGTAAGAGTCCCAAGTAGGTTACCAGTGCCGGTCCCAGACACGGTGGGAGGGGGAGGCCCTGAATGTACAACATACAACTGCCAGTTATAACCTGAGAAGGAGGGGGAGGGGGAGGTAGAGGAGTGAGGGTGACCTTGAACAGAACTATTCCAAGTTTGTAACCTGACACCGGAAGTCCTTATCAGTGACATTGACATAACGTTCTTATGTATTCTCGTACATACACTGTGTAACTACAGTCCCGCACTAAGGAACAGTACACAGCACTTTACAGTATATCAGAACCTGCTCGTGTCACTTGAAACTCGACTGACTGCTGACCGTGCGGTGAACCGCTGTTACTCTGCGCGCCGGCAATAGGTCTTAATACAGCGATTCGACAGTGTGTAAGGCGAAACGGCGCTCATTCGTTTCCACGCTCGAACAAGTTCCGTGCTAGTTTATTGCGGGCTCCGACAGAGCGTAAGAAAATTGACCCAGTGGGGATTCCATTCTCGGACGACAAACAAGAGAGCGACCAGCCGGGGGCCTCGGTGCGCCACGGCGGCGGCCTCAATGGCGCGCCCCGGGTGGGCCAATGAATTCAGCGACACTGGTAGCCGGCCGGGCGCGTACTCACTCTCTGTACACCGGGCGCCCTGCTAAATCAGCCCGACAGCCGAAAGCGGGTCCTGCCACGGCCGACGCGAATAAATCAACATGTGTTTACGGGCGCGCGCCGCCGGCCAGACAAATGGCTGGCCCTCCGAGTGGCCGCGGAAAAACGACAAAACTGCGAGCACGCGCTGTCCGCTGGTACGCGCAACCAGTCCCCACACTGGCCGCTGCCCACTGCCCGCTGTTCCGCTTCTGGCTGCTGCGCGCCCGCTGCCCTATGGGGTAGTCAGCAAAGTTCTAATTACCACATAGAAAAATAATGTTCTTGTTGTGGTCTTCAGTCCTGACATTGGTTTGATGCGGCTCTCCATGCTACTCTATCCTGTGCAAGCTTCTTCATCTCCCAGTACCTACTGCAACCTACATCCTTCTGAATCTGCTTAGTGTATTCATCTCTTGGTCTCCCTCTACGATTTTTACCCTCCACGCTGCCCTCCAGTACTAAATTGGTGATCTCTTGATGCCTCAGAACATGTCCTACCAACTGATCCCTTCTTCTAGTCAAGTTGTGCCACAAACTCCTCTTCTCCCCAATTCTATTCAATTCCTCCTCACTAGTTATGTGATCTACCCATCTAATCTTCAGCATTCTTCTGTAGCACTACATTTCGAAAGCTTCTATTCTCTTCTTGTCCAAACTATTTATCGTCCACGTTTCACTTCCATACATTGCTACACTGCATACAAATACTTTCAGAAACGACTTCCTCACACTTAAATCTATACTCGATGTTGACAAATTTCTCTTCTTCAGAAACGCTTTCCTTGCTATTGCCATTCTACATTTTATATCCTCTCTACTTCGACCATCATCAGTTATTTTGCTCCCCAAATAGCAAAACTCCTTTACTACTTTAAGCGTCTCATTTCCTAATCTAATTCTCTCAGCATCACCCGACTTAATTCGACTACATTCCATTATCCTCGTTTTGCTTTTTTATGTTCATCTTATATCCTCCTTTCAAGAAGGATAATGTACGCAAATAATTTTTCCTAGCCTGCAGTCCCGTTGTACACAGAAATCCCAGCGCCACAATACAGCAGTATGCCGTTACAGAAGCTAAAACGAGATGAGAACACCGCTGACAAAGTGAAGTATTATATGGTGGGGATGGCGGTTATCGCTGAAACAACCGTGTTTCGGGTTTTTCCACGCCAGTTTCAAATGACTACTAAATCCGTTCAAGGTAAACGGTTCCTGAAATAACCGATTCTCGGCTTCTTTTTCCTATTTTTTCCTGCAATAAACATAGAAATCGAACAAGGATTGAAATATTTGGACTCTGTTCCAGCATTCATAGAATCAAAATATTAAATAGGCAAGTACAAAAATCTTACTCTGTCCACCATTCCTAAAAGGTGATAAGCGACTAAATACTATAAAATTTCACCGGCCTTCTCCTACCGATTCGAATTTTTTGAAACTCTGCTCAAAAATCAAGTTGTAATCTGGGATGATGCCATTATTTGAGCTTTACGAACTGTCAGTGCCGAAGGGTGAAAACTGAGGTTGAAGAACTCAGTTTACGTAATATAACTGCGTAGGCTTTCTCGGGCAGAGTCAACTGGCATAAACGTTTACCGAGTATCGTCCCGCGTCGTAATGTGAAAAAAAACTATACTGCAGAAAGCAATGTTTCGGTCACGGTTACAGTGGCCGAAACGTTTGTTTCTGCAGTATAGTTTTTTCACATGATGACGTGGGACGAAAATTGGTAAACTTTTAGGTCCTCTATTTTTCGTGTTACTTTGTCGGCTTTCAGAGCCAGAAGCAGTTAATGGCATATTATGGATACAAAGGCAGCGGATCAGTTACTTTATATTTTTATTCTAGACATGAATGAATTGTTGTTAAGTTTTTAATTTATTGCTGTTACCGTAATTTCCTTCCTCATTTATTATTTCGTACAGATGGCAGGCAACTCTTTCATGTTTTAAATCAACGCCAGTTCGCAAAAATATTTCCCGACGAGGTTTCGTGCCATTCCGCGAAACAACGGATGTCCCGAGACGGCAACGAGAAACTACGGTGTTCATCGGCTGGGGGCACAACTTGCACACTGCACGTATTGAATACCTAAAAATACGGCAGCAGGGACGATATTGTCTCAGCAGTGCTGTAAAACTTCTTATGCCATGTGTCTGTTGCTCGTTTCTGTCGGCATTGTTACTAAAACAGCACTGGTCGCATTCCCCCATTTTGTGTAATAGTGCAATATTTCAAATCAATCGAAATTTTTCGAATGAAAATTACTCCTTGTTTTTTTTAGAAAAAGGAGTATTTAAAAGCGAAAAATTTTAACACATCTGCTAGGGCTAATTGATATTTCGTTGTTTTACTCTGGTATTAGTACACAATAAACACCTGTTAGAACCGAGACCAAACAAATTCCGAAAATTACCGGTTATTCAGAACTAAAATACCGTTACCGGTTTTTACTGTCGTATCTAAATTAGTTTTCCGCAGCATCGGCAATATTGCTGGTGTGTCTGGCCTTAAGGTGGTAGACCAGGACGAGGCACTATTATGGAACCTTTATTCATGATTTTTTCAATAAAACAAAAACCAAATTACGAAACTGACATTAGACCTATATCGTACACCCTTCAGATTGTGTTATGCGTTGTTTTTGAGAACACTACACCACATCCAACGAAAGGCATTCGCCGAGTGCGAGGGCTACTGGTGGATACCACAATTTTCAACATAGAACAAATTTTCTGTGAAACTGATGATATTGTCTAACTTAGTATGTAGGAACATTTAATAAAAAAATTTCTTAACAAAATAGCGGCGCTCTGAAATAAAAGTCAGTTTTTCGACATCGCAAAAATCGTATGTACTGCAGCACAGAAAACGCCGTCTCACAAGTTACAAAAACGTATTATGTAATTGCATGTACATTCCATAAATTAAAGCTCCCACCAACTTGAAAATGTTGTTTTAAAGAAACAAGCTCCTGAAATTTCAAGTAAGTGTTTTATAATACTGAAACTGAACAAACCTTTAATCGGCGGTGTGAGCATTGTACAATTGGCCTTTTTTTCGCCGATGTCAAAATGCTCTCATTTTCAAGATATATAGATTACGTAGCTTCCGCTTGTTCAGAACAGAATTTTGGTTGATACTAATACGCTCTATGGTACTACCGCTATTCCGTCGGCAACTATTAAAATATTACATCGGTTGCTTAGGAGCCCTCGGATGGGCCACACACCCACGCAGCATTTTGACATTTATCGCATGAATGAATCTTAAAAACGGACTATCTAAGGAACATAATAAGCCAATAAAAATTAGGCTAAAACAATTTCTACCATGATCTACTCCTGTGAGTGGCCAGACATCTGCAGAATTCCCAGTACCAAAAATCTCGCATAAGGTAAATAATAAAATGAACGGTAGGGCGACACAAAGAAGGCAAAAAAAAAGAAAATGACTTGACTTCAATCCAAACGCGTCTCTGAGTCCAAAACTTAAGACTTCGCCGAAGATGGCTATAGGACAGCCGTGGAAAGTACACATTGTTTCCCCTTATGTTGACTGTGTTATGCGGTCAATAAAGCCGTCAGCATCAGGTGCTAATTACGAAATCAGGCTAACAACGTATCTGAGATGCTTTGGTACTTAAAATTATGAAGGGCGTTCAAAAAACCCACGATGAGTGCGGTGGGAGTGACCACTGAAATTCTTCTGCTTCAAATCATATCGCTGCTATTAGGTTCGGCAAAAAATGCGTCTGTTGCAGCCTGACTACATCAATGAATCAGGATTTTTCAGGAGATTCTTTCATGCGCTGAAGCACACTTACACATCATCTGCAGTGCACCCAGCACGATCGGGAGTTAGTATCATCGGCTTTGGTGAGCGTGATACTTCTCCCCTCTTACAAAGGCGATAGATAGATTACGACAAACAAGAAAACGAGTATTGGCAACAGGCACTGCAGATAGGGCACGGCGATTCTACCAAGAAACAGGCAGATAGGTGCCCACCGAGATACGGACTGCGTGACGTCGTCGGTGGCTTATTGCGTCACTTTCCACATGGTTGAAAGACTAATTTTTTGACTAAAGATCAACCAACTAACATCGTCACAAAGAAGTAACAAACCAGTTTAACGCTGATCGCATGCAGCACAGGTATGTCGTAACTAAAACACTTTTGATCCTAGCAGTGAAGAGAAGCAGGACTGAAATTTATAAATAATTATACTAACCACAATCTGCGACATTGTTGCGTATGAAAACAGTGATCCTGGAAATACAGAATTTCTTTCTTTCATTCCACTGTATGACCCAACACTACCGTCAGACTATCGATTGTGGTCAGTGGTGACCCTCTCCAAATCTGTTCAACACGTTCTAATGATGGTTTTTGTTATATCAGCATGTGTTTCAAACGGATCTCGAGATCGTTGCCACTGCCCGAAATCGATGGTCTGACGGCAGCTTCCGTGATCGTCGGCTGGAATTAAAAAAAAAAAAAAATGGTTCAAATGGCTCTGAGCACTATGGGACTCAACTTCCCAGGTCATTAGTCCCCTAGAACTTAGAACTAGTTAAACCTAACTAACCTAAGGACATCACAAACATCCATGCCCGAGGCAGGATTCGAACCTGCGACCGTAGCGGTCTTGCGGTTCCAGACTGCAGCGCCTTTAACCGCACGGCCACTTCGGCCGGCGGCTGGAATTAAAGAAACCAAATACAACAATACTGATGTCTCGGCGAAAGGTCACCTCTGCCATCTCTCCACAAGTTATGCATGAAAAACGCTTTTATACTCAGAAAATCCGACGTTGCTACACACGCAGTGCTAATACTTGCACACCCAGCTGAAGACAGGCCACCATTATACGAGTTGGGGGCAAGATGATTAAGCTTCGAATCAGTATACATTGCAAAACGTGAAAATTTTAACTAGAGCATTTGATTTCACTCTCTTTCGAAGAGAAAGAAGCAAGATTGTATCAAGAAAAAGCAAAAATGTATCAAGAAAAAACGACGTCTCCGTATTTACGAAAGTAATGAAAACAGTATTACAGAAAGCTATTACACACTGTCAGTAACATCAGAAACTGTACTAGTGACGCGCAACTTTTAGTTCGAAGATCCACCCTTCCCGCTGCAGACATACAGTTCGTCTGGTTAAGCTGCTAATTGGACTGTAGAAGCTCTATTACCCTTTTACTACGAAACACGGAAAGATTTTATTTTGAAAACAAGGATTCATATCAACTTTTAATTTCTTGTTGCACTCTCTCATGCAAGACAATGCGACAACTGTGTCAGTACAGCCAACGTCAACAAGTGTTCCAATAAACGCCTGCCGCCGGCCGGAGTGGCCGAGCGGTTCTAGGCGCTACAGCCTGGAACCGCGCGACTGCTACGGTCGCAGGTTCGAATCCTGCCTCGGGCATGGATGTGTGTGATGTCCTTAGGTTAGTTAGGTTTAAGTAGTTCTAAGTGCTAGGGGACTGATGACCACAGCAGTCAAGTCCCATAGTGCTCAGAGCCATTTGAGCCAAACGCCTGCCACGGACTGCTTGAATCTTCTTCAGTCAGTGCTCCTTGACCAAGGACTTTGAAATCACAGTATCAACGTAGCCCATCTACCACCATTACTTTATTTGAAGAACACTATAACGTCTTCTCGAAAATTTTCTTGTATTTTTGAAAAGTTAAACTGAGAGTTTCTTACATATATTCCTCTCGCACATCTCTCCCACCTGCAAGGTAATTTATGTCAAATCGATGACGTACATAAATATTACTTGCCAGCCTCTCCAATTAAATGACAGAGGACTTCCGCTGTTCCTCCTCCTCCTCTCACCCCCCCCCCCCCCCAACCCACTCCTCCTAACCTTGGTATTCTGCGAAACGACGATGTACACCTAATCAATACAGTAATGGCTACGTTGAGATCAGACCGTCGATTACTACAAGATCTAAGCTGCTCTATCACGAACGTGCCCCCTAATGAGCTGTTCAAGGTAGTTTTGAAACTGCGTTTAGCACGATTTCACGAGTGTCCTTACCAACGCCAAATTGCAAAACAACTTCCACTACAACGTTCTCTTTAAGTTTTACATAATTTTTATAATTAAATTCTGAAAATATTTTCCCATTTCTATCTGTCACATCGTTTTCTTAAGAGTTCAGACAAATTTCGCTGTGGCATACAGCAAAGTATCCTTATATTCGTATTACAACTTCATTTGCGATCTTTTCAGTGAAGGAGCTGCATAGTGCAGCGCATCTTTTGCGACCCTAAATTTACCCAAACTTCATTCCCAGTACTATGTCACGATTAGTATTTGCTGTATACCGTCCTTAAAAGATTGTAACTCCAGTCCGACTACAAACATAACGGGCACCGTTGATTTAGCAGCGGAGAAGGATGTGCAGTGAGTGAAAATGACAGGGGGAGCCGCGGGGACTGTGGCAAGGCAGCTGCCCCGCGCAGCTGCAGTGAGTGAGTGTTTCCCTGCGAAGGAATAGTACACCCTAATATTCCATCATCACCTTGCAGTTTACTCCCATAATATCCTATCATTGTTCGATGACGCATATGCTAATTTCAAGGACAGTTTGTTACAGCTAAAATTCTGAAATTAAACAGTTAGAATGGACGAGGGACAGGTGTTGTGGCGGGGATATAAGACGCAGGCAGCCAAAGATCGCTTTCTTCGCTACAAGAACTCTATTGATATGGAAATAAACCTTAATTTGAGGAAGAAAATTCTGAGAATGTGCGATTGGAGCACAGCACCGGATGGAAGTGCGTCAAGGACAGTGGAAAATCCAGAGAAGAATGTCAGAAAACGAAACGTGAGGTGTGGTGCTACAGGAAGATATTGAAAATCAAATGGACTAGTAAGTTACGAAAACAAGAGTTTCTCCGCAGAAATGACGAGGAAACGAATACGTGAGAACAGACTAGAAAAAAGGACAGGATGACAGCGCATTGCTAAGACATGAAGTTTAACCTCCACGGTACTAGAGGCATCCGTAGACTATAGGGGGGAAAAATAATACACACAACAAATAAGAGAGGACGTAGGACACAGGTGTTCCTCTGAGAGAATGAAGTTGGAATGGGAGAGGAGACCGTGGCGAGAAGACTGACGATCCAGAAACTGACTATGTTCAAATCCTCCAGCCACAAATTTATTACATATGCCGTACAAGAGATGATCAAACCAAATTTGTGCAAGCAGATGCGAAGCGTGTAATGACTTATCATAGTAAACGACAACGAACAAAACACTTATAACGTTGAAGAAAAAATACTAGTAAAACTACAGTAATTAGTTCTGAACTGAAATTGCTACGTAATGTTACAGTTACAGTAAAGGTTAAACAACAGGCAGACATTGCCTGTCGCTTGACAAACGTGTCATGACAAGCTACAGCAGCTCACAGTGCCAATACTCTCAATTGTATTTTCAGGATACAATCTCTTAGAAAGTTCACGATGATTCTGCAATTTCTAGCAATTTTCACGTGAGGGTAATGCCGTTTCTACTGAAAAACTAAAGTTTCAGCTGACTGAATCCTGTTATAAGATGATTCGTTGATCACGATGCCGCTCACACGACAGGAACAGGCGAATGCCGAGTCACACAAAGTTCAGAAGTCTCTGACACCTACCTATTCTACACTACTAGCCATTAAAATTGCTACACCAAGAAGAAATGCAGATGATAAACGGGTATTCATTGGACAAATATATTATACTAGAATTGACTTGTGATTACATTCTCACGCAATTTGGGTGCATAGATCCTGAGAAATCAGTACCCAGAACAACCACCTCTGGCCGTAATAACGGCCTTGATACACCTGGGCATTGAGTCAAACAGAGCTTGGATGGCGTGTACAGGTACAGCTGCCCATGCAGCTTCAACAAGATACCACAGTTCATCGAGAGTAGTGACTGGCGCATTGTGACGAGCCAGCTGCTCGGCCACCATTGACCAGACGTTTTCAATTGGTGAGAGATCTGGAGAATGTGCTGGCCAGGGCAGCAGTCGAACATTTTCTGTATCCAGAAAGGCCCGTACAGGTCATGCAACATGCGGTCGTGCATTATCCTGCTGAAATGTAGGGTTTCGCAGGGGTCGAATAAAGGGTAGAGCCACGGGTCGTAACACATCTGAAATGTAACTTCCACTGTTCAAAGCGCCGTCAATGCGAACAAGAGGTGACCGAGACGTGTAGCCAATGGCACCCCATCCCATCACGCCGGGTGATACGCCAGTATGGCGATGACGAATACACGCTTCCAATGTGCGTTCACCGCAATGTCACCAAACACGGATGCGACCATCATGATGCTGTAAACAGAACCTGGATTCATCCGAAAAAATGACGTTTTGTCATTCGTGCACCCAGGTTCGTCGTTGAGTACACCATCGCAAGCGCTCTGTGATGCAGCGTCAAGGGTAACCGCAGCCATGGTCTCCGAGCTTTTTTTTTTTTTGTGGTTTTAGGGCGCACAACTTCAATGGTCATTAGCGCCCTGACTACTCTAAGAATGCACCGCGAGGCACAAGTTGACAACAACTAAAAGGGAAAACACGATAAAAGACAGACTGACAGGCATATGATTAAAAAACAACATCATCAAATGTCCTTAGCGAGGTTTGTCAAATTGATAAAACGAAGAACACGAGCAGCTTCTCGTGGGTCATCCGCTAAAATGGCATCGAAAGTATTTGGCAGGTTAAGATCGAGGCGCAGTGTGTTAAGATCTGGACAGGACATTAAAATGTGTCTAACCGTCAGCAAGTGCCCACATGGGCAGAACGGCGCCGGCGCAGCCGTCAGCAGATGGCGATGGCTGAACCGGCAGTGTCCAATTCTTAACCGGGCTAAAACGACCTCCTCCCGCCGAGAAGTGCGTGAGGAGGACGTCCAAGCCACGGGAAGAGGTTTTAAGGCCCGAAGCTTGTTGTCGGTAAGTGCAGCCCAATCGGCATGCCACAGCGATAAGATGCGCCGACAAATGACCCCGCTAAAATCGGACGAAGGGACACAACAAGAAGCTGTCCGAGGCTGGAGGACCGCAGCCTTGGCCGCGGCATCTGCAGCTTCGTTCCCAGGGATACCGACATGGCCAGGAACCCACATAAAGCTAACCGGAGAACCGACGTCCACCAGCTGCTGAAGAGAGCGTTGGATCCGGTGTACGAAAGGGTGAACCGGGTACGGATCACTGAGGCTCTGGATGGCGCTCAGGGAATCTGAGCAGATGACATAAGCAGAATGTCGGTGGCGGCAGATGTAAAGAACAGCCTGGTAGAGGGCAAAGAGCTCAGCTGTGAAGACCGAACAATGGCCATGGAGCCGGTATTTGAAACTTTGTGCCCCGACAATAAAGGAACACCCGACCCCGTCATTGGTCTTAGAGCCATCTGTATAAATGAAAGTCATGTTGATGAACTTCGAACGAAGTTCCAAAAAACGGGAGTGGTAGACCGAACCGGGGGTGACCTCTTTTGGGAGCGAGCTGAGGTCAAGGTGAACGCGGACCTGAGCCTGGAGCCAAGGTGGCGTGCGGCTCTCGCCCACTCGAAAGGTTGCAGGGAGTGAAAAATTAAGGTGTTGAAGGAGGCGACGAAAGCGAACTCCAGGGGGTAGCAGGGCAGAGACATACAACCCGTATTGACGGTCAAGAGAGTCGTCAAAAAAGGAACGATAAGACGGATGGTCGGGCATTGACAGTAGCCGACAGGCATACCGACAAAGCAGTATATCGCGCCGGTAGGTGAGTGGCAATTCGCCAGCGTCAGCATGAAGACTCTCTACGGGACTGGTATAAAATGCTCCGATCGCAAGTCGTAAACCCCGATGTTGTATGGAGTTGAGGCGGCGTAAGATGGATGGCCGTGCAGAGGAGTATACGAAGCTCCCATAATCCAGCTTGGAGCGGACGATCGACCATGGTCTCCGAGCTGATAGTCCATACTGCTGCAAACGTCGTCGAACTGTTCGTGCAGATAGTTGTTGTCTTGCAAACGTCCCCATCTGTTGACTCAGGGATCGACACGTGGCTGCACGATCCGTTACAGCCATGCGGATAAGTTGCCTGTCATCTCGACTGCTAGTGATACGAGGCCGTTGGGATCCAGCTAGGCGTTCCGTATTATCCCCCAGAACCCACCGATTCCATATTGTGCTAACAGTCATTGGATCTCGACCAACACGAGCAGCAATGTCGCGATACGATAAACCGCAATCGCGATAGGCTACAATCGGACCTTTATCGAAGTCGGAAACGTGATGGTACGCATTTCTCCTCCTTACACGAGGCATCACAACAACATTTCACCAGGCAACGCCGGTCAACTGCTGTTTGTGTATGAGAAATTGGTTGGAAACTTTCCTCATGTCTTCACGTTGAAGGTGTCGCCATCGGCGCCAACCTTGTGTGAATGCTCTGAAAAGCTGATCATTTGCATATCACAGCATTTTCTTCCCGTCGGTTAAATTTCGCGTCTGTAGCACGTCATCTTCGTGGTGTAGCAATTTTAATGGCCAGTAGTGTATCTAGAGACTGGCGAGGTTTGTGAGATGAAAGCGCTTGAATATGAGGGACGTCGCATGCCCTGTGTTGTGGGTCAACGTTGTTGCTGACCGGTACAACTATGCGTTTGCCACAGTCTTCCGACTGTCGGGGACGCTTCGACAGACGTTAAAATTAACTGGCCAGTCTTCTAATTCCTTAAGTACACCACCTTCGGCATACATACAGAGGACGCCTTCGCGATAATAGCAATGTTTTACCCCTGATAATAACGACTGTGTCAGTCACCATATGCGTAGGTTCTGCATGTGATTTGAAATGACTTTGCCACTGAGGATCTTGTGCTTCTTACTCTCGTCTACATTATCCAAGGCTATTCCAAAATTTGGAGTTTGCAAGCATTTGTATTTTATTGGCAGATGGCATTATTGGCAAGGTGACACTATCTGGAGTTGTTCGGCCAGCTGATACAAATCTTTATATGTGATGCCACTTCGGCGTCTTGCGCGCCGATTAAAACCCAGACTAAAAACCTTGAACCCTGCCTTTCGCGGGCACTGCTCTTACGACTGAGCTATCCATAGCTTACTACCCTCCCATACAGTTTCGCTTCTACCTGTACCAATACTCTTTCTAAGTTTCACAGACTACCTCCAGCACAACTTGATGCACAATTTTAATCTCTCCGAAACTTTCAAAACAGTATACGCTCCGCTGCATACTGAAAAACACATTCCAAAAACTGGCTTGAACGTGTACTGAGTTTCTTTGATGTTGTTTTCTAATATCAAGCTTAGGAGCTTTGAAACCTGACCGGACAGGTCAGTTTTCCTGATGTTTTGTACTTTCATTTTGCTAACAAAGCAGGATTTGCACGTGAACACCATGTTATCGTGCTTTCTGCTTTTGGTGGCTTTTCTGAAAATCTGATGCTGTGCTCTACGTAACTTGTAATGGAACACTTATCTGCGCCATATATCCAGTACTTTGAACGACATCTCATACTGTTCTGGAGAGCCAGAGAAGTCTTTGAGAGGCTATAAGAAAAGCTATCCAAATTAAACAATATCACCTGACCTAATACTGACAAAATGGTTCAAATGGCTCTGAGCACTACGGGACTTAATATCTGAGGTCATCAGTCCCGTAGAACTTAGAACTACTTAAAGCTAACTACCCTAAGGACATCACACGTCCATGCCCGAGGCAGGATTCGAAAATGCGACCGTAGCGGTCACGCGGTTCCAGACTGAGCGCGTAATACTGACAGAATTGAGTAATTTTCACATATGTAGATTGCAGGAAAATTGTACTGTTTCTTTAAAAATTCGTAACGATGGTAACGGAAATATTGGTAAATGCTGACTAATTTTGTGTTTTCAAGAACGTACTGCAAATCGTAATACTGAATACAACACAATCTTAAGTAACCCTTTATTAAAGAGTCGCGTGTGCCTCCATTTACAGATAATTTAAGCTTTTCAATTTCCACGCCTTGGTGTTCGCTCATTGTGCTTTTTTCTTACGGGGAAACACTTGTCTCAAGGTCACATACACTATTCCATACGGCGTTTAACTTCCTGTCCGGTTCTCAGTAGCCACTCCAAAAAAAAGTGTTTCAACAGGTGTCGACATAAATCGCAATCACAGATACACAGTACTGGGAAGCAAACGCCTGCTACATACTGAACCAGCATGACTCAACCCATTGATGTAGTTGCTTGCGTCAGAACTGATGGCGTGGGCCGGTGCTTAAATCCGACAGGCGTTCTCAGTTACTGATGCTATCTTAAGAATCATGCACGCACTACAGAAGAGATCTTCAGTCTGTAGATACCGCCAGAAGATAAATTTTCTGTAGTTCCCGGGATCAGGTCCCGGTACTGCACTGCCCTCAAGTTAGCCTCGGCAGCGATGACATGCGCCTAGGTAAACACCCTCAGATACGCGATGTGCAGATATTTTTTTAAAATGTCAGATTTTACGACACGATTTCGCTCGACGCAGACAGAAAGGGCACACGGATTTCTCGCCGCGAAGGAGGGAACTGGTAGTAACTTTAACATGCCTTTGAGAGTGGCGACCCTCGTAATAACGGGCTAAATAGGATACTGTTGGTTCTCCGCGAAACCAGGCTTGACTGGATAGAATCCACCAGGAAGGATGGAAGTGATGGCCGACGTCCGACTTCTGCACATGATTCAGGCCTAAAACATGAATGATTCACCTCCCTGCTGAAACCATGAACACGCGCGTCGCAGTTGCTCATTGGCACCTGGTCGCCTCCATACAACTATCAGGCGTCGGGAAATCCTACACCTGCCATTGCAAGGAACACGATTGCACTGTGCCAGATTCCATTCTAGGTGTTCCCTGGTCCATCTTGACAGCGGACCACGTTACTGTAGGGTTTGTGCTGTCTGGAATAGGCGCCTAGAGGCCAAATTGATTGTGTGGAGACGGCTACGCACTGTCTAAGTCAATACGGCTCTCTCCGTTGAGTGAAAAAGTACGCAGTTTATTATAGTCTCCTCAGGATACCTACGACGCGTAAGTTGCAGGTGGCGGTCATTATCTTACATTGCTGACTACGAACCATCACTGCTAGGATCTTCAACATTGTGTGTCTCACCATGCCGGCTAGATTCTCGATTGACATCAATGTGATGTGCATCAATTCGGTAGGCATCTTCCCGAGTTGGTAGTTCATATTACCGTGAAGTGACAAAGCATGCATATTGTAAGCTTGAAAATTCAAATAAAATGATCCTTCGGGGCATTTTGATAGACCGAACTGTGTACAGAATTAGCTTTTTCTTTTTCTCTTTGACAGATTATTTGGACTGGGCACACAGTGCACTCTCTATTGGACTGCGCAGGAAATGCAGGTTCGCTGTTATGTCTTACAAATGTGCACTTACGCAGGCATTTCCTGTGGTCTAAGGAGTATCAGTTTACCAAATAAGGGTTGCAAAATATTGACACGAATTAGTTACACAAGAATGGGAAGATCAGTTTGGTTTCCGCAGAATTGTAGAAGCAAGCTGAAGCAATACTGATCTTACGGTTTATCTTAGAAGATAGGTTGAAGACAGACAAACCTACGTCTAGAACATTTTTAGAATTAGAGACAATGGCAATGTGGACTGGGCTAAACTGTTTGACATTTGATGGTAGCAGGGACATAACACAGGGACCGATATGTAATTTACAAATTGTACAATAAACAGACTCGAATTTTAAGGGTCTAATGACACGAAAGGGAAGCAGTGGTCGAGAAAGCAATGAGGTAGGGTTGTAGGATATCCCCGATGTCATTCAATCTGTCAATCTGTACAGTGAGCAATCTGCAAAGAAAAACAGGGAGAAATTTGGAACGAGAATAGACGTACAGGGAGAAGAAATAAAAGCTTTTCACCACTTTTTTATGGTTTACACGAACTGAAGATGGATGTAGAAAGCAACCGTACCTAGTAATCGTAGTTCAATTGCTTAAGAAAAAATTTAAATTAAAAAAATTCACAAAAAACTGGGGTTGGCCGATGACATCGTAAATCTGTCAGAGAGGCTAAGAACTTGGAAGCGCAGTTGAAAGGAATGGTTAGTGTCCTGATAAGAGATTGTAAGACGAATGTCTAGGAAAGTAAAATAAGGGTGATGGAATGTAGTGAAAGTAAATCAGGGATGCTGTGGGAATTAGATTAGGAAATGACACACTAAAAGAAGACGTTTTGTTCTGATATCTGGGCAGCAAACTAAATGATGATGGCCGAAGTTGGGAAGATATAAAATGCAGACTGGCAATAGCAAGGAAAACATTTCTGATAAAGAAGACTTCGCTAGCACCTAACACAAATTTAAATGTTAGGAAGTATTTTCTGAACGTGTTTGTCTGAATTGTAGACTTGTATGGAAATGAAACGTACTGGATAGGCAATGAGATCATTGACGCTCTTGAAATGCTGTGCTAAATAAGAATGCTGAAGAGTAAATGAGGTGGTGCCGAATCGAATTGGGGGGAAAAAAAGAAATTTATGGCGTGACTAAAAGAAGCGATCAATTGACAGGATACATCCTCCTGAGGCAAAGAGGAACTGTCTCTTCAGAAGTGGAGGGAAATGTGGAGGGGGGAGGGGTAAAAATTAAATAGAGTAAGGGCCAGGGGCCGAATACAGTAAGCAGGTACAGTTGGATGTAGGGTACGGTAGCTATGGAGGGAAGGGCAGGTTTGTGAAGGATAGACTAGTATGGAGAGCTGCATGAAACTAATCTTTCGATACAAGAAAGTGTGTTGAGAAAGAGGTTTGACACACACACACACACACACACACACACACACACACACACACACACACACAAAGTGAAAGTAATGGTTGGAAGAGGGGGGGAGGTTAGGCGAATTAACTCACTGATATCAGCGGAGTGTCTGCCTGCGCAGCCGGCAGCATAGACTCCTGCTCACCCCCGTGATGTTGCAGGGGAGGTCGGAGGCCAGCAGGAGCTGCAGGTCGGTATAGAAGTGGCAACGGCGGCAGAAGCGGCGCGCAGCGCCGCGCAATCATGTGTTGATGAAGTGTGGGCTGCGCTGGCGGGGTTACGTAAGCAAGCGTGGCCAGTGTTAGCCCCTGGTGCGACGTCGGCTGTGCCGCAGGTAACAGCCGTCACTCTGACACGTGCTCCCTACCAGTAGGAGGCGAAGGGGCGCTCATATGCGACACCGAATCGAGACTTTTCAGCCAACCCCGGGTGTTAACATTATTCTCCCCATAAATCGTTATTCAACCCCGGCTCCCTCCATCTCCTGCTCCTCCACAACCACAAGCGTAGATCCAGCCAGGTAGCTGCACCAACAGTACTATCACGACGGACAAATAACAGTTACCGGTACTGGTACTGACAGATACGATTATTCGAAGCTGCTATGACAACGAGAAGAGTGGAGAGGACACCGCAGTTATTGTATACACTGAAAGGGTCATGGGATACCTCCTAATACCATGCCGGACCTCCTTTTGTCGGGCATAGTGCAGCAACCCAACATGACATGGACACGTCTTAGGAGTCCCGTGCAGAGATACTATTGAGCCATGCTTCCTCTATAACCATCCATAATTGCCAAAATGTTACCAGTGCAGGATCTTGTGCACGTACTGGTAGAAAATCAGTTGCAATTCAAAACAGCTTCCAGTCCCGGATGATTTTGACGGGAATCTTATACCAGTCCTGCTACAAAATATTAGCTAGATAATGGAGGTGGATAGCGATCATGCACACTTCTCTTCTAAATAACCACTAAAGCACAATAATAGTGACGTCTGATCACTGGCGACCAAGGGAGAGGAGACAGTTCTTTCTCGTGCTCACAAAACAAGTCATGGACAATGTGAGCTGTGTGAACAGAGATCCTGTCAAAACTTCCTGGCAGATTAAAACTGTGTGCCGGACCGAGACTCGAACTCGGGAACTCTGCCTTTCGCGGGCAAGTGCTGTACCATCTGAGCTACCCAAGCACGACTCTCGCCCTGCCCTCACAGCTTTACTTCTGCCAGTATCTAGTCTCCTACCTTCCAAACTTCATAGAAGCTCTCCTGTCTCCGCAATATCTTTCTTCCAGGAGTGCTAGTTCTGTCAAGTTGGGTAGCTCAGATGGTAGAGCACATGCCCGCGGAAGCCAAAGGTCCCGAGTTCGAGTCTCGGTGCGGGACACAGTTTTAATCTGCCAGGAAGTTTCTTATCAGCGGACACTCCGTTGCAGAGTGAAAATCTCATTCTGGAGAGATCCTGTCGACTTGCAGCACAGCATCACCATTGTACCATAGGAGAGAACTGCTCTATCCAAATAGTCACATAGCCCTTGTCAGTAATACCACCTTTCACTATACCATACAGCCCATGGAATACCACAACAAGGGGACCCAGATCATCACCCCCGCCATGTTTTCCTCCGCCCGGCCAAAAGTTGGAATCTATGTGAATCAAGACTCATCCGACCAAATGGCTTTCTTCCACTGCTACACAGTCCAGGTTTTATGGTTTCGACACCACATTTTTCTCTTACCGGCATTTGCACCAGTGATGAGTGGTTCTGGAATTCCAGCTCGCCCTGGCAATAACCTGCTAATCGTAAGGTTTGTGAAGTTTTGGTGCTGACAGAGTTCACGAGTGCGACGTCCAGTTACGTAGTGACTTTTGCAGCAGTCGTCCTCTTATTTTTTGCCATACTCTCCTGCAGTGACCATCTGCCATGATCACGTCCGCGTTTTGACTTAGCGGATTAGGTTCTTCCGCTTTCTCTGTATGCAGTATAAATCTTCGACACGGTGCCGGTTTAAACACGAAAAATTTTTGCTACCTTAGTTAACGAAAGTACCCACCTCACTAGCAGCAAAAAATTTGCCTGCTTTCGAATTCACTTAGCTCCGATATAAGGCGCTCACAACTACACAGAGCAGTCTTATGACCATGACACATTTGCGACGTCGGAAGTCATTCTATAGGTGCCGTTCGTGGCAAATACTACGCGCAGCCTGCAGGTTCCGCTACAATTTGCATTTATTTTCAAGCATGCATTTTTGCCAATCCCCTGTATTTATAGAATGGTTGAAATTTCTTGTCTTGTTAACGTCGAAATTCTACATCTACATTTATACTCCGCAAGCCACCCAACGGTGTGTGGTGGAGGGCACTTTACGTGCCACTGTCATTACCTCTGCCACTGTCATTACCTCCCTTTTCTGTTCCAGTCGCGTATGGTTCGCGGGAAGAACGACTGCCGGAAAGCCTCCGTGCGCGTTCGAATCTCTCTAATATTACATTCGTGATCTCCTCGGGAGGTATAAGTAGGGGGAAGCAATATATTCGATACCTCATCCAGAAACGCACCCTCTCGACACATGGACAGCAAGCTACACCGCGATGCAGAGCACCTCTCTTGCAGAGTCTGCCACTTGAGTTTGCTAAACATCTCCGTAACGCTATCACGCTTACCAAATAACCCTGTGACGAAACGCGCCGCTCTTCTTTGGATCTTTTCTATCTCCTCCGTCAACCCGATCTGGTACGGATCCCACACTGATGAGCAATACTCAAGTATAAGTCGAACGAGTGTTTTGTAAGCCACCTCCTTTGTTGATGGACTACATTTTCTAAGGACTCTCCCAATGAATCTCAACCTGGCACCTGCCTTACCAACAATTAATTTTATATGATCATTCCACTTCAAATCGTTCCGCACGCATACTCACAGGTATTTTACAGAAGTAACTGCTACCAGTGTTTGTTCCGCTATCATATAATCATACAATAAAGGATCCTTCTTTCTATGTATCCGCAATACATTACATTTGTCTATGTTAAGGGTCAGTTGCCACTCCCTGCACCAAGTGCCTATCCGCTGCAGATCTTCCTGCATTTCGCAGCAATTTTCTAATGCTACAACTTCTCTGTATACTACAGCACGCGGTTCCAAACTGAAGCGCTTATACTACAGCATCATCCGCGAAAAGCCGCATGGAACTTCCGACACTGAGGATGGAGCGTTAGCTCAGGAAGAAGAACAAAATGGGGGGAAAATGTTACCGTTGGGCTTTTAGCTATCCCTCCCGGTATTTATCTGAAGCGATAGCACAAGAAACAATTTGGTTGGTCAAAGAAAGATATGAGCCATACAATGTAGGCTTCTAACTTCCAACCACGGCCTCTCAGTCCAGATGTTTTAACTTAAGAAAGATATGAACTACTTTCCTCTCGAGTAGGTCCAAGCTCTTTCTGTAGAATGTTCTAAGAAAATCTGATTATTTCCGTACAATGGAACAGAGAAATCAGCACGTAATGACAGTGATCGCATGAAGCCTTTCACACGAGTATATGTCACCTCACCGTCCCGATACTGGAGCAATCCAGATTAATACGCGGTACGTGTCTTGTCAGAGGCCAGTAGAAAGGCAAGACCATACCTCGGATACCGACATCACCAACACCAAAGACTCTGACACTAATTTCTGTTATTACTCTTAACTTTCTACGAGCTCTTTTTTCCTGGCTGGCGAAGGCGGTATACAGCTGGCCTCAATGGCGAACACTCTTCAATTGAAGAGTGAACGCAACTGCTACGGCAAGGTCGTAAATTTCAGTTGAGCGGGCTACTAAAAAGCTAACGAGACCATCAAGGACACAAAGAAAACAAGTTTCAAACTTCGACAACAATCCAGCTGGTTGTCGCTGGCGGACCGTGAGAAGGCACGAGCAGTGACCGGCGCCTCGGAACGGCCGTTAACGAGCCTTTTACGCAAGTCGGCAGCCCCTCGCTGCTGGTGGTCCCGCCGTATCCAGCAGTGAACTCGCGACACCGCGGGGCTCGCCCCCCTGTAATTGCTTCGCCCTTGATTCTCCTCCTACTCGCAGAATTTACGGTGCTGGTCTCGTCGACTGAGGACACGGTAGTCCGGCCAGCCACCTGAGGCGTTTGTAGCTCAACCCCCTAATTCCGTCTTCTTCACGAACGTAAATACTACAGCGGTCAAAATAAATGTTGCATATTGCTTTACTGTCAACACTGGACACAATATAAATCGAAACTGATTTTGTTCTGCCAAGTACAGTAACAAGGAGACAAATATAAAGGAGACAAATGTAAACACAAATAAAACAATAAAAACAAAACCTTACAAAAGATTCCGCTGTAAAAACTGCAGGTTCTTCTCACTGTACCTCGCTTTCGAACCACTTGGTCCTTCTCGTAATTGGAGACATTTCTGAATGCGGTTAGGCATTCTCCTTACCAGAGTGCCCAGATACTGCCCCATTCTTCCACAGTGACTTCCATGGTGCCCTGTAATACTAGGTTTGTCCGGAAAATACGAATAAAAGTTGAATAATAACTTTATTTTACATTTACTGAGGTATTACAATATGGGCTCCTTCAAAGTACTCGCCCTGAGACGCGATACACTTCTGCCAACGCCGTTTCCACTGTTGATAACATAGCTGAAAGTCTTCAGTTGTGATGTTCAGTTGCCGTGTCGTTTCCGCCTTGATGGCTTCCAAATCTCCCAAGTGCCGCCCCCGAAGCACCATTTTGCATTTCGGGAACATGAAGAAGTCACACGGGGCTAAATCGGGTGAATAAGGCGGGTGGTCTGTCACGGTGATTGAGCTTCGGGCCAAAAACTCGCGCACAACGAGCGACGTGTGAGCGGGCGCATTGTCGTGATGAAGGATCCACCTGCCACCTTTTGCCAACTCTAGTCGAACTCCGGCCACACGAGCTCTGAGACGTGTCAGAATTACAATGTAAAAATTTCCGTTCACTCTCTGGCCGGGAGGGACAAATTCCTTGTGAACAATGCCCCTAGAATCAAAGAAAACAATCAACACTGTCTTCACATTGGACCTTGATTTTCGCGACTTTTTTGTTCTCGGTTCTCCTGCTAGTATACATTCCTTGCTTTGAGATTTGAGCTCCACATCGAATTCGTAAAACCAGGACTCGTCTCCAGTGATGACTCGGTTGAAAAAGTCCCCTGGTTCCTCTGCTTCCAACTAATCCTCACAGCACTCAACCCTCTTTGCTTTCTGTTCTGGCGTCAAGAGCTTCGGTACGATTTTCGCACACAATTTCTTCATTTCAAGTTTTTGTGTCAGGATTTCGTGAACGATTGTTTTGGGGATTGACAGCTCGTCAGCAATCATTCTGACTGTCAATCTACGGTCTTTAAGAACACAAGCCCGAATTCGTTCAACATTTGCACTGGAATTCTATGTCGACAGGCGTCCTGGGCGAGGGTCATCGTTCACTTCTTCTCGGCCATCCCGGAACCTTCTTAACAACTTGTTCACGGTTGGTTCCTTCAGAGAATTGTCTCCGTAAACCTGTTTCAAACACTCAAAAATCTCACGGCCATTCTTGCCTAGCTTTGCAAAAAATTTGATGTTGACCCGCTGTTTCTCAATCAGAGAGAGCTCCATGCCGACGGCAGGTGAAAAAGGGTAACTGTCAACAAGCTGCCGCACACTCCCACCTTCATGCAGAGTGCTCCAACTCTAACTGAGCGTTGATGGGATTGATTACAGCAGTAGTCCCACCTGCGGAGACTGCAACTTGTAACATAAAAACATTATTCAACCTTTATCCATACCTCCAGTGCGACAGAACGATTGCAAACCGCTCCTTTTAGCACTGCACACGCATTCTAAATGCAGTTTAGGTCCCCAGAGTATGTACGTCATTCGGTTCAATTGATATATTCGACTACGAAGCTGTTCAGAAGATTGAGATGACGGGGGCGTGCGTTATCGTCCAGCAGCGTGAATGCCACTCCAGTATGTTAACCAACGGAGCCATAATGCTTAGAGGGATGTCATCCCGATACTTCACACCAGCCATTCTCTCATGTACAGACACGACGGGTGTCCTTCGCTCACGTTGATTCCAAACCAAAATATGACTGAACCGGCTTGATAAGGGTATCGTTCTACAGTACAGCTAGCATGTAAACGTTGTCCTCGTTACTTCAATACACATCCAATGTATCAATATCAGTATTGTCAGGGTGGAGACCTATAAGGTTCTCATCAAAAAAGAGCGTTTTGTTACACGGTTGCCCAGTATACAAAGAGTGGTTTGGCGCCCACGCGACACGAGCCCTCTCCGAACCCGATATGTAGGAGGAGCTCTGAAATTTCTTCTACTGATGAAACCCGCTTCGAATTCAGAATGAGATTTTCACTCTGCAGCGGAGTGCACCGATATGAAACTTCCGGGCAGATTAAAACTGTGTGCCGGATCAACGCTCGAACTCGGGACGTTCGCCTTTCGCGGGCAAGTGCTCCACCACCTGAGCTACCCAAGCAAGATTCACGCCCCGTCCTCACAGCTTTAGTTCCGCCAGTACCTCGTCTCCTACTTTCCCAACTTCACAAAAGCTCTCCTGCGAAACTTGCAGAACTAGCACTCCTGGAAGAAAAGATATTGCGGAGACATGGCTTAACCACAGCCTGGGGGATGTTTCCAGAAAGAGATTTTCACTCTGCAGCAGAGAGTGCGCTGATATGAAACTTCTTGGCAGATTAAAACTGAGTGCTAGTTCTGCAGGGTAACACGAATACGTCACTAGACTAATTAATGACCGTTATATCTAATAGGCACTGAAAGTTCGCTCTAAAAATCGAATCTTTCCGTCAACATTGGGTGTCATATGAAAGGCGAAATAGCAGATATCCGCTGAAACACCATAGGAAATGCGCCTGACGACTGTGATGAGGAACTGCCAGTATCTGTTTCGAGGAAACCTGAGCTAGAGGAGCAGCTCAACACAAATTGTGGAAAGTTTAGTTTCAATATTTCCATTCTTCAGTTTCTTGACCATATATGTACAATGAAAATCAAACACCGCAGATGACTTTCCCCATGGACTGCCACTGAAGTATACTGTAACATAAGCAAGACGGAAACCCTCAAGTGGGTCTTGAAAAACCCTGAAGGAGTATTTATTCCAAAATACGTGTACGAAATAAAAATATAAAAGGAACATAAATGCAGTCGATGATTTTATACATATTACTTATTCCCTGCCTCCGTTTGCCACGTAAAACCATTAATGATTCGTTTGAAAAAGGAAAAGGAAAGTTCTACGCGAATCGATAAGTAGCGTCGACGTAGAGTTTATCGCGAATCAAATCAACAGCAACAACGTACCTTCACGAAATGTGTTTGTTTAGCCAGTATCTCTTAACTAAATAAATAAAGTACGATCAACTTTTGCAGCTGATCTTTGTTCTTTGCTGCAGGTCTACATTTTTAAATAATTAATTGAAAAGTATTATGTTTAATAATTCTACCAGTTGTGATTTCTCTGCGGTACGTTCGATATGTTGTGCTGAAAACGACGCGTGTAAAAATTTTATTTCACGATACCTGTCTACAATTTTTTTTCCAGATTAAATAGTACATGTCGACTAAGTTACACCCTGGAAGTCCAGAATCTAAGGTTTCCAACCGAAACCAATGAGAGTGCGAGTCGTTTCGGTTGACAGAATGCCACCTTACAGGCAGGTCATAACAAAAAAAAAGTAAATGAATTTCGCATGTGACTAGTTTTCAACTTACGAAACAAGTGAGTTTCACAAATAGCTCTTTATGAAAAAAATACTACCGGCTGGGTATCAACATCTGTTGAAAGCAAGTCACTTCTCAATATTAATAGCTAATATGGGTGACTATTCAAACCCCGACCGGCCATCCTGATTAGTATTTTCCGTATTTTCCTCTAATTGCTTAAGGAAAATCCCGGAACTGTTCAGTTAACAAGGACGCGGCCGTTGTCCTTTCGCTAATTCACGCTCCATTTCTAATAATGCTCACGTTGTCGAGGGGACGTTAAACCTTAAACTTTCTTCGTCAGATTTCTCCTGGCCAGCTGGAGGATCGAGGAAATTACATAGCATTTTGCATTCATTGCCAGTCTTTGTTTTCAGGGAGGTCATCATTCTCATCCAATCCACTAGATCTTCTGCAGGCCGCTCGGTACCGAATTTTGTTTTGTAAGTCACACTTTATTTCACTTTTTGAGTGGGGTACTATTATGAGATCCTGTGGCGTTATTCCTGATTTTCTGACGTCCCCTCAAAAACGAGAGCATTATTAGAGATGGAGCTTGAGTTAGGGAAAGGAGAACGGCTGGGTGCCTGTGAAGTGAACAGTTCCGACATTTACTTTAAGCGATTTGAGGAAAATACGGAAAACATCAATCAGAATGGCCGGTGGGGGATTTGAATCGCCATCCGTCCGAATGCGATTCCAGTATCTTATCATTTCGCTCTGTCTAAATTCAGAAACCTAAAATCAAACCACCTACAATAGGTCCATTTCCAGTCTAGGTCAAGTGGCAAAACCAATTCTCGGGTTCACACCTGTTCTTTATTGCTTACGTATATTTCATGAACTGTGAAAGTTTTATTTAGATCAGTTGATCGATTATCTTTTCGGTAGGATCAACGACAAGTCGTATACCTTTCCTAAAAAGCGGTTACGATTGCATTGACACAAATACTGAGTTAGTATATTACCAAGTGAAAATGACACACTCTACAACTGGACTTGCATAAGATCTTTCGTATTAAAGATGGCAGTGATGGCTTTACAAACACAAAAGCGATTACACTATCACGTTTTTTATCTCCGTTCTCTCTGAACAGTGGTCACATCGTCAAAGGGTGGAGAACAGCATTGCGCTATGTTGCAGAGCTGAGCGTAGTTGGCGAACACGCGCGTCTCTGCGTTAACTCCTCGCTCTGAAACCAGTTTCCCGATCTCACTCGTGGAAACGATAACGTCAGCCTCAATACGGCGTTCGGGTGGAACGGAGACAGACTGTAGACTGTTTGCGCGAGATAGGCGGATACAAAGAGACAACTGTGTCACTCCAGGTATGAAGGCGTTCCATGGAAGTGCCCATCCCCTCGCCGGCTACGCACAAGCTACACGCTTTCCCGTTGCTGTCTACTCAGCCTTTCAACATACCTACGTGAAAGGCCACAGTTTCCGGTAAGGGGGTTCGCTGTCAGTTTATGACGACTACAGATGTCAAGTCTATATTTTAGTTATTCTGTCTTCAGGATACTAGCTCGTTCCCCGAACACTGTCACAATACTCCACGTCCACAAAACAGACTCTAATCAAATCTGGAGCTACATGTAGCCTTCGTAACGCCTAGCACACAAAAATAATGTACGACGGTCGCTCCGATTTACGGTAAAATTTCGAATTATAGATAAAGTAATACTGCAGCATTACTACGAACATCGTCTTCGAGTCTAGCGATTCTATTATTCTTCATTCAATCCTTTCAAGGGTTTTTTTTATTATATTGGTCTCTCCAAATTCCGTTCCACGTCACAAATTTTTGAGTGGTGTGTCATTCAGAAGAACTTTTAATCGTCATTACTCAGTAATTTTTTGTTATTTCTTCGAGATATATAAGTGAATTTGTCTCCTTGTTGACCGCTATTCTGCTGTTAAAAAAAGGCGAAAAACCACTTGAAACAGCAAAGATGATATTTATATTTATCTGCGCGGCTAATAACACTACCATGGTATACAGGTCATCATTTTATTAGGCACTTGCTACCAATCGTCCGTTCCAAAACAATGTTGGTAACGCATTGCAATGTTTCTTGACTTCCGCAAGGCATTTGATACAGTTCCCCACAGTCGTTTAATGAACAAAGTAAGAGCATATGGACTATCAGACCAATTGTGTGAATGGATTGAAGAGTTCCTAGGTAACAGAACGCAGCACGTCATTCTCAATGGAGAGAAGTCTTATATATGACCTTGTGGATAACATCGGAAGTTCACTGAGACTTTTTGCAGATGATGCTGTAGTATATATCGAGAGGTTGTAACAATGGAAAATTGTACTGAAATGCAGGAGGATCTGCACCGAATTGACGCATGGTGCAGGGAATGGCAATTGAATCTCCATGTAGAGAAGTGTAATGTGCTGCGAATACATAAAAAGAAAGATCCTTTATCATTTAGCTACAATATAGCAGGTCAGCAAGTGGAAGCAGTTAATTCCATAAATTATCTAGGAGTAGGCATTAGGAGTGATTTAAAATGGAATGACCATATAAAATTAATCGTGTGTAAAGTAGATGCCAGACAGATTCATTGGAAGAATCCTAAGGAAATGCAGTCAGAAAACATAAGAAGTAGGTTACAGTACACTTGTTCGCCCACTGCTTGAATATGCTCACCGGTGTGGGATCTGTACCAGATAGGGTTGATATAAGAGATAGAGGAGATCCAACGGAGAGCAGCGCGCTTCGTTACAGGATCATTTAGTAATCGCGAAAGCGTTACGGAGATGATAGATAAACTCCAGTGGAAGACTCTGCAGGAGAGACGCTCAGTAGCTCGGTACGGGCTTTTGTTGAAGTTTCGAGAATATACCTTCACCGAGGAGTCAAACAGTATATTGCTCCCTCCTACGTATATCTCGCGAAGAGACAATGAGGATAAAATCAGAGAGATTAGAGCCCACACAGAGGCATACCGACAATCTTTCTTTCAAAGAACAATACGAGACTGGAACACAAGGGAGAACAGATAGAGGTAATCAAGGTACCCTCCGCCACACACCGTCAGGTGGCTTGCAGAGTATAGATTTAGATGTATCAAAATGTAAGTGTGATAAAAGAAGCTTACGCGGTAAACAGCTTTGAGAATGCTAGTTGGAAGATTACAAAAAAAATGTGTAACTTGTGATTGCGGAAATACATTACAGAACGAAGAAATTTGTGTGAGAAAACCTACATTTATCGTTTGAACGAGTCCATACTATTAACTACAACATATATGAGGTAGTATGGTGCTGTTGGAATTACCTGACGATAGAATTATGTTTGAACGCGCTAATTTACTCTAATACACGATATCGTTAATCACAACAGAGTTAAATCAGAGAAAAAAAATCTTCGTAATTTAATGTCTATAACAACGGAACATATACATATTTTCAGCCCATACACGTTTATCTGCAGAAAAAGATGCGATTGCTATGAGTATCTTCGTGGCCCGACGATTCGAAGTTCGTGTCCTTGTACCATGACTAAATATCAGAATATAGAGGAACTGAAAGTACCCGAAACTACTTAACACAACGAAAACATGTGAACGAGTACGACTTACAATCATCTTCACCTCGTGCGATTCGTTATGGAATCAGCTCGTGAATTTCTTCAAGAGGAATTTTATAACATTCACCATGCAGCATTTCCGCCAGCTACGATAAGCTGGTAGTGTGCAGTTGATAATTTGCACAGTAACTTAGTGGTGCAATAGCCTGTCCATTCTACAACCGCGTGGAGGAAGGCGGAATGGCCTCCAGTCCCAGCGGCATGTGCACCAATACTGAAAGTTGGGCTTTGTAAGGTTGATTCATAACAATAAGGTAATTTTTTTAAAAAAAACATGCAATTGGAACAACATAGTCGTTCTTTTAAGCGGCCCACCTCCATTGTCCTCCGGCATTAGCTATATCAGTAGACAGTCATTTGTCACGTCTTGCTTGTGCCGGCCAGTGCTATACGGTCTACTGCAGCAGTAGAGTCCGTTGCTCGGCCGCTGCTAGAAAACTGGCAACTCTTCGTTTTCTGCTGTTCCACGTTGGGACTGCACTATCGAACAGACTCAGAAAATTCCACTACAATAAATATATGTGTCCAAAATTCCCCGCTGTCATTTCAACAAATCACAACTTGGTAGAGAATCTTCGTGAACTGCTGAACGTTTTACAACAAACAAAGTTCCCCCCCCCCCCCCTCGTTCTTTGTTGCAGATTTAACTTGCAGTGCATCAAAATGGCGAGCGACCAGAGGCTGGAACAATGTGTCATCTGGTATTGCGGAATTACCGACGCCGGTGTGGAAGGGCACCAGTAGCGAAACAAGCATTATGCTTCAAAAACTTTATTAGAGTCAGGCAGTATCAAAGACCTTTCTCAAAGTGGAAGCACCCCTGCGTCTCAAGCATGTGCAAGCTGCATTTCAGTGCAATCCCCACAAGTCAATGACATTGCTATCTTTTGTGCACGGATCAATAAAGCGATCAGAACTGTTGATGTTACAGTGCCGACCTGAACATGAGCAGAACTCTAATATCACCTTAATGTCCTAAGAGCGACGAATGGGGCACACATTGAAATTCTGGCACAATTAAAAAAAAACAGAGCTGCTAACGTATTACAGCAAACGACGATGCCCTATCTCTAATAATTTACAAGATTTTTTTTTTAATTATACGAGTTTATGGGCACTCATTGGCGAGGTTGTCAGCGCTGAAATTATAGCGGGGCATTATGGACACCCTGCGTGTTTGTAATGAGAAACAAATCAACGTCTCTGAATACTGAACCTGCTTATACTACCTCTCTGTTTTTATCCGCGACATTATACATATGGCGCACACAAAGCGCAAAATACACGCCGTGGCAAGAACCATCATCTCATTGTATCGTATTCAATGGTTTCACCAACTCACAAGGAAAGTGTTACCTCTGTACCTAAACGTAGACGTTGTTTAACGTATAATTTCCGAGCCGCACCTGTGTGCTCAAATGCTCATCAAACGACTACTGCGTCAGCCAGAGCCAGTATCCACGAGGAGTGAGGGGGGGGGGGGGGGGGGGAGAAAGGTGTTATCCAGTTTGGTGATGATGGGTCAGCCTTTACCTAATTCTCCTAAACAGGTTTTGACCGGATCCTAGATGGCTACGTTGAAGGTTTGTGATTTCCTGTCACGACCAGTACTTCCCACCATTCGTTGCAAAAAAAAAAAAAAAAAAAAAAAAAAAAAAAAAAAAAAAAAAAAAAAAATCTGAAGATGCCGACAGGAAGCAACGCCTAACAGTAACTCTGTTAGTTGGAGCTAGAAATACCTACATTTTGCTCCTGATTCTGACTGGCTGAAAGGCCTAACACTAAATAATTTCGTGGAGCGGTTTGTAACTAGCGAAATCGAGAAGTCAGCCACCAGTCCATACGAAGCCCCCGGGGGTATAGCGGGTGTCGTGAGCCCAGTAGGATGGTGCTGAGGTTTTAGAAGTATTGCTTGTATGGTGTGAGTGGGGCGTGCATAATCCCCAGTTGTCATTATAGTCGTTTTCCGGGTTTCTGAGCAAAAACAACTCACTGAGAGAGCTTTTCCTAGGTGTACAGATGTCGCATGTTGGAACGCGGAGACATCAGCAAGCTGGTGGTCGTATTTGATAACAACGAGGCGGGCTTGGCGAGGTATTATAGGTAATAAATTCCATTTGTTGCAGTGCAAACTTGTGGCGTTTTAGTGTGTGTTCCCTTTAATTAATAAAGACTGTCATCCAGTTTCTTTATGCCACAGATACTATGAACTGATAGGAGACATGTAGCCGTTTGCGACAATGTTGAAAGTACGTACTTAGATTGCTACAGGTCACTGATTAGTGATTATTTTAAGCCTGTCTCTCAGGGCAAACCGAGGCAGGCGACTCTTCTTTCACTTGATGCCGTATGTGTAGCTATGCACAGAAACAATCTGGGGCCACCGACAAACGTTTCCGAACAAGTCAAAGGAGCAATACGGCGCGTAATCCATCTTGCGCGCTGCACTTTGTTAAAAGAACATGGATCTGGCCGTGGTCGAAAGTTAGTCTTCGCCAGACGCTAGGGGAAACTCCAGCATTGGACGAGAAGGAAAATTTCACTCTGACTACGCTACACAGCAGGCTCTCAGTACACACTACATAAAAAAATTTAACGAAATCATTCCAGTCTTTCGTAGCCACTTGTTGACACATTGCCTTTTGACTCCTGTCTCAGATGTTTCGGCGGAAGTTGGCTGGACGATTTTGCTGATGGTTCGCCAGCACGAGTGGCTGGTATTGTCAAAGCTTCACCCTACGCTGCTGGTAGCAGACTGGACTCGTGGCCGTGTCAGGAGATCGTATATGCCTGCCTCGCCGACCTCCGAGGGCTTGTCCCTGGTCACTGCCGCTGCGATTCCCCCTTGCTAGCTGCATCGGTCGCTCGCTGCAGCTCGGGAATCCACAATCCTTTTAGCCTGAGGCGTTCCTCTGTCTTGTTGAAGCTACTGTCATGTTTGCGTGTTCTATGGCTTCCCTAAACAGGCGGGCGTGGTAGCTCTTCTCCACAGCAACAACTTCCGTGTCGGCGAATTTTATAATGTGGTCGGTGTTATACATAGCGCGTGCTTCGCCACGACCGATCCTCGAATCTGTCCCAAACAGCAGTACCGTTTATTTTCGGTGATCCGGGTGCTAATGTGTCGTCCAGTCATTCGTGCACACACTTTTCCACGTGTACGGACACGGAGTACGCGGTATATTTCCGACATTGCAACTGGGTCCCTTTCGCCCGTTACCGATCTGAGACATAATTTCATCATCTTCGTTGGTTTGTGAACAATCCTCACGCCTTGTTTGTGCAACAACGCAGCCGATTTTGTTCGTCACCCTGGGGATGTATGGTAGAAAGGTGGTATCGACATTTTTTATTATGGTGTGTCACTTCGCTGAGTGTTAGATTTCGTGACACGTGCAACTGGTGGAGTAGCTATTGCTTCACAGAACACTTTCTAAATTTTGGATCTAGAGTCGGAGGTGCAGCGGCTCCCAAATTCGTCTCGCTCGCGTTATGAGGATATTATTCACTCATATTTTCTGTCTCTGGTAACAATTTGTCAACTTGTGCAGGTATCGGTCCGCGTCTGTCTCCGATAGACGCCGTGTCCCGGGTTCTCACCGTTCATCGTAAGAACCACACGTAGAAACGGCAGCTGATGGTCTCCATAGTAAATTTTGTGTTGCCATGGAGTCTGTTCAGATGTCTTATGAACTCATCGAGGCGTTTGTTCACAGACCATTCAGATAGACAGGTGATGGACTTGGCACCTAGTAACTGTAAAGTATGGTACAGTTATGTCTACGACACCTTCGTCGGTAGAAGCCGTAGTGGAAAAGTCTTTGTTGGGATGGGTCTACGATCCGCCAGTACCAGTATCCCCGAACATGAACGGTACTGCAGATCGCGACAGGTGGAGAAATAGGCCGTGGCGGAGCACGCGGTGTGCGAGACGGACCACGCAACAAAATTCCCAACTCCCATACGCCTACGTTCTCGCTGTGGAGAAGGGCTAATACTTCCGCTCATTCAGGCAAGCCATAGAAGTCGACAAAGACGACAACAGCTTCAACAAGAAAAGAAGAAAGGCTCCAGGTGAACAGGTCCTGGATTTCCGTGTTGCAGCGAACGATCGTTTCAGGTAGCAAGTGGACAACCACAGCGACAACGACCAGCGAAAAGTCCTCAGACGATGGTGTGACAGGTACGTACGATATCCGACAGCGAGCCCGACTCCAGCTCGCCATCAAGAATGGAATGTGAAGTTCTGAGCCAGCCACGCACACTGGCGAAACGTCAGAAAAATTTGTCAAACAAACGTTGGCTAAAAAACTGTCAGTGTTGTCCCCTCCGGCTTGTTTGAGCACGTATGACGTCACACTTCACATCATCATTACGTTACGGGTAAAATTTCGATGTTGACAGACGGCTCCAAAACAAGCCAGGGCACCGGCTTTGCTTACTTCTGCAGGGATCTGCTATCTTGGGCCATGTTTAAGCTTACAAGTGAAGCCAGCATCTTCACTGCCAAAGTTTCTGCGGCTCAGAAGACCCTTCGATATGCGGCAAATCAGATCAGTTCGACGACGTCCTTACTGTCATGGACTGAAAGAATGCACTGGAAAACTTGGAAAAGCAGCAATGGGGCGCCAACATTAACCGCCATGTGCTCGAGATAATTAAGTTAATCTATCGGTGTGAAAGTCCAGTTATTATGGAGCAAGGGACACTCAGGTATATCATGTAACGAGATAGCGGACCACCTGGTGAAACAAAGTGTGACTGTCCGCAGCTCGTGATCTAGTGGCTAGCGTTGCTGGCTCTGGATCACGGGGTCCGGGGTTCGATTCCCAGCCGGATTGGGGATTTTCCTCTGCCTAGGGACTGGGTGTTTGTCTTGTCCTCATTGTATAATAATCATTCGTGACAGTGGCTAACTTGGACTGTGTAAAAATTGGAGCTTTTCTAAGGGCGCTGATGACCACGCAGTTGAGCGCCCCACAAACCAATCATCAACACCATCAAAGTGTGATCGAAGGCCAACCTCATTAGACATGTCTTCCATATTCAGATTTTGTCGCTGACATAAGGATAAAGGTCCATCATAAATGGTCACAGATGTGGGGTACCCGTGCGGTCTGGGGCGCCTTGCCACGGTTCGCGTGGTTCCCCCCGTCGGAGGTTCGAGTCCTCCCTCGGGCATGGGTGCGAGTGTTGTCCTTAGCGTAAGTCAGATTAAATAGTGTGTAAGCCTAGGGACCGATGACCTCAGCAGTTTGGTCACATAGGAACTTACACAAATTTCCAAAATTTCCAAATCAAGCTATCTCGATATGATACAATTACTGTAAAGCGAATCCTGCTGTGACACGGCTTCACGTACGAAGTCCATCCAACTGACATTGCACACATCAACCATATAATACTATGGTTGTTCACCCTGACAGGAAACGCCGCACGTTTCCGAAGGCCTTTATCAGAGCAGAAGTGGATATTCGGTTGTACGTCAGACAGAAGGTATACATCGAGTGTAAGTTGTGATACATGGACTGTGTTGAGTGCGTTACTATACAAAATGTACCATTAAGTTTATTTAACTCTGACTCTGCCAGAACAGGTTCTGAAGGCTCAACAGTACCGACCGACAGCCGTGTCACCCTCAGCCCACAGGTGTCGCTGGATGTGGATATGGAAGGGCATCTGGTCAGCATATCGCCAAATAATGTAAATGTCGTGTGTCTGGGGCCTCCCGTCGGGTAGACCATTCACCGGGCGCAGGTCTTTCGATTTGGCGCCACTTCGGCGACTTGCTCATCGGTGGGGATGAAATGGTGGTGATTAGGATAACACCCAGTCCCTGAGCGGAGAAAATCTCCGACCCAGCAGGGAATCGAACCCGGGCCCTTAGGATTGACAGTCGCGCTGACCACTCAGCTACCGGGGCCGGACAGCATATCGCTCTCCCGGTCGTTGTCAGTTTTCGAGACCGGAGTCGCTACTTCTCAGTCATACAGCTCCTCAGCATGCAAACACTACTTGGCAGACTGGGTGCTCACCCAGCCCGACCGCGCTCAACTTCGGTGATCTCGCCGGAACCGGTGTTACCACCGCGGTAAGGCCGTTGGCATTAAGTTTATTTGGAATTAATATATTTTTTGGTGTCAACGTCGTATGTATACGAAATCTGTCGTTACTCGCTTCTCTGGTTCAATGGTTAACGGCAAAAGCCAATAAACTAAAACGACGTCTTCTATTGGTAGGTTCAACAGACGCGGCATTTCCGTTGCCACACGGCGTCGTATTTGACACGCCAAGTTCAGTTATTTATTTGTAGGGTGTGAATCCATCTACACAATGCAAAAACTGAACTTTAACAATACCGGTAATTTGCACCTGACCTCTCGTTGGAGACACCAGGTTCGTATGAGCAGTTGCCAGCGGGCTCGTGCGCATGCGCAGAGCTGAATTCGCCTATGAATAGTGCCTTCCTCCCGCTTCTGGCTACTTGAAGCGTGGCTGTTTGCCGTATGAGCAGTAGCAGCAAGTGGCCAGATGCTACCCGGAAAAATTTTTCCGGCGCGCCCAAGCTGGCAGATTCGTGCATGCGCAGAGCAAGCTGAGTTAGATCACAAAGCACTTCCTCTAGGCCTGAAGTTATTTCTTAATTTGTGTTTACGTCTTAAATTTCTAGAATGCCATTGTATGCTAAATTTTAGACTGACAGCATACCGTGTTTTATCGTTTTAACACCCCAATGGCTTCATATTTGTTCCTAGAGTAGAATATAAACTGTCAGTTTTTACAGTTTCTTTGTCTCACAGACAACCTTGTTGATTTTTTACACATTTTGAGATAGTCATGAAATTTATTGTCCTTTATTCTGGTGTAAGCTACACAAGGAACTGTTTCTTTTTTTCTTTTTTTTTTCAAGAATTTTGTATTCCACCCTACTAGCTTTTGCAGTGCTGTGTAGACGTAAACCTGTCGGAAATGCTGCATAATAATATTGCAGAGTACGAATTAAAAAAAAAAAAAATCTGTCAAAGTCACCCCATAGCATAATGTTATGGTACTTCGAGCTGTGGAGTCTAATTTTGAAATGATATTTTGCTAAAACTGCTTCCTTATTTGCATCCTTTATCTGGGTGGGATGTTTGTTGTTGTGGTCTTCAGTCCTGATACTGGTTTGATGCAGCTCTCCATGCTACTCTATCCTGTAGAAGCTTCATCATCTCCCAGTACTTACTGCAACCTGCATCCTTCTATATCTGCTTAGTGTATTCATTTCTTGGTCTCCCTTTACGATTTTTACCCTTCACCCTGCCCTCCAGTACTAAATTGGTGATCCCTTGATGCCTCAGAACATGTACTACCAACCGATCCCTTCTTCTAGTCAAGTTGTGCCACAAACTCCTCTTCTCCCCAATTCAATACCTCCTCATTAGTTATGTGATCTACCCATCTGATCTTCAGCATTCTTCTGTACCACCACATTTCGAGAATCTCTATTTTCTTCTTGTCCAAACTATTTATCGTCCACGTTTTTTCCATACATGGCTACACTCTATACAAATACTTTCAGAAACGACTTCCAGACACTTAAATCTGTACTCGATGTTAACAAATTTCTCTTATTCAGAAACGCTTTTCTTGCCATTGCCAGTCTACATTTTATATCCTCTCTAGTTCGACCGTCATCAGTTATTTAGCTCCCCAAATAGCAAAACTCATTTACTGCTCTAAGCGTCTCATTTCCTAATCTAATTCCCGCAGCATCACCCGATTTAATTCGACTACATTCCATCATCCGGGTGGGATATGATAAAACAATTGCTGTAAGTACAACTCTGTATGTCCTCTCAACAACATGCCACAGGGCTGCACATGGTCACGTGATGCCCCACCACGCACGGAATTCTACCAGAAATGCGACGAAAAGCGTAAGAGCAGAGCAAGCACCAAGCACGGAGTGCCTACGTCTTCGTAGCTGCGTATGCGCAAGTACAGTCTGTTGTCTGGCGCTGTCTGGTAACCGGACAAACGAACCTTGAACGAACGTACCAGGTACAAGCGGGCTTCGTCTGTCCACAGAAAGTTCCACGACTATTCATTCTGCACTTCCATGTGAGCAAGAAATTCTACATCTACATTTACACTCCGCAAGCCACCCAACGGTGTGTGGCGGAGGGCACTTTACGTGCCACTGTCATTACCTCCCTTTTCTGTTCCAGTCGCGTGGGGTTGTCGGGAAGAACGACCGCCGGAAAGCCTCCGTGCGCGCTTGAGTATCTCTAATTTTACATTGGTGATCGTCTCGGGAGGTATAAGTAGGGGGAAGCAATATATTCGATACCTCATCCAGAAACGCACCCTCTCGGAACCTGGACAGCAAGCTACACCGCGATGCATAGCGCCTCTCTTGCAGAGCCTGCCACTTGAGTTTGCTAAACATCTCCGTAACGCTATCACGCTTACCAAATAACCCTGTGACGAAACGCGCCGCTCTTCTTTGGATCTTTTCTATCTCCTCCGTCAACCCGATCTGGTACGGATCCCACACTGATGAGCAATACTCAAGTATAAGTCGAACGAGTGTTTTGTAAGCCACCTCCTTTGTTGATGGACTACATTTTCTAAGGACTCTCCCAATGAATCTCAACCTGGCACCTGCCTTACCAACAATTAATTTTATATGATCATTCCACTTCAAATCGTTCCGCACGCATACTCACAGGTATTTTACAGAAGTAACTGCTACCAGTGTTTGTTCCGCTATCATATAATCATACAATAAAGGATCCTTCTTTCTATGTATTCGCGATACATTACATTTGTCTATGTCAAGGGTCAGTTGCCACTCCTTGCACCAAGTGCCTATCCGCTGCAGATCTTCCTGCATTTCGCAGCAATTTTCTAATGCTGCTACTTCTCTGTATAATACAGCATCATCCGCAAAAAGCCGCATGGAACTTCCGACACCACAGCGCGCGCATGCGCACAGGTGCGGAGGGCGGGCAGGCGGCGCGGCGGCAGGCGTTGAGTCAGGCAAGCGCTGGCAGGCGCTGGTGGACGCGGTGCGGTGTCGCCGTCGCCGTTGCTGCTGGCTGGCCGTGGCAGTGGCCAAGGTTAGCGGCCCGGCCCGGCGCGGCGCGGCGCGGCGCTGCGCTGCGCTGCGCCGCAGGAGCCCGGCCAGCAGCCGGCGAGCGGTCTGCATTCTTCGGGCATCACTCAGCGGGCCCGCGGACGCTCCCCACTTGACACGCGGGTCGCGCCTCCACGCAAGTTCACGGACGCCCGCCATCGTTCATGTGCGACGCCGCCGCAACGTGATTTAGCACAACCGCAGCCCATTCCGCAAGCAACTCATCTCAATTACTCTGACACGAGGCCCCGAATTTATCCCAGTGGAGCGTTTCCGAAAATAATACAAACATACGACGAGCCTTAAACCGTAAAATATCGCTAGCTGGTATTTTTTGTAATCTTGAAACGTCCCCTTAGAACAATTGTACACGACTGTGCTTAAACTGACACACAATATTTTTAGCGCAACGCAATCTGACTTTCAATAATCCCTACAAAAGAATGGCCCTGACTAACATAAACCTATACCTTTCACAAATCACTTACCTCACCAAAAATCTTCGTTACTCTAACTACTGCAATACGGCGAGCGCCACTACTGCCAGCTAAATAAAAGATTCAAACTACTGAAGGCACTAACTACTGATAGGCATAGTTAGCAAATGAAAGATTTTAATAGAGAACGAACAATGTATTTACCTTAATAGTCATCAAAAGTCATAATATATACAGCAGCTCATGACATCCATTTTTACAAATTTCAAAACTCCGCCATTTCTCTCCTCACATCCACCACTGCTGGCGGCTCACCTCCAACTGCGCAACGCTACGCGCTGTTCACATCCAGCTGCCGCTGCCCAACACTACAATGGCAGACAACAATGCAAACTAGCCACAGACTGCACACAGCACAGTCAGTCATTTTCATACAGGGTGGCGCAGATGGATCGGGTGGTTTTGAAGTGGACTGTACGTCTGGAGGGGGGGGAGCCAGGTGTTCGGCGACTTCGTCCTGTGGTGGGGGGGGGGGGGGGGGGGGACGGGAAGTTTCAGTTGCAGGCTGGCAGTCAGTCGCGATGGCTACGTGGTCCGTTGAGCATCGTGTTTTCGCAGTGGAAGAGTTCATACGCAATAACGAGTCAATTGTTGCTGTGACGCGTGCCTTTCGCCGGCGTTTCAACATCCCACCTCGCGGTAGTGTTCCTAAGCGAGATACGATATTGAGTTGGGTGCATAATTTCCGCACTACTGGTTCATGTGCTCCAAAATGGACGCCTAGACCGCCAACAATAACAACGCCTGAGAACGTGGAGCGTGTGAGACGCGATGTCACTGCGAGCCCACGTCGATCAACGAGACGTCGTGCTCAAGCTCTTGGAATGTCACGTCGGAGCCTTCAAAGGATTCTTAACGAAGAACTGAAATTCCACCCCTATAAAATCCTGTTGGTACAGAAGATTCTCCCAACAGACCATCTTCAAAGGCTTCAGTTTAGCCAACAGATGTTGGAGTTATTGGAAGATGTAAACCTGATTATCATGATGTCTGACGAGGCTCACTTTCACATTAACGGATACGTAAACAAGCAAAATTGCCGTTACTGGGCCGACACTAACCCAAAAGATCTACACCAACGGCCTCTCCTTAGTGACAAAGTGACGGTTTGGTGTGGGGTTTCTAAGGTAGGGATAATTGGTCCTTACTTTTTTGAAAATGAAAGGGAGCAGGCGGTTACTGTTAATTCGCAGCGTTATGTGAACATGATTGAAGATTTTCTTCTCCCACAACTTGAAGAGAACAATTACGACATGGGCAATATGTGGTTCCAACAAGACGGGGCAACTGCACATACCACTAGGATATCAATGCAAGCTGTACGCGCTCTGTTCCCTGGCCGTTTGATTTCCCGTAATGGAGATGTCCATTGGCCCCCTCGCTCACCGGACCTCACGGTATGTGACTTTTTCTTATGGGGCTATTTAAAAGCAAGGGTCTACATGAACAAACCCCGGACCATTCAGGAGTTGAAGGCAGCAATTCACACCGAAATCACATCAATTCCTGGTGATGTGCTTGAGCGGGCAATGCGGAACGTTAAGGACCGACTCCAAGAATGCGTCGCTCGAGAAGGAGGGCATTTGATGGATGTAATTTTTAAAAACTAACATTACTATTTTTTTGTTAATAAACTTCCATTGTAACTACACGTTTTGCACTTTATTTCAATCCAATACCTTTACAATTGACAGTTTGACAAGTATTTTAAAACCACCCGATCCATCTGCGCCACCCTGTACCTAGCGCTACGTAACGTTGCCAATAAGAAAACATAAACAGCCTACTTACAATCTTTCCAAGGCGTTTGCTTGCGTAGATCACGTTGCTGTCTTGCAAGGGAATGGTCACACTTGTCATGTCGAAACCAGTGTTGCTTTTTTCTTTTTTTTTTAACCGCTGTGAATTTAACGTTGAAAACAGCTCGTACGAAATATTTTAGCTGCTGACATGTCGTGGAATTCTGCATATAAACTTTATGAAGTAAGACATTTGTCGCACGGTTTACGCGCTTGGAACTGCTTACTGTACAGCCCTCACCCCTCTCGCTACGTTATGCCGACGCCATCTAGGGTCAAGATGGCACCAGCTACGCGCTGTTCTCCTGCCACAGCAATGAGAGAGCTGATTCCCCCAGTGAAAGCGATCGTAAGACAAACACTCGCTGACACGTGCCACTGATATCTACAACATTCTTTCAAAGTTGCTATGAATACGCCGGCCGGGGTGGCCGAGCGGTTCTAGGCGCTACAGCCTGGAACCGCCCGACCGCTACGTCGCAGGTTCGAATCCTGCCTCGGGCATGGATGTTTGTGATGTCCTTAGGTTAGTTAGGTTGAAATAGTTCTAGGGGACTGATGACCTCAGTTAAGTCCCATAGTACTAACGTGGTTCAAATGGCTCTGAGCACTATGGGACTTAACTGAGATCATCAGTCCCCTAGAACTTAGAACTACTTAAACCTAACTAACCTAAGGACATCACACACATTCATGCCCGAGGCAGGATTCGAACATACGACCGTAGCGGTCGCGCGGTTCCAGACTGTAGCGCCTAGAACCGCTCGGTCACTCCGGCCGGCTAAGTCCCATAGTGCTCAGAGACATTTGAACCCTTTGCTATGCAATAAACACGAATAAATACACAGAACACGTCAAAATTAATTTAACTTCCTGTAACTGCCGAAAAAATGCTATATACTTGTTCGTATTCATGCAATGTTACGAACATACATTTCTCGTGCACTAAAAACATACGAGTAAAGACGACATATGACAGCCGTTATTGGACGTCTTTAAACAAAACTGGGCCGGTCTCAGAAATTAATCAGACCTAATATCATTGCATTTCGAGGAGTGCCAAGCATATTTAATCAAATTTGAAACCGTGAAGAGGAACACTTCTTGGTAAGCTGTTTTCGGCATTAAAACAGTTTCAGCACAATTTTCACCGAGTAGAAAACTAAATTTCACAGCTGCACGTTGTTCACTTAAACTAGCCATCATAAAAAACGAAACACGAACAAAAGAGCGGTAGCGAAAGCTATCACTGCAGACAAATAGAACAAGTTAGATCGACAACAAAGGCGGCACTGAACTGGCAACTCTGCAGTATACACGCATAGCGGGGAAGAAATGCACAATATACAAATATACAAGCTCCGCCGATGGCAATGGGTTATTTTTTTTTTTTACCTCTCGTATTCACCACTATATGATAACAATAGTGTACTCCACACCTCGAACACTAGAAGAAAAAAACCACCAATTCCCATAAGTGGCTCAAACAGGAGTTCAATATGTACGTTTAGTTGTTTCATGATTTGCTCGATATGTTTACATTCATTGTGTCTAATAATACACAGAAGTAGCACATCCTGTAACATTTATACGAATATTAGGACCACTGAGCTTATCAAGAGAAGCAAACGACCAATAGTTAAGATAATTCTTTAGCCTAGTGAAAGATACTGCACTTTCTATGTGGATCCAGATGTGCGAAGCATGCTACCGGAGGAAATAGATCATACAGCATGTTTTCACTTGAATTATTGATGCCACAGACTCTCGAGGTGAAACAATGTCCTTTATGTGGTCACATGTGGGGGAAGAAACATTCAACGGTTGGAAATTAACACTTAGAGTCCGCCGGACAATAGTGGCTTTTCCATGAACTTGCGCTTAGCGAAACTGTTCGTTAAGCGCATTTCGCAACATTGTAGATACGTTCCTTTGAGGTTAGGACTCCTCCCACGAAGTATGAATGAACGCTTGTTCTGTTAGAGGTGGTACTGCGCGGACGCCATGATGTGCCTCAGCTGGAGGTACCAACGCTAATGAACAGAGCGTTTGGTTCCGCCAAGTTAGGCAAGACAACTGTGGGAAGGGCCTGCAGACGGAGAAACGCGCTGGAGAGAATGGCCATCGCTGGCGAACATGAAAGAAGACTGCGCGTTCATAAAGAGCGCCACGGCGAGGCCGCCGCGATGGAGGGAAAGGTCATCTCCCTGTGAGATACGGCGCGCCTGCATCGTAAAGCGATACGCCGACCATTACCGAAACTGGGACGCGCGTAAATCGGCGGGCGTAACTGCCCACGGTTTATTCCTCCAGCAGAAACGCCGCGCGGTACCTCCCGTCGTACCCCTCCGCCGTGTTGTCTCTGTGACTGTTCTTTCAAGAGGTCTATTCCAAGCAGCAAAGCAAACTGCAGTAATATCTTCCAAGGCGATCATCTGCTGAATTACTAGCCTCTGCAATTTTCAGAGTTTATGTTTATTATTATTATTTTTTTTCGTTTTTGCAGACAGACTATTGCACTGCTCAGAGTTAATCACCACCAGAAAATAATCGTCAAACTAATACTACAAGACTGCTTGCGAAATATATTTCTGCCTCTGATCTCTGAAGTTCCTGGGTTCACTCGAAACGTTCAGACCGTTACAGTACAAAACATTTCTTTCTACACTGAAGCGCCGAAGAAACTGGTATAGCCATGCGTATTGAAAAACAGAGATATGCAAACAGTCAGAATACGGCGCTGCGGTCGGAAACGCCTATGTAAGGCAACAAGTCTCTGGCGCTGTAGTTAGATCGGTTGCTGGTGCTACAATGGCTTGTTATCACGATTTAAGTGAATTTAAACGTGGTTTTATAGTTGGCGCACGAGCGATGCTACACGGCATCTCCGAGGTAGCGATGAGGTGTGGATTTTTCCGTACGAACATTTCACTTATGTACCGTGAATATCAGGAAGCCAGTAAGAACATCAAATCTCAGACATCGCTACGCCCGGAAAAAGATCCTGCAAGAACGGTAACAACGACGACTGAGGAGAATCGTTCAACGTGACAGACGTGCAGCCATTCCACAAATTGCTGCAGATTTCAATGTTGGGCCATCAACAAGTGTCAGCGTACGAACCATTCAACGTAACATCATCGAGATGGGCTGTCGTAGCCGAAGGCCACTCGTGTACCGATGATGACTGCACGACACAACGCTTTACGTAACACCGACAATGGACTGTTGATGACTGGAAACATGTTGCCTGGTCTGACGAGTCTCGTTTCAAATTATATCGAGAGGATGGGCGTGTACGGGTGTGGAGACAACCTCATGAATCCATGGACCCTGCATGTCAGCAGGGGCTGTTCAAGCTGGTGGAGGCTCTAATGCTGTGGGGCGTGTGCAGTTGGAATGATCGAAACGGTGCTAGAGGAAGTGAAGCCAATAGGGGGAAAAAAAGGGGGGGAGGGGGAGAGAGAGAGAGAGAGAGAGAGAGAGAGAGAGAGAGAGAGAGAGAGAGAAAGAACGAAGACGACTACACTTTTTCTTGATGATTTATCTCAGGTAAGTATGATCCAAAGATTGTAATCAGTTTCATGCAATAGGCAGCAGCCTTTGGACTGAAAATGTAGTTCGTTAGTGGTACTGAGTTTTAACGAAGCAGTGAATGGGGGACACAGAAGCAGGCGCGCTAGCATAAGAACTGCTGCTGAACGGGTGGGAACGCGCAGAGGGCCCCCAGAGCGCGCCCCGCAGCGGGGACGTAGCGGTGTCTGTTACGTGACGCGGGCACGGCGGCGGCGGCGGCGGCGGCGCGCCTGTCTGCAGCGCAGTCGGCACTCGACCCGGCAACGCTCGCTCGCCACAGCCGCAGTCTGAGCCCCGTGATTGACGGGGCTTCCGGCCGACCATTCACGGCGAGCTTGCCCATTCAGCGGCCGCCTCTTTCTCGGAAACCTGCGGCCGCGTCACAGGCCACGAGAGCTGTCCGCCCCAAATCCTTTGGACACCGCCGACAGGTAGTCGTCGCGACAAGTACGGACCTCTCCGTACGAGGCGAGCGCAAGCAGCGGGCCGGAGCGACCCAGCTGCGTACCGGCAAGCCTGCCATCACAGCGCGCGGGCTCAACAGAATGGATGACTGACTCTGCGGCATTCTGCTGATTCTCACGTTACTGGTATCAATCTTCCGTTACGTCTACGTGCAACAGAACTTTAGCAAGACGAAAACCGAACGACGGAACCAGATTTTTGTGCTGATGAGTTTTTACACGTTAAGGCCAGATTCAATTTTTGCTAGCTCAGTCAAATATCGGTTTCAAGCTATCTTCCATTAGGAATGTGGGAATATATAATAAAGACAGAACAAATCGGTTGGCTGCTGGAGCCGTCTATATGCACTACTTAATATGTAACATTCATAGAATAGCAGTAGTCTTGAATCAACTGTGACAGAAGCCCAAACAGGAGACTGACGTACTAGGACATGTACTGAAACTACGAAATATTGGTATGTAATCTAATGTACTAGGGGGCGTCTGAAAAGTCCGTGCAAAAAATAAAAACTACTTACGTGTTTGGGGTAAACCTTTTTTTTTATTTTTCGACATAGTCTCCTTTCAGACTTACACACTTCGCCCAACGCTGTTCTAATTTGTTGATCCCTTCCGAATTATAGGAATTGTCCAAGTCTGCAAAATAGCTATCAGTTGCTGAAATCACCCCCCTCGTTTGAATAAAATGTCCCACCAGCCATTTCTTCAAGTTGGGGAACAAGTAGTACTCCGAGGGAGCCAAGTCTGGAGAATATTTGGGGGGGGTGGGGACGTGAAACGAGTTGGAATCCTATTTCCATTAATTCTGCGACGACAACTGCTGAGGTGTGTGCTGGTGCACTGTCGTGATGGAAAAGGACTTTTTTGCGGTCCAATAGCCGGCGGTTTTCTTGTAGCTCTGTTTTCAAACAGTCCAATAACGATGAATAATAAGCACCTGCAATAGTTTTACCCTTTTCCAGATAATCTATGATGATTGCCCTTGCGAATCCCAGAAGACAGTCGTCATAACCTTTCCGGCCGAAGGAATGGTCTTCGCCTTTTTTGGTGCAGATACTCCCTTGGTAACCCATTGTTTAGATTGTTGTTTGGTCTCAGGAGTATAGTAATGTATCCATGTTTCACGTTCAGTGACGAAATGACGCTTAAAGTCCTGCGGATTCTTCCTGATCAGCTGCAAACCATCCATGCAACACTTCACACGATTCCATTTTTGGTCAGGCGCGAGCAATCTCATGTCCAAACGTTTATGCAAAATATTATGTACCTGTTCCTTCCACATGCCCACAGCACTAGCAATCTCACGCACCATTACTATATCATGGATTTTATCAAAGATTTCTGGAGTCGTCACCTCCACAGGGCGTCCAGAGCGTTCAGCATCACTTGTGCCCATATGGCTACTCCGAAAAATTTCAAACCACTTATAAACTGTTCTAATCGAAGGTGCAGTCACCGTAATGTTTATCAAGCTTCTCTTTAGTGTTCTGCGGCGTTTTGCCTTTCATAAAGTAATGTTTAATCACCACACGAAATCCTTTTTTCGTCCATTTTTTGACAACCACTCTACTTTCTTGATTCACACGAATGTCAAACGCAAAGAAGTAGACCAATATGGCTGAAACTTGGTGTGAGTTCTTTCCAAAGATGATACTAACTAAACATGATCTCGATACGCACCGGTGGTGCCATCTCTCGGACTTCACACGGACTTGTCAAACGCCCCTCCTATAAGCCATATAGATTATGCCACGAGTTACAACTTTTCATGCAAGCGCCTGACTACGTTCTTCTTGTATTTCTTTAGCATTGATAATGGCTAGGCACTAGCCGAAATCTAGATTTGCTTTAATAAAGCTTGACAGGAAAGGACGACTGATTGCTGTGCTCCATCATTTTGAAAAATATCGGTTTGTGATCGTCAGCTGTTTTACATGAATTAATCTCTGGGAATCAGCTGATCCTGTTTCCGATTTAATTATCAGAATGGCCTTTTTCTCATCAGTTACATGCACGAGCGAACGACTTTTTGCTTACTCTAAAATTTCTTTTTTTATGTAAACAGAAGGGGGAGGGGGAAGAAAGTAAAGGGAAGGAACTAATGATGTCAGCTGCATAGAGACTTTGTGCGGAATCAGCGGCGACGAGTGAAAATGTGTGGCGGACCGGGACTCGAACCCAGGATCGCCTGCTTACTAGGCAGTTGCATTATCCACTACACCACACGGACACGTTTATCGCAAATGCACGGACTGTCTCTGCACGTTCCCCTGCCGAATCACATTCCCACCTACCGCTACCTATACAGTGTCTCCGTCCATGTCCTCCGTGCTCCCTAATTTTAGATTCCCGCTGGAGGTCGAACGTGATTGTGTATTCCCACAGAAGGTGGAGGATTCACAGCCCAACGAGACGACTCGGTTCAGTGAATGCATATACATGTAATTTCTTGTTCTCCTTCGCTGCACAGTAAATCACCATCCGGATCAGTTGACTTTTTAAAACGAAGTGGGAATCTGACAAAACAGTTTCAAGAATGGTAGAGCTTTTGCATGGGAGTGGACGCTGATTATGGGACAGAAAATTCGGTAGTTTAGGACCGCATTTTCTGAATCGACAACTCTTAGTGTTTACATGAGCCACGAGAAGCGGTGTTGGAAAATCAGTTTACAAAAACTTAACTTGGAGGGGTCCAATGTAAAATTACTGCTTGTCAAGGTCTTGTTTTATTTTCCACCCTGTTCCGGTTTGGTAGGTAGTTGAAATATAGAGAATAGTGCAGGCAGCAAAATGTGAAAACTGCAACGGGTCAATATATACGAGTATCACTGTTTATGATACTTTCAAATACGCAGCGCATCCCCACTTTCGTTAAAATTCTTGAGATTTCTTACACAGTTAGGAGTATCGAAAACACGTGAACATTCTGCGAAATGAGCTACACTTTTAGCTTTTTCATTTACGTAGATATCCTAGCATCTCTAATCTTTTCAAATGGGTGACTTATTTAATTGCATTCCAAAGCTTGTAGAATCAGTAGTGAAATAAATGCATGTTAATTATCGCAGCGTAACTATTAAAGTAAAAATAATTACCCCAATTTTTTTCTAAATGTAAGGGACAATCATCCCTCGAGTATCCGTGCACGATTGCTGTGTTATTTAAGCGAAAACCTTCAACGAAACTCTTCATAGCTCAAACAATAAAAACTCTAGAATCGTTATTTTATTACTAAATATCGGTTTGAATCGAGCGATCATCTTCAGGACAAAACTAAGCCCAGTCGTCTCAAACAATCACGCACGAAATATAATTTTCAACATAGGAGTTCATAGTGATGAACATGGCAAATAGCAGGTAAGATTCAAGACTGAATAATAAAGAAACGGTTTCGAATGTATAAGACCAGTGCTGGAGTTTTACCTGTGTGCAAAATTTGTTGCATTGTCCACCTAAACACACCAGTAGAGTAAGGCATAAAAAAAAATCTGGTACCTCATTAGCACACAAATTTTCGGGTATTAACTCCACAACAACGTCCCACTCCCTTACGCTCACTACCGCTTGTCGACAATCTTGAACGGAAATGGGGGAGTTTCTGTCGTTTACTCTTGAGGCGCGTTTGCCTCAGTAGCTAAGTAGTTGGCACGGCTCACTGCCATGAGGAGGACCAGTGAACGATTCCCGGTACTGCAAGAGGTTTTTCTTTGCTGGAAGGATTGGTGTGGGGTGCACTCAGCCTCGTGAGCCCAACTGAGCAGCTAGTCGGCCGATTAGTGGCGGTTCTGAACTCAAGAAATCCAACAACGACCGGGAGAGCAGTGTGCTGACCATATGTCATTCCATACCGCATCCAATGACCTTGTTAGCAGAGAATGAAACGGCGGTCAACCACGTCCAGTCGGCCCGTCTAGAGCCAGAACGCGGAAGTATACCTTTTTACTTTCACTTGAGGCAGAGCTTGATAACGAATTTTATTAAAATATGTGATGGCAATGAATCGTATGCACATATAATTCGGACTATTGCCGAACAGCCCGAATTACACACTATGTGATCAAAAGCATACGGATATCTGCCTGAAAATGACTTCCAAGTTCGTGGCTCCCTCCATCGGTAATGCTGTAATTCAATATGGTGTTGGCCCACCCTTAGCCTTTATGACATCTTCCACTCTCGCAGGCATACGTTCAATCAGGTGCTGGACGGTTTCTTGGGGAATGGAACCCCATTCTTCACGGAGTGCTGCACTGAGGACAGGTATCGGTGTCTGTCGGTGAGGCCTGGCACGAAGTCGACATTCCAAAACATCACAAAGGCGTTCTACAGGACTCAGGTCAGGACTCTGTGCAGGCCAGTCCGTTACAGGTATGTTATTGTCGTGTAACCACTCCGCTACAGGCCGTGCATTATGAACAGATGCTCGATCGTGTTGAAAGATGCAATCACCATCCTCGAATTGCTCTTCAACAGTGGGAAGCAAGAAGGTGCTTAAAACATCAATGCAGGCCTGTGCTGTGATAGTGCACGCTGGCAGACGACGTTCATCGGGCATTCGCCATAGCCACACCTTGCCATCGGATCGCCACATTCGTCACTGTGCACAACATTTTTCCACTGTTCAGTCGTCCAATGTCTACGCTCCTTACGCCACGCGAGGTGTCGTTTGGCATTTACTTGCATGATGTGTGGCTTATGAGCAGCCCCTCGACCACGACATCCAGACGAGGTCTGCCTGTACATTTTTGTGCTGTACGTGTCCCTTCACGTTTCCACCCCACTATCAAACCGGAACAGTGGACCTAGGGATGTTTAGGAGTGTTCAAGTCAACCTTCGGGTTGATGACAGTTTCACTTGTATTTATTTTTATTTATTTATTATTTTTTATAGCCCACTTGGTGCCAGCTGATTTTCTCTTTCGGCGAAGTATACATTTCAATGTATCATTCACAAAATATATTTCCAGTACGTGACGATCACAACTGATGATGATGTGAATTATGACAGTGGGATTAGCAATACGGTTGTGTTCTAAATGTAAGCTCTATTATGTCACCGACTTTGCTTGCACTCAAGCCCAAAAATCCCCACCTCCCCCTCCGCAAATACAACGGCTACTGTGACATGCCGAGTACTGAACGAAGAGGCGGGGACGACGTAATACTCGTACAAGGTTTACACTAAGTTCATAAAAGTCACGGGATGCCTCCCAATACCATGCTGGACCTCCCTTTAGCGCGGTGTAGCGCAGCAACTCTACGTAGGATGGACTCAACAAGTCGTTGGATGTACCCTGCAGAAATATGGAGCCATCGTGACTTTATAGCCTTCCGTAACTGCCAATTTGTTGCCGGTGCAGCATTTTGTGCACGAACTAACATCTCGATTATGTCCCATAAATGCTCGACGGGATCCACGTATGGCGATCTGGCCGGCTAAATCATTCGCTCAAACTGTCGAGAATGTTCTTCAAAGTAATCGTAAATAATGTCGGCCCGGTGACATGACGCATCGTTGATTGGGAACTTAAAGTCCATGAATGACTGTAAATGGTCTCGAGGTACCCAAAGATAACCACTTCCAGTCAATGATCGGGTCAGCTGGACCAGAGGACTCTGTCCATTCCATGTAAATACAGCCGACACCATATGAAGCCACCACCAGCTTGTGCAGTTCCTTGTTGATAACTTGGTTCCATGGCTTTTTGGGATCCGGCCCACACACTAATCCTACCATCAGCTCTTACCAACTAAAAGTGGGAATCTTATGACGAGGTCACGGCTTGCCAGTGATCTACGGGCCAAACAATATAGTCACGAGACCATAGACAGGTGTGTCGGGTAATGTTGTGCTGTTAGCAAAGGCACTCGCGCCAGTAGTCTGCTGCTACAGCGCAGTGACGCCAGATTTCACCGCATTATCCTGACCGATTGTTCGTCGTACGTCCCACATTGGTTTCTGCGGTCAATTCATTCAGTGTTGCTTGTCTGTTAGCACTGACACCTATCTACAAATGGCGCTACTCTCAGTCGTTAAGTGTGGAACGTGGTGAGAAATTTGGTATTCTCGGCACGGTCTCGACACTGTGGATCGAGAAATATGTAATTCCCTAACCATTTCCGAAATGGAATATCCTGTGTGTCCAGCTCCAACTACCATTCCGCGTTCAAAGTTTGTGTATGCGAAACAACCGCCATCTGTATATGTGCATATCGCTATCCCGCGACTTGTTACCTCAGTTAGTATACCTTGAACTGGCCTTACACAGCCCAAATGGTCCACCGACTCGCTCGTCGATCCACGTGACTGACTGTGGACACAGTGACTGCTCGGGAGATCCTACATGCCAGCACTGATGTTGTGTGGGCTAGTAGGGAGAGGTTCGCTGGTCAAATCGACGCATCGGGAACATGGAACCGACCGCAGACCCACCGCCCACACTCTGGCGGAGGGGTGGGGGTCAGACCCGCTCGGAGGACGAGTCACCCGGCTGGTCCGCCTGTGTATGAGGGCCTTGCACGCGTCAAGCAAACGCTGTGACGATTCCTTCAACATGGCCAACCCCGGTACGGTTTCCTATCCTCGTGGCACCCGAGACCGACCCCACAGTCGGCGGGACGAGGATCTCCGGCGCGGCTGGCCGCCTCCTTTTGTCCTGGCGCGGTGCGGTGGCTGCGCAGTATGACCGCGGCGGGCAGCGCCACTGCCTTTCCCGGCTCGGCAAGAAGCGGCGGGTGCCGCTGCCGCGCTTTCCCACGCTCCTATTTTAAGTAAGGCAGGCAGGCGGGCCGCTTTTTGCCGGAGCGACAGTCCCTGGATGGGCACGGCACTTGCCTTCTATGACGAGCGGGTCGCGCGCGCCGCGCCGCCCACGTGACAGGAAAGCCGGCCGCCAATTACCGACCGGTGACGCGACAGTCCGGGCCGCTCCGCCGCTCTCCCGAGAGCTGCCCGCGCCAGACGGCCTGGCTCCGCGGGCCCGCCTTCCTACTCGCCCCTCCGTGCGCAACACAGTGGGCACCGAGCCTTTCGTGGGTTCAACCGAAACCAGGTCTGCCAGCTTCTCTGTCCTAAGTGATAGGCGAATGAACCGAAACTGGAAGGATAATTCGCTGAAATAATGTGGTACACGTGCTCAGTGCTACAGATTGGGAAGGGGGAAGAGTGCGTAGCATACTGCCCTCTCTTCTCCTCCATCCCTCTTCCCATATTCAGACGCACACTCCTCCTATTCCATTTGGAGATGATGCGCGAGAGCAAAAATGGGTACCACCCTTCAGTATGAGCGCCAGCTTGTCTAACTAGGGGTCGTCGCCATTGCGCGAGTTACTCGTCTTCCATGAACATTCATCTGATTTCACAAGACTACACACTACCTGATCAAAAGTAACAATGGCTCTGACCACTATGGGACTTAACATCTGTGGTCATCAGTCCCCTAGAACTTAGAATTAGTTAAACCTAAATAACCTAAGGACATCACACACACCCATGCCCGAGGCAGGATTCGAACCTGTGACCGTAGCGGTCTCGCAGTTCCAGACTGCAGCGCCTAGAACCGCACGGCCACTTCGGCCGGCGGTGTACTGGGAGATCAGCCTATCCGCCGTTGAGAAAACTAAGTGCTTCGAAATTTTTTAGATGCTGGTGTCAGTGCGGTAGTCCGTCCTGTTGAAAAACGAAATTTCTGGGGTATTTGGTTGCAGCAGCCAGTCAGATGTAGCCAGCACGAAGACATGAATAATGGGGTCGAGTTAAGTGGCGTGGTGGTTTGGGCACTGATCTTCGGTAGAGCTGGGGCGGTGTACAAATTCTCCACCGTCCATCCTGATTCAGGTATTCTGTGATTTCCTTTAAGTGCTTTAAAGTAAATGCCAAGTTGGTCTCTGAAAATGACACGAGCGATTTCCTTTCCCCTGCTACCCTACTCTGAACTTGTGCCAAATTAACGTTAAATCCCAATTTTCCTTCCTCTACCGGTGTCATGATCTACTGGAGCAACGCATATACAGGGCGTTACAAAAAGGTACAGCCAAACTTTCTGGAAACATTCCTCACACACAAAGAAAGAAAATATGTTATGTGGGCATGTGTCCGGAAACGCTTACTTTACATGTTAGAGCTCATTTTATTATTTCTCTTCAAATCACATTAATCATGGAATGGAAACACACAGCAACAGAACGTACCAGCGTAACTTCAAACACTTTGTTACAGGAAATGTTCAAAATGTCTTCCGTTAGCGAGGATACATGCATCCACCCTCCGTCGCATGGAATCCCTGATGCGCTGATGCAGCCCTGGTGAATGGCGTATTGTATCACAGCCGTCCACAATACGAGCGCGAAGAGTCTCTACATTTGGTACCGGGGTTGCGTAGACAAGAGCTTTCAAATGCCCCATAAATGAAAGTCAAGAGGGTTGACTCCAGGAGAGCGTGTAGGCCACGGAATTGGTCCGTCTCTACCAATCCATCGGTCACCGAATCTGTTGTTGAGAAGCGTACGAACACTTCGACTGAAATGTGCAGGAGCTCCATCGTGCATGAACCACATGTTGTGTCGTACTTGTAAAGGCACATGTTCTAGCAGCACAGGTAGAGTATCCCGTATGAAATCATGATAACGTGCTCCATTGAGCGTAGGTGGAAGAACATGGGGCCCAATCAAGACTCACCAAGAATGCCTGCCCAAACGTTCACAGAAAATCTGTGTTGATGACGTGATTGCACAACTGCGTGCGGATTCTCGTGAGCCCACACATGTTGATTGTGAAAATTTACAATTTGATCACGTTGGAATGAAGCCTCATCCGTAAAGAGAACATTTGCACTGAAATGAGGATTGACACATTGCTGGATGAACCATTCGCAGAAGTGTACCCGTGAAGGCCAATCAGCTGCTGATAGTGCCTGCACACGCTGTACATGGTACGGAAACAACTAGTTCTCCCGTAGCACTCTCCATACAGTGACGTGGTCAACGTTACCTTGTACAGCAGCAACTTCTCTGACGCTGACATCAGGGTTATCGTCAACTGCACGAAGAATTACCTCGTCCATTGCAGGTGTACTCGTCGTTCTAGGTTTTCCCCAGTCGCGAGTCATAGGCTGGAATGTTCCGTGCTCCCTAAGACGCCGATCAATTGCTTCGAACGTCTTCCTGTCGGGACACCTTCGTTCTGGAAATCTGTCTCGATACAAACGTACCGCACCATGGCTATTGCCCCGTGCTAATCCATACATCAAATGGTCATCTGCCAACTCCGCATTTGTAAACATTGCACTGACTGCAAAACCACGTTCATGATGAACACTAACCTGTTGATGCTACGTACTGATAAGCTTGATGCTAGTACCTACAGCAATTAGTCGCATGTCAACAAGCACCGAAGTCAACATTACCTTCCTTCAATTGGGCCAACTGGCGGTGAATCAAGGAAGTACACTACATACTGACTAAAGTAAAATGAGCTCTAACATGGAAATTAAGCGTTTCCGGACACATGTCCACATAACATCTTTTGTTTATTTGTGTGTGAGGAATGTTTCCTGAAAGTTTGGCCGTACCTTTTTGTAACACCCTGTATATCTAGTTGCGTCACGAATTGAAAAAAATCCTCGTTTACTGTGTTGGTACAGGAGTATGGAACGGAATAAATGAGCTAAAAATATTTCTGACAAGTTGAAACACTATTGGACTGGAAATAAAACTTAACCATGCATTACATTCTGGCCAGCGGTCGACAATCGTAGAGAGACACATCAATAAATTACGACACATCCCGGCAGAAAAGTAAGAGTTTACTCAGTGGTAAGACATTGGACTCGCTTTCGGGTGTATGCCGGTGCAAATCCTCGTCGAGCCATCCATATTTAGATCTTCGGTGGTTTCGCTAAATCGCTTCAGGCAAATAAGGGGATGGTTCCTTTCAAAAGAACACGACGAACTTTTCCCTATCCTCTCCCAATCCGAACCTGTACCTTGTCTCTGATGATCGTGTCATCGTTGTCGGTACGGTAAACCCTAATCTTTCTCTCTTCCTTCCTTCCTAGAAATCTGAGATTGTTATTAGAGGAATTTGTGATTGAAGCTAACGTTTTTATACTGTCGTTTACATGGCTTAGGTAAGCTGACCACCTATTCTCTATTTGTACCGTAAATGAATGGGGAGTAAAAGTTAACAAGTTTGATTTTACACAGTCCAAGGGGGGCAAGTAATGTTATGTTGTTCACCAACTTTACTGCATCTCAAAAGTCCAAAGACATTTTTGGTCGCTATTTAGACAGCATTCGCATGAGCAACAAGAAATTCGTACCTGAAAGGCGATGACTCTCCTACTGAGACAGTTTTGAATTGTTTGCAAATAAACAACGGGAATATTTGAACAGAGTTTTACAAGACTGACAAAGAGACGTCTGCTGCATGACGTGTAATATCAACGCCTAAATGATTATTTGCTATGAATTTCTAGCAGCTTGTGGATGAAGATCAGTACTTTGAATTCAAAACGAAGTTTTCCATCTGAATTTTCTTTTTTTGTAGTACGCCATTCACCGAATTGTTTGAAATTAACTTGTAACAGAACTGAACGTACAGCTTGAAGTTCTAACAACAAATGCCCTGACGCAGTAACAGCAGAGCGAATGAGGCCGCGAGCTTATGCTCGCGATTTTCGTTGACACTCAGTATTCGTAAAATGTTAGCATCTCAACCGTCAGTCAAAGGACGTGGCTAAAAAGTCCCGCACATCACCGCAAATCTGTATTAAAGGAGTGACAGACAAATAAAGCTATGCCAGTCAAGCAGATTAAAAATAGCGACCGCTGGACATTGCGTATACGGCTAGCTACGCCCCCGTACTGTAATAACAGACGAGGCTTACGCATCGTAATTTGGGCGGACCCTAAGCAGTGCACCAGTTACCTGCGCAGCTCAGCTTCTGAACGAACTGAAGGTATCGGGAGTACAAATGGTGACGCATACCTGTAATTCAGTTGATACGGGCGCGGTACTCACTGCCGTGCTGTGACTGTGTGGAATACAGTTAACGTTACATTTTTCTCTGTGTAGATCCAGATCTAAATTTCTTAACAGTGCCTCTCAAATCATTAGTAGCTGTTTTTTCGAGGTACACATATAAATTAGCTTCTGCATCTGTCATTATGTGGCACATGAGTGAGTGTAAGTCAGACGACTAGATCATGATCCATTCTTACATTCGTTTTTATTGTTTTTTTTTTGCCAAATTTGACCGACTTTGAGAGACCTCTTTAATGAGAGACCGCCAACTGGAGTGTAATTTTGGTACGTCCTAAGAGCAACACCTTGCGTGTTTGCGATACAGATCTTGAGTTTACGAAGCTCGCGGTGATTACAATGGATAGAGTAGGAACCACGTACTGAGCATTAAAACCGAATCCATAAAAACAGTATCTGACCAGCTGAAAAAGTGCTGTGTTGTTCCGGCCTTCTTAAACAGTTAATAAGCAGGGTAGCCATTCCAGGGCAGCAGAATTGAACACAATTCCTACAGTTAGCTTTACCTTGGAATAAGTTGTATTGTAGGCCTCTAGTAGGCGGGATGGTGCTTCAATAGAATTGCCGACCACGTTGGACATCAGGTGTCTGTGCCAGAGATCGAAGCAATATGCATTATCACTGCTCAATGGCTTACAAATTTCACTGTTGCAACTCCAAACAAATGAGCAATTATTACCGATTACGAGGACACACACAAGTTAGGGCTGTAGCACGATATATTTATCACCTGATGACATTCAGGGATTGCAGCCCGTCGTTCGTTGTCGAACGCAGAATTTCACCTAGACAGCTATAAATACTGACAGACATCTCCAGACTTCAGACGTTTACAGTGGAAAAGATGCAATGGCGTGCTTCACAATGAACTGCCATTCACTGCAACGTGAAAACTTCATGATTCTCTTTACCAACTGTTGTATCTCGTTTACAAAAATTTCCTGGAAGAGCTAAATTACGAAACAGAACTCTTAATCTGACCACAGTTACCTTCTACAACCGACAGTGCTGAATATTAGCGAAGTACCTTTATTCAGGACAAACCTCAACGTGGTATTGACCGCGCAAGGCGACTTTTGTGGCCGGCGTCAAAGGCCGTTGAAATCTCTATGGAATCTGAACGAAATTCATAAAGATGAGAAAGAGTGCTATTGGAACATGGTCACAATCGGCACTGCTATTAAGCGATGACTAACGGCCTGCTGTACGTCCTCTAGTTGTGCGATCTAGTAATTCCTGATTCGGAATCAGCTCTTCCTACGTAGATTGATCCACAAAAAGCAACTGTGTACAACGATTCAGAAACTGACTGGGTTGAGAGAACTAACAAGTTTGCCCTGCTGCGTGGAAATATCAGGACTCCTGCACCACAGAACTCGCCTATCAGTCTCCTGAAACAGACGTCTTGTGGAACACACAGTACACAAGAAATAGTTTTACAAACTTAATGAGCGGATTCCTCTAACAAAAGCTAGGAAACATCTATTTTAACATACAATCGATTTCGTTTTTGAATTGTTAAAAGAAGAGAGTTTTACCAAGTTCGTATGTCATAAGACCATAACAATTGTTCAAAACATGCTTCAGTCCAGGAAGTACCCTCAAACATTTATGGGCAGATAAAAAGTCTCGTGGTGCAGATCTGGCTAGAGAACACTTTCGAATGTGAGATTACTACGTTGATTGGGGAACGCAGAAGATAGACTGCTTAGCCTTTATCGCGTCCCAGTACGTCTTATAGGTGCTGTATACGAGAACTTTATTTAAAAAAGCTGGCTCGCACTTACTGTAAGATATGCCTCTGTAAATAAGAGGAAACATGTGGGTTTTAAGAGTGATAGATCTACAGCGTATTTCAATTATATTGATGGAGTTACACTGGACTGAATATGTATCAGGGCATATGGGTAGGTAGTGTAGAATCACTTCCATGACCCATACGCTTCCCCGGTGTCTGGATTAATATCTCTGTGAGCGCACCTTAATTTGTTTATGCAATATGCATCCTGGTAAGGTGTTTGAGAGGCTGTGACAGTCCATGCTCCAACGATTACATTTATGTTCACAGCACAGTAGCCGATATTATGAACATTTGTGCAGCGGTTCTAACTTGTGTTCTTCATAAAATGATATTTCATTAATAAATCCAAACGAAAAAAATTCTAAGATAGGTTTGTATTGGCAATTCCTTGTTTTAATACGAAGCATATGTCTAGAAACCTTGTGAAACTACTGTTGTGACAACCTGCTGCAGGCAGACACGTTCAATGTCCTTTATTTTGGACAGAGGAGCGACCGTGTATCAAGTCTCCACCAGTAAACCTTTTGACAACACGAGTTTTCCACAGAACTGACAAGTGTTTGCATCTTGCAGAACCAGTAAGCCCCGATGTGGAGCAAAAGTCAGATCCACGAGCAGTTCGCTAGAGACGGTGAAGGAGGTTGCGTACGATCTGTTTAAAGCGAGAACGACAAACAGAAATCTTTTACGATGGTGTACTGATTGTCAAGATGCAGCAACGTTCCCAATTTTCCAGCTAGATCAGTCAGAACGTTCAGTACCTGAACGCCAATGCCTCAAGTGGTGCTGGTCTCTCTGAAATAGTGGCAAGCTATCTGTCGAATGAGGAACAACAAATAGCACCAAAAGTACAAAATAGGCGAATGGTTTTCCCACTATCTAGCAGCGAAATCAAAAAACCAAAAGAATGAATGTGTGTGTGTGTGTGTGTGTGTGTGTGTGTGTGTGTGTGTACATACAATAATTTTTTGCTCTACTGCCGAAGTGAGCCATCGCCTCATATTGCGCTGGAGAACCTAGGGGAAAAAATGTATTTCACAAGTCACAGTACTCAAGAGGTGACTCAAAGAACAAGTTTTTACATTAATTCTCGAAAATGTCTTCAAGACTGAAGTTTCTAAATCTATGACCGTTTTAACAGTTACTCGTATCTTGCGTTACAAGCATTGCATGCCTTAGCTCCAAGCCCTTAAAAGAATCTGCAACTGTGTCATGGACCACCATACCTGCCGCTCTTCGGTTTATTATTATTTTTGAGATGCTAAAGCAATTACAGACAACTGCGCTGTTATAGTAAACATAACAAGTATAATACAACTATGGGCATCACGTTACTGGTCCAACGTTCGGAGTATACTTCCACTAAATAAACTGTAAACACTAGTTACGATACTCGGTGATCCAAATATAAACAGTGACGACCGGCAGAAAGTGGGACATAACTCTTCTGTTTCTCACATGTAAACATTGCTCCGGAGCGGTTTACAAACGTGTCATGAACACTGCTGTTTGTTTACGTTACGAGAAAATGCACAGCGTTCACTTTTGTTTACGTTAAAAGAAAATGTACAACGTTCATTTAAGGCTAGTTTCTTGGTTGAAGCTCGTCCCAAATGTGGCATTTTATTTGAATAGTTTAGGATTTTGGTTCCGCAGCAATACTAAAATTGTACAAATATTAGGCGTTCCGGTGTACTCACCCTGTTGCTTTCCAGAGCCTCAGCGCTGTGTTCCTCCTTCTGACGAAAGCAATTCGCACACTTGCTTTTGTTGAAAATGTTGGGAGCAAACTGTTTGCACTCAGGCCTCATGAGTGCTGTTGACATGTTGTCACACGAGTCGACACACACCGACGTATAATACAATGCTCTCAATCCTGGATCTTCGGCATTGTTTCACTTCGAACATATTTATCCACCAAATGAAACTAAAATTTATGTAGCAGAGCAGCAACGAGATCTCCCAAATGGAAATTCGATGCCTCGCTAACAAATCGTTACTACGTCAACCGGGTTCTCGCACAGTGATCGATGTAAACAACAGCAGCGCCAGACGTAAGGAGCAGCACTATCCATTATTGCACGTAGTGGCTTCCGGCCACAGCACAGGTCGTTCACATAATCGTACACAGTTCGATCGAATCGTTGAAAAGACGCTTGGCAGAACCGTATTTCGCAACTGAGCAAAGCGAACCTCTACCTTGCGGCCCAACTCGCGACTGACTACACAGTCCGCTGCCCGCTGTGACTAGCGTCCATGAGCAGAGCGACAGCTCCCACTAAGCCGTCTGCGCATGCGCGCGCGCCGAATAGCACGCGTAGCGGTGGCAAACCGGCGCTCGGCGCGCTACCTCGTGAGCCACTGCGGCGGTAGTAGCGTCGTGGCTGCGCGGAGCCACTCATGTTGGCGCAGCCTGCAAATAAGTCATCGAACGAATTTTTGGACTACTAAATTAATGTCTGCTTCTCAATAACCTTCCTGCAGATGTCATGATTCCGTCTTGTCAACGCAATTCCGGAGTATAGGTCTAACTCAAGAAGAGCAAATGAACACTTCAAGGTTTGCCGATGGCATTGTAATACTGCCAGCAACGACACAGAATTTGGACTACCTAAGGCGTTTGCTTCCTGTTCTCTGAATATTTGAACTGAACTAGAAGACACTACGTTCATTGTACGAACCTGAAAGAACCTTTGGTCCCTGTTTGCTGAGTTTATAGTAGCTGGCCGGCCTCGGTGGCCGAGCGGTTCTAGGCGCTACAGTCTGGAACCGCGCGACCGCTACGGTCGCAGGTTCGAATCCTGCCTCGGGAATGCATGTGTGTAATGTCCTAAGGTTAGTTAGGTTTTAGTAGTTCTAAGTTCTAGGGGACTGATGACCTCAGAAGTTAAGTCCCATAGTGCTCAGAGCCATTTCATAGTAGCTGTTGCCAGCAAAAACGCTACTTCGTGTCTTTGTTGGTTACGAGTAACTACATTCGTCCAAGCCTGGAATGACAGTGTCAGTCTTGAAACAAATTTCCTAAATATTTCAGTCTGCATCAGTCCAAAACTTGGTGAATCACAGGTAACGTGAACCTCTTTTGTAAAATCAAGACGGCTCAGAATTATATGCTTGGTGAGTAGTTGCTTGATCCTTTGGAATCCATACAAATTATAAAATTCCACATCTCTTCTTAAACCACGCGACCTATTTCAGCCAAACTTGGCACACACACAGGGTGACAAAAATTGAACTACACTCCTGGAAATTGAAATAAGAACACCGTGAATTCATTGTCCCAGGAAGGGGAAACTTTATTGACACATTCCTGGGGTCAGATACATCACATGATCACACTGACAGAACCACAGGCACATAGACACAGGCAACAGAGCATGCACAATGTCGGCACTAGTACAGTGTATATCCACCTTTCGCAGCAATGCAGGCTGCTATTCTCCCATGGAGACGATCATAGAGATGCTGGATGTAGTCCTGTGGAACGGCTTGCCATGCCATTTCCACCTGGCGCCTCAGTTGGAACAGCGTTCGTGCTGGACGTGCAGACCGCGTGAGACGACGCTTCATCCAGTCCCAAACATGCTCAATGGGGGACAGATCCGGAGATCTTGCTGGCCAGGGTAGTTGACTTACACCTTCTAGAGCACGTTGGGTGGCACGGGATACATGCGGACGTGCACTGTCCTGTTGGAACAGCAAGTTCCCTTGCCGGTCTAGGAATGGTAGAACGATGGGTTCGATGACGGTTTGGATGTACCGTGCGCTATTCAGTGTCCCCTCGACGATCACCAGTGGTGTACGGCCAGTGTAGGAGATCGCTCCCCACACCATGATGCCGGGTGTTGCCCCTGTGTGCCTCGGTCGTATGCAGTCCTGATTGTGGCGCTCACCTGCACGGCGCCAAACACGCATACGACCATCATTGGCACCAAGGCAGAAGCGACTCTCATCGCTGAAGACGACACGTCTCCATTCGTCCCTCCATTCACGCCTGTCGCGACACCACTGGAGGCGGGCTGCACGATGTTGGGGCGTGAGCGGAAGACGGCCTAACGGTGTGCGGGACCGTAGCCCAGCTTCATGGAGACGGTTGCGAATGGTCCTCGCCGATACCCCAGGAGCAACAGTGTCCCTAATTTGCTGGGAAGTGGCGGTGCGGTCCCCTACGGCACTGCGTAGGATCCTACGGTCTTGGCGTGCATCCGTGCGTCGCTGCGGTCCGGTCCCAGGTCGACGGGCACGTGCACCTTCCGCCGACCACTGGCGACAACATCGATGTACTGTGCAGACCTCACGCCCCACGTGTTGAGCAATTCGGCGGTACGTCCACCCGGCCTCCCGCATGCCCACTATACGCCCTCGCTCAAAGTCCGTCAACTGCACATACGGTTCACGTCCACGCTGTCGCGGCATGCTACCAGTGTTAAAGACTGCGATGGAGCTCCGTATGCCACGGCAAACTGGCTGACACTGACGGCGGCGGTGCACAAATGCTGCGCAGCTAGCGCCATTCGACGGCCAACACCGCGGTTCCTGGTGTGTCCGCTGTGCCGTGCGTGTGATCATTGCTTGTACAGCCCTCTCGCAGTGTCCGGAGCAAGTATGGTGGGTCTGACACACCGGTGTCAATGTGTTCTTTTTTCCATTTCCAGGAGTGTATATGAGAAAAAAAACTTGAATTAGTTACAAACTACGACGTGCAGACACTTTATTCAACGTGTAAACGTTACTACAGATATTCGGATTTAGGTTATGACATTTTCGATACGCCTGTCATCATTGCCGATGATGTGGTGCAGACGAATAGCGAAATTCTGCATGACACGCTTACGTGTCGGAACATCGATGATGTCGATGACCTCCTGAATAGCTCTTTTCAGCACAGTAATGTTTTTGTGGTTATTGCTGTACACCTTGTCTTCAATATAGCCCCACAAAAAGGAGTCACATGTGTTCAGATCGGAGAATATGGCGGCCAATCGAGGCTCATGCTACTGGCCTCTGGGTACCCCAGAGCCAGAATGCGGTTCCCAAAGTACTCCTCCAGGACATCAAACACTCTCCTGCTTCGATGGGGTCGAGCTCCGTCTTAATTGAACCACATCTTGTCGAAATCAGGGTCGCTTTCGACAATGGGGATGAAATCATCTTCCAAAACCTTCACGTGCCGTTCGGTAGTCACCGTGCCATCATGGAACATCGCACCGATTATTCCGTGACTGTACATTGCTCACCACACAGTCGCCTTTTGAGGGTGGACAGACTTCTCGATCGCGAAATGCGGATTCTCGGCCCCACAAATGCGCCAGTTTTGCTTATTGACGAATCGATCCAAATGAAAGTAGGCTACGTCGCTAGACCAAGCCGTACAGCGCATAGTAATTCCCATCATGCCCCGCAGGCAAACCGTTCAGAAGCAATGGCGATTTTATTTCATATAGTTCAATAACTGTCACCCTGCATCATTTACTGTCTGGTAAGAATCACTGTTGGGATAAAAACCACCAACCTATCAAAGAGGTAGGGTCGTAAATACACTCCTGGAAATGGAAAAAAGAACACATTGACACCGGTGTGTCAGACCCACCATACTTGCTCCGGACACTGCGAGAGGGCTGTACAAGCAATGATCACACGCACGGCACAGCGGACACACCAGGAACCGCGGTGTTGGCCGTCGAATGGCGCTAGCTGCGCAGCATTTGTGCACCGCCGCCGTCAGTGCCAGCCAGTCTGCCGTAGCATACGGAGCTCCATCGCAGTTTTTAACACCGGTAGCATGCCGCGACAGCGTGGACGTGAACCGTATGTGCAGTTGACGGCCTTTGAGCGAGGGCGTATAGTGGGCATGCGGGAGGCCGGGTGGACGTACCGCCGAATTGCTCAGCACGTGGGGCGTGAGGTCTGCACAGTACATCGATGTTGTCGCCAGTGGTCGGCGGAAGGTGCACGTGTCCGTCGACCTGGGACCGGACCGCAGCGACGCACGGATGCACGCCAAGACCGTAGGATCCTACGCAGTGCCGTAGGGGACCGCACCGCCACTTCCCAGCAAATTAGGGACACTGTTGCTCCTGGGGTATCGGCGAGGACCATTCGCAACCGTCTCCATGAAGCTGGGCTACGGTCCCGCACACCGTTAGACCGTCTTCCGCTCACGCCCCAACATCGCGCAGCCCGCCTCCAGTGGTGTCGCGACAGGCTTGAATGGAGGGACGAATGGAGACGTGTCGTCTTCAGCGATGAGAGTCGCTTCTGCCTTGGTGCCAATGATGGTCGTATGCGTGTTTGGCGCCGTGCAGGTGAGCGCCACAATCAGGACTGCATACGACCGAGGCACACAGGGCCAACACCCGGCATCATGGTGTGGGGAGCGATCTCTTACACTGGCCGTACACCACTGGTGATCGTCGAGGGGACACTGAATAGTGCACGGTACATCCAAACCGTCATCGAACCCATCGTTCTACCATTCCTAGACCGGCAAGGGAACTTGCTGTTCCAACAGGACAATGCACGTCCGCATGTATCCCGTGCCACCCAACGTGCTCTAGAAGGTGTAAGTCAACTACCCTGGCCAGCAAGATCTCCGGATCTGTCCCCCATTGAGCATGTTTGGGACTGGATGAAGCGTCGTCTCACGCGGTCTGCACGTCCAGCACGAACGCTGGTCCAACTGAGGCGCCAGATGGAAATGGCATGGCAAGCCGTTCCACAGGACTACATCCAGCATCTCTACGATCGTCTCCATGGGAGAATAGCAGCCTGCATTGCTGCGAAAGGTGGATATACACTGTACTAGTTCCGACATTGTGCATGCTCTGTTGCCTGTGTCTATGTGCCTGTGGTTCTGTCAGTGTGATCATGTGATGTATCTGACCCCAGGAATGTGTCAATAAAGTTTCCCCTTCCTGGGACAATGAATTCACGGTGTTCTTATTTCAATTTCCAGGAGTGTAGTTCAATAACTGTCACCCTGCATCATTTACTGTCTGGTAAGAATCACTGTTGGGATAAAAACCACCAACCTATCAAAGAGGTAGGGTGGTAAATATAACAGGTCATAAGACCATTAATCTATTAATAATTAATTAACGAATAGCTTTTCGGGTAACCGATTAACTTTTAAGTTACTTTTAAAATACATTAACGCACTCTTTTACTTCCGTTAACTTTCTTTGAGTGAGTTAATCGTTAATAAAGTACCCACAATTTATGACAAAAATGACGTCGCGCCGCCGTCGAAGTCGTATTCTGACAAGTTCGGGTGAAGTAGGAGTGCGGCTACGCACGATTGATGTACACAGTCGAATGCGAGTGTTGACTGTTTATCGTTCCACTATGTGATCAAAAGTACCCGGACACATGGCTGAAAATGTCTTACAATTTCGTGGCGCACTCCATAAGTAATGTTGGAATTCAATATGGCGTTGGCCCACCCTCAGCCTTGATGACAGCTTCCACTTTCGCAGGCATAGTTCAATCAGATGCTGGAAGGTTCTTGGGGAATGGCAGCCCATTCTTCACGGAGTGCTGCACCGAGGAGAAGTATCGAAGTCGGTCGGTGAGGCCTGGCACGAAGTCGGCGTTCCAAAACATCCTAAAGGTGTTCTATAGGATTCTGGTCAGGACTCCGAGCAGGCTAGTCCACTAAAGAGATGTTGTCGCGTAACCACTCCGTCACAGGCCGTGCATTATGACCAGGTGCTCGATCGTGTCGAAAGATGCAATCGCCATCCCCGAATTGCTCTTCAACAGCGGGAAGCAAGAAGATGCTTAAAACATCAATATAGGCCTGTGATGTGATAGTGCCAAAACAACAAGGGGTGCAAGCCACCTCCATGAAAAACACGACCGCACCATAACACCACCGCCTCCGAATTTTACTGTAGGCACTACACACGCTGGCAGATGGCGTTCAGCGCGCATTCGCCATACCCACACCCTGACATCGGATCGCCACATTGTGTACCGTGACTCGTCACTCCACACAACGTTTTTCCACTGATCAATCGTCCAGTGTTTACGCTCCTTACACCAAGCGAGGCGTCGTTTGGCTTTGACCGGCGTGATGTTTGGCTTATGAGCAGCTGCTCGACCATGAAATCCAAGTTTTCTCACCTCCTGCCCTACTGTTATAGTACTTGCAGTGGATCCTGATGCAGTTTGGAATTCCTATGTGATGGTGTGGATAGATGTCTACCTATTACACATTACGATCCTCTTCAACTGTCGGCGGTCTCTGTCAGCCAACAGACGAGGTCGGCCTGTACACTTTTGTGTTGTACCTGTCCCTTCACGTTTCCACTTCACTACCACATCGGAAACAGTGGACCTAGGGATGTCTAGGAGTGATGAAATCTCGCGTACAGACGTATAACACAAGTGACACCCAATCACCTGATCACGTTCGAAGTCCTTGAGTTCCGCGGAGCGCCCCATTCTGCTCTCTCACGTTGTCTAATGACTACTGAGGTCGCTCTCGTGGAGTACCTGACAACAGGTGACAGCACAATGCACCTAATATGACAAACGTATGTTTTTGGCGGTGTCCGGATACTTTCGATCACATAGTGTGTTTGTTTACTGAGTTCGATTTAAGCAACTTACTACGTTTTGTTCAAGTGTTGCGGCATTTCATCCAAAGTCCCGGTTGATATGGAGTGAAATGTATGAAAACTGTAGAGTGGAAGTAGCAAGGAAACAACTGATGGAAAAAGTTGTAGAAGACTCTTTGAGGCTCGAAACCAACGAAAGTTCAAAGGGCAGAGATACTTTAAGCGGCGGTGGAGAAAACAGCAACAACAAAGACGAACGGGAAGATTTTTTGATGTCTGTTACACAGTCTAAAAGGAAGCCTAGAAGTAACACATTGATAAAAAGTAAAGTCCAGAATCTAGTCAAAATGCGGCTTGAAATGAAAGAAAATACTCATTCAGTAATGCCGTATTTCTTGGAGAACAGGTTTTAGAACGTTTATTTACTAAATACAAGGTGTATCAAAAAGAATATGGGGTACGGAACAACCACGTGAAATTGTACAACATGAGAGGGACTCCCAAAATTTAGTGTATTTTGTGCAGTTTCACGGAAAAAGGTGTGTGGTCCATTTTTCTTCTCTGAGTACATTGTTACAGGAAGCACGTATCTCGACATGCTTGAGAACTTCCTTTTCCCACAGTTGGAGACTGATTTGAACGACTTCATTTACCAACAGGATAGGCCACCACCACACTGGCATCTGAATTTTTAAATCAAAGGATTACTGAACAATGGATCGGGCGCAGTGATTCAGCCTTACATTACTGGCTTCCGAGGTCACTGGACCTGACTGTATATGATTGTTTCTTGTGGGGGATTATAAAACATTGTGTTTATGTGCCTCCGTCACCAACAACAATGAATGAACTGAGACGTCACATAACACCAGCTGAGGATGCTGTAACTGAAGACATGCTCGTTGCAGTGAGGGAACAATTTGAATATCGCACTGACATATGCCGTGCTTCCCAACGGGGGCATACTGAACACCTAGCAAAAGGTATGAAAAAAAATTTTGGGTTTCCCGTTCATCAAAAAACCAAAATTCATTGTATATGTTTATTAGACATAGGGCTATACACATATTGACATGTCAAATCGGATGATTCTTTTTGATACATCCTGTATAATATTCCTATATCCGGGGGAGCTGCAGCCGAACGACCTTTTTCTGTGGGCAAAGACATTTTGTCACCTAAACGAGCCTAGCTGTCGGACGAAAATCTTAATATGTTGGCGTTCTTGAAGGGAAATATGAAGCTTGTGTAAGGTACTAACTGATTCTTCTGTATTTTGATTCTCCCGTGATTTAACATTCATAACTAAATAACAATGAAACTAAATGATTAAAATGGTTTTTTTACTTCTTCGATGTCGTACCTAAACTTCTGCAACCAAAAAGTTTTTATTTAAGCAACGGTAATGGGTTTGATTCACTTGCTCATTTTATTACATTCGAGACACAAGGTTTACCATTACGAGTAAACGATTATAGATTAAATGTAACCTCCTCAAAAGTAACGCTTTAACGTTTAACGAAGTTAACGTTTTTAGTAACGGATTGACGTTAATTTTTAGATTCACGTTGCCCAGCTATGGTTGTAAATGTAATACAGCCCACCACGCGAGAATCTCCATCCAGTGCTTGAGACTGAGAGCACTTAGAAGACAGTGTACTTACGGGATTCAGGAACGGCCAGCACCTGCCAATATCATGCAGTCCAGTGTGTTAAAGTATTGTACCCCCCACAATTGAGACAAAATTTAGACAGCTGAATGGCATAGATAGTGTCATGAAAAGCGGTTACAAGATGGACATTAAGAAAAGTAAAACAAGGATAACTGTAGACGACACAGAGAGAATTGAGAAGGAAATGAGACCCTAAAGGTGATGGAGGAGTTCATGATTTGGACCGTAAAATAACTGATGAACGCTGCAAAGGCTGACAACTGAAGGAAAAGCTTTTTTGAGAAAAAGAACTACACTCCTGGAAATGGAAAAAAGAACACATTGACACCGGTGTGTCAGACCCACCATACTTGCTCCGGACACTGCGAGAGGGCTGTACAAGCAATGATCACACGCACGGCACAGCGGACACACCAGGAACCGCGGTGTTGGCCGTCGAATGGCGCTAGCTGTGCAGCATTTGTGCACCGCCGCCGTCAGTGTCAGCCAGTTTGCCGTGGCATACGGAGCTCCATCGCAGTCTTTAACACTGGTAGCATGCCGCGACAGCGTGGACGTGAACCGTATGTGCAGTTGACGGACTTTGAGCGAGGGCGTATAGTGGGCATGCAGGAGGCCGGGTGGACGTACCGCCGAATTGCTCAACACGTGGGGCGTGAAGTCTCCACAGTACATCGATGTTGTCGCCAGTGGTCGGCGGAAGATGCACGTGCCCGTAGACCTGGAACCGGACCGCAGCGACGCACGGACGCACGCCAAGACCGTAGGATCCTACGCAGTGCCGTAGGGGACCGCACCGCCACTTCCCAGCAAATTAGGGACACTGTTGCTCCTGGGGTATCGGCGAGCACCATTCGCAACCGTCTCCATGAAGCTGAGCTACGGTCCCGCACACCGTTAGGCCGTCTTCCGCTCACGCCCCAACATCGTGCAGCCCGCCTCCAGTGGTGTCGCGACAGGCGTGAATGGAGGGACGAATGGAGACGTGTCGTCTTCAGCGATGAGAGTCGCTTCTGCCTTGGTGCCAATGATGGTCGTATGCGTGTTTGGCGCCGTGCAGGTGAGCGCCACAATCAGGACTGCATACGACGGAGGCACACAGGGCCAACAGCCGGCATCATGGTGTGGGGAGCGGTCTCCTACACTGGCCGTACACCACTGGTGATCGTCGAGGGGACACTGAATAGTGCACGGTACATCCAAACCGTCATCGAACCCATCGTTCTACCATTCCTAGACCGGCAAGGGAACTTGCTGTTCCAACAGGACAATGCACGTCCGCATGTATCCCGTGCCACCCAACGTGCTCTAGAAGGTGTAAGTCAACTACCCTGGCCAGCAAGATCTCCGGATCTGTCCCCCTTTGAGCATGTTTGGGACTGGATGAAGCGTCGTCTCACGCGGTCTGCACGTCCAACACGAACGCTGGTCCAACTGAGGCGCCAGGTGGAAATGGCATGGCAAGCCGTTCCACAGGACTACATCCAGCATCTCTACGATCGTCGCCATCGGAGAATAGCAGCCTGCATTGCTGCGAAAGGTGGATATACACTGTACTAGTGCCGACATTGTGCATGCTCTGTTGCCTGTGTCTATGTGCCTGTGGTTCTGTCAGTGTGATCATGTGATGTATCTGACCCCAGGAATGTGTCAATAAAGTTTCCCCTTCCTGGGACAATGAATTCACGGTGTTCTAATTTCAATTTCCAGAAGTGTATTTTAACTTTCAATATAAATTTAAACATTAAGAAGTCTTTTCTGAAAGTCTGTGGTGTAGCCTTATATGGAAGTGAAATACGGACAATAAACAATACAGAAAGAAGAAAACAGAAGCTACAGAAGAATGCTGAAGATTCGGATAATTAATGAAGAGGTACTGAACTGATTCAAGGAGAAAATAAATGTGTAGTGCAGCTTGGCTAAAAGAAGGGAATGCTTGATAGCACATTACGAGGTGTCAGAGAAAAATAAATTATAGAGGGAAACCATCGCTTCATTATAGTAACTACAAATCAGCATAGATTGGAACATTTACAAAGAGGTGAAGAGGCTTGTACAGGGCAGACTGACGTGGAGCGAAGGATCGAAGCAACGTTTGGACTGAAGATCACAATAACAGCTCTGTGTTTATCATTTGTTTCAATACGTCACAAGCAAGTCTTTAACGTCAGTAAAACTTACTCTCGGACAATTAAATGGAAGATAAAGCCCGCAACTGCTGTATACTGCAGTCGGTATTAAATGCAGCGACTGTCGTCGACAAATACAAAACTCTTATCTGCACCAACCTCAGCTACACAACAACTTCATGTGTTACTCGACAAAACAAACCGGACTCGGCGGAATCAAGAACTAACTTGGTCACGTCAGTAGGTACAGCAACTGTTTGGTTCGAAGTAGTGTGTATTGTTATGTCGCAGTGCAATCACGAAAAACGATCACAGAAAATCAAGGTCATCAAGAGAAAACGCTACTGAATATGAAAGAGACGGAGCACACTATAAAAATTCCCTTGACAATGTGCGTAAATTGATATTACACAAAATCTGAGCGAAGAGGAAATAAACGCAAGAGGAGCAATGAGAGTACTGTTCAACGACTTTAAAAGCAAAATTTTGTCAACCGATCTGAGTAACAATCCAAATACGTCTTGGTCTTACGTAAAATCAGTAAGCCGTTCGAAATCCTCTTTCAATTCACTCAGTGACCATACCGGCACCGAGGGGCGAGATAATAGAGAGAAGGCGAGAACACTGAATTCGATCTTCCGAGACTGTTTGAACGCAGAAGATCGTAACACGGTCCCTCCTATCAATACAAACGTCGGCATTGTAGATATTAACCGATCGCAGAAAATAAAGAAGTTACAGTCGCTTAATAGCGGAAAGACATCAGGACCAGATGAATACCTATACGATTCTACAAAGAATGTGTGAAAGAACTTGCTCCCGTTCTAGCAGTAGTTTATCGTAGAACGCTGGTGCAGCGAAGGGTACCTAGCGACTGGAAAAAGGTGCAGGTCATTCCCGTTTTCAAGCAGGTTCGTAGGACAGATGCACATAATTATAGGCCTATACCGTTGACGTTGTAAGTAAGTAGTCTGTTTGTATGTTGGCAGCGCTATAGACTGTGTTATTATTGCTGAGAGCACTCTGCGCCATCGGCAAGGTATTCTGTGGTTGGACGGACTAGCAGTTAGCGACTGGGTAGGAAAGTGTATGGACAAGATTTTCTTAGTGGAGACTGTGTTGGTAGGACATGCATTGTAAAGTGAGATGAAAATATGTGTTTATAAGAAAATACGCAAGGAAATATATGATGATGGATGTTTGATTGATAATGTTTAGGTAGTGGAATTATTGACAACTATATAATTTTTGGAACTGGATGTTATACCAATAAGGAAAAATTTTTTGAATACATTGTTTGCTCTTCAACAAAATCTTTTTTCCGCTAACCCTATACCTTCTAGTAGAGTCTATAGTAGTTAGAATATTTTTATTTAGCTGGCTGTAATTGCTACTTGCTGTAATTGCTGTAGTTCGTGTTATGAAGATTTTCTGTGAGGTAAGTGACTTACGAAAAAGAATGGGGTTTCACGGTTGGGATTCGTGATTTAAATGGGTTTAGGCGATTAACAGTGTTGGAAGTAGTTTCTTATTTCTTTAATTTCATATTTTTCAGATTTTTATTATTGTTAGGATTTCTTTCAATTCAGGGCCGTTCTTTTGTGTTAATTATTTGAAGCCTTGTTGTCGATGTATAGCAGTCAGATTGCGTTGGGCTTGTATATTGTGGATAATAAATGAATAAGTTAAGTCTGAGTTGTCTTTGTCAGGGAAAATTTTGTAGGTCAGAGTTTAATAAAAATAATTAAAGAGGTAGTTTCAACGTCAGTCTGTTGCAAAATTTGGAACATGTTTTACGCTCAAGAATTACGACGTTTTGGAGACTGAAATTCCCTTTGCATGGATTCTGCAACAGCGATATTGCGAAACTCAGCTCGCTTTGTTCCTCCATGAGATCCGTAGAGCTGTAGACAACGGCACTCAGTTTGACACCGTGTTCCTGGACTTCAGGAAAGCACTTGACACCTTCCCGCACCGCCGTTTAAGGAAAAAAATACGAGCTTACCGAATGTCGGACCATATTTGCGACTGGATTCAACACGTCCTTCCAGATAGGACTTAACGCCTCGTTCTTAATGGAACAATACCGACAGTTTTAAAGGTAATTTCCAGAGCACTGCAAGAAAGTGTGATCGAACCGTTACTATTTACAATGTATGTAAATGGTCTTCTAGAAAGCGTCGCAAGTTCTTTAAAACTCTTCACAGGTATTGAGTATGTCTAGAAGAAAGTGGCAATGCAGGAAGACAGTATCTATTTGCAGAAAGGCCTGCAGATGACTGATGAATGGCACAGGGTCTGGAAGTTGGCCCTGAACGTAAATAAATGTAACATATCGCACATACCTAGGAAAGGAATCGAATCCTTTACATCTACACTATTGATGACAAATTGCTGAAAATAGTATCTTCCGTAAAATATCTAGGAGTATCTATCCAGAGCGACCTTAATTGGAATGACCACGCAGCACATGCCAGAAAGAGATTAAGAAAAGGAAATGTATCTCATCGACGAAGAAAGTGTTCTTCAAGGTGCTTGTTGGACCAATTCTTGCCGGCCGAGGTGGCCGAGCGGTTCTAGGTGCTACAGTCTGGAACCGCGCGACCGCTACGGTCGCAGGTTCGAATCCTGCCACGGGCATGGATGTGTGTGATGTCCTTAGGTTAGTTGGGTTTAAGTAGTTCTAAGTTCTAGGGGACTGATGACCTTAGAAGTTAAGTCCCATAGTGCTCAGAGCCATTTGAACCATTTGGACCAATTCTTGACATCGTTCATCACTTTGGGACTTTTACCAGATAGGACTGATAGAAGAGATAGAGAAGCGCTTCGTCACCGAACTGTTTAGTCAGTGCGAGAGCGCTACAGGGATGATCAACAAACTCCAGTGGTAGACGTTACAAAAGAGGAGTTGTGCATCAAGGAGATGTTTACTACTGAATTTTCGAGAGAGCACTTTCCGGGAAGAGTCGGGCGGTATTACTTCCTCGCACATACATCTCGCTACATGACCACGTCCAGGAAAATTGAGAAATTGGAGCTAATACAAAGGCTTACCAACAATCATTATTCCGACGCGCCATTCGCGAGTGGAACAGGTAAGATCAGTTGGTGGTACCAGAAGTACCCTCCACCGCACGTCGCTAAGTGGCTTGCGGAGTATAATGCAGATGTAGATCCAGATGTATCCGCAAATTTTGCAGTATTATTAACAATGCAAAGAAATACCAACTTGGCGAAAACTTCACAGTTTGTGTTGCACAGAACCAGATTTTCTATGTTAACAAGTAAGCTGAGAAAAATGTTCTGTCTCCCCTAACAAAAACAGTAGGGGGGGGGGGGGAGGGACTCAAAAAAATATGAAATCTTATGGGACTTAACTGCTGAGGTCATCAGTCCCTAAGTTTACACATTACTTAACCTAAATTATCCTAAGGACAAACACACACCCCCATGCCCGAGGGAGGACTCGAACCTCCGCCAGGACCAGTCGCACAGTCCATGACTGCAGCGCCTCGGCTAATCCAGCGCGGCGGAGGGACCCACCTGATGAAAGATCCCATAAGTTGGATTATCGCTTAGACTGCTACATATGTAGATTAGCCTTCTTGCATTGGTTGTCCTCGGCATACGTTATGTGTTTTGATCCATATTCTGTTGTAATATTCAGTGTTCCATAGATGTAGCGGAGGTCCCTCAACTGAAGTAAATGTTAAAGATGAGAGATGGCAAAGAGAAAGCAAATTTCGCAATGTTGTCAGAACTAAGTTCATTGCGTTGTGGCCTGTTTCGCAGTTCGATGTCCTCACAGGAGTATATCAACACAAACAGAAACTGGTTTCAGGTTTCCGGGGATGTTGCCTCCATTGTTGTTCACATAATCTCTGAAACCTTCTCTTACATTTGGAAAAACAGAGAAGAAAACGATCACGCATTTTTCCTCGATTTTCTTCCCCTTCTAGCCATTGCCTCGCACTGTCACAGAACCATTTATTACTGTCCAGAATATCAGTCTCTTTCATGAAGAACATCAATTCTTCATTGTCGTTCGAAATTAGCCTTTCTCTCACATTGTAGCCAAGGCTCGGACAGGACTGTGTCCTATTGATTTGGATCGGCATTATGTTTGATTCTCTTCTGAAAACCAGCTTTCTCCGCTTCCTTCATACAGGCACGAAGCATTTTCTTCAGTAGTTCAGTAGCTCTTATTGATCACGTAGTCGTCCTATATAATAAAGGACTGTCATTTTGGAGTTACTGCGAGAGGATGCTAATTTGCTCAAGAACAGCAGAAAGGAGCGCAACGTTGCACACGAACCCGGTGCTTGATAGTGCTTTCTGCAATCCACTGTACTCTTCCCTTACATTTGATTATATAGTCATGTCATTTCAACATCTATTAAAGTCAGAGTAAAAAGTCTCGTAGGATTTCTATACTGCTTCCACTGTTCTGAAGCTTGAGGCTGCCTCTCGCTCTAAGAATACTTTAGATATTTTCTTAAGTTCGGCATCTAACTCTTGTGCAACAGGTAACAGTTCATATTGATTCCTTTGAGTTTGACGGTACAATGCATACAGCTTACTAAAAAAGAAAAGCGATAACATGATGCACACCAGGAAGTCTTCAATTTCTTCAGTAATCGCTAGTTAAATTCAGTGATAAAAACTATGATATTTATATAGTTTATTGTCCTTGTTCTGAAATTTTTATAAAACAGCTGACTCCTACCTATCATTAATGGCATCAATGCATGCTCCAGTCAAAATCTCATTCGCATAACTCACAGAAAAATCAAGCTTCGAGAAACATTTTAAAGTTTCAGCTTCTATTATTTCTGCATCCGTTTTTTGAAGTTCAGTGACATCCAGCAAGAAGTATTTACATTACAATCAGTCACTTCTGACCTTACATACACTATTAAAACCGACTGTGGAGCCACGGATGTAGACTCGTTAATGACTACAAAGATCTTTGAATTCTTCGACATTATGGATGAACAGAGCCTCTTTCTTATAGTGTCCGAAACGCAGTCTATGATGTTGGCACAACTCAGTTTACTACGCAACGCTTTTCCCATGTGAAGGCTATTTAGAAATTGAAAATCCACAAGGTTGTGAAAGTGTAAACACGGCCTGTTACTTTTTGTTACAAAATATGGTGTGCGAAACACTTTCGTTGTACTTTCATGTTTTATGCTGTTCAACTACGATGTTTTCTAGAACATTATCCTGTCTTTTTTTCGTTGCCTGCATGCAGTTAACCCGTCTATGCATGACGTACATCGTTCGCACATTTACATAACTTGGATCCATTGGACCCATTATGTCTAATACGAGAATTCAAATGAAAACAAGTATTTTTTAGATATTATGATACACGAATATGTTGTTTTAAGGTTTATCAGAGCACTATAAGATAGGTGAGATCATTTTTAATAGTTTTCTGAAGTTAAAACTATGCTTTTGAATCCTAAATAGATTTCTTTGAATATGTTACACAACGAAAACATAAGCCAGCACCATTCTTTATCACAAACTATTCACAAATTGATGATTATGGTATAGACAAAGAACAAATCATTAAACAAAGAAGCAGCACATTAGTTTTTACAAATGTTGCACACCACACTGCTATGGTCCCAGCAACACCTTTTGTGCACGTACAGTGCACTCAGTTTTTCTGTCCTTAGAAACAGGACACAGTGAACACCTTCTCTTCTGCCAACGCATTGTACTATTGCTCTTATTTACAGAATAGTAACGTATTTCTCCACATTCGGGAATACAGATTTCTGCAGAAGGGGATTAGAAGATCTGACCATAGACGGATAGATCATCTCCAACAGAAGAGGTTCATAAATGGGAACATGCCAACCTTTTTTTTCTGCTTCAATGTAAAGCAAAATTCCCCAGACGGTGAACATTTCTTCTGTAATTACATCATGCCAATTTATTTCTTCATATGCAAACTTTTCTTGCCTCTGGGTTTATGCCTGCTCATCAACAATGACTAGAGGAATAAATAAAGCCCATGCATCTTTTGGTGTGTAAGTGATTATGCCTCTTGTTGGTCCTGGTATATATTTCACTCATTTGTGTGGAGGCGTTCTATTTTGCACCTTTGGTGGTGGCGGAGTGGGGGGGGGGGGGAAGTGGTTTACTCCATCTCCATAAGATACCATGTAGGGCAATTCTTGTTATCACATTCACTTCTCTTTTGTCCAGACATTACTACCTACATCACCATCACCACTGCCTCGTTCTTCATCCAAAGAGTTGTATGCCGCTGCCTGAGGCACAACTACGTGGTTTTCATCCGAAGCAGTAGTTATATCCGACAGGGAATCGTCGTCTTCAGCTACCCATTGAGTAACAACTGATTCAAAATTTAGGCTTGAAAAACGTATGTTGCTTTCTTTCCTGATCCTTTTTTTTTTTTTTTTTAGATCTCGATCCTAACAGTCTATGTCACAAAGAATAGCGGGAAGAAATAACCAAGGTCTTCTTCTATGGACTGCTGTCTATGATATTGTTTAGTGTTACAAATGACCAAATGATGAGTATCAAACACAACACTGCTTTATAGCAAACTTTTTCAACATTTCTGTACTGCTTCACAGACTTGTAAACATCAAATGCAATATTTCACTCTCTTACACAACGCAGTAGCACGCTATTTGACACCTGAACAGAGTTGCAAGTTATAACAATGTATTTTCTGCAATCACAACAATGTGTTTGTGTGACAATAACTTAGTCTCTGAATTCAAGTAAAAAATCATTGCTTACAACCCGACCTAATTCAATGGCACTACGATATGAACCACAGGGCCCATGGGGCCCACGTTATTTAAGTGTATGGTATAAAGAAGAAAACGCGACACTTAAAACTAATGGTAAAAATTGTGAATACTACATTTAATACGTTATTAAATATTAGAAGAGAGCGTAGCTGATGAGTGGGAGATCCATTTTTATTCCATAGAGCAGTTAAAAGTTAAAGCTCTTTCCGGGCCCAGCCGGCCGGTGTGGCCGTGCGGTTCTAAGCGCTTCAGTCTGGAACTGCGTGACCGGTACGGTCGCAGGTTCGAATCCTGCCTCGGGCATGGATGTGTGTGCTGTCCTTAGGTTAGTTAGGTTTAAGTAGTTTTAAGTTCTAGGAGACTGATGACCACAGATGTTAAGTCCCATAGTGCTCAGAGCCATTTGAACCATTTTTTCTTACAACAGGATATTTAGATGTTTTTTTGGGACGCCAAATAAGACGGAGATACTTCACATGATTGGATTTTATCTTCAACATTACCTGTACCGGTGCTACTATTTGTATATGACATAGATGGGCCATTATCAATTTCACGTTCTTTCGAACCATGCCAATCACCTCCTGTAGTTGAAACACCCAACTGGATTTTATTAAATATACTATTCTGCGTTTTATATTGAAAAATAACAGTTTTCATTTACTAGCACAATTTATACATTTACCACTTAAAAATGTAATATGGCAGGCGTTAAAACAGCAATGTAATACGTAGGACCCATAGACGTCAACACAACTGTTCCCTAAAACGTCTACAGCTTCACTGAGCCGCAAACCTGTGCAGATCGTCATGACTAACCATTAATGCTATTAACAATCTAAAGCTGTGGGTATAGCGGAGCGCCGCGGCACGTTCATAGCAGCTTGGGACACAGAGCAGTAGCGCGGATCGTAATGGAGTTGCAGGCAAAACGATACTGAGCAGAGTGGCTCTGAGCGAATCACACAGTGTTGCCAACACACGTTTATTTTTTCCGTCAAACCAACATCCAAAAACCCGTCAAAATGAAGTATCTCCATATTTTCTTGCAAAGATAAGAAAAAATAAAACTTATTTTAAAACATTACATTCTTTACTTTGTTTATGCCTCGAGCAAACATCTAAAAATCCGCCAAAATCAGATTTCTCCGTATTGTCATGCAAATAAAAAGACGAAATTAAAATTTATTTCAAACATTATACTCATTCCTAGTTTACGAGACGGAGAAACATTTTAAAATCAGCCGAACTCGTCCAAAATGTAAAATATGTATTATTATACAACTACATCACATTTTAACGGAACAGTAACGAGCAAATTTAAATACGCTCCATTAAATTTCGGGCGTGGAGTCGCACACCTTCAGCTTATACTTCTAATATTTAGGTTGTATAACGCCCAGTCATCTTTAGAAAGAGCCGACAGAAAGATGGCTGGACAGTATACAGCCGAAATATTAGAAGAAGAAGAAGCCGGTGTGGCCGTGCGGTTCTAGGCGCTTCAGTCTGGAACTGCGTGACCGGTACGGTCGCAGGTTCGAATCCTGCCTCGGGCATGGATGTGTGTGATGTCCTTAGGTTAGTTAGGTTTAAGTAGTTTTAAGTTCTAGGAGACTGATGACCACAGATGTTAAGTCCCATAGTGCTCAGAGCCATTTGAACCATTTTTCCTTACAACAGGATATTTAGATGTTTTTTTGGGACGCCAAATAAGACGGAGATACTTCACATGATTGGATTTTATCTTCAACATTACCTGTACCGGTGCTACTATTTGTATATGACATAGATGGGCCATTATCAATTTCACGTTCTTTCGAACCATGCCAATCACCTCCTGTAGTTGAAACACCCAACTGGATTTTATTAAATATACTATTCTGCGTTTTATATTGAAAAATAACAGTTTTCATTTACTAGCACAATTTATACATTTACCACTTAAAAATGTAATATGGCAGGCGTTAAAACAGCAATGTAATACGTAGGACCCATAGACGTCAACACAACTGTTCCCTAAAACGTCTACAGCTTCACTGAGCCGCAAACCTGTGCAGATCGTCATGACTAACCATTAATGCTATTAACAATCTAAAGCTGTGGGTATAGCGGAGCGCCGCGGCACGTTCATAGCAGCTTGGGACACAGAGCAGTAGCGCGGATCGTAATGGAGTTGCAGGCAAAACGATACTGAGCAGAGTGGCTCTGAGCGAATCACACAGTGTTGCCAACACACGTTTATTTTTTCCGTCAAACCAACATCCAAAAACCCGTCAAAATGAAGTATCTCCATATTTTCTTGCAAAGATAAGTAAAAATAAATCTTATTTTAAAACATTACACTCTTTACTTTGTTTATGCCTCGAGCAAACATCTAAAAATCCGCCAAAATCAGATTTCTCCGTATTGTCATGCAAATAAAAAGACGAAATTAAAATTTATTTCAAACATTATACTCATTCCTAGTTTACGAGACGGAGAAACATTTTAAAATCAACCGAACTCGTCCAAAATGTAAAATATGTATTATTATACAACTACATCACATTTTAACGGAACAGTAACGAGCAAATTTAAATACGCTCCATTAAATTTCGGGCGTGGAGTCGCACACCTTCAGCTTATACTTCTAATATTTAGGTTGTATAACGCCCAGTCATCTTTAGAAAGAGCCGACAGAAAGATGGCTGGACAGTATACAGCCGAAATATTAGAAGAAGAAGAAGCCGAAATTATGCGAAGCACGCCCAAAATTTAATGCAGCAGTCATTGCGCCACAAAAACGTGAAGATGCACAAATTTAAAATTATTTACTCAACTGTGTTGATTAAATAATAACAGTTCATCTACATCGTCCCCTGCCTCTTTTTCAGTTGATGTGCTGGATTGTTGGTCTCCTCGGTAGCCATTGTGCCAATTTGCTAGCTGGCTGCTGTGGCCGAGCGGTTCTAGGCGCTTCAGTCCGGAACCGCGTGCCTGCTACGGTCGCAGGTTCAAATCTTGCCTCGGGCATGTATGTGTGTGATGTCCTTAGGTTAGTTTGGTTTACGTAGTTCTAAGTCTAGGGGGACTGATGACCTCAGATGATAAGTCCCATAGTGCTTAGAGGTATTTGAACCATTTTGAGCTAATTTGCTTCAGAGTGTGCTCTGGTAAGACGTAATTATGACAGCACACACGCCTATGTCCAGCCAACACAATGAGAACTGCTTTTACCATATTGGTTTTAAGTCTATTCCTGAGGGAGGTTTTCACTTTGTTGAGCATGTTAATTGCTCTTTGAACCTCAATATTTGACCAAAGTAACATTAAAAGCATCATTGCAAAATCTGAGAGCTCCTGAAATTTTGGGAACTAGCGTCTTTGTATGATGCGATCTCTGGCCAAAGTTGTGTTCTATTGTCGACATTTTTCCATTAACAGTAGTCAATTTTGACCAGTGAAAGTCAATTTTTGTTATTTCTGTGTCAGGTAAATGAAATTCCTGAGCTAGCGGAATTATACTCCGTTTCACCATCTTCAAACACTGGCCTGGCGCAATTAGGCACACTTTTTGCAAAATCTTCACCTCTGGTCGTCTGCTAAGCAAAGCAGAAAACTTTCACATCTACTGCGAAAAACTTTTTCGCTTTCTGCGTTAATTTTGTTCTTTCGTTAGTTTTACCAATGAAACTTCTACTTCATGGCCACGATAAATATTAAGAGATTTGTATTTTCTAACGTTTACCGTTAGCAAATTCTCCTTATGACCGGAGACAACAATCCGCCTCGTAAGACCTAAAAGAAGAAGAACTAAGTCTTGCAGTAGCTTTGAACGGTCTGCTGACGTGGTCTAAGAAACAGAAGATGGCATCAGCGTACGTACTGTATAACAGTTCAGCTGTGTAGCCCTTTGGTGTCTGGATGTTTCAAAATGTGTCTGTAGTTCAAGCCACTGACTTAAAATGTGATAACAGCAACTTCGATCGATAGCCACCTTGTGTCCGATTCGTGTATAATTTTAAGGGGTTAGGCTACATCATTTATTGCTTTAAACAACTTCCTATACATGGTTTGTCTACAAGAATATTTAGAAAACCACGAATAACTTTCACACATTAAGAACTCAAGATTCCTTGTCAGCATTTGGGAGCAGAGGACACTGCTAACTGAACTGAATGGCAGACACCGGGGATCAATACAACATTAGGAACCTCACATTTCAGTTTCTGGTAAACCCCATTGTTAATACCCACCATTACTGAGGCATTATCCGTACCAATTCCTCTCATTCGTTTAATGCCTAAATTATAATCTGAAAGTAATGAGTTTACTGCAGTAACGATACATTTAACGTTCCCCTGTTCAACAGTTCCTAAAGAGGTGGAAATATCTCTGCTTTGCTGTTTTGAAAAATATACAATGCACACAGCCAATAGTTTGGTGACAGAAATGTCTGTAGATTCATCTACAAGAAGACTGAAATTTCCATTACCAACATCATTCTGTAGTTCTGATTTAAGGTGCTGGAAGAGAATGTTCCTGTTCAAAGCACTGCTTCTTCCACGCTGTAGCCGTAAAAGAGATGCATGATTAGCACTTTGAAAACGTTTCTTGGTTAGATCTGAAAGATGATCATCGGACCTAACTGCACAGTGATTAACTACAAACAACGTAAGAGCAGCTTCAGCAGCTGCACGTGTGTACGTATATTTGGTAGACTTAACTGACAATGTTGACTGTCGTGAAGATCAAAAAGATTCAGATGCTTTTAAATGTTTCTTAATGCACATTTAGGTTGCATTGGAAACTACTAGGTTCCCAGGGCACCTGTAACAACCAATCCTTTAACTGTTTATCACTTAACCACTCTTTTCTGAAACGTCGTACATACCGCTTGACATTTTTTTTAGCCATGTGCAGTCAGTCATAAAACAAACGAAAAGAGCACTAGACACTAGCTGTTAAGCACACAATAACTCACCACAACACTGTAGTCTGTAGCCTGTAGTGATGGGCTAAACTGCGATTTTCCGATATCAGTGATTTCTGTGAATGCTACTTTTCAGTATCTGTTATTCTTAACTGTGATTTGTCGCAGTTAAGAGTCGCAGTTAAGGAACATAGGTCGTGTATCCCTCCGCCACTGCTATTTCTGCGATTTCTGCTACTTCCGCGATTTCTGCTACTTCTGCGATTTCTGCGACTTCTGCTACTCCTGCGACTTCTGCAATTTCTGCTACTTCTGCGATTTCTGTGACTACTGCGATTTCTGCGACTTACCACCGTATGAAAAAGTTACATCTGTCAACATAGAAAATTGCATCTCAACAAACCTGTCATTGGCAAGTATGTTTTACGTTTTTTCTTCCGTTGGCTTTAATTTTGTATTAAAGAAACAACTGTGAAAATATTAATAGTATAATTAATATGTAAGTAGCTGTACAGTACCGTAATAGTTCGTGTTTAGAAAATGAATTCTAACATATTGTTATGTTCACAGGTACCTGAACTACATTTCAGTCACTCAGTGAAGTGTGATAACTCAAAATATCATTGTCAACAGATCTGAAGAAATTGCCACTGCGTCTTTAGACCGTTTTCGTCAGACGAGAGGTTAGTTTCTAAGCGTTTCGATGGACTTAATTACTTCAGTGAGATCGTTCTTGTGAATGTGATATCAATTATAGCAAATATTAGCAATCTACTCTGTCAATTTTATTGCTAGTAATTAGTGACAGCAAAAATTGTTTAATAATCCTTGTGTTTTTGCAGACGCAGTTCTGACTCTGATTACTGGTTGGTGTACGTATTTATCCAGATCAAGGCTGTTGATAGAGACTCGTGAAGATTCAAGACAGCTCTTAGAGGATTTGCAGTTTAAAAGTGAAATAATTGTGAAATAAGTGTGTGAATGATTAAACTGTGTTTTATTGAAGTTGTTGTGAGATTTTAAAGGAATAATAAATGTTAAATACAGTCAGTGAATAATAAAAATCTCATTTTCCACATGTTAAGCCGTCCAATACCCGTAATTTTCCGCCACTTACTTTTTAAAAACACTTGTTGGAGAGTGATATGCCGCCCCCCCCTTTCTCCACAATCTTGGTGTGACACTGACCTGTAACATATCCCGAAGTCTACAATATAAGGCAATGTGCAGCAAACAAGAAAAATAAATTAGTAGTAAAACTGGCTTAACAGAGTAATACGAAGAGAAATTCAGTAGCACTATGCCTGGCAATCAGCAGCAGCAACTGCTATAACTTATACCTAAACATGACAAAGCTCGAGCAGAAAAAATATCACAGTAAAGATGGCCACATCTAATACCTATGTCACATCTTAACACTAGAGTGATGCATCACGATAACTTACTCTAGCAGACAAGTTACGAAATCATTAAAAAATTATTTATGCAATTCCTGTGAAGGGAAATGTCTATTTATGTTCCCTTTTTTTGAGAAAGTAGATCATAAGATTATTGTTTAATGGATCTGTAGGCAGAAAATATTTACATTAGTACATCTATTAAATTTTATTTTAACCAATGCTGCAGTGCAGCTAGAAACTAGATATTAAACAAAATGAGCAAATAAATACATAAAGCAAGAGGTGAAACGTCATTCACTAGGCAAATGGCATCTCCAAAAGCAGTAAAAACATCTCTCAACCAGAAAGGCAATAGCCGTGAAATGTTTCTCATCGTTTCATTAGTCATTTCAGTAAATATCGGAAAGTGTCGTGTTTGCGATGCTTTCTACAAAGGAATGTCAATATCGAGGTTAATGGTCTCCCTTTTTTTTCTCCACCTAATGGCTTTTTCTCCAGGCAGGTGGCACAGCTGGGTGCCCACGACGCATTACGTGAAGGTCACTTAACTTTCTTGCCGAAATATTTATGACAGCAGTGACAGTCTCATATAAAAAATTTCAAAGGTCGAGAATTTGCTTTGCAAATGTGTAGAAACAAAATCCTATAAATATAACAGTGTCCAAAAAATTTTCGCTGCCATTGTGATACATTCATGCATTTACACACACTTCATAACTCTTAAAGTACGATTCTTGGTTTCCAAAATCCTTTTTCACAAGTCAGAGTCCCTAACCACTACTCATTATTCCTTACCTTATTACACATATACATATTCGTCGACACTTCTTCAATATTTCATCATAATAAATATGTAGCATAATCAAATTCCTCATATAGCATCAGCTTATTGATCATAAACATACCTCAACAGCGCTGATGACCTCGATGTTGAGCGCCCACAACCCCCCCCCCCATACCTCAACAGTTAATACACATCGTCATCGTAATAATAACATCATAACACCTCAGTCAAATCTCAAAATCGTAGTAGCTTCCTCCAATAATTTCAAAACCTAAAAATAATTCTCTGTTCATTTCAATAGTGTCATCTACATCAAACATACTTTAAAAATCATGATCCCATACCAAATACATCATTCAAAGCTCTCATAGTATCACAGTGGTTCCGAAAAAATATGAACAGTTCACAAAGTACAGACAAAATACAATTTCGTAAGTGTGAAGTTATCCAACTGTGTAATTACGCAAACATTTGTCACTGATGTAGTAAAAACCATGTTTGTCTCTCTCATTTAAATGATCAGATAGCTGTGTAATTATGTGTTACAGAAATATGGTACCGATGTGTAAAGTTGTATAAGCAAATACCATATTAGTTAGGGTGTGTACCCCCTGAGGATTAATGTAATTATACCCTCAAGTGTTACACATTACAGAAATGGAATGAAATGTATTACGAAAAACCTTAGTATCTCTGTAATTCAAAAATCTTTAAAAATAAATGTTTTAAGTACAAAATTAATCACTCAAATATGTGTATTGTAGCGCTAAATTGTGCGTCTTGTTGTAAGATAATCTCTGTCATTACTTGAGGGTAAAAAATGTGCCAAGTGTCGTAATTATCGTCGTCCATAAGCAAAGTTATGTAGAAGTCAATGTACATACCTCGTAATAAACAAAAGTGAAATGCTTTGCCTATAGATATCATAGTTATTACGCTTATTGCCGTGATGAAGTAAGTACTGTACTGTAATGTATTGTTGTGCTACCGAAAAGGCTGTCTCATTGTAGCTATACCACAAAGTTACTACTAAAACATGTTTTACCTTCAAGAATAATACAGAAAAACTGTACAGATATAAAACAGATACACTGCTAAAGCAACAATGTAAATTGTGTCACATATTAGTAGCGTCGTGATGTAATCGTGTAGCTATCAAAGAAACCAAATGCTAAGTCATCTTTAATCTCACAGAATGTATTTCAAATACAGAAAATATTTTCAAGTAAACAAAAAGGTTGCATTAAAATCTCATTAGCAGTATATGTTCTAAGTATGTAAGCCGTATATTTGTTATATAATCGTGCAACTAACTAGCAAGAAAGTACAAATAAGAACACTGTGTCGTCTGCTCACTATAACAATGCATTCGTAATTTCTGTTTAAATAAGTTCTCTTGGTTCTTGACTGGATGTTTAACTTCAAACATTGTTGGATGTTAACAGATTCTAAGTCTGACAGAGCATACTAGTAATGTAAAGTGAAAAATTTTATAGCAAAGTCTAAGTTAAAAAGCAGATTATCTCTCAATAAACGGTTTTACATGTGAAATGTGGTGTAAACCTTTACTCTTCCTAGTACACAGAGTTTCAACTTCAACGCAATTATCATGTGGTATACGTCGGATTCTGTAAGGTCCACTGTAAACCAGAAAGAAATTGTGACTCAAGTGTTTCTTCTTATGTGACAATGAATGAGCTTTAATGAGAACTTTCTGACCAATATATAGTTTCTTTGCATTTGCTTTACCGTGTAGTTTCCTCCTTTTCTCTGCAGCAGAACTTATATTTTTAATAGCCAAATTAATTATGTCTTTGTGTCGAAGTTTACGTGTATTCGGAAAAGGTACAAGCTCTCTGATTCTGTTTGGTGGTTCACCATTCTTCAGTACAAGAATAGGTGGTAAAGCAGTGGAGTCATAAGGCATTTCATTTAGCACATTTTGAAATAAGTGTAAATATCTGTCTCAGTGCTGATGCTTTCTGTGACAATAAAGTCTGCAAAGCTTATTGATTTCTTTCATAATCCGTTCAGACGGGTTACAATGTGGTGAGTACAATGAAATAAAAACAGATTTGATTTTACGATTCCGAAGCATGCGTGACCAAACAGCAGATCTGAATTGCGGTCCGTTATTTGAAATGACTTTATTAACGTGTCCAACTTCACGTAAGAAATTTTTAACAAAGGTGTTGGATATAGACCGTCCAGTGGCTTTACGTAACGGAGTGAAAGAAACAAATTTTGAAGTAAGTTCAACAGCGACTAGAACTTACGAAAATCCATTCGATGTTCTGACAAGAGGTCCCAAGAGATCAACAGCAGCAAATTCTTTTAATTTAGAAGGGATTATAGGAGCATGATGTGAGATAGTAGATGGTTTAGCCTTTTGACAAAGTTTACAAATAGACAAGACTCTTCGAATGCTCTTTTACTGTTAAAATAACAAGTCGTCCGAAGAAAATGATAACATTTTCTTGGACGAAAATGTGCGTAGCTGAAATGAATGTACCAAATGAGCTTATTAACAAAATAGCCAGGAATGCAAAGTACCCATAGCTTGTCATCAACAGTGCAGCGTTTGAAGAGTATGTTGTTTCTAACCAGATAATAATGCCGAATCTGTGTGTGTTTCTTTTCATGCCATTTACTTTTGATGTCTTTCCAAATCGGATCTTTATCTTGTTCATGAGCAATGTCCTTTAGAGATGTGGTGATGAAGTTTTCAAAGGCGACTTTCTGAATGTAAAGAATACTGAAATTTTTCTCGAGGTTGCCTTCTTTGTTACTTTTCTCAAGCCCAGCCGGTGCGCGTGACAGTGCGTCCGCAACAATGTTTTCCTTGCCGGGAATGCAGACTATTGTGAAGTGGAATTCTTGCAGAAACAATGCCCAACCTTTTAACCTGCCATGATTTAATTTTGAAGACATAAGAAATTGTAATGCACGATGGTCACTGTATACTTTTACGTGCTTACCAGAAAGAAAGAAAGGGGATTTGTTAAATGGCAAAACGATAGCTAAAGCTTCTAATTCAGTAGCGGAATAATTTTTTTCAGATTTTGTTAGCACTCGGCTAGCAAAAGCAATGGTTTTCTAAACAGTAGCGTCATTTTCTATGGCTTCTTGAAATAAATGGGCACCAAGATCGACTTTAGAAGAATTTGAGCTAAGGCAGAAATCTTGTGACAGATCTGGATGAGCTAATATTGGCACGTTAAGGAGCGATTCTTTCAAAGAATTGAATTCCAACTGTGCCTGTTCATCCCAGTTCCAAATAGTATTTTTTCCAGTGAGAGAACAAAGTTTTGGTGTAACTAGAATTTGCATATTCATAAAACGACGGTAAAAATTTACGAGACCTAGAAAACGGCGGACCTGTTTTTTTTTTTTTTTTTTTTTTTTTTTTTTTTTTTTTTTTTTTTTTTTTTTTGGATGGAACTGGAATGGCTCTGATTGCTTCTAACTTTTCAGGATCCGGCTGAATGCCTTCAGAAGAAATAATATGTCCCAAAAACTTCACCTTTGTCCTACCGAATTCAGACTTTTTCAAGTTAACTGTAATTCCAGAGTCTGCAAAAATATGTACACGCTGTTGAGGATGCATTTATGTTGTTCCCATGAGGCTTCTGCTATCAGAATATCGTCCACGTATAAGGTGATGTGACGTTTTAAGAACTCAGGTAATATGGAATTTAGCCCACGAATGAATGCTGCCGAAGCAATGTTCAAACCAAAGGGAGGTTTCTGAAATTGATAACAAACGCCGAAACAAAGAAAAGCTGTGTATTTTCTACATTCTAGATGAATTTTGATCTGATAAAAGCTGGATCTGAGATCAATGGAAGAAAACACTTCTACACCATTAAAATTTTGAAGAAGTTCTTCCAACGTTTACGGGCTGTCTGTTTCAGGAATGATGATAGTATTGATTTGTCTCGAATCTAGGACAAGCCTGATCGATCCATTTTTCTTCTCAACAACATGTAATGGATTGTTGTATGAGCTTACTGCAGGCTCAGTAATGCCCTCGTCAAGCATAGATTGTATTTCTGTTCTAACACGGTCCCTATAATGTGCTGGAATTACATATGGTCTAACACAAAATTTAGTATACACACGAACACGAAATTAGTATTGAAATCCCTTGATTGTTCCTGTTTTGTGAGTAAAAACTGTGGAATGTACTTGTAAAATCTCAAAAAGGTTCTGCCTATCAGTGTCATTACAACACTCAATTGTTTGAATTTTATTCTGAATTAACTCATTAGTATCAAATACGCTGTCGATATCATCCCTCCCAATACTTGCAGAGTAATTGTTAGTGTCAAGTTCCGTCGGAAATTCCGAACTGTTGTCTAACAGGAGGTAAAACCGATTAATTTCCTCGTCATGGTTTGAGAGCCAATCTTCAAATTTCAAAGCTATTGACTTACCTTCTTTCTCTAAATTTATTTCAGCATCATGAAAGTTTAAGATTGCTTTGTATTCATTCAAAAAGTCTACTCCCAATACAATTTCCGTCGACAGTAATGGAACAATAAGAAAGTTCATAGAGAAGCTGTGGCTTTGACAAAGGAATTCTAAGTTGGTTTGTTCGTGTACTTCTACACTTTTTCCAAAAATTGCACCTTGTAATTTAATCTTACGTAAAGGAAGTGTGGGGCAATCGTTCGATTTGTTGCATTTGCTAAAAGCTGATCATTAATTATTGAAGTGGGACTGTCACATCAAGTACTGCAGTAAATTTTACGTCATTTACTGTAATGTGAATTACAGGATATGCCATGTTGTTCTGTTTTACGTCGTGTTCCTGGAGTAGGATGTCCCTAATGTCTTCCATTTTTACGTAATTACTAGCTACGGCAGCTGCGTCGTCAGTTTCGTAAGTACGTATTGTGGCTGCCTGTGGTGTGAGTCATTGCCTACTGTCTCTTTGTTGACGCGCATCGTTATTGGGATTTGGAGATCTAACTTCTACAAATTCACCTTGTCAAGAGGGCCCTGCCCTGTTTGAATCCCGCCAGTTCTGATGAAATTCAGGTCTGTCGTTTTGTCGGTAGTTTATATAGTTTCTTTTTTGTCGGTCATGTGGTGGAGAATTTCTCCCAGAATCGTAACTGCGCGGTGGACCGTTGCGTCTGAAGTTATTCTGTCACCCTTGATAATAATTATTTTGGTCCCCATATTGTCTGTTTCTCTGATTGTCTCTGTGATAGTCATTACTGCAGAGAGGTGATCTCTCCCTGTAATTATTACTACTCTGCCAACGGTTGTCATATGGGTGGTGTCTGCTTCGGTCATGATTTACGTTGTAACAATAGCCTTGTTGTGTCCATTTATTATTTCTGTCATCTTGGAATTGTGACGGATGTGACCTGTAATTGTTGTATTTCTGTTTTCGAGTCCCACGATTGTCAGTGTCAATTTCCAATTCTTGTAACAGTCCCTGAAAAGCTTCAATGTCGTCTTTGCAACGTCCTGCCAAAATAATGTGTCGTAAATGTTCAGGCAATTTGATTAAGCAAATGCGGATGAGTTCTGAGGGGCTGTATGGGATTGACAGGTACTGATTCTTGTGCAATATGTCTTCAAAATATTTCACAAGACTGGAAAATTCAGATTGTTCGAAATGTTTCATCATTATGATGCTATGTTTTTCTCGGTCTTGTGTAGCTTGAGACCAATATGCTGAGAGGAAGGCATGATAAAATTCTCCTTCACTGTGACAATCGTGAATGACCGATCGCATTCTTACAGCTGGTTCATTCTCTAAGTAGCCACACATAAATTCTAATCTGTGCTCTAATGACCAGTTGGGAGGAAAAGAATGAGAGAATTGATGAAGCCACGCTTGTGGATGAATGTCGTTGCCAGAATTCTTAAATGTTTTGAATTTATGTGTAGTAGTGAACAGCTTATAGTCATAAGCATCATGTCGGCGAGTCGCATATCGGTCATTGTTACGTCGTGTCGGCGATTCCATCTCAAAATTCGGTGCACCTTGCCAATTTCTTTCATAATTTCCGAAATGCCTTGTGTTATTATTTTGTGGCTTTTCCGTATTTCTAAGTCCCTCTTCCCCTGTTGGAGCGCGAGTGTCCTCTGAAATATGTAATTTTTGTATTACTTGTGGCAACTGATCTTGTACTTCCCGGATTTCTCTTTTGTGTTGCGTATTAATTTGATTATGATTTTGTTTGAATTTCTTAATTTGTTCATACTCTTCTTTGTCAGTGAAGGCTACAGGTCTTGTGTCATTCAGATCATCATCCACCGTTGTAGATAAGTTAGTGAACTGATCCGAAAGTTCGGCTACTTTCTCCGATAGTGAACTTATTTCCTCAGTGTGTTTTTCTGAACCAAGTTTCAGAGTGTCCTGAGTTTTTGCAAGTTGCGTAACCGAATCGGTAGATGCAACTGAGTCAATTTTAGCTTGCAAGGTGTCGTGATTTTCATGAACAATAGTTCGCATTTCCTTTATGGCTGCTTCGTGATTCTGTAATGCATTTTCATGACGCGAAAAAATAGGTTGGAAATGCTCACAAATTTGTGTTTTTACGTCATTACGGACTTTTTGACATTTCGATTCGATTTTAAGTAACTCAGCAGTTAAACCTTCATGTGTTTGTTCAAGCGTGGTGTCTAACTTTTGAAGCTGTTGCTGTGACTGTTTTTGATTTTGTTCCATTGCGTCTAACTTTTGAAGATTTTGTCCCATTTGTTTCTGATTTTGTTCAAGCGTTGTGTCTAACTTTTGTAGCCTTTGTCCCATTTGTTGCATTAACTGTAATAACAATGCACTGGTGTTCCTCAGTGCTATTCGGCAGTGCATTTGAAACGGCAATATTCGCATTTTGAAAAGCAGAAAATTTGTCTTGACTTATTTGAGAAAACAGTGAGGACGCAAAACCTGAATCTACAGTATTTGCAAGATTGTGTCCTGTCATTTCGGATTCCTGAGGCGAGCTGTTGCCGACCGATCGATCGATAATGCTTCCCTGTTCACTAATTGTTTCACTGTCTACACCATTATTTGCAGCCCGCTCCATTTCCCTATGCACAATTTCCAAATTACTACTTTGAACATTAGTTAATTTATTACTCGGTGGCGCTAACACACTGCTTTCGTCTTCACTATCATTTCTCAATTTACTTTGGAACCTAGTATTACGTTTTTCACACGCCATTATTGTCGCAATATTTCACACGATAACACAGAAAAGCACAATTTGAAGAGAAAAATAAAAAAAAAACACATTAACATAGCACTGAAAATAATATCTCGTTAATTGCTAGTGCAGCTGCGAAATACTCGGTGCAAATCTACATGCATGCCACAACTGTTTTACTGTACAACAATGAAAAACTACAACTACAAAGGAAATTCTCCCTACAATTACGAGCTAGCAATAAACAATAGCTACACTAATTACACGAACTACAAGAAAAAATCAGAAGATTCCAATGAGGTATCGTCGGCTAAGGGTCGACATATGAAATGTCCCCTTAGAAAAATTTGTGAATTACTGTACTGGTAAACCCCTTACGTTATTTGATTTTCAAACAGCTGAGCAAAACTGTACGTACTCAGACATTTCTCTCTTTTCTTATTCTGATCATCACTAAACTGGCACACAATATTTTTAGCGCAACGCAATCTGACTTTTAATAATCCCTACAAAAGAATGGCCCTGACTAACAATAACCTATACCTTTCATGAATCACTTACCTCACAAAAATCTTCATTACTCGAACTACTGCAATACAGCGAGCGCCAATACTGCCAGCTAAATAAAAGATTCTAACTACTGAAGGCACTAAATACTGATAGGCATAGTTAGCAAATGAAGGATTTTGATAGAGAACAGACAATGCATTTACCTTAATAGTGTTCAAAAGTCATAATATATATATCAGTTCATGACATCCAGTCTTACAAATTTACTGTCTCTGATGGACACACGTCCAGATCATCCACTCTCAAAACTCCGCCATCTCTCCCCCCACATCCACCACTGCTGGCGGCTCACCTCCAACTGCGCAACGCTACGCGGTGTTAACAGCCAACTGCTCAACACTACAATAGCGACTATTTTAACAATGCCCACCAGCCACAGACTGCACACAGCACAGCCAGTGATTTTCATACAGAGCGCTAGGTGACGCTATCAACAAAAAAACCTAAACAGCCTATTTACATAAGTTCACAGAAAATGTTTTTCAAAGTCATAGGTCGCAGAAGTCCTCTCAGCAATGCTAATGCCACTGGTTGAATTTAATAGTGTGAGTGACTCTAATCAGTTACTTCCCCAGCCTATGACATTGCTACAGATTTCTTAGTGCTTTGTTAGTATCCTGACTCGTTTCGAAATTAATTGTAATGCTAATTTGGACATAAGCGTCTCAAAAACAGAATGTATTACTTCTGATTATTATAGTCTGTTTTTAGTAGTGTACAGCCAGCCACCAAAATTTCAGTCGAAGTATCTAGTTACACTGTGTTTATGACACAGCACATGCTTGACTTTCCGTGTAGGCCACATTACAACTCACAGTTAGTTTAATACTGACAGTAGCAACGCTTCCTCCCCAGGTTGTGCACATTGGAGAGAAAATGTGACATATTCCTAATAGTTATTTCTCGATCAATGTTGCAAAAGCAATTCGTTTGCAGAATATCATTATAAATTATTAATTTAATATTCACTGCATTCAGACTTTTGACACTTTAAACAATTTTTTTTTTTTTTTTTTAGTTTTCTGGATGGCCTTAGCTCCTGATATCTATTTATGGACATACGCAAGCTAGGAATTTTAAATACCTTGACGAGAATGTTGGTGACTGTGCTTTTCCCAGCTTTTAAACAGCTCGCTTCCATGGACAGACTGTAAGTAGACATAAACCTAATCATTTATATTTTCCTTTACTGACCATTGCCAAAATTCTAATAAGCTGATTCACATATTTGTATACAGATAAGTACTTGATGGTGCACATATACTTTGTGAAACCAGTCATGTCTTTGAAAAAAGAATTTTAACAGTTGCAGCCATCGTTCTTATACATTAAGTAATATTCTGACTGTGAATGCCCTCAATACAAAGCGTTTTGTTTCTATAGTGCGTGACAGTAGTAGCTCTGTGTTCTGAACCACTTTGTTATTGTGGATTGCATGCATTCAGAGGCAAACTTGATTGGTTTATGAACCCCTCACCTCCCCATAACCTACTGTTCTATTAACTGATTCATGACCCCATGAGGCTTGATTTATGAACCCTGGGGATAATCTGTCCATCCAAGAAAGCCCCCACTCCTCTACCTACCCCAACCCCCTTTAAAGATTCAACCCCCTCCCCGCCTCCTCGACAATACAAGCGCACATTTGATATCAAATTTGACTAATTAATAAAATCTATCAATTAATTAACCCCTCCCCCTCTGGGAAATCCCCCAGCCCTCCTGCTCTCCTACCCCATTTGGAAATTAGCAGCAAAAGGACTCAGTCTGTGCTGGAGAGGAAGGATCTCATGACAGGAAATTCTAATCAATGTCAATTACATAGCAAAGGATACACCGTTGATTTATAAAATTCAATTTGCAGGCTTTGGATCTCTATTTTATTTGGTGGAAAGAGCTCATCATGCTCTGCTATTTGGTAGACGCACGTCTTGTAAAACACGTTCAAAAGAAGTAATTCAATAACTCGCCTTTTTTCCAATAGTAGAAAGAACACCGTCATGAAATCGAGGTCAAAATAAATCAACAAACATATCTACACCGTCAAAAGTCTTTCGATCCCATCTTTGCACCAGCTGCGGGGCAGACGTGTCGGCTTCTTCCTGTATTTGCACACACAGTATGCTTTCCAGCAACCCAACTGTCGGGGAATGAAGACTGATGCACAGCCAACCACCTTGCATATTACCACACATGCAGATCGGGAGAGAGGCATGCAGCCCAGAAGTCATGCTAATCCCTGAACTAACAAGGGAACCTCCCCATCGCACCCCCCTCAGATTTAGTTGTAAGTTGGCACAGTGGATAGGCGTTGAAAACTGGACACAGATCAATCGAGAAAACAGGAAGAAGTTGTGTGGAACTATGAAAAAAATTAGTAAAATATACAAACTGAGTAGTTCATGCGCAACATATGCAACATCAAGGAGATTGTAGCATAAGGAGCGCCGGGGTCCCGTGGTTAGAGTGAGTAGCTGCGGAACGAGAGGTCCTTGGTTCAAGTCTTGTCTCGACTGAAAATTTTACTTTCTTTATTTTCGCAAAGTTATGGTCTGTCCATTCGTTCATTGACGTCTCTGTTCACTGTAAGAAGTTTAGTGCCTGTGTTTTGCGACCGCACCGCAAAACCGTGCGATTAGTAGACGAAAGGACGTGCCTCTCCAACGGGAACCGAAAACATTTGATCGCAAGGTCATAGTTCAACCGATTCCTCCACAGGAAAACATCTGATATATTCTATGCGACACTGGTGACGGCATGTGCGTCACATGACAGGAATATGTTGTCGACCCACCTAACTTGTACACTTGGCGAATGGGTAAAAAGATTCTTCTACCTTGCCCGATTTAGTTTTTCCTGTGGATGTGATAATCACTCCGAAAAAAGTGATGAAAACGTAAGAGTTTTTCACATAAACTGAAAATAAAAATTTAAACTTTTCACTCGAGGGAAGACTTGAACCTAGGACCTCTCATTTGGTAGGTGCTCTCGCTAACCACGGGACCACGCCGCTCTGTGACATCCATTGTCCTTGATGTTGCCTATCTTCGCATGGACTACTCAGTTTGTATATTTTACTAATTTTTTTCATAGTTCCACACAACTTCTTCCTGTTTTCTCGATTGATCTGTGTTCACTTTTTCAAGGCCTATCCACTGTGCCAACTTATAACTAAATCTGAGGGGGGTGCGATGGGGAGGTTCCCTTGTAAGTACCAGGTGACAGCAACCCTTTGATATTGATATCTGAGAAACTACTGTCAAATACATGCCCCCCCTCTCTCTCTCTACTTCTCTCTACTGCTCTCTAAAGTTGCCAGTTCCTATCATGTGACACTGTTTGGGAGAATTCCGACCAACCTGTCCAAACCAACAGACCATCGTGTCTCAAAAAACTGCGCTCATTTCTTTGAGACCAACCAGCAGCCAGGTCACCACAGCCGCTGTCCCCTTTGTTCGTGGCAATGTTATTTGCCACCTCAAGTCGCTGCGGGACCTGTGATATACGTATGACAAATTGATGAGACGACCAACCGAACGACCAACCAACGGTCGTTCCGCTCCAATTTGTCTCCGTCGGACAGTTCATGTGTGTTGCCATCGGTCGGCGAGCACTGGCTGCCCGCGCCTCACCGGCGCTCTGTCCCCGACTGCGCTGCTGGTCCGTCTCCAACTGTCTGCCAGACACACGACGACCCGGAAATGCTATTGGTTGCTCCAGAGATGGTGCAACAGTACACTTACCGATACGCGCTGCTGCTGCCGTTAAGGACAAGTAAGGCAGGAAGTTAGTGACGCCAGTAAATAGAGTAAGAAAACGAGGGGGCAGTACCGTAATAGAAGATGACAAACAATAAATGGCACGAACACGAGCCGTGCACGGCTCAGAGCGTAAACATTGGACGATTGAACAGTGGAAAAACTTTGTGCGGAGTGACGAATCACGTTACGCAATGTGGCGATTTGATGGCAGAGTGTGGGTATGGAGAATGCCCAGTGAACGTCATCTGCCGGCGTCTGTAGTGCCAACAGTAAAATTCGGAGGCGGTAGTGTTATGGTGTGGGTCGTGTTTTTCATGGACTGGGTTTACACCCTTTGTCGTTTTGCGTGACAGCACAGGCCTACATTTATGTTTTTTAGCATCTTCTTGCTTCCCACTGTTGAAGAGCAATTTGGGGATGGCGATTGCATCTTTCAACACGATCGAGCACCTGTTCATAATACACAGCCTGTGGCGGAGTGGTTACACTACAATTACATCCCTGTAATGGACTGGCCTGCACAGAGTCCTGACTTGAATCCTATAGAACACCTCTGTAATGTTTTGGAACGCCGACATTATGCCAGGTCTCACCGACCGACAGTGATATCTCTCCTCAGTACAGTACTCTGTGAAGAATGGGCTGCAATTCCCGAAGAAATCTTCCAGCAGCTGACTGAATGTATGCCTGCGAGAGTGGAAGCTGTCATCAAGGCTAAGGGTGTGCCAATTCCAGCATTACCGTCGGAGGGCGCCAAGAACTTGTAAGACATTTTCAGCCATGTGTCCGGATACTTTTGATCACATACTGTAAGTCACCAGCTATTATAAACGCAATCACAAGACTATGTTAATGTCACCCTGCATAAAAAGTATTCTTGGTTCTACAGGAACACACAAGTATCACTGACGACATCCATGTTAAAAACTATACATGCTTTATAAATCGAGGTATGGTATTGCTTATCAATAAAGCGATCTTCCACACAAACACTGCAGCATTGAATATAGACGTTGATTGCGGAGATGAGAAACTGCGGTTGCATGTCACCAGAGGTATAAGCTCGTAATTAAATCACCCTCCATAATAAATTTAGAAAGTGTTTTGGCTAAGGAACTCGGTGCTTAACTGATATTTGTAACTCCTTCATGCCGCTGCTAGATATTTTCCACGCTAGCAAACAGTATTTGTAACACATTCTATCTCGATACCATTCAGACAGCGTAACGGAGGTTCTGCAATATATTCACGGGGTTATCGGTGAGGGAGGATAATGATTGATTGAGAATGATATACAGTAGATATGAAGAATCACTTAAAAATGCGCTGCTAAATTGAAGTTGTTAGAGGTGAGCAAAATCCTCTGAGCAATACACCAGCTTTCCATATCTGTAGTGTTCCGCTTCCTGGTAGAAATTTTGTTTGCGATTTGGAATCAAGTCTCTCCATTCAACCATATACTTGGGTTGGATCCTATCGAGATGTCTTTTAATGATTACAACGACTGGTGAATCATATTCATGGCACTCTCATGTCTCAAAACACTCTGACTTTCAAATCTTTTCACACTACGTCGTTTATTTTTATGGTTTACCGTGTACAAATACATGTGGACAAGAGGGGTAATCTGCAGGACGTAACCCCATAGAGCACAAATAGTATCCACCATTAGTTGTCAATCCCACAGGTAATTTTATCAGGTTTTCCATAATTTCAATGCATTTTACTCAATTACGTGAGATCCAGTCCAACACTCTCAACAAGTTGTCACGTCAACAAAACGCCTCACTGTGTCGATCTCGTGATGCTATCAGCTAATGACACTGCAGCATGGGTCTTAATTTCTGTATCATCGCTAAACCACTCCCCCCACTATGAAGATTCCTGGCAGATTAAATTTGGGACCTTTGCCTTTCGCAGGCAAGTTCGCTATCATCTGAGCTACCCAAGCAAGACTCACACCCCGTCCTCACAGCTTTACTTCTGCCAGTACCTCGTCTCCTACCTTTCAGTCTTAACAGAAGTTCTCCTGCGAACCTTGCAGAACTAGCACTCATGGAAGAAAGGATATTGCGGAGACATGGCTTTGCCACAGCCTGGGGCATGTTTCCAGAATGAGATTTTCACTCTGCTGCGGCATGTGCGCTGGTATGAAACTTCTTGGCAGATTAAAACAGTGTGCCGGACTGAGACTCAAACTCGCGGCCTCTGCCTTTCACGAACAAGTGCTGTACCATCTGAGCTACCTAAGCACGACTCACGCCCCGTCCTCCTGCTTTACTTACTGGCAGAAGTAAGTAAGGCGATGTAGACGTGTTTTCTAATTCCAATACTGTAACTGCCGTTCTGAGGACACTTTTCTCTACCAGTCTTACTCACGTCATCCGTACAATTACACACGATCTCTCAAGAAGCTTGCGTGCTGAGGAGTTTAGCACTCTTTATTGGTGTATAGTTGATACCAGCTTGCTACATTTGAGGATGTTGCGGCGATAATAACAAGAAAAAGAAGAAGAAGAGACGTTTGAGTTGTGCATGATGGAGCTTCAGACAGAAGAAGTCAATTCTGTAGAACTGTCGTAGTGTCTGGATTCCATACCAAGAAGTTGCTGGGAAATGCATAGTCGAGGTGTTTGATATGTGAAATTACACGGCATGGTACACTGACTCCCTGAAGGGAACACACTCTCTTCCACACAAACATTTCTGAAGCAGATGTATACACAGGGATTGCAGTATCTCGTAAACTTCCATTACTAACTTAGAATCACTGCAGTTATCAAACTAGGACTAAATTTATGCCCAAGCTGTGGCAGAGAAATGGAGTATTTCGCATACATCTTCGTTCATCTAGAGGAGGCTGTTGAAATAGATTTTCATCGATGTACATGATTCATAACACATGCGTTGGAAGTCCTCTGCTGACTGTGGTATGAAGCGATATGGTGTTAACGATTTCAGATAGAGAGCGCTCTAGGTCACACACGAAAATGCAATTGTATACGAGTCGATCACAAGTTATAACACGCAATTGATACACCACGAGAGAACAACGGAAAAAATGGTTAAATGAGTAATAAATGACCTACAGCAACACGTCTTCTCTCTAGAACGCATCATCAGTCTACCATTAAATCATACCTCGCTACAAACCCTCTCAACTGATCACTCCATATGATCATTCTTTAATACAGATCCACGCCAATTTAGAGACAGATTGTTCTTTTTTCCAGGAAAGCATAGAGGACAGCAGTCAACTTGCATGTATCACTATTATCTCAATCAACATACAGCAGAATGATGTTAAAAACCATGAAGCAACTGTTCTGTAAGTTATTTGTTAGCTGACGCAGCGTGGTTGTGACTGGTGACCAGTACAGAGAAGCAGAAGAAGAAGTAGAACAGGTGTTACATTCTTTGCGAAAGAAACATATCGAAGCATATTGATTACATGGAGCTCAGCTCGTTCTTTTCCTTTAGGAGACGTCGAATGTAGCGGTATATTACCCTCTACTTCAAGACAGTTTCAAATCAAATCAGGGCCAGTGTGTAGAGAGGGTTGGTTAAAGACAGAGGAAGAGTTACGAAATGCAAGAGAGAGGCCGTATAGAGTTTTGATAGATCCCTTAGCCTATAGCTTCAGCAAAGGGGTAACTCTTGTTGAAATAGATGGATGAGTGCTAGAGTTCTGAATCTCTGATTTTATTCCGCGAATACGAGAATACTTTGTGATTCCATCCACATACGTGGGGGAGGGGGGGGGGAGGGGGGGAGCAGAGGGTAAATCGTAATAAAATCTTACCGAATTCAAGTACTTCGTTTAAGGAACGTAGCATCTGAATCTCCTCTCTGCTGATGGCTATTTCCTACACTAAGAAACTGTATTTGTATCATATGATGTAGGTCGCGTAACAAGGGTAGTGATATGACCACGTGTATATGACACCAGCAGTCTGATGGACAGTGTGGTGTAGCATTGGTACAGAAATTGTGAACCATGTTGCAGTGTCGTTGACAGATGGCATCAAGAGATCGACGTGATGATATGTTTTGTTGACATAACAATTCGTCAACAGTGATGGTTTAGACCTCGAGTAATTGAATAAAACGCGTTTAAATTACGGAAAACCTGGCAAAATTACGGAAATTGATGGAAAATACTTAAATATGATGACAATACGACAAAAAATGAGGGATGAGGACATTTATCTGCTATCCTAGCTGTATGAAAATCATTGTGTTCTTCCACCGGTGGGACTGACAACTAATGGTGCATACTATCCATGCTCTATGGGTTTAAATCCTGTAGAATACCCCCGGTTATATGTGTAATTACGCACTGTAAGACATAAAAATGAATGGCACAATGTTCAAAGATTTGGAGGTCAGGATGACTACACCTAGGGCACCAAAGCATCGACGATATACCTGAGTTCAATATGCGACTCCAATTTCAGGAATCAGATCTCTGGTTCTCTTCGAAAAACAGAATCCAAGACATCAGCTACCCATAATTGTGGAAGATGAGATTAAATGTGGAGATCATCAGTTTCAAACAGCTGTTTCGAAATGCTTCACAATGTCGTAAACTCCTCCAGTTTCCATGTGCCGCTATGTCCTCCACATTTTTGTCAATAAGAAACACCCCTCTGACTTTTATTTCAACCATCTTGTGTGTTGTGGGAGTAGCGTAGTTTACACTGTGTGATATCCAGCTACCTGTGAGAGCCGATGTATTGGAATGTGTTAATGTCGGTGTAGCACCTGACACAGATCTTGAAGCTGTAATGGAAAAACGGAACGTATGGTGGTGTACAAAGCTGTAGTCGTACACTGTTTGTATGTGCTACAGAGGAGAAGCAGTGCATCAAACTGTTTATGATAGAACAGCACAGGAACCCTCTGTCGTGACTGATAGTCTGTGGGATATCGTACTCCTATAGTATGGGCAATGAAACTTTACACTGGTCTGTGCAAGCGACTTCGATCACTAGCTATTTGCTTCAGTGGACCAATACCTGTGTATTTAATAGGATCGCCACATATGCTCGATGTCATCATGCAAACAGTATTTGTTTTCAATATATTGGAAGAGAGGGTTGAGGTAATATATTATCAAGTTCTCTACTAGGTGAGGTTAGTGAGGTTTCTATAGTTCATACTTTTTCTCTGTTGGATGGTACAGGATAACATGAGGGAGAAAATGTTTGGGTGACAGCCGTGAATGCACCCTGAAAGATGCAGACCTCCTTCAGACTTCAGTACCTGTATACAGTTTGGAAATGCACCACAATGGAGTAGCAAAATCCTTGTTCTTCCAGTTCCCATATGACATGAAGTCTTCCTAATTTTCCCAATAAGAGACACCCTGATAACTTCTCGTACTGTCTTTTCTACTACCTTGCGTTGCAGGAGAAGGCTTTGTTTGACACTGGCCTTACACATCAAACCCAATTGACGAGGCTATGACAGCATTTACCCATTTCAACAAAGTAGCGAAAACACGGTTCTGTCGCTTTAACTCAGCTCACCGCGTTTCTCCATTGGATGCAGAAGGTGGTAGATATAGTGCTCTCTGACTTCCGCTCAGTTCCGACTTGAACTGGAACGATCAAATGCACAAAGCTGCAGAGAGGGCCAATCAGAGACTGACAAACAGCTGCAAGATGCAGAAAGGCTGTCTGAAACCACGCTGTAATTTTGCTATATTGGATCCTTGACAGATAGGTTAGAAATAGGTGACTCATTTTGAAATATGAGGATACCACGAACATGATTCACCAGTGACTGTAATCATCAAAAGACATTTCCATAGGATCCAAAGCAAGTATGTGGTTGAATGGAGAGACTTGATTCCAAATCGCAAACAAAATTTCTACTAGGAAGCATAACTGAAAAGCGAGTCTATTGTTCATAGGATACTGTACATTTCTTACAACATCAATTTACTGTTGCATTTTTTAAGGGACGCCTTACATAGCACACTGTCAACTGTATGTAATCATTTTTTGTCAACCATCATCCTCCCTCACCTATAACCCCATGGATATATCGCAGGACCTCCGTTACACTGTCTACATGGTACCGAGATAGAATGTGTTACACATCCTGTTTGCTAGCTTGGGAAATATCTAGCAGCAGCATGAGGGAGTTGCAAATACCAGCTTAATATCACGTTCCTTAGCCGAATCACTTTCCAAATTCGGAGATAGGGGTGATTGTATTACGAGCTTACACTTCTGGCGACATGCACCTGCACTTTTGTCTGTTAATACACACTTCCACAATCATTGTCTATATACAGTGTCACAGTATTTGTGTGGAAGACCACTTCATTCAGAAGCAATACCATACCTCGATTTATAAAGCATGGATAATTTTTAACATGGATATCGTCCGCGATACTTACATGTTCCTGTAGAACCAAGACTCCTTTTTATGCAGGTGACAGTAACATAGTTTGCCGATCGTCCGATCGTGTTTTCAAAAGCTAGTCGTTTATAAGCCGATTACGTCTCTCTTCACCAGAAACATTGGTATTACTCGCAAGAAAAACAAATGAGGCATGCCCATCGATTGAGGATTTTCACTCAGTGTTGTTTGGTGCTACCAGCATTGAGTTATTGGCGAAGTATTATACTTAGTAGAGGATGTGTGATAGATTCGTTGTGATTGGCAGGCTTATAAAGTATGTGTTGAGGTGTAAAGTTACTGCCGTCAGTGTTCCAACATGTGCAAGAAATCTGACAATGTCCGATCGTAAGGGAGATATGGATTTGACTTGGAAAATTGCATCGATATCCGTATGGGGAATGAAAGATTTTACATGAAAAATTATGTCCAGTCATAAGGAGGATATAGGTATGATATTTAACATGAGATACGTCCCACAGCCTCAGCCTTCAGGAGGAGAATTTTCCAATACTTCGCTCACTGTTAAATGTTACCAGGTTGGGGTTGGAATCGTAATATTTAAATGTAATTACAGTGTTAAATATGCAGCTGGTTTTTTAGGACGACTCTGCCAGCAGTTTAGTTGCATGGCGGAGATAGCCAGTGATTGGAATGAACTGACACTTCCAGCTTACCGCTGTCGTGAGCGGCAGGACAAAGAAAAGTTCCAGCCGGCCGGCTAGTCGGTTCTGTCCTGCCAACTGCAGCGGCCAGTCCTAGCGGCGGCTCTGGCGGCACTCTCTGGGTAGCTGAATCTGAATAATGAACTAATACTCAGTATATATTGGACGGTCTGCACAAATGTATGTGCTGCATTTATTCTCCGTGCTAATTTGAGCGACTCAGCATTGATCATTGCCAAGTACTGGCACTGGATGTGTTGATAACATCTAAATTCCTACCACTCCAATCATCTCTGGGTGCCCGCCACAGCTGGGGTGGTGCACTCTGGCACGCACATGTGTCCACGACTGTGGCTGCAGTCATGGCAGCAGTTTTCTGCGACCTCTGAGCATTGGCGCTGGTGGTGTATGAGGGGATGGACGTGCCGCGTGTGGACATCCTGGGGCGTGGGGGTTAGTGTGTTGTGTGACAGTTTTCCGCGATCTCATGCATCTAGCCGTGACAACCACTAAGAGTGTGGTTTAGTGCTTCTCAGTACATTGCAGTGCAGTCTGTCTTGTAGTGATATTTGTTCACGTTACTATCCTATCACGCAGTCGGCCTTTTCCTCCTTCTTCTTCGTTCTGGTGTAGCTGAGAGAACAAACTAAGAAATTCTGTTGTTCTTTATAAAATGCTCTTAGCAGGCCTAGAGAGGTCGGGAATTCCACAACTATGACGGTATAAAAAATTCATGCCGAAATTCAAAATACCAACACCACCACTTCCAATCGAGATGTTGTAAGGAGTGTGATAGAACTCTCCAATACATAAAACGATAAGTCCAACTTAACGCTATTCTTTGCATTGTGTAAGCACTGAGATATCGATAGTAACAATGTAAGGGCGAAACTTGGGAACGCGATCCTAAGCATTGTTGTCAGACGATGTCTGTCTGCAAGAGTGGAAGTAGTAGTATCAGTCGACAGCTCGGAGACAGAAGACGTGTCACGTTGCCCTCGCGTCTGTGATGGCATGTCTTACCATACTTAAGGCCTGATTTCATTTATATAGCCAGAAGAGGTTTAGATGGCTTAGCTACGCTTGAAGATGGAATTCAAGATAAAATTCGCAAGTATGGCGCAAAAACAATTGCAAGGTTAGGCTCATGATTGTTAAGGCCAGTCCTCACGCAACGATCTGTCTGCGCACATCACATCTGCGCAGACAGATCGTTGCTTGTGGACAGAAGATTTGCACCAACCTGAGGTGTGTGCAAACCTGGAAGTTGGAGTTGGAGGTTTGAGCGAAACCTCTCAAATCTGTGGGTTCAAACCACATCTGCGCAGACAAGTTGGAGCGTGTGCTCCCTGCCGCCGTTGGATAAGCAGCTGCCAGCAGCAAGTCGTATACTCCTAGCTCACTCATTTGTTGCATAGTTTAATTCTTAATTTCTTTGCGTGTTTTTGGTACTTGCATTGTTTAATTCATAAATTTCGAGCGTATTATAGTATTTGAGAGTTGTAGCATCACGTTTTAGTACCTGAATAGTGTAAAATCGCGTAGTCTCCTTCCGCCGCCGAGCAGTGTGTCAGCAGTGCGCAAGTAGCAGCATTACTGCATTTAATAGGCAATCTTGTATTTTAATAACCGTTTAAATTTTGTGGCGATTTATTTTCGCTGTCTGCAGATTAGTTCAGACGTTCTTCGCACAACAGTTTTTAGCATGGATAGGGACTGCAACTGCTGTGTTCGGATGCAGGCTGAGTTGGCATCCCTTTGCTCCCAGCTTCAGGCAGTGTTGGCTTCGGTCACACAGCTTGAGGCTGTTGCCAATGGGCATCACTGTGGGGGTCCAGATGGGGGTTTGTCGGGGACGGCCAGCTCGTCCCACGCATCCCCTGATCGGACTACGACTATGGTTGCCCGGGATACTGCCCGCATTGAGGCTGATCCCTCACCTGTGGTAGAGTGGGAGGTCGTCTCAAGGTGTGGCAGGGGGCGAAAGACATTCCAGAGGGCTGAACGCCTCTCCAGTTTGTCTGACGAACCGGTTTCAGGCTCTGTCTCAGGCTTATACTGATCTTCGGCCTGACATGGCTGCTTGTCCTGTTCCAGAGGTTGCCCCTCAGTCTGCAAGATCCGGGCGGTCGCAGAGGGTGGTCTTACTTGTAGTTGGGAACTCCAACGTAAGGCGCGTAATGGGGCCCCTTAGGGATATGGCAGCAAGAGAGGGGAAGAAAACCAATGTGCACTCCGTGTGCATACCAGGGGGAGTCATTCCAGATGTGGAAAGGGTCCTTCCGGATGCCATGAAGGGTACAGGGTGCACACATCAGCAGGTGGTCGCTCATGTCGGCACCAATGATGTGTGTCGCTATGGGTCGGAGGAAATCCTCTCTGGCTTCCGGCGGCTATCTGATTTGGTGAAGACTGCCAGTCTCGCTAGCGGGATGAAAGCAGAGCTCACCATCTGCAGCATCGTCGACAGGACTGACTGCGGACCTTTGGTACAGAGCCGAGTGGAGGGTCTGAATCAGAGGCTGAGACGGTTCTGCGACCGTGTGGGTTGCAGATTCCTCGACTTGCGCCATAGGGTTGTGGGGTTTCGGGTTCCGCTGGATAGGTTCAAATGGCTCTGAGCACTATGGGACTTAACATCTATGGTCTTCAGTCCCCTAGAACTTAGAACTACTTAAACCTAACTAACCTAATGACACCACGCAACACCCAGTCATCACGAGGCAGAGAAAATCCCAGACCCCGCCGGGAATCGAACTCGGGAACCTGGGCGTGGGAAGCGAGAACGCTACCGCACGACCACGAGCTGCGGACCCACTGGATAGGTCAGGAGTCCACTACACGCAACAAGCGGCTACACGGGTAGCAGGGGTTGTGTGGCGTGAGCTGGGCGGTTTTTTAGGTTAGATGGCCTTGGGCAAGTACAGGAAGGGCAACAGCCTCAACGGGTGCGGGGCAAAGTCAGGACATGCGGGGACCAAGCAGCAATCGGTATTGTAATTGTAAACTGTAGAAGCTGCGTTGGTAAAGTACCGGAACTTCAAGCGCTGATAGAAAGCACCGAAGCTGAAATCGTTATAGGTACAGAAAGCTGGCTGAAGCCAGAGATAAATTCTGTCGAAATTTTTACAAAGGTACAGACGGTGTTTAGAAAGGATAGACTGCATGCAACCGGTGGTGGAGTGTTCGTCGCTGTTAGTAGTAGTTTATCCTGTAGTGAAGTAGAAGTGGATAGTTCCTGTGAATTATTATGGGTGGAGGTTACACTCAACAACCGAGCTACGTTAATAATTGGCTCCTTTTACCGACCTCCCGACTCAGCAGCATTAGTGGCAGAACAACTGAGAGAAAATTTGGAATACATTTCACATAAATTTTCTCAGCATGTTATAGTCTTAGGTGGAGATTTCAATTTACCAGATATAGACTGGGACACTCAGATGTTTAGGACGGGTGGTAGGGACAGAGCATCGAGTGACATTATACTGAGTGCACTATCCGAAAATTACCTCGAGCCATTAAACAGAGAACCGTCTCGTGGAGATAACATCTTGGACCTACTGATAACAAAAAGACCCGAACTTTTCGACTCTGTATGTCCAGAACAGGGAATCAGTGATCATAAGGCCGTTGCAGCATCCCTGAATATGGAAGTTAATAGGAATATAAAAAAAGGGGGGAAGGTTTATCTGTTTAGCAAGAGTAACAGAAGGCAGATTTAAGACTACCTAACAGATCAAAACGAAAATTTCTGTTCCGACACTTACAAATAAAAGTTCAAGGCAATCGTAAAATGCGTTTTAGACAGGTATGTGCCGAGTAAAACTGTGAGGGACGGGAAAAACCCACCGTGGTACAACAACAAAGTTAGGAAACTACTGCGAAAGCAAAGAGAGCTTCACTCCAAGTTTAAACGCAGCCAAAACCTCTCAGACAAACAGAAGCTAAGCGATGTCAGAGTTAGCGTAAGGAGGGCTATGCGTGAAGCCTTCAGTGAATTCGAAAGTAAAATTCTATGTACCGACTTGACAGAAAATCCTAGGAAGTTCTGGTCTTACGTTAAATCAGTAAGTGGCTCGAAACAGCATATCCAGACACTCCGGGATGATGAAGGCATTGAAACAGAGGATAACACGCGTAAAGCTGAAATACTAAACGCCTTTTTCCAAAGCTGTTTCACAGGGAAGACCGCACTGCAGTTCCTTCTCTAAATCCTCGCACAAACAAAAAAATGGCTGACATCGAAGTAAGTGTCCAAGGAATAGAAAAGCAACTGGAATCACTCAACAGAGGAAAGTCCACTGGACCTGACGGGATACCAATTCGATTCTACACAGAGTATGCGAAAGAACTTGCCCCCTTCTAACAGCCGTGTACCGCAAGTCTCTAGAGGAACGGAAGGTTCCAAATGATTGGAAAAGAGCACAGGTGGTCCCAGTCTTCAAGAAGGGTCGTCGAGCAGACGCGCAAAACTATAGACATATATCTCTGACGTCGATCTGTTGTAGAATTTTAGAACATGTTTTTTGCTCGAGTATCATGTCGTTTTTGGAAACCCAGAATCTACTATGTAGGAATCAACATGGATTCCGGAAACAGCGATTGTGTGAGACCCAACTCGCTTTATTTGTTCATGAGACCCAGAAAATATTAGATACAGGCTCCCAGGTAGATGCTATTTTTCTTGACTTCCGGAAGGCGTTCGATACAGTTCCGCACTGTCGCCTGATAAACAAAGTAAGAGCCTACGGAATGTCAGACCAGCTGTGTGGCTGGATTGAAGAGTTTTTAGCAAACAGAACACAGCATGTTGTTATCAATGGAGAGACGTCTACAGACGTTAAAGTAATCTCTGGCGTGCCACAGGGGAGTGTTATAGGACCATTGCTTTTCACAATATATGTAAATGACCTAGTAGATAGTGTCGGAAGTTCCATGCGGCTTTTCGAGGATGATGCTGCAGTATACAGAGAAGTTGCAGCATTAGAAAATTGTAGCGAAATGCAGGAAGATCCGCAGCGGATAGGCACTTGGTGCAGGGAGTGGCAACTGACCCTTAACATAGACAAATGTAATGTATCCTGAATACATAGAAAGAAGGATCCATTGTTGTATGATTATATGATAGCGGAACAAACACTGGTAGCAGTTACTTCTGTAAAATATCTGGGAGTATGCGTGCGGAACGATTTGAAGTGGAATGATCGTATAAAATTAATTGTTGGTAAGGCGGGTACCAGGTTGAGATTCATTGGGAGAGTCCTTAGAAAATGTAGTCCATCAACAAAGGAGGTGGCTTACAAAACACTCGTTCGACCTATACTTGAGTATTGCTCATCAGTGTGGGATCCGTACCAGATCGGGTTGACGGAGGAGATAGAGAAGATCCAAAGAAGAGCGGCGCGTTTCGTCACAGGGTTATTTGGTAACCATGATAGCGTTACGGAGATGTTTAACAAACTCCAGGTGGCAGACTCTGCAAGAGAGGCGCTCTGCATCGCGGTGTAGCTTGCTCGCCAGATTTCGAGAGGGTGCGTTTCTGGATGAGGTATCGAATATATTGCTTCCCCCTACTAATACCTCCCGAGGATATCACGAATGTAAAGTTAGAGAGATTAGAGCGCGCACGGAGGCTTTCAGACAGTCGTTCTTCCCGCGAACCATACGCGACTGGAACAGGAAAGGGAGGTAATGACAGTGGCACGTAAAGTGCCCCCCGCCACACACCGTTGGGTGGCTTGCGGAATATAAATGTAGATGTAGATGTAGAGATCGCCGCAAATCTGGCGCGTAACAGCTGTTTGCTCAGTCTAGTGTTTGTATTTGTGCGCACAGGGCATTAAAATAGCTGATACTCGTCAGTGTTCTCGAGAGTTTGTTAGTGAATTCATTGAAATATATAGAAACCACCCATGTTTGTGGAAGATTAAAAGTAAAGAATATAGTGACCGAGACAAAAAGGCAGCACCATGCAATGCTCTAATTGAAAAATTGCGGGCAATTGACGCCTCGGAAAACAGAGAAACAGTAATTTTAAAAAAAAATTCGTTGCAAACTGTTTACCGAAAAGAGTTATCCAAAGTTCAGAAATCTACAAGATATGGTGTAGGAGTAGATCAAGTATACCAGCCAACGTTATGGTATTTTGATCTGCTTGGCTTTCTTAAGGTTCGCCCTGCAAATCTCGTAGTTAATTTACGTGAGAAAACTGCTTTCGCTTTAGCAGCCACTGTCTACACCATTTTGACCGCTTTCTGTTTCCTGCGGTTGGTCTGAATGTTTTTTGCAACAGAAGTTGCGAACACAGACCACAACAGAACTTCCTCCATTTCTATATTTCAAAATAACTGAATTAAATTTCTGACGTTTACGGGGAGCGTAGTCGCTTGCCACTGATATTTCTTTTTTCACCGACAGATGGCGGACGAGTAGTAGATTGGGGTTTGTGTCGTGTGAACACACCACATTTGCAGCGATCTTTTGCATGTACAGACATCTGCGCGGACAGATCGTTGCGTGTGGACCGGGCTTTAGTCCGAGTTTGGAATAATCCCATGTTTTGCTTGTCAGTGAAATAAGCCTCCTTATCCTCCAAATAATTATTATTATTATTCTCGACATCTAAATAACCTGCTGTAGTTACTAAATGTTAATGCAATTTTAAAACTGTAATAATTTGTTAATCTGGCACTCAGCCATTATTGACACATGTCATTTGTCCTTGTAATTATTAATATTTGTTCATGATAGTCTTAAGTTTCTAATAGACTTAATTAATGAAGTCCCTTCTCAAAAGTTATTTAGTAGTTAACAGGACTCAAGCAAACTCATTCTTAGTAACAATAAGCTTAAGCCATTGCTGCTGCATGCTGCTGCGCTTTGCTGTAAACCACATGGAGAAAGGCAGTCATCAAAAGGGGTGAGACTGACATCCCATAACATGCCATCCAGTAAATTCCGTTGCACAAATCAGATTTTGTAACATCTGAAAATTCTTGTTCAAAAACGCAGTCAGATGGCTTAGGTAATCATTTTACAGTTTCATTTGTTCCTGTAATGTTTCAGATTCAAATACGCAGTCAGGTAGCTCATCCAAATGTTAGTTCTAGGTTTTTCATGTAAAGATCTGTTGAGGGCTTAAAAGACAGTGAAACTGACACTCATACAACATACACACAGTGTTATGCAGGTTAGATTTAGCCGCTGCTGCTGCAAATTTGTTGCAGAGATATTACAATGTCAAATCCTCAATTGGACAATTTATTGTTTCAAATTGTGGTACTGAGAGCAAACATATCAATCCAACCCCTCCACAGATTGTTTAACGACATAGCATGAAATTTGAAACTTTTAGCTACCTCTAACATAATTAACCTCCTGCCAGAACTTTTCCATTATCCAGCAACCGAAGGAAGGGAAAGAAAAAATCTGAAAGGATTTGGAAACCGGGCAGTTGCGGGATCGAATCCTGCCACTTACACCAGTTCTAGCATCCACTAATAGAATATATGAAAAAACTACCCTCACACAGGGTATATATTTAATAAATTAATGAGTCAACAATCTGATAGAGTGAAGGAATATTTTCAAGACATCCACAGCTGGGCATTTACGAGGTATCCACTAATTTATTCAGGACAAGGGAGTGTTTAGTGTGGCACATGACAGACGCTCACTGGGTAGGAAGTAGCCACCTGACGGAGAGAGATCATGTTTTGGGAAGACTTTCCCAGGTATCAATATCAAAGTGTTGCCGCCACTTGTATCAGAGAGTTGCCGAGGGAATTGGAGGGAGGATTTTTGGGAAGTTGCTTGTTCTAGTGTCCTTTGCTAGTGGTACTGTGAGCTAACTCAGTCAGTATCTGTACAGAGGAGCTGATTCCACTGTCCTGGTATGGAAGGTGGGTGTTTAAGAGCAGATATCACAGGTACTGCAAGTAGAAGTAGCCACTTAAGGTGGCAAAGGACATTACCCCGAACAAAGGGGACCACGATCTTTCGGGTGACCTGGCTGCTGGATGGTCTCAAAGAATTGAGCGAAGGTTTATGAGACACTGGTCTATTGGTTTGGGCAGGTTGGCCGGAATTCTCCCAAACAGTGTCACACGATAGGAACTGGCCATGTGAGAGAGTGGTAGAGAGAAGGAGAGAGAGAAAGAGAACATATATTTGACAGTAATTTCTCAGGTATCAATATCAAAGGGTTGCTGTCACCTGGTCCTTTTTTCTGGGATTAGCATGACTTCTGGTCTGCATGCCTCTCTCACAATCTACATGTGTGGTACTATGCAAGGTGGCTGGCTGTGCACCTGCTGGCAGTGGTTGCATGCCCGAGCAGGCACAGTCTGTGCACAAATACAGGAAGCAGAGGACACATCTGCCCTGCAGCTGGTGCAAAAATGGGATCGAAAGACTTTTAATGGTGTAGATATATTTGTTGAGTTATTTTGACCTCGATTTCATGATGGTGATCTTTCCACGATTGGAAAAAAGGCTAGCTATCGAATTACTTCTTTTGAATGTATTTTACAAGACCTGCATGTGCCAAATAGCAAAGAATAATGAGCTCTTCCCACCAAATAAGAAAGAGATCCAACTCTTACAAAGTGCATTTTATAAATCAACAGTATATCCTTTGTTGCATAATTGATATTGATCTGAATTGAGATCCTTCTTCTCCAGCACAGCTGAGTCCTTTTGCACCAATTTCCAGAAGGGGTAGGAGAGGGAGAGAGCTGGCGGATTTCCCAGAGTTGAAGTGGTTAATTAATTGATAGATTCTATAAATTAGTCAATTAATTTGATATCAAATGTGTGCCTGTATCGTCAAGGAGAAGGGGAGAGGGTTGAAGATTTCCAGAGGGGAGGTGGATGTGGAGGGGTAGGTGGAGGGGTGGATGTGCAGATTATCCCCAGGGGGTCATAAATCAACTCACAGGGGTTCATAACTCAGTGATGTTTGCCTCTGAATGTATGTGACCCACACTAACAAACACAGCTTGTCCCACTACTTATTATTATTCTCTTTTTACTCCCAGCATCATCACCAGTTTCGGCTAGGTATGGTTTTGTGAAATATGGTTCTCAAGATACAGTGGCTAACTGCTGTGTGCATCGTGCAAACTATATGGATACGGCAAGTTGGCATCTGGAATATATCCTACAACAGTATCTGCTACTGCATCTCTCACCTAATTTGATGATTTCTTCATTGGAGAGACATCTGAACCCTCCAGTTTCCAGAGACTCCTGCATGACACACTGATATAAATTGTTTACATCCAGGTACACAATGTAACTCTGATCATCAGATGCATTAAACTTTTCACCCATTCACAGATTATTTGCCTTCGTGTGCCTTTGGACACATTGGCAAGTCCCCAACGAATCCTGCACACAAATAATGATTTAATGTTCTCACACTCAAAAATTTGATGTTGAGTTCTGTGCTTTTGTGCGTTGTGTCCCATGAAAGGTCTGGGTATTATAGAAACCACAATCCTGAATGTATGTCTCCATGTGCACACTCTGGAAAGTCTAGAAAATACCTGCAAGTAAGTTGACCTCAATGTCCATATAAAGACTTTCATAACCTCCTAAATCAGAGATGTTAAACTTCTGCCAAACATTCACCCATACTCCACATCCACTATGCATCAGCCTGCAATATTGCTGGAAAATGCAGTAAAGTTGGAAAATATGTTTTCATTGAGTTTTTCCACCGGGATCCAAATATTCGTAAGGGAAGAACCCTTTCTTCTTCATGAGTTGAAACTTAACATCATCAGGATATGCAGCTTGACTGAGGTGCATGTCCCCCAGGTGCAAATTTCTGAAGTGTTATGTACATAAAACATGATGAGTGCAAGAAGCTCAGTGTAATGTTCCTGGTGATTCATCTGGAAATTAATATTTTTCAGTGCTCTCAGGTAGGAAACTGACCTAATCATTTTACAACCAAAATCAACCATGAGCTTAACAAGGAAATAAGCTTCTTACCTGCTCAAATTGTCGGTATATGTCATAGCAGTTGGTAGTTCACATTGTATGCATTGTGTGTTGCTCTGTGGAATATGCTAATTAAATGACAATGATCACCGTGTGGAGTTCAGACTTCTCTATTTCTCTGTCTATTGGCAGCTCATAAACATCGTGGTTATTTGCATTCCCATGTAATACATAATTTTCCTACAGTTAAGTCATGGGTTTATGTGAGAGGTCACAACAGCTTTCATTGCAAGTTCTTCAAGGTCAGAGAGCAGCAATCAAAATCGTTATGACTTGTATTATATATGCTTACAACCATTAATGTCCTGGAATATGGTATGTGCTGTTCTGTAGAGGTAGTATGTGTTATGGTGGGATCATCCTCACAGTTTGTCATAGCACTGAGGAGGCACTCAAAGTCGGCATATGCTACAATCCTGGTGCTCGAAATTCTTAAATTTTAAGAACTTATACTCCTCGCTAGCCACACACAGCAGTTCCTGTGTAGAACGATCCGCCAGATGCTTTGTTAATCGCTCACTTGTAGTAAAAGACTCCAGACACCTAAGGCAAATATGCCATGTACCACAATGTTTTGACAACTGTGGGGGAAATTAGATAGGACGTGTTTTTGACTCAGCAGTAATGTTGTTTTTCCCCTCAAGGATAACAACAAAACTACATGTTTTTGATGCTGACTAGCGAAATTATAAAAGTGAAGGGGTTCAACGATTTTGTGTGTAACAACATTGTCATCTGAGTTCCTTTCCTCCAAATGGTAAACATGAACTGACTTACGAGGGTACTACCTCTCAAATTTACGTATATCCTGGAGTGTAATGGGAAAATCAGTACCATCGAATTCATAATGTCCACGAACATTAAACTATGTAAATATGAAACATTTATGGTGTGAACTGTCAAAAATAACAGGAAATATTACGTCACACTGAATAAAACAGTACAAAATCGACGTGAAATCGATATTTTAGAATTTCAAGCGAAATAAAACGAGAACAGTCACCAGGTACAGTCTCACTATATATATATATATATATATATATATATATATATATATATATATATATATATATATAGTGAACTGTACCTGGTGAAATTCTAATATATATATTTCAAAACAGCTGTCGTAATACTCAATAAATGTTTTAAGCAGTGATACTGGAACCTTACTTACAATTTGGTACTGAGTTGCATGCTCAGGAGGATTCTCGTAATTTCTTTCGCAAGCCAAGAGTGGCCACATAAAGCAAAAGCCATTCTCATGATTTTGCACATTTTTTATAGTTATATGTTCAGGAGGAGGGATATAGGAGGACCCCCATTTAATGGATAAAAAATGTATGATCGGATATTAAGGTGAAGTAATCGTATGAGACTCTTACCAGCCCCTCTTTACCTCATTTCGGAAAATTTGGTCTGTGTGACAAGTTCAAATCTTGTAAACACACCGCACTTGAGATGCCCAACGATGATATACCATTTCCCCCCATGTATCGACAATGCTTTTCACCATCACCATCATCTTGCAGGGGCTGTAAGAGTTGCATTATAACACTGCACTAGACTTAATGGCAGGATGCCATGAATCCTTCATGATTTTAATATGCTCTCTTTTCTAACAGGGTAGACACATGTTTAAGAAATGGATCAGGTCTTGGTAACCTGCAGTAGAATTAGGTATGCGAGCATACCAGAAAAGCTGGTGAAAAACGAACTTGGTGCTTGTCTACAATAGTAGGACAGGTCAGGAGACTGCTGCTAGTAAGTGGACAACTACAACTAGCTGATAGTCCAGGTTGTGGTGAATATGACGACGTTGCCAGTCCAGATCGAAGTAAAAGTGACGACGTCGACGATCCAGGCCATTGTATGTCGACATTCTGGGCCGAAAGACCATCTCCTGATTTTTCCAGCTCTTCTGTCTGAAAAAAAACATAAATAAGTGTTGTGTGTGTGACAATTCCAAACAAGATTCATATGTATGCATAATTTTTTAACTGGTGCTCACATAGGTCATAGTCAATATAATTATTGGTCCAGTGGGATTTCATCTAAGCATCAAGAGGCTGTAATTTGGGCATGGCCCTCAAAGTATTGCTCAGCTCAGCATGGGGATCTATGTCATTGACAAATTTCCCCATCGCCATGTCGTTATCCAAACTCCCTTGAAACAAGGAACAACAGTTAAGCAATGTTTGTAAGCATAAATTATTATTTGTGGTAGAAACACTTTTTATATGATTTACCATTTACATATTTATTCATCAACAGTTGGAGTCCATATCTGGGAACTTACACTCAAGAATGATGCCCTATACTGGAATGGGAAAATGTTGGCCATTTCATTGTGTTCAGTGCCTGTCTCATACACTGGAATATCCTTATGAACCATGTGCAGAAACTAAAACATATGATACACACTGTATGCAAGCGTAAATTATTATTGCAGAAATAGTTTTTATGTGAATTATCGTATACATATTCCGTAATGTTACATGTATTAGGGCGAGCTAGTTGGGCACCAAACATTGCTACAAGGTAAGTTGAAATTGATGTATGGCTGAACACTAGTGGGTCTGGAGCTCAGGGCAGGCTGCAGCACATGCTGCAGGCCAGCTGGGAATGAGACAAGGAGCAAGTGGCTGGTGTGGGGCGGCGGGTGGAATTAATTGGTTTATAAATGTAGAATGTTATGTAGAAAAGATGCATTTCCCGGCCGATTAACCATATGTGGGGCGGCGGGTGGAATTAATTGTTATAAAAATGTTCCTATTATTTATGCAGTCTTCTGCCATTCTCAACACTGGTTCTCTAACTACAATATTGGCAACCAGAAAGTGATTAGCAAAATGTGAAGCCTGTAATTAGAATTCCTAGTGCCCACTTCATCTGAGAAATACACTTACAGCTACAGCTTATAGCTCTGAGGAATTAGGAGATTGTCTGGGATTCATAATCAAAAACGATTCTCTCTAAAATGTTCACTATAATCTGAAAGTCACAGACCAAAAAGAATCCACACAATCCAACTAACAGAGCTGTTCAGAGTCTAATGCGCTAATGCAACTATAACTGTTCAAATTAACTGTTTAAGTGAATGCTCGCCATAATTTGATGATAATGTCCATCAAACGCCACGCTAAATAATGGTAGAATGTCTGTCCCGCGACGGCACGTGAAAATACGACATACGCAAACTGAAGATAGATCATTAAAGTCACCCCAGAATTAACACTTCACTCGAAAACGATTTCATGGTTACGGGTATCCCGAGTAACTTATTACGACATCCGAGGCTGTTTATAGCAATGATACCGACGCGACGTGACTCCCGGCACAGGTGGCATGCTATTCAGCGTCTGGAGAGAACTGGGGCCTTTTTTCTCTCGCGCAGCGTTCTTATATATAAAGCCGCGGTGCGGACGGCTAAGGGAACGCCTGATGAAAATTGCTCTCCCGACTAGCCACTGGGCTAGTAATGCACCACTTTAAGTTATTGAATAAATCACCGCTTCCTTTGCTGATGGCCGATGAAGCTCTCAATTTAAATGTGCATTCAGCACACAGGTAAGTAATCATAATAAAAGTCTGACGTGGCTACGTCAAATATTTTGGGCGAGAGAATTAATTTAATTACACTACACGCAGTAGACGAGCTCTGAACTTGCCCTTTGGAGATACGCTATCGCTATAGTTTTATAGTTATTCAGTTGAAACATCTCACATCTTTATGATTATAGCGGATCTCCCTTCTACTTAAATTTAAACATCCTAGCCTTATTTATTAGCCTACTTAATCTATCTTGCTTCCTTAATTTTTAAGACAAAAACCAGAAAATCATGAATTTCAACTAAAATTTTAATTTGTGAGATCCAGAATACTGTTTCTACTAAATTATTATGCAAAAGGAATCCAAATATAAATTTTTAAGTTTCTAGCTCTTTTCTGTTGCGCCAATGATTTTTACAGAAAAACGTCCAATTTTCGAAAATGGTTAAAGTTATTGAACTGATATTCAACACATATTGATTTAGTATTACTCCTGACATGCTAAAAACGTTTCAGGTTATTTACTTGATTTTTAAAGTATTGCGCAACATTTATGACGTCAGAGCTGGTTACAGCGGACTAGGCTGGCACACAATGGAAAGACTGATGTGAATTTTATACGGCGTGAGTAGGCTGCTTCCCTACACTGGCAACAGGAAAACCCTGGTATGAAGAATTTTGACAACATGTCTATCACTTAACAGGGCCAACTATGCTCCCAACAATTACAGGGTTTGACACAAACTGAAAGATGGCCTCTTACAGCTCTTTGAGAGTCTACAATACTTTAAAATCAACTATTAATGAAATCTGTGAACATTGGCGATTCCAGAGAAATGAAACACCTCCAATGACACAACAAATTTCAGTATCATCAAGCACCGACGTTAATATTTCACAGTGGATAAATAATTACACGATGAATTCTGAATTAACACATTTTAATCTGAAACTTACTGGCAGATTAAAACTGTGTGGCAGACCGAGACTCGAACTCGCGGCCTTTACCTTTCTCAGGCAAGTGCCCTATCATTTGATCACCCAAGTACGACTCACGACCCGTCGTCACAGCCTTAACTCCGCCAGTACCTCGTCTCCTACCTTCCAAACTTCACAGAACTCTCCTGTGAACCTTGCAGAACTAGCACTCCCAGAAGAAAGGATATTGTCGAGACATGGCTTAGCCACAGCCTGGGGGATTTAATTCTGGAAACATTTTAATTTGTTTACGCGATTTCAATAAACGATATCTCAGATGATAGCATTACACTACAGCTATCACCCCTGAAAGCTATGTCTGTATCTATTTTATTTATTGATTCACAAAGTCTTTTATATCTGATTCAATATATAAATGTTAGTCAGAACATTGTATCCACCACAATAACACAGTAAATGAACACAGCATCAGTACCTCATATTGCCATACTTGAGTGGCTATTTAATGAACAGATTACTATTTTGTGATTAATTTTATTTAAATGTTGATTACTAGCGATCTTAAAAACCTATGCTAATTTATAAGTGGTCAATCACATGTGTTAGTGAATACCATTATTGAAAAGAGAACCAAAAGATGCTTCTGCCAAAAAGACATAAATAACTGTTTAAACACTACTTCAGGTCAATATGTAGTCATTTATTGTGAGCACATTTGCACAAGAATGATGGCTTTATTACTTATGAACCAACTGTTACTTATATTTTTTGTAAATGATATGAGTGTAACCAAATGTTTAAGACCTTTCTTTATTTAAATATTGTTGTAATACCAGGGCTATTTCGAAAGTAAATCCTGAGTGGTCGCAAAATGGAAACCACTGTGAAAATCCAATGAAGCTTTACACAGATGTGTTGGGCTGTGTCTCCACCATACCTGTAGACAGATTCACATTTATCTTTTCAGTTCTGGGGGCACATTGTGCACACAAACGTGGCTATGCAATGGCGTCTACGGCCAAGTATGAGGACCTTGTTAGAGATTTCTCCTGGAGTCATGCAGCCCACAAAACACAACTGTCAAGCTGTTCCTTCTTCGAGACAATTCTTAGCCACATTCTGCAGGGGCAATGAAGATGGTTCTGCAACGTTTTCGATGGAAAGTGTGTGATCATATGCAGTACAGCCCGTAACTGGCTGCCCCTGTGTTTCGTCTCTGGTCATATGAACTGCTGGCTTTAAAGAAAACATTTTGATACAGTCAACAAAATGTAGACCAGCCTAGAGTATTGGCAGAAGTATAGGCGGCAGCCTTCTATTATGAGAGTATTGGAAAGTTCGTACAATGCTACGACAAATGTCTAAGTTGGTCCTGGAAGGTTTAGCTAACTGTTGCACATAAAACATTTCTTATTTTCGCAGTCGTTTCCGTTTCATGACCCATCAGAAATTACTCTCTGAACAGCCATCATATATAGTTTAGTCCGAGAGGTGATCAGCTTGAATCAGATCATGTCTGTAGAGCTTAAGGACGATGTATTTTAGGTGGGAATGGTCTCCAGACAATGGAAGAGCAGATAGTAGCGTAACAGTACGGAACTCAAGTGGAGACTGGGACTTTTTGAGTGAAGAGCTCAAGGGAGCGAAACTGGGCATTTTGTGGAGAGTTTTGGAAGAATGCACACCTATCTGACGTATGTGACTAAGACATACAGGTGATTGTTTCTGGAAGGTGAATTGGCCACTACAACACTTTTGAAGGGACTTTATATTTCGACAGTTCTGAATGTGCTCCAAAGTAGGATTCTAACATTTGCCATGTGATTTACAGAACTGAAAAAAGAGAGAGTATGAGTTACTAATCTTCGTATTGAGTGTGTTACTTTGTGAATCATCATGTTGAACTCTGAACTATAATCAGCTGGTGAATCTTTCGTGCACTGTGATCACGAATTGGACTTACTTTTCAGAAGTCTTTATGACTACTTAGATTCTGCTGTCGATCTCGTAACGCTTTCAACATAACTTTCGTGAATTGGTAAGAGTATCTTTGTCCGTATTTTAAATGAATATTGTAGGATTACTTGCTGTTAATTTGAGATGTCCTTTTCTTGAATTGATATTTATTTGTTATAATTCTCCATCGTCTACATCAATTATAGACATTAGGATGGAACACCTGTTATTAAGTTATTCATTTATCTTTTATTTTATATTTCTGTGTATTTTATTAATTCGCAATTCTAGCCAGTGAATAGACGATTTGATTGTAGGATAACAGCTATAGGTTATTATTTGCATTGAATTAGCTGTGAGGTATGAGAGCAGATATGAGCAGCTCGACATTCTGCCGGGGACTGGGTGTTTGTGTTGTCCTCATCATTTCATCATCATTCAAGACAGTGGCTAGATTGGACTGTGTGAAAATTGGGACTTTGTAGAGGCGCTGATGACCAAGCAGCTGAGCGCCCCACAAACCAAACATCAACATCATCATCATCATCAACACTCTGACTATAGAGCCATGAGTGGCCCAAGTACCCAAAGTACAAGTCACTGTAGGTTAAGACACACCGGGTTGTATAGTTTACTATTTGGAAGAGCAACTACACACAAGTAATTAAGACGTCTACAACTGGATCCCAATTGTGTGACGTTCTGGCTGAAATAGGGGTCATATTTTTCGTTGCCAAATCGCATCGTCTACATGAGGGCTGGGCCACTCATCGTCAGGGAGCTGACTATCCCTGACATAATATGGGATCTGAATGTCCCTGACATAACACCATTCGACAAACTATCTCCAGACATGTCTTTGCTGGTCATTGGGCCCCAGTTCAAAGTGGGACTCATCACTGAAAACAATTCTACTCCAGTCAAGGAGCTTGTAACGGAACTGAAATGATGGTGGGCTGACAGTAATTTGGAGCCCACGTGTCGGAAACGGGCGCGCTTGTGTGAGACTGCCAGGGAGTGCACCCTGATGCCATCTATTGGTGAAACTGGGAATTAGCGCTACCTGTCAGACAATGCACTAAGCTCTCGAAGTCAAATGTATTATTTTTCTTGGTAATTATAAGTTATTACTGTATAATTTAATGTTGTAAAGCGCTAGTAGTAAATCATTATGACTGGTATGAACTCCAGGGTAATAAATATAAATATTCTTAAATACTAAATGATTTCAGTAAAAAGGTGGTAGGGGAACGCCCCCACTCTTGGTGATACGAGTGTAGCTAGGGGTAGCTGGAGACACAGGGATTGAACAATGCAATGGCCTGGGGAGTGCTGACGTGATCGGACGTGCGTAACTGTGCTCACGCAAAAGTGATTGTGCAACAGCGAAGAGGCGAATATCGTCGCCGTTTGTGGAGTAAAACGCGACGAATGGTTGTTGAAGCCGCCTCTATGCCACTGGGGCTGATTGTAAGAGTTCCTGCGCGCAGATTTTATGGCGGACGTGCAGTAGCTTATACGAGTGCTACGGCTCGTAGTTCCAGCCGCCATTAAGGGCATGAGGCGTGAAGAGCTGCGTTAGCCACATGCATCTCACCACCAGCACCGACACGTCTACCCAAGGCAAGACTGCTTGCAATTGTTAAGTCGAACTTTGTATACATGTAAAAGGAGAATACCAGTTTTCTTTTATGCAAGTGCAGAGGACAGAATATAGTAATGACTAAAATTACGACGCATGTTGTTCATTGTAAAGTGTAGTAACCTTAAACATAGTATAGTGAAATCAGACTGAGGCCACCATCGCCTCTTTCATTTACAATTCTTTTGGTTGTAGGATACTTTAGCGTATAAGAATGTTGAAAAGAGCAATGGTCACACCAGAATGAGTCGCCTATTTATAGTTACTTAAATTTTTCTGAGTAACCTTTCAAGTAAAGTCACTTAACTAATTCGGTATCAATTGTCCAAAGAGTAATATCCAAAATCATTAAATAAGTTGAAGGATAGAATTTTGTTAACCCAAGTTGCATAAACTGTCTTGGTAGTAATTACCAAGCCAACTCACAGAAATTGAGAGAGTATTTGCTTTGTAGAATCATCTAGAATGATCAGAAATAGTAAGATTCAGAATTAAGTTTAAATTCAACTCAAGCCATTTCACTTTGAAACGAGCCAAAAATTGATTTATTCTTTTGCTCCTTCAGAGCTGGCGACTGTAGTTATAAGTATTTTTAGGAGGATTCGACGGTAAGTCTGCTGCTCTCGTCGTGCTGATAGGATTATCCACTGCTGCTAGCAGTGGTGATTGGATACGTAAGCTCACTACCAAGTTAAGTGGGTCAGGTAGGCAGTGTTACCGTGTGAACTGTAGGGCACTGTAGGTCGTGGATCGAACCCATTCAATCATCACAGCTCTTAGGGAAACAGTCCGGTTAGGAGTGTACTAATCATTAGGTAAATACTGGCGAGTAACGGTCAAAAATGTATACACAAGTGAATTTAGCAAGGTCCACGTAGCACCTAGTTAATGTGGTGCAATGGCGAGGGTAGGAGTGGAGTAAAAGTGAGCTGAGCTTGTGGCAGCTGTGCTGTATTCAAATATTAACAACGTGGATTCACTACTACCTCTTACCATTAGGACTGAGCTATTTACAGTTAAAATACGTAGCAGTAAGCGCAAAGGCGTGACAGCAACAAGTTCGTATTGGTTTTATACATACGGAATTAGGAAGCGGATCATTCCGTCAGTGGAGGGGGTTAAAACAACCGAGTCAGTTGAGAACATACCCCATTTACTGATGGAAAGATTCGGCGGTTCGGTCGCATGTGGTGATCGTGACAGGACATGCCAAGTTTGTAGAATAATGGCTGCAATAAAAGTGTTTTATATAAACTTGTAGTTTCAAGAAAATTTTAAATTTAAAATTCTGTTGTAGACAAATATACCACAATTGGTAAGTTCAAGACGACAACCTGCAAAGCAGCAAAAGAAAGTCCAATAGTAGGAGTTAAACAAGTAATACTTGGTTTAATAAACATTTCTATTAGGCACGAAATACAGCAGCATAAGATGGAGTCGAATAGTAACAAGCAAGACGAAAACATTACAAGGTCAGACCCAGAATTAGGGACCATAGATACTGTTGTAGGGTTGGAAAATCTTATAGATGAATCCACACCCATAAGACAGGAGGAACGGGAAGTGAAACCAAAGGTAGTGAAAAGTGAACCCAATGTATCTGTGGATGCAAGTCACAAGGGAGAGGATATGGAATTAACAAGTTTGTTAAATAGGATGATGGCGCAAATTCGAGAAGGGAATGCTAGTTTGAAAAAAGAAATGGCTAGTCATATATCCCAATTGGATGAAAACCTATCTGGTAAAATAAAAGCCAATTTAGATATTTTGAATACGCAAAGCCAACGTATCACAGAGGTAAACGAATCAGTAAATAGCATTAGGGCTGAAATAACAAATGTTCAGAGAAAAGTCACAGAAATAGAGAAAAGATTTGATACTGAAATTCAGAGAATAGAGAAATCAGTTGAACCTTTGGTTGTGAAAAATTAGAACCGATAATTGAAAGTAAATTACAGGTAATAGTACCAGTTGTAAAGAAAGAGATCGTTAAAGAAACGGCAGCTGATATTGAAACACTGCGCAATACCATGTTGAGTTTTGATGCATGTGTGCAGGAGCAGGAAAATACACTGCGTAATGAGATAAAATTGTTAAGTCAGCAAGTTCAGAATCAGACGTTCCTTAACTGTAGTGGTATCCCATTGGTAATGCAAAAATCGGAAATACTGAGTAGGGAGGAAAAATACGATCCTCAAAAGAAACAAGGTGGATGGCATCCAATGGATTTTATAAAAAATTGTGAACGTGTCTTACCAACAGACATGTCGGATAAAGTAAAAATTAATTTAGTAATAGACGCTTTAGCAGGTCATGCTAAACGTTGGGGATTGAATTTGGATATCGACAATTTGAAGTTTACAGACTTCAAAGAAAAGTTCCTTGAGGAATTCTGGAGCACACAACAGAGAGATAGGTTGTGGAGAGAATTCGTTGTCGCCAGAATGCCAGAACATGGGCGTGGGCTCATGAAATAATACTGTGAAGGATGGTTCAAGCGTTTGGAGTATCTTAAAGATCGTAGATCAGAATCGGAGATAGTGTGGGAGTTGTGGAAAAAGCTACCTGACGATTCAAAGCGTTATGTAGGAGGCACTCATCGAACATTCGATGAATTTTTAGAAAAAATCGAGAATGAAGATAGGTGGCGTGAAACTAGAGAGTTTCGAGGTTTCAGAAATCAGAATGGAATAGTAAAAGGTGATAGGAATGAACCGCAAATTAACATGATGAGAGGAAGAGGTCAAGGAGGTAACTCTCAGCGAGGGAGAGGACACTATCAGGGAAATAGGATGCATTATCAAAATCAGGAAAACTAAATACCGCGCAGGTCAAGGGCCTAACGCGCGCGGAAAGAAAGAAATGGCCCAAATATAGGGAAGATCGGAGTAGTCAGTACTATAGTAGGATAGTGCGTCGTTCGCCTGAAGAACAGTTACATAAACGAAACTTTGCGAAGTATAATGCAGGGATACAAACAGAGGAGAGAGAGCAGGGAGGAATTATTAAGGGAAATGAAGTAGGAAAAGAATATCGGTCGGATGTGAAGGCTCACGTGAATGAAATAAGTACAATTCGAGGTCAGAGTGACGAATTGATGAAGGAAGAGTCAGAGAGTGCGTTGTTTGTCCGTAGGGATGGCAACTGTGCAGAGAGGCAGGGGCAAGGGAGGAGTGATGTGACTTATGGTAAAAGGTTCGTACGAATAGTCGACGAATCGCATCGAGAAGTAATTAAAGAGGAAAGGGTGGATAAGAAAAAGGGGCATAGTGCAGAGACGCATGCCGAATCAGAAATTACCTCGTATGCAGAATATGTACATCAGCCCAAAAGCCAGCCAGCACAATTAGAAAGATCTTCCACTCAAGTGATTAATTTCGACCCGAATATGACAGAGTTAGAGAGCCATACCGATTACGATGTGTACCTAGTGACAGCAAGAGTACATGACTGTGATGAAGATTCTTTTAAACAAATTAGAGAAAGTGTATCTAACCAAGAGAAAGAGTGTTGTGATCCCTGTAGTACTGAAGCAAATGAGTTGAGTGAGACTGGAATTCTATTAGTAGGGGAAAATAATGAAAGTAAGAGTGGCGAATGCACTATCCAACAAAGGGAAAGTAGAGAAATGGATTATAATTTGAGAGAATTATTTGAACCCGAAGAAGGTCATATTTCTAAGGAGGAGGAATTATCGTCAGAATCATCAGAAAGCATCCAGGGAGAAAAAGAAGTAGAGGAAGTTTCCGATTCCGCAACCGAGAGTTCAGGCATGACAGATTCGAATGAAAACGAGATGGCATTAAAGAGCCTAGACGAAGGACTATTGGAAAAAGTGGTGAAAGAATTTAGGATGAAAAGGAGAAAGAAACCTCCAGATGGAATGGTCAGTATAAAAACCGGAAAAATAATATGGCAAGACTTGGCGGTGGAAAAGGATTTATTATGGGAAGATAAAGAAAATATGAAAGAGGACAATAGGATGCAAACAATCCTACCCATTAATGTATGTGGGTACGATTTATATGTATTGTGGGATACGGGTGCTCAAATAAGTGCTATTTCGCACGCATTTTTTGAGATGATCAAAGAGCAACGAGGAGTAGTCATGATGCCAGTAACGGGTGTTAAAGTGATAGGGGCGACAGGGAAATGTAGTAAACCTGTTAAACATCAAGTGATGATGGAATTTAAGATAAAAAACAAGCTATTTTCGAATGCATTTTTAGTAGTTCCAGAGCTCAGTGCCGAGATCATTTTAGGCATTGACTGGTTAATAAAACAGAAAGTAATTATAGATTGTGACAAAGGGATAATAGTTTGTAAAGTTGATAGTGCGGTATTAGAAATACCATTTGAATCATCTAGAGTAATGGAAGAGAACCAGCTGAGATGGGTATAATTTAGAGATGATCATGATTCAGGAATAGGTCAAAAATTCGATTGGTTTCTGGTGAGGCAGATAGTTGAAGATGGAAATAAGGAGACACTCCTTCGAAATGTAGTGGATAAAACGGAATGACTATCTGATGCCCAAAGGGAGGATCTATGGCAAATTCTGAAAGAAAATCAGGAGGTATTTTCGGACAAACCAGGACGAGTGATAAATTATGAGTACTGCATGGAGGTAGAGGAGCATGAACCTTTCTTTAAACCACCATATAATGTACCCTTGTCTAAGAAAGAAGCAGTTCAAAAAGAAATAGATAAAATGGTTTCATGTGGGGTCATTGAACGGAGTTCTAGCCCATATAATATCGCATTGGTGATAGTAGGTAAGAAGGATGGAAGTGTATGAATAGTGATAGATGCTTGTACTCTGAATAAAGTAGTGAAGAGGGAGTTGGATCGTCCAGAAAACATAGATAATTTATTGCAGAAGTTTAATGGTGTAAAGTACATGACTAGTTTAGACCTAACTGCAGGATACTGGCAAATCCCATTAAGTGAGGAGTCTAGGAAGTACACGGCATTTTTATTCAATGGCAAATGCTACCATTACACAGTGGTACCATTTGGCCTAAATACTTCCGTCTCAGTGTTCATTCAGGCTTTAGACAAAATTTTAGGGAGTGAACTTAGTTCGCTAATCACGGTTTATGTAGATGATCTGTTAATTGCTACAAGGACATGTGAAGAGCACATGGAGTTATGCGACAGGGTGTTCAAAGCTTTAATTAAAGGAGGAATGACCCTGAACCTGAAAAAATGCGAGTTTGTGAAGAAAGAAATAAAGTTTGTAGATCACATAGTAACACCAGAGGGAATTGAAAAGGATCCCAATAAAGTCAAAGCAATAAGAAATTGTCCGGCTCCCAAGAATAAAAAACAACAAAAGTCGTTTATAGGACTTTGTTCCTTTTATCGTAAGTATGTGGATGATCAGGTGTTCAATAGCCCACATCCGAACAACCTACTTAAGAAGAACAGTGTGTATATATGGACTGAGGAATGTGAAACAGCATTCAACCGGCTAAAAGACAATTTGGCTAAAAACATAAAGTTATGGCACCCTGACCTGTGTGAACCATTCCACATGACAACAGATAGTTCAGATTATGGATTGGGAGTATCCATATTTCAGGAGGTAATGATAGATGGGGAAAAAACTCATAGACAAATAGCATTTGCGAGTAGAACCATGTCTAAGTATGAAAGAAACTATACAGTTTCAGAGAAGGAGGCTTTAGCTATAGTATGGGGTTTTAGGAAATTTCAACTTTTTTTATGGGGACATCAGACTGTGGTCCATACAGACCACAAAGCTTTAATATTTTTGAAGGACTGCAGATTGTTACATAACAGGTTGACCAGATGGGCGCTGTTTCTACAACAATTTGATATAGAGATCAAGTATGTTAAAGGGAAAGAACATGCAGTACCGGATGCTTTGTCGAGATTACCGGAAGGATGTGAGACACTAGAAAGTGTAAAGAATAGGGAAGATGGTTTTGAGGTGAATTACTTCAAAAAAGCGGAAGGAAGAGAAAAAATTAGGGAAATGTGTCGGAATACGCGAAGATATCAAAGTGATGATGATGCACTCAAGTCGGTAAAGGTCAAGTTTGACAATCCGGGCGCAACTAACATAAGGGCTTCATATAAAATACATAAAGGTGTACTGTATCTTCAAAGATTAAATAATCCAGGGAAGTGGAGAGTATGTTGGTCGGAACAACACACTGAAGTGCTGATAGATTATGTTCACTTGGCATATGGCCATTGTGGTGCACGGAAGTGTACCGATAAGTTAGATGAATGCATTACCTTTAACAACATGGCACGAAGGGTAGCACAGAGGATAAGATCTTGTGATCTATGCCAAAAGGCGAAAGTAACAAATGCAACTAATCAAGGGCCCATGCAATCAATAAAACCTGATGAAGTATTAGAAATAGTAGCAGTAGATATCATTGGACCATTACCGAAAACCGTGGGGGGTTTTGTGTACATATTTGTAGCAGTTGAACTTTTCTCAAAGTATATAAAGCTATATCCCTTGAGAAAAGCTACTGCCAGAGCTGTGTATGATAAAATGGTGTGTGATTATTTTGTGAAAGTAGGGAAGCCAAAGAGAATACTATCAGATAATGGTGTTCAGTTTTGCTCAAAAATGTGGAAGGATGGGATAACTGAGAAACAGGTAGAAGTGGTACATATCTCAGCTTATCACCCATCAAGCAATCCGGCAGAATGATATATGCGTGAGATAGGTCGGTTATTTAGGACGTACTGCCATAGTAACCACAAGAAGTGGGGCATGTATGTGAGTGAATTCGAAGAAATCATGAATTCATTAACAAACGAGAACACTGGATTTACTCCAGAAGAAATCCTGAAAAAGACAAGAAGTAAAAGTCTAGTAGAAGACCTACTAGAATTTCCAGATAGAGTTGAATTAGATTATGATAGTAAAAAGAACTTAGTAAAAGACAAGATGAGAAAACAAGCAGATGCGAGAGTTCGTCGTCACCACGAAAAAGTAAGGAATCCTAAATTCAAAATAGGTGATCTCGTTCTTGTAAAAACACATGAAAAGCCAAGTGAAATTAATAACGAGATCAGCAAATTTAAATATATATATAATAGACCATTTAAAATAGTGTCCATACCCAATGTGAATGCTTATTATTTAGAGTACCCATTAACAGGCAAACGCCTGGGAGTAAGAAACATAGTGGATCTCAAAAGGTATGAACCACGAATTCTACCAGATTGAAAATAAATATACAAATAAATATTAAAGTAAACCAACATGTAAATAGTTTTGTTTCTTTTGTTCTATGTGAAAGGTAAATGCTCACTAAAATATATTGCAGTATTCTAATGAAACTTCTAGTTTAAGTAGAGACTAAACAGACTGGGAAAGACTGAGCTTCTAAGAAAGCCTTAATAGATGTGTAAATAAGTGTTGTGGAAGAGGTAGAAAAGTGAGGAGGTAAAGTGAAAAGGACGGGCTACAAAGTAATAGGCGCATAACGTGTGTTTTACTTGCCTGAGATAAAAGAAGTGTATTTAAAACTTTGTAAAAAAGATGTTTAAAGTGTACTGTGTTTAGAAGTAAGAAAATTGGAAAGAATATATGTAAATCATTTATGTAATGTTTAGCAGGAAAGAGAGAAAGAATTGGTGTTTAATTTTAAATACGTAATATAAGTATCGAGGTGTATCAGTAAGAAAGGGAAAACCCTTGGTAAAAAGCTTAACGAACATTTCAGATTCATTATAGGAGAGACTTCTTATTGAATTATCACTGTAAGATACTTCAGTAAGAAGTGGGGCATGTGTAACGGAACTGAAATGATGGTGGGCTGACAGTAATTTGGAGCCCGCGCGTCGGAAACGGGCGCGCTTGTGTGAGACTGCCAGGGAGTGCACCCTGATGCCATCTATTGGCGAAACTGGGAATTAGCGCTACCTGTCAGACAATGCACTAAGCTCTCGGAGTCAAATGTATTCTTTTTCTTGGTAATTATAAGTTATTACTGTATAATTTAATGTTGTAAAGCGCTAGTAGTAAATCATTATGACTGGTATGAACTCCAGGGTAATAAATATAAATATTCTTAAATACTAAATGATTTCGGTAAAAATGTGGTAGGGGAACGCCCCCACTCTTGGTGATACGAGTGTAGCTAGGGGTAGCTGGAGACACAGGGACTGAACAGTGCAATGGCCTGGGGAGTGTTGACGTGATCGGACGTGTGTAACTGTGCTCACGCAAAAGTGATTGTGCAACAGCGAAGAGGCGAATATCGTCGCCGTTTGTGGAGTAAAACGCGACGAATGGTTGTTGAAGCCGCCTCTATGCCACTGGGGCTGATTGTAAGAGTTCCTGCGCCCAGATTTTATGGCGGACGTGCAGTAGCTTATACGAGTGCTACGGCTCGTAGTTCCAGCCGCCATTAAGGGCATGAGGCGTGAAGAGCTGCGTTAGCCACATGCATCTCACCACCAGCACCGACACGTCTACCCAAGGCAAGACTGCTTGCAATTGTTAAGTCGAACTTTGTATACATGTAAAAGGAGAATACCAGTTTTCTTTTATGCAAGTGCAGAGGACAGAATATAGTAATGACTAAAATTACGATGCATGTTGTTCATTGTAAAGTGTAGTAACCTCAAACATAGTATAGTGAAATCAGACTGAGGCCACCATCGCCTCTTTCATTTACAATTCTTTTGGTTGTAGGATACTTTAGCGTATAAGAATGTTGAAAAGAGCAATGGTCACACCAGAATGAGTCGCCTATTTATAGTTACTTAAATTTTTCTGAGTAACCTTTCAAGTAAAGTCACTTAACTAATTCGGTATCAATTGTCCAAAGAGTAATATCCAAAATCATTAAATAAGTTGAAGGATAGAATTTTGTTAACCCAAGTTGCATAAACTGTCTTGGTAGTAATTACCAAGCCAACTCACAGAAATTGAGAGAGTATTTGCTTTGCAGAATCATCTAGAATGATCAGAAATAGTAAGATTCAGAATTAAGTTTAAATTCAACTCAAGCCATTTCACTTTGAAACGAGCCAAAAATTGATTTATTCTTTTGCTCCTTCAGAGCTGGCGACTGTAGTTATAAGTATTTTTAGGAGGATTCGACGGTAAGTCTGCTGCTCTCGTCGTGCTGATAGGATTATCCACTGCTGCTAGCAGTGGTGATTGGATACGTAAGCTCACTACCAAGTTAAGTGGGTCAGGTAGGCAGTGTTACCGTGTGAACTGTAGGGCACTGTAGGCCGTGGATCGAACCCGTTCAATCATCACAGCTCTTAGGGAAATAGTCCGATTAGGAGTGTACTAATCATTAGGTAAATACTGGCGAGTAACGGTCAAAAATGTATACGCAAGTGAATTTAGCAAGGTCCACGTAGCACCTAGTTAATGTGGTGCAATGGCGAGGGTAGGAGTGGAGTAAAAGTGAGCTGAGCTTGTGGCAGCTGTGCTGTATTCAAATATTAACAACGTGGATTCACTACTACCTCTTACCATTAGGACTGAGCTATTTACAGTTAAAATACGTAGCAGTAAGCGCAAAGGCGTGACAGCTACAAGTCCGTATTGGTTTTATACATACGGAATTAGGAAGCGGATCATTCCGTCAGTGGAGGGGGTTAAAACAACCGAGTCAGTTGAGAAGATACCCCATTTACTGATGGAAAGATTCGGCGGTTCGGTCGCAAGCTTTCAGGCCAATCTGGAGATGCCCCAAATAGCAGTGGGATACCAACCCGACTGGCGCTTGCCACACAGCCAGAAAATCAGGATTGATGGTTGGGGTGCCATTTCTTTTTATAGCAGGTTCTCTTTGGATGTCATCTACAGCATCCTTGCAGCACAGCAGTACATAAACGGTATTCTATCCCCCACTTTGTTGCTTTCATGGCAAGCCATCCTGGACTTACATTTGAGCAAGATAACACCCACTCACACATGGCGAAAGTTTCTGCTGCTTGTCTTCATGCTTGCCAAATGCTACCAATTGCATAAACTGAACTGATACATTATGTTGACATTTTGTTTCTGTAAAGAAAACATACTGTTCATGTTGTTACAACACATATGCGAGGAAATAGCATAAACAGCAAATTTCTGCAAGGTACATAGCAAGATTTACACTATTAAAAAGTGAAACAGTGAAAAATCACTTTTTCAAAAATACCTTAGGTAACAAAACAATTACATTCACTAACAAAGTTTATGAATTCAATTACTACAATAAACAGGTAAATGAAAATCTGTTTCTGATTGACTCATTACAGAGCATTACCTGTTCAAGGGTATACTGATACAAACACAGTGGTAAAACAGTTATCAGATTAGATTAGTACTTGTTCCATAGATCATGAATATGACACTTCGTAATGATGTGGAACGTGTCAGGTTAATAAAAGGTGTCTACACAAAATATTACATGACACTTAATATTTTTAATTTTTTTCCCACTTATTATATCCAAAAATTCATCTAATGAGTAGAAGGAGTTGCCATTAAGAAATTCTTTTAATTTCCTTTTAAATGCTATATGGCTATCTGTCAGACTTTTGATGCTATTAGGTAAGTGACCAAAGACTTTCGTGGCAGCATAATTTATCCCCTTCTGAACCAAAGCAAGATTTAACCTTGAGTAGTGAAGATCATCCTTTCTCCTAGTGTTGTAGCCATGTACAGTGCCATTACTTTTGAATTCGTTCGGAATAACAAATTTCATAAGTGAATATATATATTGTGAGGCTACAGTAAAGATCTCTAGCTCTTTAAATAAGAGTCTGCAGGATGATCTTGGATGAGCTCCAGCAATTATTCTGATTACACGCTTTTGTGCAATGAACACTCTTTTAATCAATGATGAGTTACCCCAGAATATGATGCCATAGGAAAGCAGAGAATGAAAATAGGCATGGTAAGCTAATTTACTCAGATGTATATCGTCAAAATTTGCAGTGACCCTAATAGCATAAGTAGCTGAACTCAAACGTTTCAGCAGATCCTCAGTGTTTTTTTTTCCAGTTCAACCCCTCATCAATGCATACACCTAGAAATTTTGAATATTCTACCTAAGCTACCAATTTCTGATCAAAGTCTATATTTTTCAATTGTGTCATTCCATTTACTGTGTGGAACTGTATATACTGTGTTTTGTCAAAGTTTAATGAAAGCCCATTTGCAGAGAACCACTTAATGATTTTCTGAAAAACATCATTTTCAATTTCACCAGTTAATTCTTGTGTGTTGGGTGTGATAGCTATACTTGTATCATCGGCAAAAAGTACCAGCTTTGCATCTTTGTGAATATAGAATGGCAAGTCGTTAATGTACAGGGTTATTACAAATGATTGAAGGGATTTCACAGCTCTACAATAACTTTATTATTTGAAATATTTTCACAATGCTCTGCACGCACATACAAAAACTCAAAAAGTTTTTTTAGGCATTCACAAATGTTCGATATGTGCCCCTTTAGTGTTTCGGCAGACATCAAGCCAATAATCAAGTTCCTCCCACACTCGGCGCAGCATGTCCCCATCAATGAGTTCGAAAGCATCGTTGATGCGAGTTCGCAGTTCTGGCACGTTTCTTGGTAGAGGAGATTTAAACACTGAATCTTTCACATAACCCCACAGAAAGAAATCGCATGGGGTTAAGTCAGGAGAGCGTGGAGGCCATGACATGAATTGCTGATCATGATCTCCACCACGACCGATCCATCGGTTTTCCAATCTCCTGTTTAAGAAATGCCGAACATCATGATGGAAGTGCGGTGGAGCACCATCCTGTTAAAAGATGAAGTCGGCGCTGTCGGTCTCCAGTTGTGGCATGAGCCAATTTTCCGCAGGCTACGCGTGAAACTTGCCCGCACGCGTTCAACCGTTTCTTCGCTCACTGCAGGCCGACCCGTTGATTTCCCCTTACAGAGGCATCCGGAAGCTTTAAACTGCGCATACAATCACCGAATGGAGTTAGCAGTTGGTGGATCTTTGTTGAACTTCGTCCTGAAGTGTCGTTGCACTGTTACGACTGACTGATGTGAGTGCATTTCAAGCACGACATACGCTTTCACGGCTCCTGTCGCCATTTTGTTTCACTGCGTTCTCGAGCGCTCTGACGGCAGAAACCTGAAGTGCGGCTTCAGCCGAACAAAACTTTATGAGTTTTTCTACGTATCTGTAGTGTGTTGTGACCATATGTCAATGAATGGAGCTACAGTGAATTTATGAAATCGCTTCAATCATTTGTAATAGCCCTGTATATTAAGAACAGCAGAGGACCCAAGACCGAACCTTGTGGCACCCCACTCTTTATTGTTCCCCAGTTTGAGAAATCACCAGTTTTTCGCATATTATGTGAACTGCATATTTCAACTTTCTGCACTCTTCCTGTTAGGTATGATTTAAACCATTCAAGCATTGTCCCATTCATACCACAGTACTTGAGATTATCTAGAAGTATTCCATTATTTACACAATCAAAAGCATTTGATAGATCACAAAAAATCCCAGCGGGTGACTTCCGGTTACTCAGAGCATTTAATATTTCATTAGTGGAAGTATATATAGCATTTTCCGTTAAAAAACCATTTTGGAAACTAAACTGACATTTTGTTAAAACTTTATTTTTACAAAGGTGTGAAGCTACTCTACAATACATTACTTTTTCAAAAATTTTGGGTACGGCAGTCAGAAGAGAGATTGGGCGGTAGTTGTTGACATCAGAGTCATTCCCTTTTTTATGCAGTGGTTTAACAATGGCATACTTCAGTCTATCTAGGAACATACTCTGCTTTAGAGAGCTATTACATATGTGGCTAAGAATCCCACTTATTTCTTGGGAACAAGCTTTTATTGTTCTGCAGGAAATGCCATCAATTTCATGTGAGCTTTTTTTCTTGAGAGAGTTTATTATCTTCCTAATTTCAGTAGGAGAGGTGGGTGGAATTTCAATTGTATCAAATGGTGTGGGTAAGGCCTCTTCCATTAACTGCCTTGCTTCTTCTAATGAACATTTAGATCCTATTTTCTCTACAACATTTTAAAAATGGTTATTCAAAATGTTTTCGACTTCCGGCTTGTTGTTTATCAAGTTTCCATTCGCTTTGATGGTGATGCCATCATCACGTACTCTTGGTTGCCCTGTCTCCCTTGTAATATTATTTCAAATTGTTTTGATTTTGTTATCAGTGGTACTAATCTCAGACATGATGCACATGCTTCTGGACTTTTTAATAACCTTTCTTAATGTAGCACAGTAGTTTCATAGTAGTTGGCTGTTTCTGGGTCATTACTGTTTCTTGCTGTTAGATACAGTTCACTTTTGTGGTTACAAGATATTTTTATTCCTTTAGTAAGCCAAGGTTTTTTGCGTGGTTTCTTGTAATTTGATTTGACTACTTTCTTGGGGAAACAGTTTTCAAATTCTCTTACAAGTGTATCATGAAATAAGTTATATTTTAAATTAGCATCGGGTTCCTTGTACACCTCATCTCAGTCTAACTGCTGAAGATTTTCTCTGAAATTTCCAGTTGTTGAGTCATTAATTGAATGCATAACTTTGGAGGGTAGTTTTGAATTACTGAATGGAGCTATGTCATATACTGTAATTAGCTGAGCATCATGATCAGAAAGCCCATTCTTAACAGGACAAGAATTTATGATTTTTAAACCTGTCTTGGTCTATAAAAGTGTTATCGATAAATGTGCTGCTGTCCTTTACTATTCGAGTAGGAAAATTAATGACAGATGTCAAATTGAAAGAACTGAGCAAGACTTCCAGGTCATTCTTCCTATTACACTCTTTCAGTGAATCAACATTAAAGTCCCCACAAATAATAATTTGCTTTCCCCTATCTGACAGACAGCACAACAACGCATCCAAGTTTTCCAGGAATAAATGAAAGTTCCCTAAAGGGTATCTATATACTGTTACAATTATAAAAGAGCCCTCCTTCAGTTTAAGTTGACCGGCGCATGCTTCTATATGTTGCTCTAGACAAAACTTTTTTGTATCTAAGCTTTCTACACAGTGATAACTTTTGACATATATGGCAACTCCTCCTCTCACCTTATTCTCTCTACTTATATGTGCAGCTAGTTTATAACCACTGATATTTACCTTTTCCATATCAGACACAATGTGATGCTCAGACAGGCATAGTATATCTATTACATTATCAGATTCAATGTCATCTAAACAAACCAGGAGCTCATCTACTTAATTCTTCAATCCCGGAATATTTTGGTGAAAAATGGTAACATTATTTTTTACTTTCCTTTTGTGACAATCTACTTTTTTCTTTAATCCACCAATATTTTAGTTAAATATGGTAACATCATTATTTACTTTCCTGTTGTGAGAATTTTGTGTTTTGGACCTCTTTAGCACCTGCCTTTCTGAACTGCTCATTGAACACTGATATTAGTCTAAAAAAGAGGTACATCCATGAGTACTAGTGTCCCCCCTTATGGATTTCGCTAACAAACCTGCCAGTTTACCCTTTCCTTTCCTATTGAGGTGTAGGCCATGCCTTGTGAAATTCCCCCTATCAATAGCCTCGACAGGAACCAATCCAATGTCTGACAGAGTGCCCCCCTACGCAACTGACCAACTCCATATTTACCCTCCTGACAGAGCGGTTCAACTGGGGCTGATCATGCCGCACAAATGCAGGCACCAGCCCAGCACTGGTATGGGTCGTTGCTGAGGCTATTTTCACCAGGTCACACTCAATACTGTAGCCCTCATCCCTATCAATACTGTTTCCCACTCCACCCACTATCATCACATGATCCTGCTTTGTGAAATCATTGCACAAGGAACCTATATCCTCTACCACCTGGCTAATACTTGTACTTGGCTTGAAAAAGTTTGTGACCTGGTACCTGTCACCTATAAGTTTTGTGTAGAGAAACATATAGAAGCATGCGCCTGTGAGCTTAAATTAAATAAAGGAACATTTATAATTGTAACTGTATATAGGACCCCATCAGGAAATTTTCATCTATTTCTGAAAAATTTGGACTCCTTGTTGTGCTATCTGTCAGACAGGGGGAAGCAAATTATTATTTGTGGGGACTTCAATGTAGATTCTCTGAAAGAGGGTAATAGGAAAAATGACCTTGAAGTATTACTCGGTTCTTTCAATTTGACACCCGTTATTGATTTTCCTACTCGGGTGGTAAAAGATAGCAGCTCACTGATAGATAACTTCTTTATAGACCAAGATAAGCTTAACCAGATAAATGCTCAGCCTGTTGAGAATGGTCTTTCTGATCATGGTGCACAGCTAGTTACAATATATGACATAGCTCCATTCAGCAATACTAAACAGTCCTCCAAAGTAGTACGTTCAGTCAACGATTTAACAATTGCAAATTTCAGGGAAAGCCTACAGCAGTTAGACTGGGATGAGGTGTACCGTGAACCTGATGCAAATTTAAAATATAATTTATTTCATGACATTTTTGTAAATGCATTTGAAAACTGCTTCCCCAAGAAAATAGTTAAATACACTCGTAAGAAACCTTGTAACAAACCATGGCTTACTAAGTGTATAAAAATATCTTGTATCCAGAAAAGGGAAATGTATCTGACAGCAAGAAAGAGTAGTGACCCAAAACTATCAAACATTATAAAAACTACTGTGTTATATTAAGAAAAGTTATTAAAAAATCCAAGAATATGTGTATCATGTCTGAAATCAGCAACTCTGATAATGAAATTAAAACAATTTGGAATATTATTAAAAGAGAAACAGGTCAACCAAGAGTGGAGGAAGACAGTATTACCATCAAACTGAATGAAAACTTTACGAACAAAAAGTCAGAAGTTGAAAATATTTTTAATAATCATTTTCTACATGTTGTGGATATAGTAGGATCCAGGTGTTCATTAGAAGATGCTAGGCTGTTAATGGAAGAGGCCATACCTATGCAATTTGATACAATTGAAATCTCACCCACTTCTCCCTCTGAAATAAGGAAAATAATAAACTTGCTTAAAAGCAAAAACTCACATGGAATTGATGGCATTTCCAGCAAAATACAAAAAGCTTGTTCTCAACAGATGAGTAAGATTCCCAGCCATCTGTGTAATAGCTCTCTGGAACAGGGTATTTTCCCTGATAGACTGAAATATGCTATTGTTATACCTTTGCATAAAAAGGGGGATAGATCTGATGTCAACAATTACCGTCCAATCTCCCTTCTAACAGCTTTATCCAAAATTTTTGAGAAAGTAATGTATTTAAGAGTAGCTTCACATACCTGTAAAAATGAAGTACTAACAAAATGTCAGCTTGGTTTCCAGAAAGGTTTTTCAACAGAAAATGCCATATATGCTTTCACCAATCAAATTTTGAATGATCTGAATAACCGAACACCACCCATTGGGATTTTTTGTGATCTCTCAAAGGCTTTTGATTGTGTAAATAATGAAATTCTGGTAGACAAGCTCAAGTATTGTGGCATGAGTGGGACAGTGCACAAATGGTTTAATTCATACCTAACTGGAAGAGTGCAGAAAGTTGAAATAAGTAATTCTCATAACATGCAAAGATCAGCACATTCCTCAAACTGGGGAACTATCAAGAATGGGGTTCCACAAGGGTCAGTCTTGGGTCCTTTGTTGTTCTTAATATATATTAATGACTTGCCATTCTATATTCATGAAGAGGCAAAGTTAGTTCTCTTTGCTGATGATACAAGTGTAGTAATCACACCTGACAAACAAGAATTAACTGATGAAATTGTCAGTACTGTCTTTCAGAAAATTACTAAGTGGTTCCTTGTAAATGGACTCTCACTGAATTTTGATAAGACACAGTACGTACAGTTCCGTACAGTGAATGGCATGATGCCATTAACAAATATAGACCTTAATCAGAAGCAGATAGCTAAGGTAGAATATTCAAAATTTTTAGGTGTGTCCATTGATGAGAGATTAAATTGGAAGAAACACATTGATGATCTGCTGAAACGTTTGAGTTCAGCTACTTATGCAATAAGGGTCATTGCAAATTTTGGTGATAAACATCTTAGTAAATTAGCTTACTACGCCTATTTTCACTCGTTGCTTTCATATGGCATCATATTTTGGGGTAATTCGTCACTGAGGAATAAAGTATTTTTTGCACAAAAGCGTGTAATCAGAATAATAGCTGGAGTCCACCCAAGATCATCCTGCAGACATTTATTTAAGGATCTAGGGATATTCACAGTAGCTTCTCAGTATATATACTCTCTTATGAAATTTGTTATTAACAACCAAACCCAATTCAAAAGTAATAGCAGTGTGCATAACTACAATACTAGGAGAAAGGATGATCTTCACTATTCAAGATTAAATCTAACTTTATCACAGAAAGGGGTGAATTATACTGGCACTAAAGTCTTTGGTCACTTACCAAATAGTATCAAAAGTCTGACAGATAACCAACAAGTATTTAAGAAGAAATTAAAAGAATTTCTGAATGACAACTCCTTCTACTCCATAGAGGAATTTTTAGATATAAATTAAAGAAAAAAAATAAAATAAAATAAAAAAATTAAAAAAAAACACAAAAAAATAAAAAGTTGATATATTAACTTAAGTATGTTGTTAAATTAACTTAATTGTGTCATGTATAGGAAAATTTGACTTGTTCCACATCATTACGAAATATCGTATTCATGATCCATGGAACTAGTATTAATCTAATCTAATCTAATCTAATCTAATCTCTACTCGAAAAATTAGGCCTAAGCAGCAGGAAGTAAACAAACGAACTTTTCGTGATTGCTAGAACACTACGCAAATAAAAGAAAAACTTTTTATGGTGAGCTTGAAGAGTACACTAAAGAACCTATTTAATTAGTTAAAAGTGTTCAACTATAATTAATTACAACCTAAATTACTTAACTTTCACAAGAGCTCTGTCTCCGTATGTGCGGCCTTGTGCAGGGCTACCAACGCAATCAGTTTCCATAATGGAGGTAGGAGATGAGATATTGGCAGAATGAAGCTGGAAGAATGGGTAGTGAACTGTGCTTGGGTGGTTCAGTTGATGCGGCACTTGCTTGCAAAAGGGAAATGTCCCGAATTTGAGCCTTGGCCTGGCAGGAAGTTTCTTGGTTATTAATTAGACATTAGGAAAGTAAAATATGAGTAATATATAAAATAGTTACATTTTCAAATGAAGTTCAAATTAAGATCAGAGTGACACATGTTTATTGGAAAATGATCATATTTCACATATTATAACCATGATATTCACAAAAGACAAACAAATAAGTTTCTCCCTCGTGTTTTTCCTGCATATTAAAATAGTACAGAAAATCGGGTGTTTGTGCACTATTTAATGTAGAGCTTGATTCTGTGAACTTCGACCCCAACCAAAGTAACAAGCAAGTGAAAAACATGTAATTCTACTGATCCCAATCAAAGTAACATGTTCGCAAAACATATAACTTCTACAGTTAAAGTGACATGGACCTATGAATCACCTAATTATTAAAAAGAAGTGTTTAGTTGACAAGGCCAGACAAAACTCTGCATTAAATGATATTTGGGATGAGACCTGAGATTCTGGGTGATAAATAACCAAACTGGAACAAAAAAAATGAGTAGGTAGATAAACAAACTGGTGCAGAACCTACAACAGGAATGATATGGATAAATAATTAAACTGGGACAGAACCCAGGGCAGGAAAGACGAAGATATGAGTGTAAAACACATTCTACGTCTCTACAGTAGCTTTATTTTTGTGCCTGCATATTTCACTCATTATTAGGTTCATTACTAAGCCTAAAACAGCGCTACAAGATGGTAGTTTTAGAGCCAGAACAGCATCAGTTTTCAGCTTACCTTTCGAAGGAATCTTCAACAGTTCACTTTTCAAATACCTTTCGTAATCAGAATCAGTAAAACGTAGTGAACACACATGATCACTTTCACTAAAGATGAATTTGCACATTTCCAAGCATTTATCCACTGTCTCATTTAATTCCTAAATTACTTACTTTTCTACTGTGGTTAGTACAAATGGCAACTGCACAGCAAACTATTGTTTTTCACTTAAGAAGTTATTCTAAAAAATCCCTCTGAACACTAATAATTATGGCATAATCCTGAGCTCAATTGCCAGTCACTAATAAAATTTCACTCTGCCATAAGCGACTTTGTTTTCTAAGGTAAATGCATTTACAACATAATATGTTGCAGCAATTGTGGGCTACTGAGTGCTGTTTGGGTGCACTCTGACGTCAATGCGGCGTCTCGCTACTCAACATACACCTTGTGATCCCTACTGAACCGGTGGATACACCCAACGGGGGAAGATACTACCCACTATGTAGTGTGTCCACTAAACAGTAGTGAACCCCCTGTGCAATCAATTTATCAAAATTTCTCTTACATATATAATTGAAAACACTATTCTTTTCTACACACAATAACTTTTTCTAGACAAATGTTACTAGAACAGGATGTGAATAAATCATTCCACAATGTGATGTTAATATCTAATAAATCTGACTTGTCGTATACTAAATATTTCCAGACAGATATATTTTTTTACACAGCACAGCAGTTCCAAAATGTGTCCAAAATCATGAATAAACATTTCTATTTCTTTGCTGGTGGAAGCTAGGGTGGCAAAATATTTTGCCATTTGCATTCTGTTTGCTCTCATATAACAACTACATGTGGTGTCTTCCTAAGTTCTATGTTATGACACTCCATCATGCATCATACAGTGAGCTGCAGAGTATGTGTGTAGTGCAGATTTATTAGTATCTCTTATCTGCTACTTTGTGTCAGCTACTAGGTTCGTTTTGATTAAAACAGTACTTTGCATACTTTCATTCAATTACATTATGCAGCATCGTATTCTGAGCATCTTCCCCAACCAAGATTATGTTTCTCAAGTTTAAAAGCAAATTATTTATTTTTTGTACTCAGAAACATTCTGTCATAGCTGTTTTGAAGATTATGCATGATGACTACTGCCCCTAAGTATATACTGAAATAAGAACAGTTTTCATATATGCTTATAAGTATTAATTTTTGCCCTGAAATTGTGAATAATTCAGGATCATAGATTTTTGAGAGTATGCTAGCAGCCATAAAAGGTTTAGCATCTATTAAAATATAGCTTAAGATGAGTTCCTTCTACTCCAACTGCATAACAGGAACAACTGTTATGTATCTTATTATGAATTGAGTCTACAACACAGTGTCTGTGGATATTAAAAACAATAATGTAATTTGTAGAAACCCTTTTCACCTGATGAATCTTGGCTCTAAAAGCCAATGAAATTTTGTACGTTTCTTTGTGAGTTTCTAGTTTTCCAATTTTTTGACTTGTTCTACATCCTTGAGGATCTGTCGACTGTGTATTTATCTAAATGTATCATTTCTTTTTCTGTTCTGTTGTTGATACATCTTAATCTGATCAGTATGGGCTACAAAACACACAGTGTGCCTAATTGAATCTAATATTAAGTAAATGTTAGCACTTAATTTTACCTTGTGGAAAGAGAAGCTAGCACTGTTAGTTTAGGGCATATAAATGTCTGTTTGGTGCCAGTTCTAAGAACAGGTGACAACAGCAGTACCTACTTTTCCACATATTCATTTCTATGGGTTACAGGTGCTCCCCTGAGTAAATGAAACTAACAGAATCAAAATATTTATTGATTTTTTCAGTATGTTTCATGCAACTGGCTACTCCAAAGTATAAAACAGAATCAAATTGTATATGGTAATGACTTACATCCACTAACACAAAAAGTTATGTGCTTTTAAACAATTAGGAAAACATTTAATATAATGACTGGTTTTATAAGAATTCCTATATAGAATTTTTGCCATTTCATGTAACTTTCCAATATTCTTTCATATTTGTTTGATGTTATTAAAAATGCTGGATGTTGTAAATTGTTGAAGTATTTTATTCGTATGTACATATACTTATTTTTTGTAGCTGCTCAGAGGTGAGTTGGTTGAAGGAGTAAGTAACGATTCAGCTCCCATAAAAAAAGGTTGATCCATAACATTAAATGTGTAAAGTGTAATAGATACCTAAGAAATGATATCTTGTGTGATATGTGCGATTGTTGGAATGACTTTCCTTGTGAAAACATTACCGAAAATGCCCTACCTGAAGGAAGCAGAGATTGGATTTTCCCAAGGTGTACTGATACAATAGGTAACATTGTAAAACCTAACATAGTATCTGAAGGAGATAAAAATTCTTTATTATCAGTTATTGCTGGGCTACAAGAGAATTTAAAAATACTGAACGATGAAAACGGAAGCCTCAAGCATACCTTGGAAGAGAGTGATCATCAGGTATGTCTCAATACTTCTAAATCAGAAGAATTGCCAGAAAGCTCACAATAACAGGTCCAGCAGAGGTATGGGAAACTGCGAAATCGAAGAGAAGCTCTTACAAATCCATCAATAATAAATATGGGCAGGATTTTGTATTATCAATTATTAACAAATATAATTCATTGCAGAACACAGATGATATAGAAATTGTATCAGCATGGCTATCTGACAAGGCAGTGCAAGAGACTCAAACATAGTAAATAACAAACTAATATATAAGAAGAAAGGTAAAATCATGATTTACGCAGTAGTTATGTGTGAGGTTTATCAGTTAAGTCAATGGAAAGCAGACCATCTGTGATGGACGAGTTTTAAATAGAAGGAATCGTTGAACCAGATGCTGGATTACAAGATGTTTCAATGTCAAACAAGAAAGTCAGCAGGGCCCCCATGGACAAAGACTTTGTAGTGGTAATGGCTGGAACCAAACAATATCAGCAGAAATGGGAGGAAGACAGCTAATGCGACACTACAGAAGACTCTCAAAGTGTTAACCCACACCAATGTGATTGTCGTCAAGTTCCTCATCGACATGATTTGCCTCAGTGGTCATGTGCCAATTAGGGAGTGGGGCAAACCAATTAGGAGTAAAAAGCTATCTGTAAGCACTTTAAGAACATTTTCGTAGTTAACACCGGTAGTTATAGCAGAGATTGGAATACCAAACATGGCCAATACCTCAACAAACTAGGTAAACGTGTTTTAAGTAATACAACTCTGAGAATAATATTGGATAAGCTTCGGAAGGAAGAAAGATCAGTACTCTGTTTGGATTATGTTTCAGCTGAGATGACAAAAACCAGAGGATTAAACCATGTTAGATGTTCCAGTACTACAACACAACCTCATCAACTTTTATATGTCAACTAAGTAAACAAACCAAAAAAGTAACCCCAAAAGTAGAGTTTAAAATTGGGTTCCTCAACATTCATGGCATCATGGATAGAAACCTAATAGTTAATGAATTTTTGAATGAACACATTTTATGTTTAAGTGAATATTGGTGTACAGATGAAGATCTTGGGTACAAAGTACTGAATGATTACAAATTACTTAGTTACTGTAGTAGAGGACATGAGTTGCATGATTGGGAGGGGGTGTAGCAATACACGTAAAAACTCCTCTTGTGTCAAACAGTGGTAGGTGAGATCTCAGCACCCTTTGTGATGAAATACATTTTGAAATTTCAGGTCTGGTTATTTAGAGTCTTAAGTTTCATTCTTGAGAAACTTGATGATCTCTTAATGTACATCTGTACCATATCAAAATGAGAAAAAAATTGAATTGTCATCGATGGGGTGGTTAGGTCAAGTTTTGATGTACTGCAGGACAAAAAAAATCTGTGAATTAGCTCAAAAATGTGCTTCAACAACTCAATCTTTATTATGTTAACGGTAAGCCCACACAAGGCCCTGCCTATGTGTGTCCTCTGATATAATTGCTTTCCCTTCCCACATAATGATACAGTATTTATCAGTCTTAGTAATGTAACTTCAGATTAATCTGAACCAAAATCTAAATTTGTCACTGCTAGACCAATTAGCAAAGTGAAGATGGATAGGTTTAGTCATTCCCTCACTTGTTAGAGCTGGGACTCCCTTTTCAGTAGGCTTCAGCGTTGTTCTCTGAGATTGTTTTCATGAAATATGTTTGAAAGCATCATCCCTCTGAAAAAATATGCAGTGAATATTAGTAGTAACTACAATAATAAGAAAGCAAAGGAAAAGTATACTCCAGAGTTAACACAATTGGAAAGTACTGTCATGACATGGTCTGCATAAAAAAGTAATTCTGAATTGTATAAGGTATTGTATGTTAAAGCTAAGCATAAATATCTACATCTACATTTCCAAGGATACTCTGCAAGTCACATTAAAGTGCCTGGCAAAGGGTTCATCAAACCACCCTCACAATTCTCAATTACTCCAATCTTGTATAGCACACAGAAAGAACGAACATCTATATCTTTCTGTACGAGCTCTGATTTCCATTATTTTATCACGGTGATCGTTTCTCCCTATGTTGGTCGGCTTCAACATAATATTTCCTCATTGGGAAGAGAAAGTTGGTGATTGGAATTTCGTGAGAAAATTCCTGCACAATGAAAAACGCCTTCAGTGACATTCTCTCCCCTATTTCGCAATAATACAAAACATGCTGTCCTTCTTTGAACTTTTTGGATGTACTCCGTCAAACCCATCTGCTGAGGATCCCATACTACACAGCAGCATTCTAAAAGAGGATGGACAAATGTAGTGTAGGCAGTCTCCTTACAAGATCTGTTACATTTTCTAAGTGTCCTGCCAATAAAACGCAGTCTTTGTTTAGCCTTCTCCACAACATTTTCTACATGTTCCTTCCAATTTAAGTTGTTTGTAATTGTAATTCATAGTATTTAGTTTAATTTACAGCCTTTGGATTTGACTGATTTATCATGTAACCAAATTTTAATTGATTCCTTTTAGCACTCATGTGGATGACCTTATTAGGGTCAATTGCCAATTTTTGCACCATACAGTTATCTATTCTAAATCGTGTTGCAACTTATTTTGATCTTCTGATAACTTTAATGGTCAATAAACGACAGTGTCATCTGCAAACAACCTAAGACGGTTGCTCAGATTGTCTCCCAAATCGTTTATATAGATAACGACCTATTACACTACCTTGGGGAACGCCAGAAATCACTTCTGTTTGACTCCACATCTACATCTACATTTATACTCCGCAAGCCACCTAACGGTGTGTGGCGGAGAGCACTTTACGTGCCACTGTCATTACCTCCTTTTTCTGTTCCAGTCCCGTATGGTTCGCGGGAAGAACGACTGTCTGAAAGCCTCCGTCCGCGCTCGAATATCTCTAATTTTACATTTGTGATCTCCTCGGGAGGTATAAGTAGGGGGAAGCAACATATTCGATACCTCATCCAGAAACGCACCCTCTCGAAACCTGGACTCTTGCAGAGTCCGCCACTTGAGTTTGTTAAACATCTCCGTAACACTATCGCGGTTACCAAATAACCCTGTGACGAAACGCGCCACTCTTCTTTGGATCTTCTCTATCTCCTCCGTCAACCTGATCTGGTACAGCTCCCACACTGATGAGCAATACTCAAGTATAGGTCGAACGAGTGTTTTGTAAGCCACCTCCTTTGTTGATGGACATTTTCTAAGGACTCTCCCAATGTTTCTCAACCTGGTACCCGCCTTACCAACAATTAATTTTATATGATCATTCCACTTCAAATCATTCTGCACGCATACTCCCAGATATCTTACAGAAGTAACTGCTACCTGTGTTTGTTCTGCTATCATATAATCATACAATAAAGGATCCTTCTTTCTATGTATTCGCAATACATTACACTTGTCTAGGTTAAGGGTCAGTTGCCACTCCCTCCACCAAGTGCCTATCCACTGCAGATCTTCCTGCATTTCGCTACAATTTTCTAATGCTGCAACTTCTGTGTATACTACAGCATCATCCCCGAAAAGCCGCATGGAACTTCCGACACTATCTACTAGGTCATTTATATATATTCTGAAAAGCAATGGTCCCATAACACTCCCCTGTGGCACGCCAGAGGTTACTTTAACGTCAGTAGACGTCTCCGCATTGATAACAACATGCTGTGTTCTGTTTGCTAAAAACTGTTCAATCAAGCCACACAGCTGGTCTGATATTCTGTAGGCTCTTACTTTGTTTATCAGGCGACAGTGCGGAACTGTATCGAACGCCTTCCGGAAGTCAAGGAAAATAGCATCTACCTGGGAGCCTGTATCTAATATTTTCTGGGTCTCATGAACAAATAAAGCGAGTTGGGTCTCACACGATCGCTGTTTCCGGAATTCATGTTGATTCCTACATAGTAGATTCTGGGTTTCCAAAAAAGGCAAAATACTCGAGCAAAAAACATGCTATAAAATTCTACAACAGATCGACGTCAGAGATATAGGTCTATAGTTTTGCGCATCTGCTCGACGACCCTTCTTGAAGACTGGGACCACCTGTGCTCTTTTCCAATCATTTGGAACCTTCCGTTCCTCTAAAGACTTGCGGTACACGGCTGTTAGAACGGGGGCAAGTTCTTTAGCATACTCTGTGTAGAATCGAATTGGTATCCCATCAGGTCCAGTGGAATTTTCTCTGTTGAGTGATTCCAGTTGCTTTTCTATTCCTTGGACACTTATTTCGGTGTCAGCCATTTTTTGTTGTGGATATAGTAGGATCCAGGTGTTCATTAGAAGATGCTAGGCTGTTAATGGAAGAGGCCATACCTATGCAATTTGATACAATTGAAATCTCACCCACTTCTCCCTCTGAAATAAGGAAAATAATAAACTTGCTTAAAAGCAAAAACTCACATGGAATTGATGGCATTTCCAGCAAAATACAAAAAGCTTGTTCTCAACAGATGAGTAAGATTCCCAGCCATCTGTGTAATAGCTCTCTGGAACAGGGTATTTTCCCTGATAGACTGAAATATGCTATTGTTATACCTTTGCATAAAAAGGGGGATAGATCTGATGTCAACAATTACCGTCCAATCTCCCTTCTAACAGCTTTATCCAAAATTTTTGAGAAAGTAATGTATTTAAGAGTAGCTTCACATACCTGTAAAAATGAAGTACTAACAAAATGTCAGCTTGGTTTCCAGAAAGGTTTTTCAACAGAAAATGCCATATATGCTTTCACCAATCAAATTTTGAATGATCTGAATAACCGAACACCACCCATTGGGATTTTTTGTGATCTCTCAAAGGCTTTTGATTGTGTAAATAATGAAATTCTGGTAGACAAGCTCAAGTATTGTGGCATGAGTGGGACAGTGCACAAATGGTTTAATTCATACCTAACTGGAAGAGTGCAGAAAGTTGAAATAAGTAATTCTCATAACATGCAAAGATCAGCACATTCCTCAAACTGGGGAACTATCAAGAATGGGGTTCCACAAGGGTCAGTCTTGGGTCCTTTGTTGTTCTTAATATATATTAATGACTTGCCATTCTATATTCATGAAGAGGCAAAGTTAGTTCTCTTTGCTGATGATACAAGTGTAGTAATCACACCTGACAAACAAGAATTAACTGATGAAATTGTCAGTACTGTCTTTCAGAAAATTACTAAGTGGTTCCTTGTAAATGGACTCTCACTGAATTTTGATAAGACACAGTACGTACAGTTCCGTACAGTGAATGGCATGATGCCATTAACAAATATAGACCTTAATCAGAAGCAGATAGCTAAGGTAGAATATTCAAAATTTTTAGGTGTGTCCATTGATGAGAGATTAAATTGGAAGAAACACATTGATGATCTGCTGAAACGTTTGAGTTCAGCTACTTATGCAATAAGGGTCATTGCAAATTTTGGTGATAAACATCTTAGTAAATTAGCTTACTACGCCTATTTTCACTCGTTGCTTTCATATGGCATCATATTTTGGGGTAATTCGTCACTGAAAAACATGCTATAAAATTCTACAACAGATCGACGTCAGAGATATAGGTCTATAGTTTTGCGCATCTGCTCGACGACCCTTCTTGAAGACTGGGACCACCTGTGCTCTTTTCCAATCATTTGGAACCTTCCGTTCCTCTAAAGACTTGCGGTACACGGCTGTTAGAACGGGGGCAAGTTCTTTAGCATACTCTGTGTAGAATCGAATTGGTATCCCATCAGGTCCAGTGGAATTTTCTCTGTTGAGTGATTCCAGTTGCTTTTCTATTCCTTGGACACTTATTTCGGTGTCAGCCATTTTTTCGTTTGTGCGAGGATTTAGAGAAGGAACTGCAGTGCGGACTTCCTCTGTGAAACAGCTTTGGAAAAAGGTGTTTAGTATTTCAGCTTTACGCGTGTCATCCTCTGTTTCAATGCCATCATCATCCCAGAGTGTCTGGATATGCTGTTTCGAGCCACTTACTGATTTAACGCAAGAACAGAACTTCCTAGGATTTTCTGTCAAGTCGGTACATAGAATTTTACTTTCGAATTCACTGAACGCTTCACGCATAGCCCTTTGACATCGCTTAGCTTCTGTTTGTCTGAGAGCTTTTGGCTGCTTTTAAACTTGGAGTGAAGCTCCAAGTTTAAGCTTCCTCCCTTTTTTTTATATTCCTATTAACTTCCATATTCAGGGATGCTGCAACGGCCTTATGATCACTGATTCCCTGTTCTGCATTTACAGAGTCGAAAAGTTCGGGTCTGTTTGTTATCAGTAGGTCCAAGATGTTATCTCCACGAGTCGGTTCTCTGTTTAATTGCTCGAGGTAATTTTCGGATAGTGCACTCAGTATAATGTCACTCGATGCTCTGTCCCTACCACCCGTCCTAAACACCTGTGTGTCCCAGTCTATATCTGGTAAATTGAAATCTCCACCTAAGACTATAACATGCTGAGAAAATTTATGTGAAATGTATTCCAAATTTTCTCTCAGTTGTTCTGCCACTAATGCTGCTGAGTCGGGAGGTCGGTAAAAGGAGCCAATTATTAACGTAGCTCGGTTGCTGAGTGTAACCTCCACCCATAATAATTCACAGGAACTATCCACTTCTACTTCACTACAGGATAAACTACTACTAACAGCGACGAACACTCCACCACCGGTTGCATGCAATCTATCCTTTCTAAACACCGTCTGTACCCTTGTAAAAATTTCGACAGAATTTATCTCTGGCTTCAGCCAGCTTTCTGTACCTATAACGATTTCAGCTTCGGTGCTTTCTATCAGCGCTTGAAGTTCCGGTACTTTACCAACGCAGCTTCTACAGTTTACAATTACAATACCGATTGCTGCTTGGTCCCCGCATGTCCTGACTTTGCCCCACACCCTTTGAGTCTATTGCCCTTTCTGTACTTGCCCGAGGCCATCTAACCTAAAAAAAACTGCCCAGTCCACACCCCACAACCCCTGCTACCCGTGTAGCCGCTTGCTGCGTGGTGTAGTGGAGTCCTGACCTATCCAGCGGAACCCGAAACCCCACAACCCTATGGCGCAAGTCGAGGAATCTGCAGCCCACACGGTCGCAGAACCGTCTCAGCCTCTGATTCAGACCCTCCACTCGGCACTGTACCAAAGGTCCGCAGTCAGTCCTGTTGATGATGCTGCAGATGGTTAGCTCTGCTTTCATCCCGCTAGTGAGACTGGCAGTCTTCACCAAATCAGATAGCCGCCGAAGCCAGAGAGGATTTCCTCCGATCCATAGCGACACACATCATTGGTGCCGACATGAGCGACCACCTGCAGATGGGTGCACCCTGTACCCTTCATGGCATCAGGAAGGACCCTTTCCACATCTGGAATGACTCCCCCCCAGTATGTACATGGAGTGCACATTGGTTTTCTTCCCCTCTCTTGCTGCCATATCTCTAAGGGGATGACTTTCTATCAGTTACTATGAACTGTGACCTCTCTCTCCAGTCGCATAACTAAGACGATATTCCATAATCACACAACTTCAATACAAGCCACTTGTGTGGTACAGTCTCACAGGCCTGGATATCAAGAAATATGGAATCAATTTGAGATCCCCTGTCAATAGCACTCAACACTTCATGCAAGTAAAGAGCTAGTTGTGTTTTACAAGAACGATGTTTTCTAAATCCGTGTTTACTGTGTGTCAATAGACCATTTTCTTCGAGGTAATTCATAATGTTCGAACACAATATATGTTCCAAAATCCTGCTGCATATCGACTTTAATGATATGGGCCTGTAATTTAGTGGATTATTCCTACTACCTTTCTTGAATATTGGTCTGACCTGTGCAACTTTCCAGTCTTTGGGTACGGATCTTTCACCGAGCGAATGGTTTTATACGATTGTTAGGTATAGAGCTATTGTATCAGCATACTTTGAAAAGAACCTAACTGGTATACAGTCTGGACCAGAAGACTTGCTTTTATTAAGTAATTTAAGTTGCTTCACTACTCCGAAGTTATCTATTTCTACGTTACTCATATCGGCAGCTGTTCTTGATTCGAATTCTGGAATACGTACTTCGTCTTACTTCGTTTTGTGAAAGGATTTCGGAAGGCTGTGTTTAGTAACTCTGCTTTGGCAACACTGTCTTTGATAGCATCTCCATTGCTGCCATGCAGGAAAGGCATTGATTCACTAGCATACTTCACGTATGACCAGAATCTCTTTGGATTTTGTGCCAGGTTTCGAGACAAAGTTTCGTTGTGGAAACTACTATAAGCATCCCATATTGAAGTCCACACTAAATTTCGAGCTTCTGTAAAAGATCGCCAATCTTGGGGATTTTGCGTCTGTTTAAATTTTGCATGTTTTTTTCATTGTTTCTGCAAAAGTGTTCTAACCCATTTTGTGTACCAATAAAGATCATCTCCGTCGGTTGTTAATTTATTTGGCATAAATCTCTCAATTGTTTCCGATACTATTTCGCTGAATTCTAGCCACTTCTGATCTATACTTATATTGATAATTTGGAAGGAGTGGAGATTGTCTGTCAGGAAGGCGTCAAGTGAATTTTTATCTGCTTTTTTGAATAGGTATATTTTTCTTTTATTTTTGAGGATTTGGGGGTTACAATATACAATCTCGCTATGTCAACCCTGTGTTCACAAATCCCTGTATCCGTTTTGATACTCGCTATTAACGCTGGATTATTTGTTGCTAAGATATCAAGTGTGTTTTCACAACCGTTTACTATTTGTGTGGCCTCATGAACTAACTGCTCGAAATAATTTTCAGAGAATGCGTTTAGCACAATTTTGAGTGATGTTTAATGCATATCTCCGGAATTAAACATATATTTTCGCCAGCATATCAAGGGTAAATTAAAGTCACCACCAATTATAACTGCATGAGTGAGGTACGTGTTTGAAATCAAGCTTAAGTTTTCTTTGTACCTTTCAGCAATGGCATCATCTGAATAAGAAGGTCGGTAAAAGGATCCAATTATTATTTTATTCTGATTGCCAACAATGGCCTCTGCCCTCGCAGGAACTATCTTCCTCAATTTCATAGCAAGATAAAACACTTCTAACAGCAATGAACACGCCACCACGAATCACGTTTACCTTTCCTTTTGGAACACCATTAGGTTCCTTGGAAAAATTTTGCCTGAGATTATCTCCGGCTTTATCCAGCTTTCAGTGCCTATAACGATTTGAGCATCAGTGCTTTCCATTAGCGTTTGGAGCTCTGATACTTTCCCAACACAGCTATGACAATTTACAACTGTTATACCGATGGTTCCTATATCTACTTTCTTCCTGTGTTCGGCTGCATCCTTTGTGACTGAAGCCCTTTTTGTATTTTCCCGAGACCCTCTAACCTACAAAAAACCGCCCAGTCCACGCCACAGAGCCCCTGCAACCCGTGTAGCCACCTCCTGCGGACAGTGGACTCCTGACCTATTCAGCAGAACCCGAAATCCAACCAACCTATGGCACAAGTCGAGGAATCTGCAGCCTACACGATCGCAGAACCGCCTGAGCCTCTGATTCACACCCTCCACTTGGCTCTGTACCAGAGGTCCGCAATCAGTCTTGTTGACTATGCTGTAAATGGTCAGCTCTGCTTTTGTCTCGCAAGCAAGCCTGGCAGCCTTTACCACTTCTGTTAGCTGATCGAAACCAGAGATAATCTCTTCCAATTCAAAGCGACACACATCGTTGGTACCGACATGAGCCACTACCTGCAGTTGGCTGCACCCTGTACTCTTTATGGCATTTGGAAGGGCCCATTCTGCATCCGGAATGACTCCTCCCAATACGTGTATGGAGTGTACATTGTCTTTCGTCCCTAAGGGGTCCCATAACGCTACCGACTATCAATAATCCCACCCTCTGTGATTGCCCAGATTTTGCAGGCTGAGAGGTTAATTGTCAAACAGGACAGGCGTCAGCATCAGGCTCAGCGACAATGTCAGTCACAGACAGCATCTGGAACCTGTTTGTCAGACTAACCAGGGAGTCCTTACGGTCAACCCCCTGGGAAGTCTTTCGCCACCTGCTACGCCCTGGGGAGACCTCCTACTCGACCACAGGTGAGGGGTCAACCTCAGTGCGAGCAGTAACTGGTCTGGCCACTTGCGAGGACTGATTGGAGGACTCGGACGTGCTGGACGTCTGTTGGATCCCCACAGCCAGTCCACAACAGTCGTGCCCATCCACTGCAGTTTCAAGCTGTGTAACCGAAGCCATCACAGCCTGGAATTGAGAGCGAAGTGACACAAATCGGCTCGCATCTGCACACAACAATCACAGTCCCTATCCATACAAAAGACGGTGGAAAACTAAACTACCCAGATAAACGGACTACCAGCATGTGCTAAGGAACTCTTCTGTAGACCATGACCAAAATGCAGTATCTTTGTCTAATAAATTAGATTAATACACAGAGATTCAAGAACCTAACTACCAAAGCACTCATGTGATACTAAACAGTTTGCCTCTGATTAGGAAAAAAATCGGTTTACTTTCCAATGCAAACGAAAACGCGAGAATCATAGCTGTCGGATATTGAATTAACACGCAAAAATTCAAGAAACTAAACTATTAAAGCTCACAGATGGTATTATACAATTCGCTCCTGGTTAAGAACTCGGTTAGTTCCCTGTTGATGCGTCAGTCTCGGCCGGCTGCTGCTGCCAAGCAGGCAATCAATGAAGCAAAGAAACTATGTAACACAGAAAACATTGAAAACTCCAAAAACAAATGTAAAAAAGCCTGGATTGTGATCAATTCTATTGTGCTAAACAAAAAAATAATGTTACTATAACCGCAGAAGAATGTAATAAATTTTACATCCAATCTATTGAAGAGTTTAGTACTATTTAATATAAACCCCCAGAAAATGCTCTTAATATCATAGATAACTGCTTTCAATAGCCTCCCCTGGTCATTTTCACTTTTACTTTCACAGAACTATGTAAAAAAATGTTCAAATGTGTGTGAACTCTTATGGGACTTAACTGATAAGGTCATCCGTCCCTTAGCTTACACACTACTTAACCTAAATTATCCTAAGGACAAACACTCACACCCATGCCCGAGGGAGGACTCGAACCTCCGCCGGCACCAGCTGCAGCTGCACAGTCCACGACTGCAGCGTCTTAGACCGCTCGGCTAATCCTGCATGGCAGAACTATGTCCAAAAACCATCCTGCAAATAGTGAAACATTTCAAGAGTTCAGGTAGTATGGATTACTATGATCTGATATGTAATATGTTGAAAGATGTTATTCTTTGTGTAATTAATTCTTTAACTTATTGTGTAAATAAATCTCTAATTGATAGTATGTCCCCTGATATACTAAAAACGTCCAGAGTTGTGTCTGTATATATAAAAGGTGAAGAGAACAGTCCCACTAATTGTAGGCCTAACTCAATAACCCCTGTACTGTCTAAAAATTTTGAAGCAGTTATTTATAATGACGTTAGTGTTCAATTGGATAAATCAAATATAATTAGTGATAAACAATTTGGATTTATAAAAGGTAAATCCACAACTGATGCAATGAATTCCCTAGTAAAATTTCTTCTAGATGTGACTGAGGCTAGGAGCTATGCCTAGGCTACTTTTTGCCTCCAGAGCAGAGCTTTTGGCTGTGTAGAGCATGACTCTTTGTTCAATAAGCTATTCCATTATGATTTCATGGCAACAACATAAATATGTTTTAATCTTCTCTAGAGAACCGATAACAAGTTATGTGCCCCAGTGTGAAGTCAGATTTAGTTTATGTTAGGTCTGGAGTGCCACGAAGGTCGGTCTCCAGACCTTTATTGTTTTTATTAATGATTAATGATCTGCATCTGTTCATAAATTCTCATGCGATACTGTATGCCAACTACACAATTTTTCTATATAAAAGTACAAATCTAAGCACACTGAAAACATTAACTGAAAATACCCATTCTAATTCTTCATTATGCTCTAGAGTGAACAGTTGCCTACTAAATGAAAGTAAAACACGAGTACTTCACTTAAATCTCAAAAGGATTCCTAACAATCATGAATTAGAAACTGTTAAATTTTTAATTGTTCTTATTGTCAGTAAATTGACCTGGGAACCACACATTAAAAATATAACTCCTAGACTTTCAAGAGTTATTTATTTAATCAGAAAAATACAAAGATATGTTCCAAATAACTATCTAAGATCAGTATTTTGTGTTTTCTTCCAAAGTATCATATTATATGGAATCTTATTGTGGGGTGGTAGTTGTCATGCAAATGGCATTTTACTCTTGCAGAAGAAAGTTACAAGAATCATAATTGATTCCGATAAAATAGAGGATTGTAAACCTCTGTTCATGAAACTGAAATATCTGACAATAGTAATCTTATTCATCTATAAAGTTTTATTTTATGTCAGAAAGAATATTTTTAATTTTGTGCTGAGAAGTGATGTACGTATTTATAACATTATAACTCTAGAAATAGAACATATGTACATGTGACATATCACAAATTTTCTAAATCACGTAACTCCTACTTTGTCCTTGTGCTAAGGGCTTTTAATAGGTTAAGAGTAGATTTTAAAGAATTCCCTATAAATGTTTTAAAGCTAAATTGTATAAGCTAGTAGTAAACAATCCTTGTTGCATAGCTGACGAATTTTTTGTAGATGAAAATATTTCTTTCTTACATCTAGTTACTAGTTTTAACTATTTCATATAAACTAATTTACGTTATTATAGTAGTTAATGTAGAAACGTATGCTTTTGAGTTTGTCTATTGCTGTAAGAGCTGGATGACAGTGAAATTTAATTATTATTGTTACTGTTGTTGTTGCTGCATGTGGGAACTTCCTATTTTTACTGGCATGACTTAAGACTCGCAACTTTTGTCATGTCACAAAAAGTACAAATGGTGTTACTTTGTCGTGTCATGTTCTTTCCACCACTGCTGGTTGTATATCGAAACATGTATTCTATCGCAATTATCGTGGATTAATTGCTACTCCACTCCATTCGTTTTCATCGTGTTTTCGTTGTTTTAGTGAAAATAGTGAAACCAGTGGTCAGCAGGTACTCTTTCGCAGCCTTTAGAGTTACAAGAATTGCAACATATGTTTATTTTCTGTAGCTGTATATATATATATATATATATATATATATGTGTGTGTGTGTGTGTGTGTGTGTGTGTGTGTGTGTGTGTGTGTGTGTGTGTGTGTGTGTGTGTGAATCCGAACCAATGATGTATCACACAATCTTGGAAGACTTTTGGATTAATAAATAAATAAACTTAATAAGGTAAACCACCCAATTATTGGCGCTTTAAGAACATGTTTGTAGGGTAAATTATGTATCCTCAATACTTTCCTTGCTTGAAGTATAATTCTAACACAAAACATACTAGAATATTAAAGTAGCATTATACTACAATTACAAAAGTTTTATACTTTATTTTCCATGTGAAATAAGTTGCTTAAAAATATGTAAAATTTTACCAGTTATTGGCACAATTTTCCAGTAGTTGGCATGCACATTACCAGTCATTGTCACCCCCAATTTATAACGACTTTACTTATCATTAATAATATTATTACTCACAACTAGCTATCACAAGCTGTTCCTAATACTTGGAAATGCAATAGAAGGTGAAAATTAAGAAAATAAAGAAAAACTGAGAATCAATTTATTAATTCAGTAAAATTACATAACACTCTATACAAATACAACTATGAATTGCAGAAACACCAAATTGAGTTTGTTCTCAGTTCTTTCCTTAGTGTGAGTACTATTCCCAAAGAACTGCTATGCATAGGCCTTTGTGTGATGCTAGCAGTAAGAATTTATTCCACCGATTTGGAGAAATCATTTTCATCATCAAAGGCATCAGTGTTGTCACTATCATGTACCACATAATAATTATGGCATAAAAAGAGATCATCATCTGAATCATCTGGGGTATGTATTTGATGCCCACTGGGGATGCTTGTAGAGTGGAAAAGTTTTTTACAGCTATTACATTCATATCCCTTCTTGGAAGAAACACTTCTTGTACATTTGAAGCACATTCCACGTAACTCTTTTTCTTTATTCCTCATGCAACCACTTGTAGAAGCTGGAGCGTTCTCAACCTCTGAATGCTTAGCTTGGGATGTCAGCTCTGTCAGAATGCTGTTATCTCTCTTCATTTTCTTCTTTTTATTAATTTGTTCAGTGGCTTGCTTTTTCATTTTCTTCTCTTCTCTTTCCTGCTTTCGTTTTTCTTTCTGTTTCATGGCATCCTCCTTCATTTTTACCTTTTCCTCATGCGGGTTATTCCACTTTCTTGAGGCTGAAACAAATGGGACTCGTTCCACTTGTCACTTTCCTTTCTTTTTTGGCGTTTCTGCCAAAGAAGCACTTAGTTTATACATTTGGTAGAATTTTATTTACTATAGGCGTATCTTCTGTGTCATCTCTTCCTGATGAACTCTGGCTAGCTTCTTCACTCGAGGCATGTTGTGGATTTGAAATTTCATTTCAGATTTTCATCAGAAAGGGACACGTTGGCGTCTGGCGTGATTTCAGTAGCTTTCTGTTCCTGTTGTTGGTTTTCATTTTGATAACATTTCCATAGCCGATATAGAAGAAAGAAATCTTCTCCATGAGTGTTTTCTGTCACATTCTGTATAGTCTGAAATTCATTTATTTTCTCTTCTCCAACAACCTGAACAAAAGTGTCGAATGGAAGAGGCAGGATTTCTGACTTCCTGCTGTTGCTGTTAATATTATTGCGGTTAGAAACATTCCTACCCAAGCACTTTGAGAAATAAATGTTATTTGGGTTCCATCGGTACAACCCGGTAGCTCTGAAACCATTTTTAATTGTGTTTTCAAGGTCCATTTTTTCAATCATTTCTTTCAAGATTGGTGCAAAGTCCTCTTTAGTTATAGCTTTTTCACCGTTGTTTGTTTCCCATGTGAATGCAGCATTCTTCCATTCACTTTTGAGAGGTCTGAAGGCAGCAACATCAGCAGGCTGTAATATTTGTGTAGAATTGGGATACAAAGATGTCAGAATAATTTTAAGATCTTTACACATCTCGCTCAAGTGGTATGTTAAATGGGTTTTATGCCCATCAACAAACAGAATTACTGGTCGTAGGCTGCTATTTTCTTGTAGCTATGAACTCGAAGAAAACTTCAGATTTCATGCATCCATTGTCACTTCTCCCGATGCCCCACTTTTCAGGAACCTTGCTGATAACGTTGGTAGGAATTCTCTGATAGGGGTAAATTATCATTGGAGGGCACATCTTTCCATCTGCTGAGAATGTGCACATGATAGTGAGAGTAGCTTTGGCTGGACCTTTCTCTACTTCATAGACATTTTTACAGCCCATGGGTGCAAGTACAATGTCTTTCTTAGGGCATAGAACAAAATTAGTTTCATCGCCATTGAAAATCGGCTTGGACATGACAGCACATCAAATACATTTTCCTCCTTAAGGAGGTCTTCTGTGGACGTAAACCATCCTCTCACGTCTTGTTCACTAACACAAGCACTTGCAGCAGTTGAACCCTCAGGTGTTCTGTCAGAAACTTCCGGGTGCCTTTTTAAAAAGGCAGAATACCATTTGTTACCAGGGGTGTCATCCTTAAAAGGATTAGGACGTTTACTGTCATGAAGAAATTCTTGCCTGAATATCTTGTTTTCGCCATGGGAATCCCTTCCAAGCACATTCAAAGATCCACCTGAAAAGATAATTAAGAATATTGTCAGATATAATGAATTAGCTTGTAAATTGTCAATGAGTCAATATACAGGGGTGGCAATACTCACCAAACAAGGGTGTTTTCCTCCTCTGTGCTCAGTATAGGCGCTGGCCCATGGGATGTTTTGGTATATTTATTACTCAGCCGGAATTGTAATGTTGATCTGGGAATCCCATACATTCTGGACGCTGCTTTGAATGAGATGCCTTTCTTTACTTCTTGGAGTGCTTTCTGAAGGCTTTCTTCACTGTATCAATCTTTTTGCCAAGACCCATATTTCATTCAGTTTACTTCTATAATGAAAGAGATGCAGAAAAATGTTAAAATCAATGCCAATTATTGCTTAATAACTTTCCAGTCATTGGTACATAATTTTCCAGTTATTGGCACACAGTTTTCTAGTTGTTGGCATGGTTCCATTTACTGGCAACAGCTATCATTTGAAGTTGATGTTTTTACAGCTACATTTATTTCCCATTCCTATCAAGATAAAAATGAATTTCACTATGAAAGTGAATCAATTCAAAATACCAGTTGTTGGCACCTGGTGCCAATAACTAGAATTACAGGCTTTGCAAAATCCAGTTATTGGCACAGCTTAAACTTCTACACTTTTGAGGTTAGAATGTTTCAATGTATTCCAGTAACTCCATACTGATTGTATTTGATAACCATGGTATCATAATTTTGAAATATGAGATGTCCACACAATTACAGCACTTAATATACGGCAGTATTTCTTAACTTACCTCTTAGAAAATCCTTTCTTGGACAGGGAACTTCACAACAATCGACTTCAGGTCAGCTTCCTGCCAAACCAGTTCCTAGAAGGTGTTGAAACAAATGCAGCGTAACAAGAGAAAACAGAGGGCTTCATCTGTTTCTAAAACAGCACTACCAACTTAAAAATTTCCTTATTACAAAATGTTTCTTAGCAGGGTGCCAATTACTGGTGGGGTGCCAATAATACGGTCGTTTACCCTATGTAACCAAAAAAAGTATGTCGTGTAAACTTCGGAATTTGCGAGACTAAACACTGTATAAATTGTGATTATATACAGGAAATAGCCTCCGAGTGTAATGCAGCAGGTGTTAATCTAAAAATTAGTTATTCAAATTGCATACATCAGTGAATACATATATTCTAAAATCTTGGAAGAATGGCGTGTCTGCAGATGGTATTTACTTGCCAGATTTTGGTTCGTTTGCATAGCAGACAGCATTTTCTCCACCGAGTGTTTTTTATTTTATAAATGTGTTCGTGATCCCTGATTTACCTCTGTGCAAAATGTATTTTCGGATCCAACATTTGGGTTTCGTCTTCCTTGTATTTAGCTCTTCTCGCAGCTCTAATGCCATGACCTGCACTATAACATTCATACCCGCTCATATGATTTCAGTTGAAGCTATACTGGTAACTGTACAACGACTAAGAATTTATGGGGTCCTGTGTGAACGGTAAATCATGGTGCGACAACAGAATGCCACAAGCTGTGGCGTCACATTAGTTGCGTTATGAACCTGGCTTTAGGACAACGACATAGAGTTATTAATATGAGTGCTCAAGTTATGCTTGGAATCGTCGGTTAAAGCACAGAAACGATCAATATGTTAATATATATATAAACGGTGAAATGTATCCACATATTTTCCAACGATATTTTGATGTTTCGATATCACGTGTTGCAGTCGACTGCAGCTTTACGCATTCTTGCGACTGTCTTTTATTAATCGAAACCGCGAAGGTTGATAATAGAACATAGTTGTTGATGCAAATGCGTGTTCTGAGTGTAGGAAGGTAACTGCGACAACTGTGAAAAAAGAAATCCACTTCTTCTTATATGTTACACCTTTATTATTTTGTTATCATTATTGGCTCTGTATTTGTAATTGCCATGCAACGTGCTAGGTAGTGCTGCGTTTTGAGGTTATGATACAGTGTTTTTGTTTAGTTATGCTGCTTTTCTTCCAGATACAGATGACAGATGTTGGATGGATGGTATTGTCGTTCTGTAGTAGCAAATGCCGAAGGAGAGGACGATGAAGATGATGAAGAAGAGGAGGAAAGTCAAGAAGAAGGAATTAATTATAAAGCCCAGTATAGGAGCTTGAAAAGGAAGTTAAAGGATCTTATCTATGTGAGTTACGATTGCGACAGTTTCTCGTTTGATGACGTTAATTTAAATTTTCAATGTGTGTCAGCTATATATTATGTTTTCATTATTGTGACTATATTGTAAAAATGATGCGGAATTATTGAACAGCATTAGCTTTGACACATTATAGCGATTTCATGTCTACTTAGGAATTCGTTTGGTAAGCTTTTCTGTGACACGTTGTAGCGTTAAATTATACTAGCACGGAAATCTGATTATGGGTATAGATGTTTTGTTCAATTGATGCACAGGCTTGATTTTGGCCTTGTTAAGTGGAGAGATGCGTTAAGTGGGTGTAAGACTGCATAGTTGTATGAAGTTTTGTTACTGCCATTTGTAGAAACTGAGAATGGCATTAATTTTTGAAAAGTTGTTCTGTATTTCATTCTTGCCTGATTAAAAATAGTTTCGCGTTTGCCCATTTTCATTCTCTGGAGAGAAGCGAGACTGTTGTTGATACTGGTAGAGAATTAATTTTGATGTAACGGTATTCGTGTTAGAACAATGTATTTTTCTTCTACAGTTTTAAACTGCGATTGTGCCACCATCATTTTTTGTGTCTAAATCTTACAATATCTCACATCACTTATTTTTGTTGGTGGGTAATTTTTAGGAAAATGAGTGTTTCCAAGAAGCACTTAGGAACAGCCAGCGACGTCTGTTGAAGATTGCAAGGGACCGCAGTTTTCTGTTGGACAGATTACTTCAGTATGAAAAATTAGATATTACATCCAGCGAAAGTGAAGAAACAGAGTCATCAGATGATGGTGAAATAGTTCGCACAGATCAGTCTAAGAGGTAATCCTAATTTATTATTCAATGATAAATCTGTGGTTCTAGAATTGCTGTCTTTATTTGGGAATTATTTGTGACACAGGCTATTACACTATTACTTCAGTGATAAGAGAACAGGGGTTCAATTTCCTTGATTTGTATTTTACTATTTAATCATAAGAGAACAGGGGTTCAATTTCCTTGATTTGTATTTTACTATTTAATCATTCCGTCCCAACTGATCTAATCTCCCTACCATATAATCTCAATAAAATTAGGAATTTGGTTTATAGCTTTCAATACTCATCGAATGTAATTTTACAAATTTTTAAAACTTGGTATGCAGATGTTGCACTCACTTTAATGAGAGTGATTAAAATATTGTATTGTAAAGTACTGTTTGACATTTTTGACAGAAGATTCCGTAGTTGTTAAGGGTGGTCTCCCTGTGGAACGTCCTGTGTCAACTCGCTGCTGAGTACAGTAATCAATTTACGAATTGCAGGATTCATTTCGGAATAATTCAGATATCGTAGCCACTGAAAGCAAAGAAAAATTAGTCAAGAGGAATATTCAGTTGTTGACTAGTTGTTGACTTTGACCAGTGATATAATATTAATGGCTGCTGTGACATCACCTTTCAGTACATATTTTTGAACTTTTGTTTTTAGTTCGTGAAGCCAAAAATGTGAAACGAAAAAAGTCTTGCTGTGGCGATGGCCTGATTTGTAGTATAATCCAGTGTCTGTGTTAGGTTGGAGAATGACAGTTGGCTGTTGAGTTGATGAAGCCAGCGAATGTGAAAGCCAAAATTGTGATTGTATCGACAGACTGATCTGTAGTGTAGCCCGTTTGAAAAAATTGCTTTTGATGTCACGTTATAGTTGCCCTGTGGATTTATGATGTTTGTCATGTAGTTTTGTATTAGTAATCAAAACTGATGACTAGTATTGAACCTTCATCTTTATCCAAAAATTCAACATGTCAAGTATCTTTAAAATTTGGTCATTAATTTTTCGTTAAAAAACTTCAAAAAGGATCTTTCTGTAAAAATGTAGCGTACTTTATGATATGAACGATCACAAAGTCCTCTAGGCATTACTGTTACACAGTTTCAGAGACATTTGAGGTAAAGGGGATCCAAAAAAATAAAATACAGAAGCGTTGGATTCCACCTGTCTGCTTTGACCCATAATGTCACAAATATGGCGGAAACGACCCTACACTAGGACTCCAATATGGCACCTATGGCGTCATCACGTAAATGTGACCACAAGCACGAAAATGCATTGAAAAACCTAATGAAACTAACGGGACAACGTGGGAAATTGGAGGATTTTGGGTGGAGTCATAGTAAATATAAACAAATTTAGACACACACCACCATACCAAACCACAAAAACGATGAATAAAACGACAACACCAAACTCCCCAAATTCCACTAAACACAATATCCTCTGGAATGGGACACTTCCTTTGACCAATATAGGTCAACAGAAACTACCAATACCAAATCATAAAACCCGAAACTACAACCACGTCCACAATCATCACTACCTCAGAAAACATAACGAACCAACAAATTTGGAATCGAACACTTCCCTTGACCTGTTATCCTTACAAATTCTCAATATACAGCTGTCCCTGGTCCGAAACACTGGAACTTTATTGAGCTTCATTTCTTCACGACATCTAAACACTTCACGACTTCATCCAAAAATCCGAATAGTTGAAGAAATTTTATTAGAGACAATGCACTGTCCCCCATAATTGCCGACAACCAAAAACTGTTGACCTTGTCAGTCATATCCATACCTACCAAAGACAAAAAAAAAAAGCAGTTTACCAAAATTCACACATGACGAACAGAAAAAAACTACAGTAACGTCGAAATAACAAAACTAGAATCATTAACTCACTGAAAAATATTCCGCTGAAAGCACAGTCCCGATACCACACACGTGCAATGCTATCACGCAAATGAACCCCATACTCCACGTAACACGCTACCCATAAACACACCACCAGAGAGCACCACCGATCACATTAAAATGACACCTACAAACACACTACTCTCACAAACTAAATTCCTTGCCGTCGTGACGTCACACACAACAACAGCCTTACGTCATGGGTCAAAGCCGACTGGTGGGATCGCACGCTTCTGTCGACCCCAAAAAAGTTCACACAAAGTTTTACTCCATTTTGAAGTCCTGTAACCCAAAGGGAAATCTCCATTTGTTAGCTTATATTAATATGTGGAAGAACTGTAATTTGTTTCATGGACACACTTTGGGAATATTGCAAATTAAACTTATAGTGGAAAATAACTTCCATTAAATGTTTCATATAGGTTTTCCTAGGTGGACTATATTACACTTCGTATTTAGGCGTATCAAAGAAATTATCATTACCTGGAACTTTTAGTTGAATTTATTTATATAACTGTTGCGGTTCAGAAAATTATTAATTTAAGAATATACTTGTGAGAACTGGGGTAGTCTGCATCTTTATGAATGTCTTCACATCAGACATGATGCGAAGACTAGCAAATGTTAACATTGTTCCACAATCTGTGAAACATGGTCAGTATGATGTAGCTGCTCCTTTTACATATAAAGAACGAAACTTACCCAGATTTCATTATGGGTTTTCGTAATGCTGATGAACTGCTCAACACTGTGTGGGCTTATAATTCGAATTAAGAATAGTTTTGTATGTCATCTGTTGACGTATCTACGTCGACATACATACGCCACACAATGTACTGCAGGTAGTACCCTTTGCCATTGCCTGTTATTCCCTTTCCTGTTCCACTCGCAAATGGGATGAGAGGAAAAAATGACTGCCTAAATGCGTTTTTGCAACTCCTGACATTTCTTATATTGTCTTTGAAATTGTCATGTAACATGTATCAAGGTGGCAGTAGGATCATTCTGCAGTCCATCACAAATGTATATTCCCTAAATTTTGTCGGTAGTGCTTTGTCATTCTTCTTCTAGGGGTCCTCATTTAAAATCACTGTTGGGTGTATATTCCACGGGACGACTAGGAAAAGTGCGAGAATTTTTTAGAATCCTGGGACTTTTTCATTGTTTTAGTTTTTGGTTAAATTTCTGTAATTTTGTCTGGTAAGGACTGATACTGTAGCAAGAATATTGCTTTAACCTGCTGCTGCAGCAATAAAACATAAATGAGAGAATAACACCAAAATAAAACTTAAAATGCAAAGAAAATGTGCCATTTACATAATCAGAACACAATGCACGCACAAGCGTCCACTTACAGCGAAATGTGTCAGAGGTTTGAGGATGAAGACTATGCAATACTTCGTAACAACAAACTGCTTTTGGCATCTCAGCTGTTTGCATTTCTAACAGGTTGTGGAAAAATATTGTGAATGGTGGTTTCAGGCAGTTACTTTCAAAGTAAATAGTAAATTTCCTTTTATGCAATATGGCTTAAGTTACACTTGATAATGTGCAGTGAATGAATGTCTTAAATCACTGACCATTTGACTCTCATTCAAAACTTAACACTTTGAGGACCACCCATGTAGAAAAATTGCAGGCCCCAAAGACCAGCCATTTATGCCATTATTTAAAATATTACTGTCACATTTGTGTTTGATATTCTTAAAGGGCAATAACAATGCCAGAAAGTATAATTATCCTTAAAAAAACTGTGAGGTGAGTTCTTGAGCAGTTTCACATGTAGGGCTAATGGGCTTTTCTGTGGAAATGCCGAAGTGCTCGACAGAACATGTAATCAGCCAGGTAACCCACGGAATGCTTGTTGCACAGCAGTGAAGGATAATCATGCTTGTCACAAATTTTTTTTCTTTTTTACGCCAGTATTTCATGTGAAAGCATAGCTTCTTTTGTCGATATGCTGTGTGTAATTTAGTTCTCCTATTTGTGTGTTCGCACTATTCAACTGTGATTTTCCTGCTGATTGACTAAATCACATGTCCTGTGCTCTGAACATCTGCCGTCATTGTCTGGCAAAATCACATTACATGAGCTGTAATTGGCTGACAAAAGTGCATCTCACTATTAATTTCAGTGCTTCAGAATCTCACATGATGTGGAATTCGTATTCATACTTTCATAATATGAAAATATGCGATCTACATGTTGCTGCGCATTAAAGATTTTTCCAAACTGCTTTGCTTTTTGCTGGGCATCATTTCCTAAAGTGATGAGTTTTACGCCATTGTATAAAACATTTGCTATCCAATGGGTTTATAAGTTTTACGGCTCTGAAAATGTACTTTCATCTGGGGTGTGGTATATTTTGACCTGGAAAATGTGCATTTTTAGCCAGTAAAAAGTATTTTTAACAGGGACTTCTGGGAAAAATCCCGAACTCTCAAGTTGCTTTGCAACATTATACATATTTAATTGGCATGATTATGTCAAATGTTACACCACTAATACTATATTAAAACATTATAGGATTAGTTCCCCTACCCGTCTGCACTAATTTCAATTTTTCCACATTTAGAGAAGCTGCCATTCACACAAAATAGAAATTCCATGCACATTACCCTTTATCCTCCTATAGTCAGTTAAAGACATTGCCTCGTACCATGCAGCACCATCAGCAAACAACCGCAGGACAACGTACTTGGTTCTCTTAACTTCAAAATTCTATGAGCCACTGTACCATATCTTTTAATGGAAGACAGCTTCCAACCCCACCCACCTCAAAAATAAATTAAAAAAAATGGTGGTAACGTAACAAAAATAGTGGTGAATGATTTAGCCAAGATTATTTTTTTTTCCAAATTATTGGTTGTTGTTATTCTTTTCTCTTTATGTATATTTGTTTATTCTTATTGCTAGCAAATATTCTCTGTAATTACAAACATTTGTGCTTTGCTCCGTGACAGAGAAACAAATACCACATTCAGATTTTCATTAGCCTATTTGTTTAACCAGAGGAAGCCAGTGATAATTTCTGTGGATAAAGATTACACAGATGACACATTGAACCTAACTCTTAATGATAATGTTAAATTCCAGTATTATGATGATGATGATGATGATGATGATGATGATGATGATGATGATGATGATATTATGACCAATTGATTCCTGCTGTTGGACACACACACACACACACACACACACACACACACACACACACAAAATTGCATGAGATATAACGGCCCTCAATAATGTCACCAGTGTGTCTTTACGACATCATTGCTGGCATTGTATTCTCTTCTACCGCTTTCTCTGACTTTTCTATGAAGATTAAACCAGTTCATTTCTGTGCATAACTTTTAAAAAAGGGGATTAAGATATTTCCATTATTCTCTGTGAGTCTAATGTGTCACTGTGCTAGCTGCTTTGCAAGTTGAACCCCAGTATGGTCAGTCACATATTTCAAGTAATCGTTCACACTGAAACTACCTACACATTCGTGATGCCATTCAGTGATACACAGATTGCATTTAAATAAGTTTTTAAAAAATTTAAATTGGAAAAAGAGTTGTTTTAGAATCGACTAGTTTACTCTTTTTCTCCACAAAATTTTTCTTTGCAGTATTTTTTTTCTGTATATGATGACAGTAACTGTTTTAGAAAGAACAGATACGATTGATGACCTTCCAGCTTCTCTAGAAGTAAATGATAGCAAATTGAAACCCTCAACTGTCGACAGGTGTTGTTGATATACCTCGATGGGGGCAGCTGAAAATGTGTGCCCCGACCGGAACTCGAACCCGGGATCTCCTGCTTACATGGCATACGCTCTATCCGTCTGAGCCACTGAGGACACAGGTGAACAGTGCAACTGCACGAACTTATCCCTTGCACGCTTCCTGTGTGACCCACATTCCCAACTCTCCACTATCTACATATGTAATGTTCCTAATAGATATTTGCCCATCCACTCATTACTCGCCACACTAAGGTGACGATTCCCGTAAGAGTTTGAGCAACCTGTTACTATCTTCATATATAGTTAAAGGCTAACTGGCCATTGACCTTTGTCTGTGAGAGTGCGCTCAAAAACTCTTACGGGAATCGTCATCTTAGTGTGCGCGAGTAATGAGTGGATGGTCAAATATCTATTAGGTACATTATGTATGTAGATTGTGTACAGTTGGGAATGTGGGTCTCACGGGAAGCGTGCAAGGGATAAGTCCCTGCAGTCGCGCTATTCATCTGTGTCGTCGGTGGCTCAGAAAGATACAGCGTCTGCCATGTAAGCAGGAGATCCCGAGTTCGGGTCCAGGTCAGGGCACACATTTTCGCCTGTCCCCATTGAGGTATATCAACAACACCTGTCGGCAGCTGAGGGTTTCAATTAATTATCATCTATTCTAGAGAAGCTGCATGGTCTTCAGTGGTATCTGTTCTTTTGAGAACAGTTACTATCTTCATATAAAGATTAGATCATCTCAAGAAAGTATCCGAATAGTACGACTGGAGTTCAGTAAGTAATGAAAAACTTTTTTTTCTGAAAGCAGGTTGGTTTTATTCAGGTTTCCAGTATACCATATTATTACCCACTATTTTGGGTACAAAACTCTATTTTAGAACATAATGTCCATTCAATGCGACGCCACCTTACTGGGAGGAACTGTGTGCCCACATGGTACCGTTACATTGGTCGACGTCGGAGTCAACGCCTTGGTGCATCAATAATATCCCCATCACAACGTACTTCTTTCTGTGGAGTGCATCCTTCATTGGACCAAACGGATGGAAGTCGGAAGGTGCAAGATCCGGGCTGCAGGGTGGACGGAGGTGCAGGCTTGCGTGAGGTCTTGCGTTGACATGGATAAGGAAAAGTTCGTTTGCATTTTTGTGGCGACGAACACACTGAAATCGTTTCTTCAGTTTGCTGAAGGTAACACAATACGTTTCACAGCTGATCGTTGAACCATGAGGTAGGACATAGCTACCGGCTGAGGCTGCGGCCTTAAACATTGTTGTCCTCCATGTATTGGCGTTTTGTTTCCGGTTCGAAGTAGTGAACCAACGTTTCATCACCCAACGTCGTTCGACATAAAATTGTCACGATCAGTCTCGTAATATGCAAGAAATTCCGCGCAGATGATGCTTCGTTGCTGTTTATGGTTTTCTGTTAGGGGGCAGGGAACCCAGCGGGCACACACCTTTGAGTGCCCCAACCAATTGGCGAGTGTGTCAAAACTAAAAACAAAGATATCGTTGTGCAGAGAGGTGTTTTGTTATCTTAAGTTAGGAAGGTTACGTATGTAGTTTGTGGAGAGTTCGGAGTGTGGGTCTCACGGGAAGCGTGCAAGGGCTAAGTCCCTGCAGTTGCGCTATTCATCTGTGTCGTCAGTGGCTGAGATGGATAGAGCGTCTGCCATGTAAGCAGGAGATCCCGGGTTCGAGTTCTGGTCGGGGCGCACATTTTTAGCTGTCCCCATTGAGGTATATCACCACCTGTCGGCAGCGCTCTCTCTCTCTCTCTCTCTCTCTCTCTCTCTCTCTCTCCCTCTCTCTCCCTCTCTCCCTCTCTTTCTCTTTTTGTCTCCCCCCCCCCCCCAGCCTCCGGTAAACTTTTAGACTGTGATCTTCACTCTCCATTCGACTGTCAGTGACTGGGATATGTGAGAAAACCAGCCACGGCTTGCAGAATTTTTTACACTGATGATCCTTCCATGTGTGTGCTAGGATCTTCACTTAATGAGTGTTACCATGAAGTATAAATTAATTAATGTACTCCCCATGGAAGAAATTCAGCATTGATGTCATTACACATAGGCCTAACAAAAAGCAGCAAAATTGTGATTAGCTAAGGACAGAGCCATTTAAAAAACAAAGGTTAAAATTGTATCTGAAGAGTCCTACCTCAGTAATTCATATAATGCCTTGCACAGAGGTTCAACAAGGACGCTTATCAGAACACTCACGTTTTACTCAAGAATTCACGTGTTTGCGGTCTGTGGATCACTCATGTGACCAAGTTCTGTGACAGATCATCATCTCCAAGAAATATCAAATCTTTCATTTATTCATGTCATAGACATTTTGATGCTACAATTCCACAAGCTGTCACAATGCAGCTGTCAGCATTGTTGATGCTGTGTTAAGCCATTAATATTTTATTTTGCTACTGCAGATAAGTATCTGGAGTACTCACTAGTACATAGTATACAGAGCTCTGTATTTATGTCAAGTTTTCTGTGCTTCATGACTAGATTTCATCCATAGCACATCTGCACTTCCTCTCACCTTGGTATGTTTCCATAAGCGATTAAATAAGTTTACCCCATATAACACGTAAGATTTCCATTCTCCATTACTGGATGGTGTCTGCAACACTTTCACTGTTCATCCCACATTCACACATTTCGATACAGTGTTCATTGGAGCCTTGGTAAATGCAGTTTTACTTACTATTTAATAATGTCCTAGTCTCTTTGGTTATTGCCACTCTGTGGTGAAGGCATTGCATAAAACACACACACACAGGTGTGCACCCACAATGAACTTGCAAAGGCCAGCCGCGGTGGTCTAGCGGTTCTGGCTCTGCAGTCCGGACCCGCGGGACTGCTACGGTCGCAGGTTCGAATCCTGCCTCGGGCATGGGTGTGTGTGATGTCCTTAGGTTAGTTAGGTTTAAGTAGTTCTAAGTTCTAGAGGACTTATGACCTAAGATGTTGAGTCCCATAGTGCTCAGAGCCATTCGAACCATTTTGAACTTGCAAAGTCCAAGTAGTGCCCTGCTCACTCTGAGCAATCGATTACACTTTGAGGTAAGTCATACAACTTACAATCATTATCACTATAAAGAGAGGAAGCATTTCTCCAATTGGCAGATTATTTATAAGAAACTAAACTTGTACCTCAATCCTTACTACTGTAGTTGGGGGTTCAGGCTCGTACCTATCTCACATGTTCTTTGACAGCCAATGAGCGGTCAGGAGCACTCTGCTGTGAGTGTTTTATACATTGCGAGTGTTATGCTTGATTGTAGCAAGTTAATTAGTGACTTTTTATTCCATTTGTTGTGAGTTGTTGGGGCTGATGGTAGTGGTAAGCAGCACAAAAGAGTGAGTGAGAGATGTATTATACAGGAAACATGCTTTCATAAAGAGCAAAGGATGTGCACATATGTACCACAACCGTCACTTGGAACCAGCAACAGTGCACTCCCCATCCTTGTTCTGGCCTTGTGAACTGTCATCATTCATGGATTGGACTGTAGTAATATTGGAGGCCCCATATCCATTACACCAGTACATTTCTGTATGTCACGTATACAATTGTTAATGGTTGTTATGATACTTTGTGTGTTAAAGAACGAATAAGACTATCAGCAGGTGTTTGCCAAATGAAAACCATTGTTTTAGTCCTAGACATGAAATAATAAAATTGAAACCAAAATGTATGGGAACAAACCAACATCAATTATTTGCCAACTCCAGACTATTTCTCAGTGGCATTAATGCTCGGATGGAACAACATTGCTATACTACGATAATCTATTCCTGACACATATTTACACCTACCACATTTCAGTTAACACAAGTGGTGAGGGGGGGGGGGGGGGGGGGGACCTACGGATCATTCCATGCCAAGCGGTCTAGAGAAGGGTTATTCTAAACTGCGTTCTGTGGAACATTGGAATTTTGTGGGAATTAAAGTAGTACACCACTGGAAACTATTAATAAGATAGCATTTTTCCAACATTCTAATTACACTAACAACTTTTTAAAATTTTTTTGTGATTTCTGTATTATTAATTATGATTCAAAATAAAAGTAATCAAACAAGGCGTTTCATCAAAGTACCAAGATTCTCAAAATGTTATATCGAGGGGGGGGGGGGGGGAGGGTTAGGAATCCCAGGTCTAGAGATTCCATCACGATGATCATGGCTTTTGATGAATCATTCACACATATTCCCAATAAACACAGGTCATGATTTACAATCACAAATTCAGTAATTGCAGAGGTATAGTCATTTGTTTGACCCCCGTAGCACAGCTTTCAGTGCAATATTTTCTTGACAAACAAAACTTGGCCATGTTGTGTACCTTTTTCCACACTTCTAAGTGATATTAATAATTAAAAAATATTTTATGGATAATTTGAAGCAAAGTCAGCCAAAGAAACGGCTGCTGGAAAAAATATGAAGTCCAGCTTTTTGTATCTCCACAAGTTATCACAGGATAAACCTGACACTCAACATGTAATAACTTAACAATGTAAATTTCATTGTCTTACCACTTTCCAATAGTTTGTATATTGAGGACAAAATCAACTATGTTTGTACGAACTCCAAAAAAGGCTATTTTACCCCTCTTTTTCTTTTCTTTTTTTAAAAAGTATTTTCTGCACACCATTAGAAAGATGAAGTTATAAATTGCCCAAAAACTAAATTCGCTTTTGCAATCCAAGCATATGAGGCCCTGAAAAGCTGCAACAATGTGGATGTATAATGAAAATGTGCCCATATTTTGCGGGTACTCCAGTTAAATCTGACATTTCTTAATTATCTTTCACTGTCATTTAATTATCTCTGGGGAAAGGAATGTCAAAAGTCCTGATGAATAGGAAATGGGCTCTAGTGAGAACGACTTGGAAAACTACATGACTCATAATGACATATTTCAGCCAATTCCTCTACTTTAATAAGTTCAGAATAAAACTAGTTAGAAATTACAGAATCAAAATAGTTACAAATTTCAAAATTTAAATAGGCATTACCAAGGTGCTGGAGATCATGGTAGCAAAATTGTTGCAGAAAAGCTGCAAGGTACATCCTCTAAACTGCATTCAGGTTTTATACCATTGCCATGTTCTGTAAAATTTGACGAAATGCATAGCAGTCTGTCTGACATTTTTTGGAAATGGATATATGTTACTGCATGTTTTGATTGTGTCTTTGTTTTCCAAGCTATCAGTGTGCTAGTTTAATTCTGGTTTGCATGTAAGTAGCATTCCAAAATAAATACCCAGTCAAAATTCTCATTAATATGAATCCTTTTCCAAAAGATTGAAGCTTTTTATGTACTAGTTACTTCCTAGTTTCTCCACAGCTCGTGATCTAGGGGTTTATATCAGAGGGACACAGGTTTGATTCCCAGCTAGGTTGGAGATTTTCCTCACTCGGGGACTGAGTGTTTGTAGCATCTTAATCATATATGATGATGATAATAATAATAATAAAAAATCAGATTTGAGTATGAGCGGAATTTGGACATGTTTTCACAGCACTGCCCCCTTATTATTGTTTTTAAGCACCTTATGTGTACATGTTGCAAAAGTAAGTCAGTTTTTTAGGTGGTTTCAAACATAAGCTTTCTGATGAAAGTGGGTTAAAAATACCAATTTTTTCCAAAAATTGTCAAATTTGCTCTCAGTTTGTAAACAATTTGAAAGTAGAAGGAGAATGAAATTGTATATTCTAGGAATTTGTGTTGGTAAGTTATTATATGCAAAGTTTCAGGTTTATCCCACGATTACGAGAAGCTAAGCTGCCCACATCTTCTTAAGTGGCTAGTTTTAGAACCAACATTCCTTCAAATCATCTACACAAAAATCGCTCAGACTGTCTCACTGGTCACATTCAGAATATGTTGCACAGTGCATGCCTTGAACTCACCTACATTGGTAGTTGGGAGCACTGAACACAGCATCTTTCAGATAACTACATAGTCAGAAGTCTCACAGATTAAGATCAGGTAATCTCAATGGCCAGGCTGTAACGAAATGGCGGTTGATAATTATAGCATTTAAAAAATGCCTCTGCAACAGGTGATTCAACAGCTGTGGAATGTGTCATGTTGCATAAAAATGACCATACCCACACGTCCTCACTGTTGAAGGATTGGAATGATATTGGTGCACACAGTTAACTTCACAGATGTGTGAGTAGATTTTCTGTTACCCATATTTTGCAATTCTTTACACTGTACTTCATTGACATTTTCTTGGAGATGAAAGCGGGCTTCGTCTGTCCACAGAAAGTTCCACGGCTATTCATTCTCCACTTCCATATGAGCAAGAAATTCTACATCTATATTTATACTCCACAAGCCACCAAATGGTGTGTGGCGGAGGGCACTTTACGTGCCACTGTCATTACCTCCCTTTCCAGTTCCAGTCGCTTATGGTTCGCGGGAAGGACGACTGCCGGAAAGCCTCCGTGCGCGCTTGAATCTCTCTAATTTTACATTTGTGATCTCCTCGGGAGGTATAAGTAGGGGGAAGCACGCTACACCGCGATGCATAGCGCCTCTCTTGCAGAGTCCGCCTCTTGAGTTTGCTAAACATCTCCGTAACACTATCACGCTTACCAAATAACCCTGTGACGAAACGCACCGCTCTTCTTTGGATCTTCTCTATCTCCTCCGTCAACCCGACCTGGTACGGCTCCCACACTGATGAACAATACGCAAGTATAGGTTGAATGAGTGTTTTGTAAGCCACCTCCTTTGTTGATGGACTACATATTCTAAGGACTCTCCCAATGAATTTCAACCTGGTACCCACCTTACCAACAATTAATTTTATGTGATCATTCCACTTCAAATTGTTCCGCACGCATACTCCCAGATATTTTACAGATGTAACTGCTACCAGTGTTTGTTCCACTATCATATAATCATACAATAAAGAATCCTTCTTTCTATGTATTCGCAATGCATTACATTTGTCTATGTTAGCGGTCAGTTGCCATTCCCTGCACCAAGTGCCTATCCTCTGCAGATCTTCAAGCATTTCACTGCAATTTTCTAATGCTGCTACTTCTCTGTATATTACAGCATCATCCGCGAAAAGCCGCATGGAACTTCTGACTCTATATAGAGTGCACATTTGTTTTACTGGCAGTCAGCGTGAAGCAACTCAGGAACATGTGTTTTTTATATGGGTAGCAGTACAGGGTGTTTCATAGGATTTTATATGCTGCACTCACAGGAATGTCCATGTTGTTGTTGTGGTCTTCAGTCCAGAGACTGGTTTGATGCAGCTCTCCATGCTACTCTATCCTGTGCAAGCTTCTTCATCTTCCAGTACCTACTGCAACCTACATCCTTCTGAATCTGTTTAGTGTATTCATCTTTTGGTCTCCCTCTGCGATTTTTACCCTCCACGCTGCCCTCCAATACTAAATTGGTGGTCCCTTGATGCCTCAGAGTATGCCCTATCAACCTATCCCTTCTTCTAATCAAATTGTGCCACAAATTTCTCTTCTCTCCAATTCTATTCAGTACCTCCTCATTACACACTTTCCGTGCCATTGCCAGTCTACATTTTATATCCTCTCTACTTCGACCATCATCAGTTATTTTGCTACCCAAATAGCAAAACTCATTGACTACTTTAAGCGTCTCATTTCCTAATCTAATTCCCGCAGCATGATCTACCGATCTAATCTTCAGCATTCTTCTGTAGCACCACATTTCAAAAGCTTCTATTCTCTTCTTGTCCAAACTATTTATCGTCCATGCTTCACTTCCATACATGGCTACACTCCATACAAATACTTTAAGAAACGACTTCCTGACACTTAAATCTGTACTCAGTGTTAACAAATTTCTTTTCTTCAGAAACACTTTCCTTGCCATTGCCAGTCTACATTTTATATCCTCTCTACTTCGACCATCATCAGTTATTTTGCTCCCCAAATAGCAAAACTCATTTACTACTTTAAGCGTCTAATTTCCTAATCTAATTCCCGCAGCATCACAGATTTAATTCGACTACATTCCATTATCCTCGATTTGCTTTTGTTGATGTTCATCTTATATCCTCCTTTTAAGACACTGTCCATAGTTCAGGTAATTTTCCGTGCGTTGCATGTTTGCACACCATTACTCAACCTCTCCTTTATTGCAGTGGCTATAGCTTCTGCTGATACTGGATCTGTTGTTTTGCTCTCTCTGCCACATTTTACTTCCATTTTGCATATTATGCTGCTGAAAGTGTCTTCTAGTGGAATAATTTTTGTTAATTTATTTATTTCCCCAAAACTTTTCCTTCTCCTTCTCCTTTGATAATATTCTACTCAAGTTTGAAACTGTAACTTATATTAGTGAAATGCAAGATGATTATAACTTGCATTGTTAACACGGTAAATGACATGGAAAGATTAATTGTCCCCAAAAATGATGGCAGAGTGGCTTTTGTATCTTCCACTGCGTAACTTGATTGAGATGAGCCCAAACTTGCATCGAAATGTAAATTGATAACTTTCTAGGCATCAAATTCACTATAATGTTCGGATGCCTACCCAGAAATGTTAGAACAATGATTGTGGCACATGGGCTTGATACATGCTGTTAACATAACAACAGCTAATGACAGACTAGATACATAGATGTTGTGTATGTTACTGTTTGCCACAGGGAGGGAAGAGTGTGACCTGGTGCACAGGTGATTTGGAAACTGAAAAGTAGCTTATAAAACTGTCCTGTTGCAACTTAGAATAATTCCTGATCAGTGGCTTAGTTGATTAATGAAAGGTTAAACTTAGTCAAGAATAATTGGAGCAACAAAAGTATAGTATCAGATTTGGGAAATAAATAGATGCAGTGGCACTACTGGCAACAGTAATTTTGGGTGTTTCCAGACTTCAGTACTAATTATGTTAACTAGTATCCAAAAAATTAAAACATATTGCTGTAAAGTATGGAGTCGTAACTTTATGATGGTAAGTATCAATATTTCCAAAACTGTGAATTAACTCAATCACAATTTTACATTACATATTATTAACAATGATTTCAGTAACTCATTACTTTTAGTTGATATGGTTTCCAGAAAACCTAAACACGTTATTGTAACCAGCATATTACAAATTATCTCCTGAATAATAAATTTGCATGAAATATAGTCTGAACACCATTTGATAGATGTGGGAATACAGTATACACAGAAGTAGGACAAAAATATGGAAACCCCAAAAACACAACACACAACCATTCCTGATACAGTGTAGGAGACCCATTCACTCTCAAAACAGATTCCATTCATCCCTGAATGGATAAACACATTGCCTCCATGGTTTTCAGGGGCATCTGAAATCATTCTTCCAGCATAGTAGTGGCAGGTACAGGTAATGGATGACCCTTCCCTCCAAAGTAGACCATAAAGGCTCAGTAATATTGTGATCTGGTGACTGGTGACGAGGGGAGGTGAGACAGTCCATCCTCGTGCTTACAGAAAACCAATCCTGTATGATCTGAACTGTGTGAAAAGGGTCCTGTCATCTTGGAACACAGCATCACAATTTGGGGAAAAAACTTCGTACCGAGGGATGGACCTGACCAGTCATAATCCTTGGCTGTAATGCAACCTTTCAGAGTAACCATGAAGCCAGTGGGGCACCATGATATGGTTGCCAAAATAATCACTGAATCTCAGCCGCATTTCAGACATAAATTTGGCCAGAAGTTAGAAACAATGAAAAACGAGGCTCATCTGATCAAATAACATTCTTCCATTGTTCCATAGTCATGGTTTTATGTCTTGCTCACTTAAGTTTTCGTATTACAGGCTTGTACATTGCTGATGAGTGGTTTTAGAATTCCAACTTGCCCTGAAATTCCCTGCTTATGGATCTCCCGCTGTATTGCTCTGGTGCTAACAGGGTTCATGAGTGTGAAATTCAGTTTGCAGGGCCATACACAGCTGTTGTCCTCTTTATTTTTCATCATAATCATATGGCACCTCTTGAAATGCCGCACATTTAGGCTACTTTTGTTAGTTACTTTTGTTACAGAAGCACCCACCATACAAGTACCACCAACAGTTTGCCCTCATTCAAACTCACTCTTTCATAATGCACTCACACTTGCAACATGTTTGGGACATTGCACAGGTTCTGTTTTTACGCAAATACTACAGCACAGTCTGCAGGCTTAGCTAGGATTTGCATTTGTTTAAGCATGCATTTCTCGCAGTGTTTCAATATTTGTGACCAACCTCTGCATATGTGATATATATAAATCATTTTAAGCGAAAAATGGGGAGAAGAAGATAAAATAGAGATCTGATAATAGTAGATGGAACAGTTCCAGCATGCTCTGTTACAAATAGCATTGCCTACAAACATTTATAGGCAAACCTGCTCTTTCACAGTCTTGCTATGCACTAGATTTGCACCCACATACTTTCCCACTGTTACGGGAGGCGTAAAAATCTTAAATGCTCCTTTAATTTATTGCACAGTTCTAGTGTCGCAACAGTAATGTTTGTGCCCATTTCCATGCCATAGTAATGGATGATTTATTCATTGCTGTCTTTTGTATACCTGAGACTCTTTGACCAGCTGCTGATCTAGCTTGTCCCCATGCCATCGCGTGAATCAAACTTGTCTGGAGCTGCTTCTACTTACACCTCCAACCAGCTGTTTGAGGAAATGCATCAGTCACACTTTCATTTCTTGCCCTTGAACCATGGAATTTCTTATTGAATCTTTTAAGCCTATTACCTCAAATGGCTGTATGCTGATGCTCTCTACGTCAGTTGTTGCTCTAAATGTGAAGCATCAGTTGCATCTCTTGTATTTCTGTTGTATTCTCAATTGATCATTCCATCCCCTTGGGTACATTGTCACTTTTCCGATTGGCCACATGCATATTTTGGTGCCACCCATCTACCCTCTTGTAATAAATCAACTTCATGAATCATCACTAAAAATTCTCAGTGACTTTGTCATATAGTGTGAGCAACTTCTCAAGGTATTCGATTGGTATTTTGTTTTATTATATAGACAAATGTCTGCTGGTGACATCTCGTGGTCCCAGCACTTTGCTTTCTTAAGATATTCCCTGAAATACTGTCAAGCCGTACTATTAACTGTTGTACATTTCAGAGTCAAAGTTCGCATAATCTTGATATTTTTCTGTAGCACCTGCTGCCCAGAAGCACTGGACTCGCATTCGGGACGATGATGGTTCAAACCTGTGTTCAGCCGTCCGCATCTAGGTTTTCCGTGATTTCCCTAAATTGCTTCAGGCAAATGCCGGGATGGTTCCTTTGAAAGGGCATGGCTGACGTCCTCCCCTAATCCGGGCTTGTGCTCTCTCTCTAATGACCTCGTTGTTGACAGGAAGTTAAACACAAATCCTTCCTCCTGCCCACAAGCGGTGTCACCTTGCAGCTGATCTGTAGCAAAAAGTTACTTACGTTGCTCATCACTTCAGCAAGAAGACAAAACATCAGGAAATGATTTGACAAAAGCCAATGGGTAGACTTACTTCCTTCCAAGCAGGAAAGTGTAAGTTGCTACCTTCTGCAACAGGGACCCGTCCAGCTAACTTCTCCCCACTTCATTTGTAGTGCTGTACTGCGCTTGGGATGCCCACTCAGCTTTTAAGTGCAGAGATCTGTGAGTTTGGTGCACAGATTTTCCATTACAGATCTTGGGATGGGAGCATTATCTCCCTCAGTGCCTTGGCTTGTAATTTTATCATGTTGACTTGCACTTGCACAGTGTGTAGTTCATTTAGTACCTGGCACTGAGCCTTAAGATACATCCTAGACTAGCACCATGACTTAGTTAACCTTTGTTAGCTCCAGGTTTACCAACATGGTATTTAACCTTTCATTAACAAATGTTTCAGCTTCCTTGTATTGTTGGGAAAATGCCTTCATGGGGCTCTTGTTGTGGCTTTCCTGTTGACTTGTGCACTGTTCATCTAACCTACAGGGTTGCCCTTTGCGCCACTCATCAAACTTTTTCTGCAAAATATCCATGAATTTTTTTGTCTAGCTACTCGGTCGATTTTACTAACTCCTGTCAGAGTTTATACCCCAGCTTTTTAAATTTCTGATTTAATATTAACAGCTTGGTTTGTCAGCCAGGTGTTCACCGTTTCTCTTCTACATCTATATGACTACTCTTCAATTCAAAGTTAAGTCCGTGGTCCGTGGCAGACACAGCTTTTTGGGAAGTTCCTGTCTTGAAAATAGTGACATTTTTCTCGGCTCCTCCTCATCAAAGGTTTTTAGTTGCAACATCAGCACAGCAAATTGTTCTGCTGTGGCTATAAATACTAAAAATTCCATACTAGGCTAATATCTAAGTGTTTGCCCCCTGGATAAAAATGATGGGTGTAGAATCAATACTAAATTAATGTAACTTGTGTGTGTTTGCTGACATTGCTCTCTGTCATACATTTGGTTCTAAACAATGGAAAATCCAGGATGGAATGTAACACTATTATGAAAAGGATAGTTGCTACATATCATATAGTGGAAATGTCCGAGCCTCCTCCTTACTCTAATCACCCAGTTGTGTCTCCCATCATGCACTGCTCCTTGCAGTCTGGCTTTATCTCCCAGAGACCTTGGTTATGTGTCTTCCTGTTGTGCCAATCAGTGCTCAGCATGTCCACTATATGGTGAATAGCAACTACCCATTTCGTAGTACATTTGGTTTTCTCATTTTAGTTCCTTCCTATCATCTTTTGGCTCTTTATAGTTTCCAGTGCTCATCAGACTGGGTGCATTAGTGCTGGTTAAATGTGAAACAGAAATTACAAGACCTGCATTATTACATACCATTACGACTACTGTATTTATGTGTAAATTGATTCTTATGAAACTTTGCATATGAAGATTTCTGTCCTGTCCCTGTTTGGTTGTCGTCCATAACATATGTTTTATTGGAATACAAATTCCTCTCTAAAAATGTTATATCTTTGCTACTAGACAAATGGAGCTTTAAACATAAAAGAAATAGTGATTAATATTGAAAAATGTAGCAAAGGCAACTTCTTTGAACTCGTCTGTTGTTAGTGTCCTTTTCCCTTTATAAATATTTGTTTATCCTTATTGCTAGCAAATACTCCCCTACGAACGTCTGCTTCACTCTGTGATACAGAAAGAAGTACCAGATTCAGATTTTTATTATAGGATGAACTTACCTCTCAGCGATAACTAACTAAAGCCTACTGAAATGAAAATTATCTATTCCTGTTACTGAGAGGGAAAGTGTATGAGTTAAAACACCACTTGCGTAACACATAACAGTATTGTGATTTATTCTGTTATCTGAACTGTCACTAATAGTGATTGCTCATATTTTCTCTTAACATATTTAACTTACTTGATAGTGTTCAGATTTTGGGTAATTGTTTTGTAAGGTTTGTGAGAGGCTGTTTTGAAACATACAGTATCACAGCATTAGTGTGCTGCATACTCTGTAATGTGAAATTTGAAAGCATCTTAACAGTTGTATGTTGCAGAAGTACAACATAATGACTTTATCGAGGGTTAAGAGGCTTACGAGTGGCAGCAGATGCTTGCCTTGCAGCTGTCTGAGCATTACATTACCAGCTCCGGATAGCAGTGTCGCTGTGCCCTGCAGCACCCACCACAGCTCTCACCTTCTCTTGATGCTGCAAGCATTCCACTCTTTATTGTTGTATGTCATTCATAGTTCATCTATCCTTTTAGAAGTCAAAGCATTGTTAACTTATTTGCCCTTTTGTAGTTACAGCCAGATCATCATAGCCTATACTGAAATTAATTATTTCTGCCTTTATCATAATTTCATCTGTGTAGGCTGGAATTAGTACACAGAGAGAGATTGCAGAGTGGTGAAGTCAATGAAATAAGGTTCAAATATGTATCATATCATTTACATAGTTCCTTATATCAGTGTGCCATGTCACCACAAGCAGTTACTTCCCCCATCCATTTCTGTGTCTATATCCATGTCTACATCCCTATTCTGAAGCCACTGTGAAATGCATGGCAGAAGGTACTTCCCATTGTACCAGTTGCTAAGTTTTCTTCCCAGTCCACTCGTGTACTGAGCACAAGAAGAAAGATGGCTTAAACACCTCTGTGCCACCGTAATTGCTCCAATCTTCACTTTGTGATCCCAATGGGAGCAGTACGTAATGTATTGTAGTATATTCCTGGGTTCTTACTTAAGGCTGGTAATTGCAGCTTTCTAAGTCAGATTTCACAGCATAGCTTGTCTCTATCTTCATGCTTTTGCCAGTGAAACAAACCTGTGACAATTTGCATTGCCCCTCTTTGTATACATTCACTATCCCATGTTAATCTTATTTTATACATGTTGCACACACTCGAGAAATATTGCAGGATGAGTTGCAAAAGTGTTTTGTAAGTATTCTCCTTTGTAGACTGATTACATTGCACTAATGTGTTACCAGTGAACTGAAATCTGCTACCAGTTTTACCTACTGCTGAGCCTAAGTGAGGATTTCATTTCATATCCCTACAAATTGTTACTCCTGTGTATGTATGGTTTGACCAGTTTCCAGTTGTGCCTCATTGATGTTGTAGTCACAGGATACTATAGTTGTTTGTTTTCTGAAGTGCATGAAGTTACATTTCTAACATTTAAAGCTTGTGCTAATCTTCGTACCAGTTTGAAATCTTATAATTGAACAGTTTTTATTAGATAATACTTGATTATACAGTACTTCATTGTACAGTACATAATTATAAATAACTGTACCATCTGGAAAAAGTTTGAGGTTATACGTAATATTGTCTGCAAGGTCATTAATGTATAACATGAATAGCACAGGTCCCAACACACGTACTGCAGGAAAGAACTTATTATTCCATCAAGAAATCGTTATTGCTTAGGAGTTTTAATGATTATAAAAAGAAGATATTGATATCTTCCCAGATTTGAAATTCGGTGAGGAATCAGTGATTTGCCTACATAATGAGCATATTCTTCAATGAACTGTGAATTCTTGCAAAGGATTTGTTGTAGCCCCCATTCAAAGATAATCATGTTCGAAAATGCTTGAGGCTGATGTTGGTTATGGTGATCTGACAGTGATGATAAGTTTGTCAGCATGAAAGTTGTTACAGAAAAATTTACCATGCTTAACTTGTTTTGGTGCCTTACCATTAAAGTTTCAAAAGAGGGCCTACTGTTTAAAAGACAGGAAAACATTGTGGTAAGTGGACACATCACTTCATGGTTTAAATTTTTCTGAGCTGCCCAGTTGTAAAAGCTGTGGAGTTTTCATTGATTTGCTTGACATTTTAAAGCTGTGGTGCATTTCAAATTGTGCTAAGAAAACTGTAGGCTGTTTGTTCGGGGTGTGTGGAAAAGACAGTTACTGAGTTCATCATTTCAAAAAGAACTTTTAACTTCCTTAGAAGTTAAAAAATGAAAATGGCATACTGGCATTGGCAGAAAATAAGAGGGGCAGATTTCATTCTGAAGAAACAAAAAAGGGCCTTTTTCATTTCTTTCTTTTTTCCCCACTCTGACAATTTTTGTCAGCTTTGTGCAGCTGTGGTAATAAGACAATTCAACTTTGTATCCTGCAGTTTCTAAGTTGGTAGCTACAGTTAGCAGTGAGTCAATGCAATAAGTTTCACAAGGAGACCACTCTTAACTATGTAATCATTTGTCAAATGTGACAAAGAATTTTGAGTGTCAAGCACGACATTTTCTTGAATTAGTGCAACACATCAGGTATTGCAATCAAGAACTACAAATTTGTATAGTTATATTTAGGAAGTTTGGACTCTACATACCAAATTTTAACAAAATCTGTGTTGTTAAAGTGGAGGGGGAGGAGGGAGGGACATAGACCAGGTTTCCTGGAATGAGTCTAATGGTATACTAAGGACCTTGCTACTCGTACTACATGTAATTGAATATGAAGGGGTTATAATATTCAAAGTGGCTGCTAATACACAAGTGTTGGCAAAATTAAGAGCTAAATCTTAAACTTGATAAAGCAAATTTTATGATATACTATTCGAGCTATGTCAGAATATTCTGGCTTTCAGCAGTTTTCTCTGCAGGTTTTTTCAGGAGAACACTATTACCAGTCTCTGGGATGACTTAGGTACAGTTACTTTCTGGAAAGCTATAGATATTCTTTGTTCCTCGCCTATTGAAGAAGGACTCCGTACCAATATTAGTCCTAGCCAAAGTGAACCTCTTTCTTTATGACAAAGTTGCAGGACGTTAATGTAATCCTTGGAAGGTGCTGTGAAAAACAACTCTCCTGCTGCCCCCCGTTCTTCAAAGAATCGAACACTCGTGTATAAAACAGCTCCAAACATCTGCTTTCTTTACAAATAAGACAATGTGTTAAATACACACATCAAAAAAAATTTTTGCATCACCTCGGTTCAGAGTGTTCCAGGACCTGTACAGAAAATAGGAATAGAGATCAATATAAATATAATTTTCTCACTGTTTATTGCTCATGAAAACCATACATTGCATGTTGTACCACCATACAGCGAAACCTTGAGAGGTGGTGGTCCAGATTGCTGTACACATCGGTACCTCTAATACCCAGTAGCACATCCTCTTGGATTGATGCATGCCTGTATTTGTCATGGCATACTAGCCTAAAGTTCATCAAGACACGGTTGGTCCAGATTGTCCCACTCCTAAGGCCGGTATTACACTGTCATATTTCTTTGTCATATTTCTTTGTCCAGTATCTTTGTCAAAGATATTTGATGGTTTAATAGGGAACTTTGTCAAATGTTGTCCAATATTTGATCAGATCTAGGGCCTCGCTGTAGATTTGATCAAAGAAGTCGCTTGTCTTCTGTTCACTGCAATGTGAAATGTTACCATATGGAGTGCTAGCATCACTGCATTCTGTCGTCTGTAGTGTTTTTATAAACATTGTGGGTAAATACAGTTGGTTTGTGCCGACAACTACAAAATTCCAGAGTGAGATTTTCACTCTGCAGCGGAGTGAGTGCTGATATGAAACTTCCTGGCAGATTAAAACTGTGTGCCGGACCGAGACTCGAACTCGGGACCTTTGCCTTTTGCGGGCAAGCTCTACCAACTGAGTTACCCAACCACGACTCACGCCCCGTCCTCACAGCTTCACTTCTTCCAGTGAGCGCTTGCCCACGAAAGGCAAAGGTCCCGAGTTCGAGTCTCGGTTCGGCACACAGTTTTATTCTGCCAGGAAGTTTCAACTACAAAATTAATAGAGATGTATGAAGCTGATGAGGCGCTTTACAATGTGAGGCACGCTGAATACAAAAATAGATTACGAAGATTGAAGACCTAACCGAACCTAGCCTAACCCTCTCCTGTAGCAAGGAATCGGCGTGTTATAGTGAGCCTGTCTTCTGCAGATGTAGCAGTTCTTAAGTGAATATTGTGCTTTGTGGTATGAGGATACACTTCATTGAGCACATACAGAAATGTATGATCATCCATTCTTAAGTAATTGATGTGACTTGACGTCCTTCACTATAAGCTCACTTAACAAATTTTGTTGAATGCTTTTATCATGTCGTCATAAAACCCACGACTTCACCCAGCTATGTTTCCTTCCCCCCCCCCCCCCTCCCCCCCCCCCACTTCTCTTCCACATATGCACACTGTGCAATTGTGGTACATGCAACTGCTGCGGTTAATAACAAGTTGTTGTTGTCAGCCATCTTGAAATTTGACGAAAAATATGATGACAATGTAATACCCCTTCTAGCACTACGTCAAAGATCTTTGACAAATATATTTGACGGAATACTTGATCACATCTTTGACAAAGAAATTTGATAGTGTAATACCGGCCTTAATGACGATTCGGCGTAGAACCTCCAGAGTGGTTGGTGGCTCATGTCGTCCATAAACAGCCCTTTTCAATCTATCCCAGGCATGTTAGATAGGGTTCATATCTGGAGAACATGCTGGCCACTCTGGTCGAGCGATGTCATTATCCTGAAGGAAGTCATTCACAGGATGTGCACGATGGGGGTGCGAATTGTCATCCTTGAAGATGAATGCCTCGCCACTATGCTGCCGATATGGTTGCACTATTGGTCGGAGGATGGCATTTACCTATCGTAAAGCCATCACGGCGCCTTCCATGACCACCAGCAGCGTACGTTGGCCCCACATAATGCCATCCCTAAACAGGAGGGAACCTCCACCTCGCTGGACAGTGCGTCTAAGGGATTCAACCTGACCGGGTTGCCTCCAGACACATCTCCGACGATTGTCTGGCTGAAGTCATGTGTGATACTCATCAGTGAAGAGAACGTGATGCCAATCCTAAGTGGTCCATTTGGCAATTTGTTGGACCCATCTGTATCGCATTGCATGGTGTTGTGGTTGCAAAGATGGACCTCACCATGGACGTCGGGAGTGAAGTCTAGCATCATGCAGCCTATTGCGCGCGGTTTGAGTCACAACACGACGTCCTGTGGCTGCACGAGAAGCAATGTTCTACATGGTGGCATTGCTTTCAGGATTCCTCGGAGTCATAATCCGTAGGTAGTGGTCAGCCACTGCAGTAGTAGCCCTTGGGCGGCCTGTGTGAGGCATGTCATCGACAATTCGTGTCTCTCTGTATCTCCATTTATTTGCAAGATAAATTTGCTTGTTGTAGTTGAAGTACACATGGCTGATAATGTAACTTCATTTAATAGTGCAAATTCTCTAATTCTGTTTACAGAAGGAAAGTAGAGCAGAACATCAACAATCACACGTCCGTAGGTCAGTCATCCTCTGGAGCTGCCAGGAACCATAACCCAGTCAAGAAGAAGAAACCACAACTTAAAACTCCAAAGCAGAATAATACTCCTCCAGTAAGTTTAATTACTGTGGTTTACACTTCAATTGTTTAAAAATTTACTTGTTGGTAGAGTTCGTAATTAATTTCAGCCTAATGATTTTATGAGGGTCACTCCAAAAGAAATGCACACTATTTTTGTAAAAATACAGTTTTCATTCAGCATGTGTGAAAGTTTTACAGTTTGTAGATACATCCTTGCCACTTTTTTTCAAACTTCCCATGAGTGGTGCCATCACGGCATGTCTTCAAGATGGCTGCTACACTTGACGTTCGTCAAAAACAACGTGCTGTCGTAGAATTCCTGTGCTGTGAAAAAGAGACAGTGGGAAACGTCCGCAAGAGGTTGAAAAAGGTGTATGGAGATGCTGCTGTCAATCGCAATACAGTTAGTCGGTGGGCAAGCAGGTTACATGATGAAAGTGGGCACGGCAACATTGAGGATTGTCCTCGCAGCGGCAGGCCTCGTACTACACACACTCCAGTGTGTAGAGAGTTAACAAATTGGTGACTGCTGACAGATGCATCACAGTGAACGAATTGTCACGCTACATTGGGATAGGGGAAGGAAGTGTTTGCAGAATACTGAAAGTGTTGGCATTAAAAAAGGTTTGTGCCAGGTGGGTTCCCAGGATGTTGACAGTGGCTCATAAAGAAACAAGAAAAACGGTATGCAACAAACTTTGGGAACGGTATGAGAATGGTGGAGATGAATTTCTTGGAAGAATTGTGGCAGGTGATGAAACATGGCTCCATCGTTTTTCATCAGAGACAAAAAGGCAATCAATGGAGTAGCATCATGCAAATTCACCCAAGGAAAAAAAAATTCAAACCATATCTTGTGCTGGAAAAGTTATGGCTACGAAGTTTTTCCGATTCCGAAGGACTCTTGCTTGTGGACATCATGCCAAGTGGAGCCACCATAAATTCTGATGCATATGTGATGACACTGAAGAAACTTCAAGCTCAACTGAGTAGTGTTTGACCACATTGGCAAAAGCAGGATGTTTTGCTGTTGCATGGCCACATTTCAGTCAAAAAACCATGGAATCGATCACAAAACTCGGATGGACAACACTGAAACATCCGCCTTACAGTCCTGACCTGGCTCCATGTGACTATCATCTCTTTTGGAAACTGAAGACTCTCTTCGTGGAACAAGGTTTGAAGATGATGACTCCCTTGTGCACGCTGCCAAACAGTGGCTCCAACAGGTTGGTCCAGAATTTTATTGCGTGGGTATGCAGGCACTGGTTTCAAGATGGCATAAGGCAGTTGAGAGGGATGGAAATTATGTGGAGAAATGAAAATATTGTTCCTAAAGGATGTATCTACGAATTGTAAAACTTTCAAACATTTAGAATAAAAGATGGATTAAAAAAAAAAAAAAGTGTGCATTTCTTTTGGAATGACCCTCGTATATGTTGGTGATAGGTTTATTGTAGTGATTCATTTCTAGGTATTCGGAAATGTGCCAGTTACCATGCTCTCAGATGGGCATATGACTCCAGAAGAAGTTGAACGACACTTGGAATCTAGGCAGTCATATCTGGAGCTTGTACCAGAAAAGGCTCTCCCCACAGTACCTGCAGAGATGTTCAGTAATGATCCGTCTTTAGACAGGTAATGCATTACAATTAATTATACATAAATTGTTAATTGTCACCATGTTGATGATTCTTAAAGATAAGTCTTGTTTTTCCAGTGAATCAAATGAAATATTTGAATTAGAAACATCTCCAAGCAATATGGGTGAAGACTGTCTGAGTGTTGACATGATAGCTGAGTGAACAATGTCAGCAAGAAAAATGAGCTTTCATAAGTATTAATTACCACTAATGTATGCTTAAGTAAGAACAGCAATATTCTGTGTAAATACAGCTCACATTTATGTGATTATTTTCTCATGTCAGTTGTCTTTTTCTCTGTAAATAATTTGTTACCCTTTTTTCATTAACACAAATGTGAACCAAGCTAGCAAGAAAATAGCCTGTGTGGAGAAAATCTGTGATAAGCTTGTTGAAAGACTATTTGTGTTTTCTTCTCATTTCTTTCCAGTACATTTAAGCTGTGAATGTCCAATCCATAGTTGCTGCATGAATGACGTATTACAGAACACTGTACCACTTTTGAGTGTAATTTAGTGCTGATTTTAGTAAGGTAATTTTTTATGTATATTTGCCGTACTCTGTAACATGATGCCTTAAAATAAATATAAATAATGCCATTTTTTATTGTATGAATATACCATTTTTTCCGTTAAGAAGAAAATGACTATTTCTACAAAGCATTTTTTGAAATTGCAGATGATTTTCAGCCAACATGAGTTCATTAATGAATGGGAGCTATGTATAAAGGACAGTTGCACAGGGCTGGGGGGAAAAAAATTCTCTTGATATGATAGTACGTATTCATGGATTTCCATGTTGTGTGTGATTTTCTACTCATATTTGTCAAAGAAATCCAAAAATGGTAATTACATCATGCCACATTCCCAAGGAAAAAAAGCTTGTCTTCACACCAAATGTAGGTTTAAACACCATGGGCCTTCATTTGAGAATATCAGAATTCACATTCCCTTCTGGTAATGCACACATGCCTCTGTGGTTCTTTTGCATAGGAAATTGCACATTCTCTTTCTCATCCTTGTGTACTGAATTTGCTTGGTACCTTCCTAGAAGATAGTCTCCATTCCTTCCAAACTAACCGTGTAAGCATCGACTAGATGTGGCTTAAATTCAGAATAGTAGTACTGACTACAGTTAAGACATTTTTGGAAAATAAATTAATAAGAGACAGAACTGATCTCCCAAAACAGGTCAGAACACTGTTGTAGAAGCAACAAAAAAAGCATGCCAAATTTAAAAAAGATCTCCAACTCTTAATGGTCAGAGAAGTTCTACAGAAGTTTGAAATTTAGTACAGATGTCAATGTGAGATGCTGTCAATAGTTTCCTCAAAAAAACTCCATCTCAAAACCTGGCAGAGAATCTAGAGAGATTCTGGTTGTAGCGCAAGACACAATCAATACCGTCACTTGGCTATAGTGATAGTAATGTTACCCATGACAGTTACACTGAAACAGAGTTAATAAATGGGATGTATCGAAATTTACAAAAGAAAATGCAGTAAATATACCAGAATTTGAATCAAGAACTGCTGCCAATGTGAGTAACTGAAAAGTAGATATCCTCGGTGTAGCAAAGCAACTAAAATCGCGTTGTAAAGACAGCTCTTCCAGTACAGATTGTATACCGATTAGATTCTTCTCGGAAAATGCTAATGTAATTGAATATAATAGCTTCATATGTAGCAATCATATTCAACTTCTCGTTCGACAAAAGATCCACCTGTAAAGACTGAACAGCTTCATTGGTCGCACCAATACCCAAGAAATAAAATAAGAGTAATTGACTGATTTACAGATCCATATCCCTAATGTCAATTTGCAGTAGGATTTCGGGACATATATTGTAATCGAACAATATGAATTATCTCAAGGAAAATGATTAGTTGACACACAGTCAGTTCACATTCACAAATTACCATTCTTCTGCCACACAACTAGCTCTTTATTCTCACTAAGTAATGAGTGCTATCATCAAGAGATCTCTAACTGATTCTCTATTTCTGCGTTCCCAGAAGACTTTTGATACCATTCCTCACAAGCAATATCTAATCAAATTGTGTGCCTATGGAGTTTCTTCTCAGTTGTGCGACTGCATTTGTGATTTCCTGTCAGGAGGTTCATTGTTTGCAGTAGCCGATAGAAAGTTTCCGAGTAAAATGGAAGTGATACCTGGCTTTCTGTAAGGAAATGCTACAGAGGCATTCCGTAAGGGAATGTTACAGGTCATCTACTATTCCTAATGCATATAGATGAAACAATGGAAAATCCAGGATTTAATAATGACAGTATTATGAAAAGGACAGATTGCTGCTCACCATATAGTGGAGATGTTGAGTTGCAGGCAGGGACAACAGAAAGATTGCTAAGCAAGTAAGCTTTCGGCCAAAAGCCCGTCTTCTGAATTAGACAACTTACACACACACACACACACACACACACACACACACACACACACACACACACAGGCGTGTGCACATTCATACATTTACGCACAAATAAATGACCATTGTATCTGGCTGCCGAAGCCAGAGAGCGAGCGACAGTGTGTGGTGTTAGAAGCAGTCTGGGTGGTGGAGTAATGGAGAATCTGGTGTGGTGAGGGGGAAGGATAGCAGGGTAGGGTTGGAGGACAGTCAAGTGTTGCTTGTGGGAGCATACGGGAGCGAGGTGGAGAGAGGGTAGAGCAACTAGGTGCAGTCAGGAGTTTAGACAGAGGGCGAGGAGGGGGATGGGGGAGCAGAATGGGAGAGGACTAAAAAGACCATGGGTCTACTGATGGATGTCCCACTCCTGACTTGAACTGCCACTATCCAACACCTCTACAGCAGCCACTAAATTTCCACCACATCCCCTCATAGCTGACAAACACTGCCTTGCAGACTTGCTATATTTACACCAACCTCAAAAACTCCCTCCCACAACCGAACATAAGGCAGAACCTAAACAGATGCCAGACGAAGTCATGAACCTTTCCTCCAAAAGCATTAGTCCTACAGAACTATCTGCCCTTTTCAAAGACCTTTCCTTTTGTCCTACTTCCAAATTCAACCATGCTGGACTTGTTCAAAAGCTTCCCTCCTTATCCTGTTCCCTACAGTGGAAATGTTTTTTGCCATCAACCCGACAAATCAAACTCGACCAAAGACCAATGTTCAACCCTTCGTAAACCAGTTCATTCCTCCATCCAACTGTGATTGAATCCCACTGCCCTCAAATCACACCCATGTTAACTTTCCAACATTTCTTAACCTCGACCTTGCCTCACCATCATTTCTCAAATCCCTGAATATCCAAACTAACCTTAAATCTGCAGAAAAAGCACAGTCCACCATCTAAAAACTGATCCTGACCTTATAATTCTACCTGCTGACAAGGGTGCCACTTCTGTCGTTTCGAACTGTAAGAATTACCTCATGGTAGAACTCTGGCAGCTGTCGGATTTGTCCATGTACAAACCCTGCCACAGTGACCCCATTCCAGAAATCCAACAGGATCTCCATGTCCTTAAAGCTACCACAGAACTTTTTCCTAGAGTCTTTCTTTCTCCTCACCAGTGCTAATCCCTCACTCCTGGCCCCTACATGCTTTCTAAAGTCCATAAATCCAACCACCCAGGACGCCACATTGTGGCCAGTTACTGTGCTCCCACTGAGAGAATATCTGCTGTCGTAGACCAATGCCTTCAGCCTATTATCCGTAACTTTCCCTCCTATATAAAAGACACCAGCTTCTACCTTTACACTAACGTTCGTTCCTAACACCCATGACCTTGCTCTTATTGAACACTGCCTTTCTCATTGCCCAATGGATCCCAAACCTGCAACCTCCTTTCTTGTCACCATGACACACTATATCCTCGCTCACAGTTACTTCTCCTTTGAATGCATCACCTACAGACAAATCTGGGGTACAAAAATGGGCACCTGCATGGCACCGTTTTATACCAACTTATTCATGGCCCATCTAGAGGAATCTTTCCTAACCAACCAGAATCCCAAACCCCTCACCTGGTTCAGATTCATTCGTGACATCTTGGTGGTTAGGATCAATGGTGAGGACACCCTCTCTGCATTCCTTCAGCACCTCAACAGCTTCTCCCCAATATGCTTTAAACGGTTCTCCTCAACCCAACAAGTCACCTTCCTCAATGGTGACCTCCACCTCAAAGATTGCTACATCAGTACTTCCATCCATATTAAACCTACCAACCACCAGCAATATCTTCACTTCGACTGCTGCACCCATTCCATACTAGTAAGTCCCTTCCATTCAACCTACTCACCTACAGCTGTCGCAGCTATAGTGACAAGTGACTCCTCTTGAAATATGCAAAAGGGTCTCACTGAGGCCTTCACAGATTGCAATTACCCTCCCAACTTTTTACAAAGAGAGATCTCCCATGCCTTATGTCTCTAGATACCCAACTCATTCCAAAGTTCCACCATCTGGCCACATTTCAGCTTTGCTCTTGTGATTCAGTACCACCCAAACTACCTCTCGTCATGCCCTGAAATGAGGAATGGCCTACCCACTGTTCTTCTGACCCCTCTCACCATGGTGTTCCGCTGCCCATGGAACCTATGCAATATCCTCGTTGTTCCTACTCGACCCTGCTGCCAACCACTTGTCTGAGGGCTCGTAGACCTGTCCCATACATGCTCCCACCATGACCTACTCCAATCTGGCTACAAGATTACTTATCCCAACAAAGGCAGGGCTCCCTGTGAAACCAGTCATGTGATCCACATGCTAAGCTGCAACCACTGTGCTACATTCTACATGGGCATCACAACCAACAAGCTGTCTGTCCGCATGAATCGCCACTGACAAACTATAGCCAAGAAACAGCTGGATCACTCAGTTGTTGAGCACACTGCCCAACACAGTGTTCTTCATTTTAATTATTGCTTCACAGCCTGTGCCATCTGGATCCTTCCTACCAGCACCAGCTTTTCTGATTTGCACAGGTGAGAACTCTCCCTGCAATGTATCCTATATTCCTGTAACCCTCCTGGCCTCAAACCTTTGTTAGTCACTGTCCTTCACAACCTGTCCCTTTCTCGGTTCTCACTCCAGCACTACACAGCCTTCTATTCTACCAGTGCATGCACGCATAGTATTTTTACTTCTTTTCTGCTGCTCCCACCCCCACCCCCTCTGTCTAAATTCCTGACTGCACTTAACTACCCTACCCTCTCCCCAGCTCATCCCCGTATGCTCCCACAAGCAGCACTTGTACTGTCCCCCACCCCTAAACTGCTATCCCTCCCACTCCTTGCCCCAGCCTCCTCCTCATCTTCACCACCCTGATAGTTTTACCGTGATGTGCTTTTGCTTACAGTAGGCATCGACAGCCAGATACATTGGTTGCCTGTCTGCGGCTCAACATTTCCACTGTGTGGTGAGTAGAAGTCCATCCTTTTTATAACATTATAATTTATGTAGATGATTTACCAGACAATCTGAGCAGCCCTCTTATTTTCCCTGCAGATTGTAGTGTCACTTACCATCTAGTAAAGTTATCGAAAGGTTAGAACGAGTTTCTATGATTCAGACATTCGTACGGTGCGAAAAGTGGCAATTGATCCTAAATAACGAAATGTGAGAGGTCGTTCATATGAGTATTAAAAAAATCCATTACATTTTGATTATATGTTAAATCATGTACATCTGAACACTGTCAATTCAGCTAAATACTTATGGATACTGCTTATGAACAACTTAAATTGGAATGATGACACAGACAATTCTGCAGGGAGGGCGAACAAGAAAACAGGGTTTTATTGGCAGAATGGATGCTAAAGGTAGACTGAAAAGACTACGCTATGTGAGCAAAAGGATCTGGACACCTGGCTGAAAATGATTTAAAAGTTCGTGGCGCCCTCCATCAGTAATGCTGGAATTCAATATGGTGTTGGCCGACCCTTAGCCTTGATGACACACTTGCAGGCATACGTTCAATCAGGTGCTGTAAAGTTTCTTGGGGAGTGGCAGCCCATCCTTCATGGAGTGCTGCACTGAGGAGAGGTATCGATATCAGTCGGCGAGGCCTGGCACGAAGTCAGCGTTCCAAAACATCCCAAAGGTGTTCTGTAGGATTCAGGTCAGGACTCTATGCAGGCCAGTCCATTACAGGGATGTTATTGTTGTGTAACCACTCTGCCTCAGGCTGTGTATTATGAACAGGTGCTCAATTGTGTTGAAAGATTCAGTTGCCATCCCCGAATTGCTCTTCAACAGTGGGAGGCAAGAAGGTACTTAAAACGTCAATGTAGGCCTGTGCTGTGGTAGTGCCATGCAAAACAACAAGGGGTGCAAGCCCCCTCCATGAAAAACATGACCGCACCGTAACACCACCGCCTCCGAATCGTACTGTTGGCACTAGACACGCTGGCAGATATTGTTCAGTGGTAATTCGCCATACCCACACGCTTCCATTGGATCGCCACACTGTGTACTATGATTCGTCATGCCACACATTTTTCCACTGTTCAGTCGTCCAATTTTTGCACTCCTTACACCAAGCAAGGTGTTGTTTGGCATTTACCAGCATGATATGTGGCTTATGAGCAGCCACTTGACCATGAAATCCAAGTTTTCTCACCTCCTGCGTAACTGTCACAGTACTTGCAGTGGATCCTTATGCAGTTTGGAATTCCTGTGTGATGGTCTGGATAGATGTCTGCCTATTACACATTACGACCCTCTTAAAATGTCATCGATCTCAGTCAGTCAACAGACGAGGTCGGCCTGTATGCTTTTGTGATGTATGTGGTACTTCATGTTTCCACTTCTTGGTCACATCAGAAATAGTGGACCTAGGGATGTTTAGTAGTGTGGAAATCTCACATATAGACGTGTGACACAAGTGACACCCAATCACCTGACCACGTTCTAAGTCTGTGGGTTCTGCGGAGCACCCTGTTCAGCTCTCTCATGATGTCTAATGACTACCGAGGTCACTGGTGTGGAGTACATGGCAGTAGGTGGCAGTACAATGCACCTAGTATGAAAAACATATGTTTTTGGAGGTGTCCAGATGTTTTGATCATAGAGTGTACCTACACCGTGTGTCTGTCTTCTGCCAGGATATTGCTGTGTGGTATGGGATCCTTACCAGATAAGATTGACGGAGGGCACTGATAAAGTTCTAGGAAGAGCAATTTGTTTTATATTATACACTAATTGGTGTGGCAATCATTAAAATAGAAGCATTTTTGGATGTGGCAAAATCTTTTCACAAATTCCTTCCCCAGTGAAGAAATATTTTATTTATGTTCACCCGTATAGGGTGAAATGACGTTCTAAAGAGAAATCTGAGCTCGCACAGAGAGATTTAAGTGTTTATTTTTCTCACACGCCATTTGAGAGTAGAACTGTAGAGAAATAGTGTGGAAGTGGTTTGATGAACTTTCTCCCAGTCACTTACACCAATTATGAATTGCAGAATAGTCATGTAGACGCATATGTGAACTCAAGCTCAGATGAACCCATTGCCAGTGGGACAGTAAATCCTAATGTTCTTGCCCTATTTGACTCCTTTTCTTGGTGTGTCTGTATTGGAGATAGTATTCCCGTCTTCCTCTGACTTGTGAACTGACTTACCCCTTACCCATCCAATTATAAGGAGCATTTACAATTTAATGTTGAGTCACATTCTTATTTACTCCAATATTGCAGAAGCCTTCAACAATATCTGCAAAAGACTGTTCAAGAATTGTGTAGTGTGTGAGATAAGTCATTTCTCATTAACCACATGGAAAATGGTTTGCGGGAGAGGTAATTGAAGAGAGCACAGGTAAGCATTAACTTTTCCCCCTTTTGATACCTTCAGGGTAATATGTATTTGGTGCGTTTGTTGGCGTTTCAGAGGAGAATCACTTAGGTGTAAAATTTTCTGAATGAAACAGTTGTAAGTCCACTTAGGAATATCAAAAATATTATGAAAAGGATAGATTGCTACTCACCGTAAAGATGACACGTTGACAGAGTGGCCAGAGATAGCAGTCAATTATCCTTGAAATGTGCTTGTTTGTAGTGTGTGTGTGTGTGTGTGTGTGTGTGTGTGTGTGTGTGTGTGTGTGTGTGTGTGAACATCTTGTTAATTTTTACATAATGTGTCCCAATGATCAGGGCTGTTCACATATATGAGACGCTGTGTGTTTTTGGTGTAAGAAGAGACCTTAAAAATATTCTAAAACTATCAGTTAATAGATTGTATTGGTGTTGATCGAACAGTAAATGTATTGAGAATTCAGTCAGAAGGCTTTGATGATTAGGCTCTACAGCATGTGTATCTGCCAATTTGAACCTATGGGCCACTTCATGATGCATTTGGACACACATACTCTTGTTTTAGATATATTTTATTGGTGACAAAGAACATGATATGAATTTCTTGTAAATGGCAAATGGAAACATGAAGAGATATTGGTGTCTCAACTGTGTTGCTTCCATGTTAGTGTCTTTCCAACACCAATAAAAACTTGAATAGTTCATAACTTTTGATGTACAAATTGTGTGATACAGGCCCTAGTTTCATATTAGTCATCTTAATGATAGCTTCAAATCTGTGTACTGATTGTTATTATGCAAAGTGTTAGCTTTTAGTAATATTGCCTGGGTACTGGACCATATCATGATGGAGAACTCTGCTCATGGCTTAAACCAGCTCACCTTATAAACATTCGTCAAACACATTCTCTGCTCTTTCGTGTAGTATTGCACTTCAGAATCACACCACCAGCATTTGTAATTGTATGAAACGAGTCGTCTTTCTCGTATATCAACCTTCCTACATGTATGCAGCTCTTCCATCCTGACAATATACAGAGCTTATGGGAAAACTATGGCTTCTTAAAAATACCAAAACTTGTTTATCAAAAAAGAAGATAAATCGAGAGGATTGTTATCTTTTATTATTAAATAAATGCTGTGAAAATGATTTATGAAATTAATATATGTCAAGAGAACACATTGTCAATGAAAGCAATGCAGTGGATGTGCCATTGTAAGAAAAGTTTGTTCTGAAGGGAATATATAACATGGCGAAAAATTTTATTTTTACCTTTTGCATTCACATAGATAAAATGTCATAGTAAATGTAAATATAAGATAGAACTTTTCAATCTTTGTACCTAGACATTCAGATAAATTGCAGCAAACGTAAGTAATGAGATTTTTTTCTTTTGATTTAATTGGAATTTCCATGTGTCTCATTATGTTTAGGAGTAAGTTGAACATATTTTCACTAGAGTGCATTACACCACTCTGAACCCTTGACAAGGAAACAAACTATGCTTGAAGTTTTTTTTGTGTCTTTTGTTTTGATTTTATGGAGCATAGTACAATTGAAGTAGATTCTGTCAGCAGCAAAAGAATTATGAGAAAAATACTATGAAGTGAAAGTAAAAATTCCCAGATTCTTAAACAGACCTTTGCAGGATGCACAGTTTAGTTTTCATAATATTCTGATTGCTTGCATATCCTGAACAAATACTTCACTTAGTTCATGTGTACTGCCCCAGAAGGTAATTCCAGTCGACCAGAGATACTCTGTGTGCTTCGCAGAGTTCTGGGGTTCCACAAGGCCTCTGAGAGGGCTCTGCCAGAATAATGCCAACGTAAAGAACAAAGCTCATCAAGGTTTGTCACACACTGAGAGAAAGAACTCCTCTATAAATATTGTATCAGTGTTGATTTTACAAAAGCAATTTTTTTTCTGTGTGCCTAACAGATAAAAACGAAGCAACAAGCAGCATATAAATTTACACTAATGCTGTGACCAAAAACTACAAACCAAAGAATGTAACTTGTAAGAGTACGTATGTAGTGACAATATTCATCACGACGCATCCATACTCTAAAATTAAACTGTCGATTTTAAAGACAGAATAGTGTGTTAGCTTAAAGGTGTTGCAACAAAATCTTGCATTGAAAGTTCAGAGCTGGTCTGGCTGACAGATAACAACTTCCAGCCTCAAGGTTTCAAGCAGTAAGATATCTGACTAAAAAAAGATGAAAAAAAGGAAGTTATGATGAAACTTACACAAAATTTCAGATTTGTTGAGTACAACAGCTCACCTCTACATGTTGTGTAGCAAGCTACTTCTAAATAGTTCCATGGTACCTGCTAAGATAAATCGATATTTACAAACTACACACCCCAATTGAAAAGATCAGAATGAAGAATGTTTTTATACGTAACAAAGAACAATTAATAAGTCAAAAAGCTAAGAAGCTTGCGACTCAAACTGTGACTCAAAAAGCCACAGAGGCAATTTACTCTCATCAAAAAAGGTTTTGCATCACCCCAGTTCTCAGAATTACTGAAGATAGACATTGGCTGTGGATATTGTATCACAAACACAGTCCCTTTGACTGTTTAAGAGATGTCACTAAACCCACCCAAAGATGTAAACAATGATGTGTAAGCAGTACCTGTTAGACAGAGGGGGTCCAACAGCCAATCAGGTCCCATCACTCCACCAGGAAGAAGGTACACGGTTCGTGTTATCTGTAGTTGAACCATGCCTAGACAGTCAATACTGCAGTTCGATCGCGTCCGCATTGTTACTTTGTGCCAGGAAGGACTCTCAACAAGGGAAGTGTCAGGCATCTCGTAGTGAACCAAAGCGATGTTGTTCGGGCATGGAGGAGATACAGAGAGACAGGAACTGTCGATGAAATGCGTTGCTCAGACCGCCCAAAGCTACTACTGCAGTGGCTGACTGCTACCTATGGATTATGGCTCAGGGGAATCCTGGCAGCCACGTCACCATGTTGAATAAAGCTTTTCGTGCAGCCATGGGACGTTGTGTTGCCAATCAGTGCACAATAGGCTGCATGATGCTCGATTTCACTCCTGACGTCCATGGCGAGACCCGTCTTTGCAACCACAACACCATGCAACGCAGTACAGATGGGCCCAACAACATGCCGAATGGACCGCTCAGGATTGGCATCAATTCTCTTCACCAATGAGTATCGCATATGCCTTCAGCCAGACAATCGTCGGAGACGTGTTTGGAGGCAAACTGTTCAGGCTGAATGCCTTAGATACACTGTCCAGCAAGTGCAGCAAGGTGGAGGTTCCCTGCTATTTTGGAATGACTTCATGTGGGGCTGAGGTACGCTGCTGGTGGTCATGGAAGGCGCCGTAATGGCTGTACGATACATAAATGCCATCCTCCAGCCGACAGTGCAACCATATCAGCAGCATATTGGTGAGGCATTCGTCTTCAAGGATGACAATTCGCATCCCCCATAGTGCACATCTTGTGAATGACTTCCTTCAGGATAATTACATCGCTCAACTAGTGGCCAGCATGTTCTCCAGACATGAATCCTATTGAACATGCATGGGGATAGATTGAAAAGGGCTGTTTTTGGACGACGTGACCCACCAACCACTCTGAGCGATCTACGCCAAATCGCCATTGAGGAGTGGGACAATCTGGACCATCAGTGCTGTGATGAACTTGTAAATAGTATGCCACGATGAATACAGGCATCCATCAATTCAAGAGAACGTGCTACTAGGAATTAGAGGTACCGGTGTGTACAGCAATCGGGACCACCACCTCTGAAGATCTCACATTATGGTGGTACAAAATGCAATGCATGGTTTTCATGAGCAATAAAAAGGGCAGAAATGATATTGATCTCTCTTTCAGTTTTCTGTACAGGTTCCAGAACTCTCAGAACCGAGATGATGCAGAACTTTTTTTGATATGTGCATTTGGTCAGCTATCACATTGCACAAGCGGGCGAAGCACCCACTATAGCTGAGGATTTAATAAAACAATCTGTGTCATGCATAACACAATGTATGCTTGATGAAAAATCTGCGAAGCATCTTTCTAATGCCAGTTTTGAATGACCCTGTTTTGCATCGAATTAACGATCTCGGAGGCTATAGCAAACAAGAACTGTTGGCCACATACTATAGAAAAAGCTTGTATTGCAAGTGGATGAGTCGACTAATGTTACAGGACTGGCCGTCGTACTGATTATTGTACTATATCCATATAAATATTTAATTGAAGATGACTTGCTTATATGCATATTGCTGCAAAACTAACACTATTGGAAAAGAAATTTTTAGCACAGTTAACAATTTCTTTGAAATAAACTGTCTCAATTTGTAAGATTGTATCAACATAAATACAGGTGGGGTGAAGGCCTTGAATGACTGGTGAAACAGCAGGAAGTGGTATCACTAGTAAAAAAGTAAAGCGTCAAACTGCAGTGCCAACAATTCTACCCTGCATTGACAAGCACTCTCAATAATAATAATAAAAAAAGACATTGCCAAATCTGAATCCTGATAAAGCAGTAACATAATGAACTGTTAAATCTCACTCCTTTCCATGCCAATTGTTTTCAATATTGTGTGAAGATTATGTGAGCAGACATAAAACACTCCTGCTCAAACCTGAGGTTAGATCGTTATCTCGGGGCAAGACCTTAACAGTGACTGACATTTCTTTGAAAATGAAAAACCCTTGGAGCAAAATGACTTGCTTGTTCAGACTAAGCTGTTTGGCAGATATATGTTGTTGCTATAATTAGAGTTCCCATTTCAATACCCTGTTTTTTTTAAAAAAAAAAAAAAAAAAAAAAAAAAAAAAAAATTAAGAAAATCTGCTGAGCATGATGTCAAATTTGATCAGAATGTTAATGGAGAAGGAGAAAACAGTATGGAAGGAAAAAAGTAATTAAACTTTACCACTATATGGTGCTGTAGACAGCAGAATATGCGAAATAAGATGTGGAGTACACTGCTGATACTCATTTTGCATCTGTAATGCTTGACATGACTGTCTTGATGCAGGATTGTGCATTGCTGGTATAGCTGTTTTACAAGAATGGTCACTGTACACTAGTAGCTCCGCAGAAGTTCTGGGCACTCAAGGGTATGAAAAAATTAATTGGTTTGATGTCTGTCAAGGGTTTGGAGAAAATGGTCATGAAATTCAGAAAGACAGGTTCTTTTGAAATGCAGTGAGGCAGAAGTACATAACAGTTGATCAGATATCAGTAGCAGATGTAGCTGCAGCAATGCAGAAGATGAGTGCTGGTGTGCAGACATGCACTGCTCAGGAAGTTGCCCAAACCTAGTTGAACCCTGAGATAGGAGGTTCTGAAATATTTCGTGAGGATTGGAACGTGTATTGGAAAGACAGACACCGTAGGAGATGGTGTCTTCATTGCAGTTGACAAAAATATTGTGTGTACTGAGGTCGAAGTAGAGTGTGATTCTGAAGTTATCTGGACACGTTTAACAGGGCTAGGGGAAATAAAGTTAATTGTGGGGTGTTATTACTGGCCACCAGGTTCCACGGTGACAGTTCTAGATTCATTGAAAGGGAGTCTACATTCTGTATCGCAGAAGTACCCGGATCATGCTACATTAGTCGGAGGCGACTTCAACCTACCTAGTATAGACTGAGATGTCTTTGGATTCATTACAGGTGGTACAAACAAGCCATCGTGTGAATTACTTTTGAACACAGTATCCGAAAACTGTCTTGAGCAGCTAAATCGACAGCCAACACGTAATGGAAATATTTTAGATCTGGTAGCCACGAACAGACCAGACCTCATCGACGGTGTCAGTGTTGAGACAGGGATTAGTGATCATGATGTTGTCATTACGACTATGGTTACGAAAGTTAAAAAGTCGGTCAAGAAGGCTAGGAGAGTATTCTTACTAGAAAGAGCAGATAAACAGTTGTTAGCATCCCAATTAGTAATTGAATCGACTTCATTTACTTCCTGTACAATGGATGTGGAAGAATTATGGGCAAATTTTAAACACATTGTAAATCACGCATTGGAGAAGTATGTGCCGAAAAACTGGGTTACAGACGGAAAAGACCCACCGTGGTTTAACAACGCAATTCGGAGAATGCTCAGGAAGCAAAGGCAGTTGCACTCGCGGTACAATTTAGATTGGGAGAATGAGGACAGGCAAAAGTTAGTAGAGATTCGTGCTGCTGTAAAAAGAGCGATGTGTGAAGCATTCAACCACTACCACCGTCATACCTTAGCAAAAGATCTTGCTGAAAACCCAAGGAAATTCTGGTCTTACGTAAAATCGGTAAGCGGGTCGAAGGCTTCCATCCAGTCACTCATTGATCAGTCTGGCCTGGCAACGGAAGACAGCAAAACGAAAGCTGAAATTTTAAATTTAGCATTTGAGAAATCTTTCATGCAGCAGAATTGTATAAACATACCGCCGTTTGAGTCTTGTACAGACTCCCATATGGAGGACATAGTGATAGACATCCCTGGGGTTGTGAAGCAGCTGAATGGGTTGAAAATAAATAAATCATCAGGTCCAGATGGGATTCCAATTCGGTTTACAGAGAATGCTCTACTGCATTGGCTTCTTACTTAGCTTGCATTTATCGCGAATCTCTTGCCCTACATTAATTCCTGAGCGACTGGAAAAAAGCGCAGGTGACGCCTGTATATAAGAAGGGTAGAAGGACGGATACTCAAAATTACAGACCAATATCCTTAACATTGGTTTGTTGCAGGATTCTTGAACATATTCTCAGTTCGAATATAATGAATTTCCTTGAGACAGTGAAGTTTCTGTCCATGCAAGGCTTTAGAAAGCATCGCTCCGGCGAAACGCAACTCGCCCTTCTTTCACATGATATCTTGCGAACCATGGATGAAGGGTATCAGACGGATGCCATATGCCTTGACTTCCGGAAAGCGTTTGACTCCGTGCCCCACTGCAGACTCCTAAATAAGGTACGAGCATATGGGATTGGTTCCCAAGTATGTGAGTGGCTCGAAGACTTCTTAAGTAATAGAACCCAGTATGTTGCCCTCGTTGGTGAGTGTTCATCGGAGGTGAGGGTATCATCTGGAGTGCCCCAGGGAAGTGTGGTAGGTCCGCTGTTGTTTTCTATCTACATAAATGATCTTTTGGGTAGGGTGGATAGCAATGTGCGGCTGTTTGCTGATGATGCTGTGGTGTACGGGAAGGTGCCGTCGTTGAGTGACTGTAGGAGGATACAAGATGACTTGGACAGGATTTGTGATTGGTGTAAAGACTAACAGCTAACTCTAAATATAGATAAGTGTAAATTAATGCAGATGAATAGGAAAAAGAATCCTGTAATGTTTGAATACTCCATTAGTAGTGTAGTGCTTGACACAGTCACGTCAATTAAATATTTGGGCGTAACATTGCAGAGCGATATGAAGTGGGACAGGCATGTAATGGCAGTTGTGGGGAAGGCGGATGGTCGTCTTTGGTTCATTGGTAGAATTTTGGGAAGATGTGGTAAAGGAGACCGCTTATAGAACGCTGGTGCGACATATTCTTGAATACTGCTCGAGCGTATGGGATCCCTATCAGGTCGGATTGAGGGGAGGACATAGAAGCAATTCAGAGGCGGGCTGCTAGATTTGTTAGTGGTAGGTGTGATCATCATGCGAGTGTTACGGAAATGCTTCAGGAACTCATGTGGGAGTCTCTAGAGGAAAGGAAGCGTTCTTTTCGTGATTCGCTACTGAGGAAATTTAGAGAACCAGCATTTGAGGCTGACTGCAGTAAAATTTTACTGCCGCCAATTTACATGTCACAAAAGACCACAAAGATAAGATAAGAGAGATTAGGGCTCGTACAGAGGCATATAGGCAGTCATTTTTTCCTCGTTCTGTTTAGGAGTGGAACAGGGAGAGAAGATGCTAGTTGTGGTACGAGGTACCCTCCGCCATGCACCGTATGGTGGATTGCGGAGTATGTAGATGTAGACATAGACATTCCTGTGAGCATGGTGCATAAAATTCTATGAAACACCTTGTATTGCTATCTGCACAAAATTGAGTTGCTTCATGTTGCCCTGCCAGTAACACACATTTGCTCTAGAATTTCTTGGCCGCATGAAAGTGGAGAATGAATAGTTATGGAACTGTCTGTGGACGGACAAAGCCCATATCCATCTCCAAAGACTTGTCAGTACAGTACACAGAATTGCAAAATATGGGCAATTGGCGGGTAGGGCCACTTTTATACAAGGTGGTACTCCTCTATACATTCTGTAGCTAGTGAAGCAGCTGTTGCAGAGACATTTTGGAAAGGCTAGAATTATCAGCTGTAATTTCCTTACAGCCTGGTCCTCCAGATCGCTTGACCTTAATCCATGTGGCTTCTGGCTGTGGGGTTATCAGAAAGGTACTGTGTTCTGTGCTCAGATTAAAAATGTAACTGAATTGAAGGCATTCATTATACAACACATTATGAATGTATCTACTCAGACACTCCAATTCGTTATGGAACCTGTTCTTTCTCTATTTAAACTTGTGGCAGAAAACAGTGGACAGCATGTTGAACAGGAGCTGTGCTACTCTCATGAGAATTAGAAACTGGCCCTCCACATATTTTACAACACACACCTTCACCTAACACCCTTGTTAGGATGTGTAAATCTATCAGAATATAACCTAACCTACCATTTACATCACTTTCGTTTTGGGAAAACTGTGTATCACAATGTTTTATTTTGATCTTCAAGGTACTAGTGGGTTTTTCTCTAGATGCTGTTGGGTTTCCCTATATTTCATTGTCTATAATTTCACATGCCACATGTTGAACACAGTGTTTCCCTTTATATGAAAATATATTTCCATGAAACCCACATTTCTTAAAATCTTTCATTTTGGCATCATACTTTACTTTTTGAGATTTACCAATCTTTTCCTCACTTTTCCTTGTGCTGCACTAGTGTCAGTCCTAGTCGAGGGAAAGGGAAATTTTATCAAAATTCAATGAAGAGGCAGTTGGACGATGGAATTTGGGGCCGCTGGCAGAGTGTGGTAACAGTCGACAGCCAGCAGGCCAGGCAATGTAAACATGGCACCTGCAGGTATGGAGCTGTGACGGCAGTATTTCACGCTTGATTTGTTTTGATTGGTACAGGGAACTGCAGCGTTACTTGAAGTTATTGCTATGCATGAGGCGGGGCACTAGGCCAGAGCCAGGAGTGCGATTTGTAAGTGGCTGACGAGTGGGAATTTATCCTTGCCATAGTTTCTATTTCTCTCTGACACTACGTCAGAAGCAAGGGGAAAACCAGTATAAATAGATGGGCAGTTTTAGCTAGAGAGAGTGTGCCAGATCAGTCAAGTGTCGGGACGGACATGTGCTGGTCTACGCTTACAGGGACCAGTCTGGCAGCAATGTTGTAAGTAGTCTACATAAACTTGTACTTCGTTTCTATGTACTTGTTCGAGCTATATTCTGCCTCTGGGGACACAACACTGGGGCGGGATGGAACAGCAGCTTGGAACTTGGAGGTCACATGGTCTGTCCGAAAGAGGGAAGTGACAGTGGTCTGCTGCAGGTCCAGGAGGGGCTCGGTTCCACTCCAGTCTAAAGGCCACATTCGCTTTCCACCTAGTGTACCGGGATCCGGGCGAGGCGTACTCTGCAGGAAGCGCGGCAGTGCTGCAGCAGCGCCAAGGACGGTGGCGGATGTTGCCATCCAGCAAGCACCACTAGCAGCAAGTTGCAGCACTGCATCCAGGAGGGCACAGGTTCGAGTTCGGTCCTGTCCTGGGAGCAGCAGCGGCCCGAGGACCCCAGGGCACCAGTACATCCACCTTCTTCCCATGGTCGGACAGAGCAGGCCAGATGGGGCGGAGGGTGGCAAGGACCAGGGACTGTAGCAGCCTCCGGAATCGTGAGCAGCGCGGCGCAAGACGTGACGCATTGGCGGGCAGCAACTGGGGTGAGCGAGGCTGAATTCCAGCTGAGCGGACTTGATGACAGAGCAGTGGCATCGGCATACCAGGGGTCAGCTGAGGTGGCTGGACTTGTGGCAGCGCTGCGGGCGGCATGCCGACACTTTGCTGCACCCATCTAATACTCTAAATTAGTTGAATAAAGTAACACTTGTGAATACCACTGTATCACTCTACACTGCCCCTCGACACTCATGAACTTGCTCAGCCTCCTGATGAAATATGGCACGGTGGGTCCGGGCTTCAGCTCAGCCATCTGGAGTCTATGGTTCGACCCTCCTGAACCCACAGTACTCAGAAAAATGATACAATACTGTTTTCGACAGTTCTAACAATACAAACAAGTAATCTAACCTTTATAACGCAGCAATCCTCAGCCTTCTACATAAAAAATTACCGATTTTACTAGATCTTGAAGTAACGCACTTAAAAATTTTAACATTTTCACCTGGTGTAGATTATATTTAAAAAAATAAAATACTTCCCATGTGAGTTTATAAGATTTTATTAGGAAAACTGCAAATTTTATAATGAGATAAAAATCCAAAAATGTGAAAAAAAAATTTTTTTCCATTCTAACTCCCCTTAATGTTAGTCCTACCAAGTTAACCCAAGTTCACTATTCTGCTAGAAACACCATCACAACTATCAGAATTACTAGTTTTTAATGAACTGGTGAATTTTGATATCACCTTAGAGCTTGTGTGTTAGAATCTAATCTGTCGTTGTATTGCATTCAGCATCTGTGGAAGTAAATGCATCTGTATTTGGTTATTAGTGGGTGCAAGGTTTACTGACACTCTGACATTACCATGGAATTTAGTGGACAGTGATAAGAATATGTCTTTATTTATGCCAGAACTGTTTTCTGGGAGTTCAGTTTAATTTATATAATTATTTTTCTGTGTGTGTCATTTTTTAATATTCTGTATTGTTGGTCTTATTCTTGGAGTAATTTACTTTTGTGCATAGTGCAAGAGTTTTGCTTTCTTAATAACAGACTGTAGGCTTGTACAATATTTGTGGTAATGGAGCTTCAACTTTCAAGCATAGCTTGTCTTCTGGATTGCATAGATCTCTCTTCTTAGCACAAGATACTTAAGTACCAGGAGCTACCCACCCCATAGTTGCTTCTATTCATTCCTACATTCTTTCAGTTTACACATTGTGTTACATTTAACCCTTATCTGTTCTAGAGTAAAATGTCACACAGAGTGCTTTAGAAATAATTTTAAGGAAGAGTTAAATTTGTCCATCTACACTGTCTACTGCATAAATCTCTCCCCAGTGTTGTTCCCCGTAATTTCTCTGTGTGTACTGTGTTGTGAGAAGTTGTTCATGTTCTGTAATGTAATATTTATTTATTTAATGGGTCTGTAAATGTAGTGTTACAATGTGTGCTGTAGGAAGTGAACCAATCCTTAAGTACTACAAAAATTTCTTACAATAAAACAGAATTTTGAAATTAGAAATAATGTTACATAACACCGTACTAATGAGGACATTATACGAAATTTTTTCCGCTCAGGTACTCCCTCACAGAATAGAAGCAATACTCAACCAATTTATTATTGTCTATTACTGTTCTTGTGTATCTTGGTAATGCATTATACAGTTTGATGGTAGGATGGAGTTTCCCTTTTTGGAACAGTGCTGTATTTGTCTACGGAACATGCAATTCATTCACTTGTAAATAATTTAGGGATAGCTAAAGGAGACCACTCACCAAAAAGTAGTAATATTAAGCGGTCGACAGGCAGACAGAAAAGAATAAAAACTAGCTAGCTTTTGGACAATTCCTTCAACAAGCTAAAGAGAGAGCACACACACCTGCGTGCGCACACACACACACAGCAGAGTGGTAGAATTTCATTTTTGCGAAATAGTTGCCTGTATGACGCTCTTAGATCTGTTACTAACATTAATCTGATTATCTTTTTGTGGTGCCTGAAAAATTTCTTGCTTGCTCTACAGTATTCTCAAAATACTCTTCCATATGTCAGTAGTGAGCATTGAAAACATATAGTCCTTAGATTATCGTGTGAGGTGAACTTAAGTATTATTCTGATAATGAAACATGTCTATTTGTGTAGCCTGTTTCACATTTTGTTGTATCCAAATGACAAAAAAGCTGTACTCTTTATTTTGGTAATTGTTTGTGATTTAGTTCGATATGAGGGTTATTTTGTTGGTGACCTATTCTGTATGGTAAAATATATCCACTGCAAAAGTTTTTTTTCTAAGTTTATAAATAAGTTGTTTGCCTTAAAGTAATCTACACTACTGTATAAAGGAAAGTCATTTAACATTTTTACCAAAAATATTGAAAAGTACTAGACTGATTTACTTCGGGTTTGTAAACAATATTGTAATAAGGATTTGAACAACTGTAGACTATATATTTTAAATATATATATTTAATATATAAATATGTACATAACATAGCGAAAGTCATTAGCAAACACATAAAAAAGTTTGACGAACTTACTTCAGATTTTTACACGATGTTCTAATAAACTTTCAGATGGATGTAGCCTGTAGATTTTTTTTAAACAGCAATCGACAGGTTTTCTGTTAAAACAGACTGGGAGAAAGAAAATGCTACGCTGTGGAAATGTGCAATTTTACTTTCTTTCTCACAGTCAGTTTTGACTAGGACAGCAGGACATTTAAACTATTAGATAATTTGCCTCCCCCATAATTTTAAACTAAATTTGTATACACAACTCTGTACTGCTTTGTTTTTTCCCTCACAGTCGATTTTAACAGAAATTAGGAAAATTATATTCATGGCTTATCGGCTTGTGATTAGAATACTACTGTAGAAGCTTGAGCATCCAAAAGTTGTAATCCTACTCGTTCCATATTAAAACTGTGTGAATACTGGTATTGGAGCTACTATCCTCACAGATCCAGCAGCAGGAGAGGCCTCTCATATCTCATGTACCAATGATACCAAGGGATTTACCCATTTATTTTAAGTGACTTGAAGTACTAATAAATTATTTGTTGGCTATAACAATAAACAAGGCTCGAGGTCAGCAAGAGGAGAAGAGGAGATTTGCATAGAGGAAAGTGAGTGAGGAAATGGGCATAGAGAGAGAGAGAGAGAGAGAGAGAGAGAGAGAGAGAGAGAGAGGTGTCAGGACATGTATCCAGTCCCCACACATATTTAGCATTTGCAAAGCACTGCCAGGTTTGCTAGTCTACTATATTCTCAACAGCTTTGATGTTTTCTTCCAATATTAGTTTAATATTTCCTGTTGTAAGGTGCTGATGTAATCTGCAAGTAGTTATATTTTACTATGACTGTTTATTATTATTATTATTATTATTATTATTATGAAAGTTGTTTACCCACAATGAAACAGAATTGGTCCCATTATGGTTCCTTGAGGCACAGCTTGTTCAATTGCTAATAGAAATGCTAGTCATTTTCTTCATGTGCTATATGTGTGTGCTGCTTTCTTTAATGGAGGTAAGATTTGATCTAGTCATGAGCTGCTCCTATAATACCTAAATAATGTATCGTCATAAATATTTTACCATGGTTGACGGCATCAGAAGTCTAGAAATATGCATTAAACATAATCCTACCCTGTATTTATTGCCTGCAGTGCTTCATACAGAAAATAAAACATAGCTTGTTTCAGGTGAGTGATGGCTTCAAAATTGATGTTGAGATTCTGTTTAATATCTTGTATTTAGTTAAGAAATGTGACAGTACATCATAAAACAGTAATTAAAGTAATTTTGGAAAGACTGACAGGTATGATACTAGTCTTAGTTTTTCAGTTCTTCACAGCTTTCTTTTTTAGGAAACATTTTTGCAGTTTGTAAGCTATCTGAAAAGGTAGCCAGTAGAGAAGGACAAATATGTAAAATAAGCTAATGATTCAGGGAATATGTTTACACATTACTTTTGTAAGCAAATCTTCCTGCATAGTGTTTAATTTTTATCTTAATTACTTGCTGTACTTCATTTGTTATAATGAGAAATGTTGTTTTACGTGCCTGTTCTGTTTTTAGATTCAGATGTATGAAATTTTTATGAATGATATTTTGTCCAATAAGCCTATGAGCTACATTTACAAAAAGTATGAAGCACTATCTACATCTTTTGGGTTGCTGGAAATTTGGCAGTTTTTATTCATCTGTATATTATCGTAAATGATTTAAGGAGTAAAGGTAACAACTCATTGAATACTGGTAATAAAGGTGTTGAGTCACCTAAGGCACATAAACAAGACTGAGAGCATCACTATCTCCTGGATGAATCCTCTTTCAAGAGCACATGCACAAATGCATGCCCACATGCCCTAATTTTGAAATTGGACTTCTGCACTGGACACTATATGTGGATACTGTGTGCAAAATATGTTGTGAATAGGGTCAGCAGTAAAGAAGTAATAAACTATAATGGCATGCCTGATGCTGAAGTTTTCTACATGAGCAGCAAAAATGTAGTGTGCGATAAACTTCTTTTCCTTTCAGCCTTTTGTGGGAGGTGTCAGTGTTAAGAAATTTCATAAAGGTTTGAAATTATATGAAAAATTTGTTGTAAGTCTCATTCTCAAATACTGTATGAACATAGTTTGTGAAATTTGCATGCCGTGAGTTACACTGCCAAACATATGCAGATATTTCAGACACACCACTGCTCAAAATCGACCCGAATAGTCCTCAGGAGGTGGCATAAAGGGCATCAATGAAATCATACCTTGCCTTGTAGCATTGAGTTCCACATATTTTACAGTCGAAATAACAGTTTGCTGTGTGATAAGCAACAGGATGATGTTATTGATGATGTGCGACTTTTCTGACAGTCCCTGGATGATTCAGCCCTTCTCTAAGGACATCATGGTCATGTAATGCCACTGAACATGATGTGACCCCTTTGAAATACACCCTGACCCCAATTTTTACCCTTATTACTTGTGGAACGACTAGGCACCATTCAACAAAATGTAATTGTGATCCGAAGCAGCAAACTGTGTTAAATGCTTTTTCTGTTCTCCTATTTTGCATCCTCCTGCGGGGAATGCAACATTGGCACGTGCATGAATAAAATGGGCAGAGTCCCTCTAAGACCCCAGTTTGGCAAAATCCTTGGTGCCACCTGCACATCTTTGTTGATCACTTTTTATCTGTACAGAGACATCAACGCCCATTCAGCTGTGTGGTGCTACGCTGCTTCTCTAATGCCTGCTTGTGGGCATGTGGAATGTAAGAGGTGTTGAAGGGGTTGCTTGCCCTGCTACATTTACAATGACGTGAGTTTAGAAACATCTACCTGTTCCAAACATTGTTTCTAAGTCTGTCTGCAACTTTGTTTGTTATTTGTGTCTCCATTCACACTAGTGGCAAACATTTCCGTTCGTGCATTTGCATCATCTGCAACACTGGATCCGGAGGAAAATATTTCACTTTGCATATTGCACTGTGTGGCCACTACATTCATTGAAGATGATGAATTAATGATAAGTAATCATCACTAATACTCAACAAGGATATAGTCATCATGTTGGATGAAAAATATACTGTAGTAAATGTGGCGGAAATGATATGCTGCATGAACTGAATGTGGAAGAAGACACTCTTTTTGTAATATCAGTAGGTTGTCACAGTCTGATTATAGAATTCTTACGTACTTGATAGAGCCATTTGCTTCAAAGAAAGACACAAGATTTCTGAAAAGCAATTCCTACGAACTGGCGACTTGCTGTTAGTCTTCGGTTTTGTCGACAAGAAATTCCTTTCAGAACCTTGCAAGTTTATTTCAGATTTTGAAACCAGCTATATCTCAGACAGTTCCTGCAGTCTGTGAACAACAGTTGAATAATTATGTAAAGTCAATTGAGTTATGTAAATAACGTAGAATTATTTGTTATATTGTGTACTGAAATACTGATCATACATTAATACATAAAATCAAATCATCTTCATCTACCACCATTTCTACAGCAATGACACAACTGGTGCTAGTTGCATGTGACAGGAGACTCTGCAGTTGTTGTCAGTTCCCCTTCCTTGTCCATTGTCACTGATGAAACTACTGTTCGCTTACATAAATTCAGTGTCAGAAAATTTTGGAAATTTGTGGTAAGGACTATGGGACCAAACTGCTGAGGTCATTGGTCCCTAGGCTTACACACTAATTAATCTAACTTAACTTAACTTATGCTAAGGACAACAACAACAACAACACACACACACACACACACACACACACACACACACACACACACACGAGGGAGGACTTGAACCTCCAACGGGGGGAACCGCAAGAACCGTGCCAAGATGCCTCAGACCATGTGGCTTCCCCCTTGGCAATTCAGTGTTGCCTCAAAAGATACCTCCGTACTATGTTAGCAGAGATTTCAGTTTATTTTCTATATCACTGCTGCTGGTTTTAAGCACAGCGGTGATTTTCTGGCTGGTGTCCTGTTTTAACTTGGAATTTATGTAGTTTTCACTTCACCCATCCAAGTACTCCGCTGTCTCGTAGAGTGAGATAAAATATCTATTGTCCTGAAGTAGCAATTAATATTTGAACTTATCATTCTCTGTAAGGCAAATTTCTTGGTGTCCACCTGGACAAAAGTCTTTGTTAGGTAAACCACTTTAATTTTTGGTGACAGAAACTCCACAGTAGCTTGTACTTGATAACCCACCTATCAAAAATAGTTCTAAGTCAAACCTTAAAAGTTGTATGATCTGAAAAAATTTATCCACTGCTTAATTTGGTACTGAATTACAGGGCTGTGTGGCAGACCTGCATCTGAATAGAATATTTATATTACAGAAGAGAGTAATTAGGTTAATGCATAAACTGAGGCCCTGAGAGTACTGCCATGAAAGCTTTGTCCAACATAAATATTTAACAATGTATTGCTTATATTTGTATAGACTTATTATGTTTTTGTGAAAATAAACACAAAGTATAGAAGTACAGTCATACGTGTAATTATGATACCAGAACTAAAGGTAACTACTTCAGGCAGAGGACAAAATTAGAAATGACTGGTTCTCATATTAATGGGCCGACTTGGTTCAACAAGCTACCATGTACTATGAAAACATATTAAGTAGAGCTGTTCTGCATTGAGTTAAAAGATTTCCTAGTAAGTAAGTGTTTGTGTTCACTCAGTGAGTTCTAAGCTACATGTCCTCTGTTTTTACATATAATATCTTTAGAACATTAAGATGAATATCTGTGCCACTACTATACATAAGTGTTATTTGTGTTAATTTATTACTCGGCCTATGTATGAAATTTGCAAAAGCTGTCAGCTTGATGGCTACATGCAAAAGGATATAAATAAATAAAGCAGTATTAAGCAAAGAAGAGAGGAAGGAGTATGTAATGGGATTATACAAGGAAAATTAATTTGAAGGTAATGTTACAGAAGGGTTGAGGACATAGATGAAGATGAGATAGAATATATTATACCATGAGAAGAATTTGACAGAGCACTGAAAGACCTAAGTCGAAATAAGCCACTGGAGTAGATGACATTCCCTCACAAATACTGACGTCCTTGGGAGAGCCAGCCAAAACAAAACTATTCCACCTGGTGTGCAAGATTTACGAGACAGGCAAAATAGTATCAGACTACAAGAAGAATGTAATAATTCCAATTACAAAGAAAACAGATGTGAATATTACCAAACTATCAGTTTAATAAGCTGTGGTTGTGAAATATTAACACAAATTATTTATAGAAGCATGGAAAAATTGATAGAAGCTGACCTCAGGGGATTCCAGAGAAATGTAGAAACATGTAAGGCAATACTGACCCTACAGCTTCTCTTAAAGGATAGGCCAAAGAGAGGCAAACATATTTTATAGCATTTGTAGACTTAGAGAAAGGTTTGGACAATGTTGACTGGAATACACTCCTTGAAATTCTGAAGGTGGTGGGGATAAAATAGAGGGAGTGCAAGGCTATTTAGGGGACTGATGACATCAGATGTTAAGTCCCATAGTCCTCAGAGCCGTCTGAACCATTTTGAAAGGCTATTTAGAACTTGTACAGAAACCAAACGGCCATTACAAGAGTCAACAGGCATGAAAGGGAAGCAGTGGTTGAGAAGGGAATGAGGCAGGGTCATAGCCTGTCGCCAATGTTATTCAATCTTACATTGAACCGGCAGTAAAGGAAACCAAAGAAAAATTTGGAGAAGGAATTAAAGTTCAAGGAGGAGAAATGAATTCCGGCAGAGGTGGCAAAGGGATTCAGAGAGCAGTTGAATGGAATGGACAGGTTCTTGAAAGGGGAATACAAGGTGAACATCAACAAAAGCAGAACAAGGCTAATGGAATGTAATCAAATTAAATCAAGCAATGCTGAGGGAATTTTATTAGGAAACGAAACACCAAATGTAGTACATGAATTTTGGTATTTGGGCAGTAAGATATATGATAATTGCTGAATTAGAGAGGATATAAAATGTAGACAGGCCACAGCAAGAAAAGCATTTCTGAAGAAAAGAAATTTGTTATACTGAATATTGATTTAAGTGTTAGGAAGTCTTTTATGAAGGTATTTGTCTGGAGTGTAGCCATGAATGAAAGTGAAACATGGGTGATCAACAGTTTAGATAAAAAGAGAATAGAAGCTTTCAAACTGTGGTGGCATAGAAGAACACTGGAGATTAGATGGGTCGATCATGTAACTAGTGAGGAGGTACTGAATAGATTTGGGGAGACGAGGAATTTGTGGCAAGACTTGACTAAAAAAAGGGATTGTTCGACAGGGCACTTTGAGACATCAAGGGATCACCAATTTAGTGTTGGAAGGAACTGTGAGGGGGAGCAAAAAATTGTAGGAGGAGACCATGAGGCAAATACATTAAGCTGTTTCAAAACAACATGGCTTGCAGCAGTTATTCAGAGATGGAGAGGATTGCACAGGATAGTGTAGCACAGAGAGCTACATCAAACCAGTCTTTGGGCTGAAGATCGCAATCACAACAACAACAAAATGAGAATTGTGATGTCATCAGCAAAGAGAAAGGTTCTCTTGGTAGGTAAGTTTAAGGGACGTTCATTTGTGTGAAGCAAGAACAATAAAGGGCCTAAGACTGATCTTTGTGGAACCCCATTTTTATGGATTGTATAGATGCAAGTACAGTACTGGCAATTTCCTGATATGATTTACTCAAATATGTTGTTCTCAGTCTTTAAGATAATGTTTAAACCAGTCAGAGCCAGTTCCCCTTGTCCCGTACAGGAATAAATCTTTTGCAGCAAGATGTTGACATTAACTGTGTTGAAGGACTTTCTAAGGCCACAAAAATACCTGTTGTTGGTAGCTTCTTGTCAATAAGACTAATTGTAAGTGTAAAATTTAGTTCTCTTTCCTTGGGAGCCAAACTTTGCAAGAGACAGAACGTTTATGTATTTAATCTGATCTCATGGTGCATTCAGATATCCTGCTGAATACTAAGAGTACTGCAGTTGCTATGTAATTGCTAATATCTTCTCTGCTCCCCTTTTTGTGTCTTGATATGAACTGTGGTATTTTAAATTTAGTTGGAAATGTGGTACTTAGGAATAATGAGTTTATTATGTGGGATTTTGATTTACTAATAAGCTTGCTGCATTTATGGAAGAGGAGGTGCAGAAGTGTACCTGGTCATGTAGATGACATTTTCTGTATTTTAGACAGAGAAAATTTTTCTGTCTCTATGTCTGATGTCAGTGGTAAGAACAATGAGTCAGTGCAGATATTTGAGACCAGTTCTGGAGGTGATCTGTGAGATTTTCAAGTGTTTCTGTAAAGTATGTTAATTTACTGTAGGTTAATGTTGCTTCTACCTGTGTATGTATTAATAATTTTTCATGTGCAGTTACTTTTGTTTTATGATGATTCGAGCAGGTAATCATTTGCAGCATTTTGGTGGCTGCACTAACTATATTTCTACAGATCTTTTTATATGTAGTAATGTACTTCATTCTTTACTATTGCCAAATTTGGTTTTCTGAGGGATCAAAGCTCTCTCTTTCTTCTAGATGATGTAATGAAAGCTGTGGTGATCCATTTTGAGGGTTTCCTTATTTTTGAGGGAAGTGGCGGTTAAAGTGACAGCTTATAAAGTTGCTATCTACAGTTTGGTGCTGGTATACAGTCTCCCTATGTTCTGTCATGGAAACAGTACTGGTTGAAGAAAATCCGTTTGTTATGTAACAAGTACAGCAAGGAAGACAGTACTGAGAAAATGTCAGTGCTCTCTTTGACGTGAGATGGCTTCAGATGGGGAAGCATGCTGATGTCAGTAGTAGACCAGTGGATGGTAAGCATGTGGCATGTTTCCTCAGGCAATGGTGGCAACCAGTGAATGATACTAGATACTGTCAGCATACTGTAGCCCTGAATAAGGAACAGAGTGCAGTGACTTGTGGCAGACAGTGCAGAGCACCCTTGGTGCAGCTGGCCCATACCCACTGCCCAGCATGGAATGTACTGGGCCAGGCAGGATAAAACCATGACCCCCAGAATGGATGATGGCAGTAGTGTGTGCCTGCACTGGGTGATGGTGAACAGTGACAGCACATGCTCTCTCAGGCAGCGATGGCTGAGATGTTAGATGGCTGAGACTTGAATGCTGGTCCATTAGGCAGGCGTCCGGCAGCAAATGATAATCACTGGGAGAGTAACCTGATGGTGGTCAGATTTAGCACAGGCTGTGACCTTGGCTATTGAAGACAGCATCTGGCAGTGGCAGCTCACTGATGCATCTTGGCTCAAAGACTAGCCTGGACCTCCTCTAGTGTCTAGCCACTGTTGATGGCCGAGACTGGCCTTGTATATGGAAGCTGGTCTGCTGTCTTTCCTGAAATGATAGCAGTTTTGCTTTTCAAGTCGAAGCACAAGTCCTGATTGTTGAGAAGCATGACATTGTTGCTCCATTTTTCCCATCATATCAGCAACTCCACAGTCCTGGTGATATTGTAGTAGTGCTGCAAGTTCTCCTATCAGGAGCTCCAGGCAGTGACTTCTGCAACATCAGTGTGATGAATGCATGTTCTTGCACCTGCAGCTAGTTAGTGAGTCTTGTTGCAGCATCATCTTTATGATGATGTTTTGCTGAGTTGGTCACAAGAGTGTTCCTCTTTGTTTGGTGGAAACATGGTGTGACATATGTCTTTTTCATTGCTGAGGGAGCTACATATGCATATGTTAAATGGTATGCTAGTGATATTGTCTTTCATATATGCTTCTCCCTGTATACTTGAAAACTGAAACACTGGTCTATACTGTGATAACACAACACATTCTATTTCAGAAGACCTCATGTAGTGCTCAGTATGGCATAATATTAATAGATCTGACAAGTCACTGTTACTGCCAGCTATGATATCTATTTCACTAAGTTTATTCTTGAGCTCTTGTACATCATAAAAGTAAATTTTTTGGACACAGCTGTTAGAAATAAATGCATATTGGTGACAGACTTTTGATACTATCTTATTCGCTAGTACTGACTCATGAAATTTGCTGGGAATATTTTAAAGGGCTTGTATCTTGTTTGCAGAAGGTAAAGTCTACTATTTTTTTTTTTTCAAGGGGGGGGGGGGGGAGGATTTGAAGCTGCTGCTAGAATCTCTGTGACTGGTGGTGCCACTGTTAGTTTTGATGCTGATGGCAGCAGCTCTGCTGATGTAACTAATGATGATTCAGCTGCTACCACTGACATTGGTTCTAAACTTGTTGATGCACTTGCTGTTGTTACTAGTGAGGATGCTGATGCTTCTACTTTCCTCTTCGTTTGTCTCATTTTTCCTGCATTTGACACAAAGGGATTCAAAGTGATTGTGTCAAGCTGTCTTAGTGTTAAAAATTTGTTCCCAAGGCTGTTTAAATGAAGACCATGTGTAAAATGGAATCTTCAACAAATATAAGTGGTATCCAAAATATTTGCATTTGGAAACTATTTTCATATATTTAAGAGTTTTCCTTTACAGCACTAATCCATTTGTTGTCATATGATTAAGATGGTAGGTCATACACATTAACATATATAATGTAAACCACCCCAGACTAGAACAACTGAACCAGACCGTTCATCAGGGCTTTGATTACCTATCATCATGCCCTTTGATTATCTTCGTCATACCCTACCAAAGATCCTTTCCATCCCTCCTAAAGTGATGTTCTGTTGCCCATCCAACTTCCACAATGTCCTATTCCACCCTTATGCCACTCAAAATCCCAACCCTCTAACACAGGGATGATATCCCTGTGGAAGACCCAGGCGAAAAACCTGCCCAATCCAGCCACACAGCCCTTCCTATTCCAGCTTATCCAACCCCATCAGAAGCTGGACCACTTGAAAAAGCAGTCATGTCATATGTCAGCTCTTTTGCAACCATTGCACATCTTTTTATATCGGTATGACTACCAACTGACTGTCTACCAGGATGAATGGCCACCACGGTACTGTGGCCAGGAGCAAAGAAGACTGCTCTGAGACACAACATGCAGCTGAACACAACAAGCTTGATTTCAGTGGTTGCTTCACAACCTGGGCCATCTGCATCCTTCCCTCCACCACCAGCTTTTCTGAACTGTACAGATGGGAGTTATTCTTAAAACACTTTCTACACTCCTGAAATTATCCTGGCTTCAACCTACAGTAACCTACTGTCTCCACACCATCCACCCAACAGTTTCCACTCCCTCTCTCCTGTCATCTCCTTGCTATTCACATCCCCCACCCTCATTGTGTGCCACCCTCATTGTGTGCCACCCTTTGCCAACACACACACCTGTCTTCCTCTTCTGTGTCCTCCCCCGCCCCCTTTCCCTCCCCATCGCCTCCATTGTCCACATTCTCCTGATAATGTGCCTGGCATTCTTTATGCCTCCATCTAGGCTCTGCAAGCTCTGCCAGAAAGTGTTCTTCTCTCTCCCTACCCATACTCTGCTATCCCTTCCCCTTACCCACCCTCTGTGTTTCTGCCTTCGTTCCTTGTGACAGTTGCATTCTGTTCCCAGCTGCCAGAGATGCAGTCGTGTGTCTGAAGCATGCTTGCTTGTGTGAATGAATGTGTTTGTGTTTTCTTTTCTGAAGAACGCTTTGTCTGAAAGCTAAATAGTAACAGTCTTCTCATTGTGTCTGTCGGTAACTTGATGTGTCGTCCTAATGGTGAGTAGCAGTCTATCACTTTCCTCATATTGTTGATATTCCAACATGGAGTTCCCATTGTTTGATTTCGCCTAATGGTTTTTCTTCCATCCCACAACCCTGTGATGTTTTCCTTTCTTACTATTCTCTACAGCTTTACCCATCTCAACATCTTTCTCTTCTTTCCTGTGTTTTTTCATCACATTTCAAACCCCACATGATCTGATTTCCAAGTCACATGGTATCAATGACCTTCTCCATGCACAACATGATTGTTGGTGCAGCTTTTCATGCTCCAAATTCTTCCCACTGATAGTTGTTATTATTCCTATTGATCACATTTCCTCCTTCATCCTTGCATATTTTCATGTTTTATTTTCTACTCCTACCTCATACACATACCACACAAACTTGTAAACCTCAGCCTAACCAGATGCCCTCCCTCTCTCGTTCCTCATTCCAATATGCCCATGCTCCCATACCTCAACTACTCCTTTTCTCCCAAGTTTTTTAACATTATGTATTGGTGCTTATTCTTATGGTGTTTAACCATTTTTCAAATTTTTATGTATTTTTAAGTATTTGTGCTTGTTTTTGAGTGTCTTTGTGTATTTTTACATGTCTTTTCTGTTATTCAGGTTCCCTGACAACCACCTAACACCTTCATTTGCCCATTACTGCATCATTCCCATTTCCCCAATGCCATCCCTGCATAGTGAACCCATGCTCCATCTATCTGCACCAGTGTCCCTTTGCCTGGCTAAAACATGATCCCACATTTTGTTCCTTAAATTCTGCCTAAACAATGGACTCCCCCCCCCCTCTCAAATGTCCTAACCATAAAAATTCCCTTCTCTGGAACTCACTCCTCCTTTCACATTAACAATGTCTTTTTCAGACTCTGCCAGACCCTGACCCTCACAAAACTGGTAGCACAAAAAACAAATTTCTATGGCACAGGCATCATACAACAACCTCTGGTCCCTCAGCATGATACTGTCACTGTGCAATCCCTATCACATACTTTACATCTCTTAAAGTGAATCCCTTGCTTTTCAGCACCTGGAGGATCATTCCAAACATCACCTGTGTAAGTTATCCAACCTGCTGACATCCTACTGCTGCCTTGGGGCACCACCATCCATCCCCTATCCTAGCCACATTGTTTCTCTTCATTAACCCCTCATAGCACCAAGACCATGCCTAGCTGACCTGTTCAACTTGCTACATCTTCCAAAGCTCTCACCCTCAGGGGCTCAGCAGCATTGATTAGCTGAGTGCAGGCTTGGCGACCCTGTGTTTCCTCAGCTGGGGACTGGTAGACACTGCCAATCTCCTGTTACCATAAGCCCTGGGCATGCTTCAGTGCCCTCTGTATGGTGTGGTGATGGTATGTTGCATGTCTCAAGGAACAGGGATCTTGGCTTGACCGCCTGGATCACAAGGACGGGATAAACCTCTATAAAAAAAACCTCAATCTCAAGGTGTGGTGTATCTCGGGTAATGAGCTCACTGATCGTTTGGCTGGGGGAGCAGTCACTTACCCCCCGTTTTCTGTAACCCCTCATGCAGCGGATTTACGGCTTCATATCAAATCCCACTTTGCACAGTCATGGGCCAATTCTTGGGAGGCTACTCCCCTGTCTAATAAACTTCGTGCGATTAAGGTGACACCAGGCCCGTGGCGTTCTTCCTTTCGCCTCTCCCGAGAGGACTCGACCACACTGTGTCGTCTCCGCATTGGCCATACCAGGCTGACCCATGGTTTTCTTTTGCGTGATGAGCCACCCCCACTTTGTGGTTGTGGAGCCTTCCAGTCAGTAGCCCACATTTTGGTTGAATGTCCCCTTCTTTTGGCTCTGCGTGCTAAATACAGACTCCCCCACACTTTACCTTTGATATTGGGTGACGATTCCTGGATGGTCTCTCTGGTTCTCGGTTTCCTCCGGGAAAGTGTTTTTTATTCTCAGTTTTAAGGTTTTTAATCTCTCTCTAGTGTTGGGGCAGGGCGGTGAGTGTTTGGGTGTCTCCCACTGTACGCCGTGTTCGGAGATTCCCGATTCACCTCCCTGACCAAGATCCTCTTTTCTTCCCCTTTTACTCTGTTTTTACCCTTTTTTTTAAGGATTGGTTAGTCTCCTTTTCCCATATGTACTTTTACATTCTAGCGGTTGCACCTTTTAAGTCACAGGTGGTCTTGCCTATGCTGCTTCAGCGCAGCATTGGGTTCGTTTTCTTGCTGACTTCCCTCATTTTGTTTTTACCATTGACAACATGACTGCCCTTTTACGTTTTAAGCTTTTTCCCTTTTATTGTTCTGACTTTCTTGAGATGTCCCATTAGCGGAATGGACCATATTTGAAACAACGGACTGATGACCTTGCTGTTTGGTCCCTTAAACCTCAAACAACCAACCAACCATCCAGAGGTTTTCCGGTAATTGCAGCTGTTTACCGATAGCAGCAGATCTGAAACAAGGGTGCCTCCAAACAACATCCAGAGACATTGCTCAGATGCTGGCCGAACATTTTGCACTAACTACTGCCAATGCAAGTCTGGATATGGAGTTTTGTCGCTATCATACGACTGTAGAGAGGGAAAAGTTGGATTCCAGGTCCAACAGTTCTGAAGCCTACAACTCCCCTTTCTCCATGTGGGAGCTCGAATCAGCACTGACTGAGGTCTGTGACACTGTGCCCGATCACAACCAAATCCGGTACTGCATGCTTCGACATTTGCCAGCAGCATCAAAAGAAATCCTCCTTGAATGTTTTAATCTAATATGACAGACAGGCAACTTCCCCAACTCATGGAGGGAGGCAATTCTGATTCCTATCCTCAACCCAGGAAAGAACTGCACATGTCCCAGTAGTTATCAGAGTATTGCCTTAATGAGCTGTGTAGGAAAGACCCTGGAGCAAATAGTTAACCATCATCTGGTCTGGTTGTTAGAGACAGGCAACTCCTTAGCCACTCTCAGTGAGGATCCCAAAGTTTCGGTCCACTGTCAACAATCTGACTCCTAGAGGTAGCTGTTCAGCAGGCTTTTCTCCATAAGCATTACTGTATCTGCATATTCTTCATTATAAGTAAGGCATATGATACTACTTGTAGACACTGTATTCTCGCACAACTGCATCATTGGAGCTTTCGTGGCCACCTCCCCACCTTCATACAGTCTTTCCTATCTCAGCTGTTTTTTAGGACCCAAGTTGGCGACATGTTGTCTGATCTATTTGAGCAGGAGAATGGTGTTCCTCAGGGCAGTGTTTTTGTTCCTCCTTCAGTATTGCAATGGCGAGCCGTCAATTGAAACTTACAGTGGAGAGGTTAGGGGACTGGGCTGCAAAGATGGGATTCCAGTTTTCGGCAGATAAGTGTGTGTGTGTGTGTTCATTTTAATCATTCTCATCGTCTTTTTAATTTGCATGCCTTGAGTGTGGGGGACACCATCCTACATTTTAGAGGCACAATGCAGTTTCTGGGCCTCATTTTTGACTCCTGATTGTCGTGGTTACCACACCTGAGAGACCTGAAAACCAGAACCGTGAAGGCACTAAACATCACCAAGTGCATCAGCCACAGGTGTTGGAGAGCAGACAGTGTGTGTCTCCTTCAGTTTTATTGGGCTTTTGTGCATTCCCGGCTTGACTATGGTTGCACAGTGTGTGGGTCAGCGAGGCCCTCTGACGCTGTCCGTCATGAGGGGATTTGGCTGGCCACAGGTGCTTATCGGACCAGTCCCATACCTAGCATCTGCGCTGAGGTGGGGGAACCGCCACTTACCACCCAGCACCAGCTCCTCATGGTACATCAGGCGTGTAAGTTCCTTGCAGCTCCACCTTCACCCGCACACCATACTGTTGCTCGTCCACCTCTGGAACGATTGTTTTCCAACCGTCCACAAGCCAAGTTGCCATTTGGGATCCACCTGCAGTGTGTGCTGTAATCACTCAGTGTGGAGCCAGTACAACCCCAAATCCAGGGTTTTAACCGTCTGCTGCCCTGGTTACTGGAGAGGCCCAGAGTGATTTTAGATTTGGTGCAGTAAGGGGAGATAGCACTCCTACTTCCGTTTTTAATGCGATATTCTCTGGTATTTTATCTGAGTATCATGAACATGTAGCTGTTTTTACGGATGGGTCTAAGCAGGGGATTCTGTTGGTTGCTGTGTTGTTTTCCCAGATTGTGTCATCTAGGTCTGACTGCCTCCAAAATTTACTGTCTTCGGTCCAGAATTATATGCAAGCTTGCAAGCACTGGAGCAGATGAGACATTCTTGCAGTGTTAAATTTCTTGTCTGCTCAGATTCTCTGAGCGCCCTTTACTCTCTCCAACATTTGTACCCACCAGATACGGTAACCCAGAATATCCAGGATGCCCTCCTATAACTACAATGATGGGGAAGGAGGTATCTTTCTGCTGGGTACCTGGGCACATTGGGACTGTGAGGAATGAAAGGGCAGATCGAGCAGCCAAGGAGGTGTGTCGTGATCCTCTAGTATTTTGGTGTGCTATCCCCCTGCATGCTATCATCTCGCAGTTAAGGTACAAAGTCATGTCTCAATGGGAAGACAAGTGTCTGGCAGTGACTGATAATGAGCTCCATGGCATCAAGCCTGCAACTCAGCTGTGGAGTACATCGGAGAGACGAGGTCCTTCTTGTTGTGATTCTTGAGTTTCCCCCGGCGTATTTGATAGTCAAAATATCCACGGGTGTGCTGCCGGTCTATAGTGTCCAACGGGCACAATATTTCGGCAATCATACATGTCGCCATCATCAGGTGAACTGACGGACTGAGCTCCTGTGAACATGCCGGCACGGAGATCCGTACGCTATGGCTGCCCAGAGGGAACTGGGTTCGGTCGCGGCGGCGCGCTCCCTCCGCCGTCCGCACCACGGTCGCGCAGTGGAACAGATTGCGACGGCGTCTGAGATGACGTCGGTGTGATGGCTCTGTCCGCCGTGGTCGTCACAACTATACGTTTTCTCGATTTACTCTTGATTAACCCAATCGCTGGAACTGTACATCAAATATATGGGAATAAAATTGTGCAGTCATCTTCCAATACTAATGAAGAATACCATAGAGCTAAAGGATTTCAGAAAAAATTGAGATCACTCCTAATAAAGCTCTGCTTTTAAAGCAAATGATAATTCTTAGACTCTGTCTTGACACAGTAAGCAGCATGTGACAAAGCAGGTTGACTCTGACCATCCATCCTACTATGTCTGCACTCCTGTTTCATACATTAATGTCTATATGAAGTTTTCACTAATTTTCTTTTCACTATTCCAGTGTTGCAATTCCTACATTAATCATATGTTATGAAACTTACTAAGATTGTAGAAAAAAATCCCCACACAAAACTTGATTATCCAGATAATTCAGTCTGTTATTGTGATTGCAATGCACTATTTAGTTTCACCAGAAATGAAGGCCAACAGAAGTTACTAGAATTATAAAATTTCCTTGCCATACGGAAAATCTTATGAGTTAAGACGTAAGTTCAGAAGGAAAGACCAACTCCAAATTTAAGACCTATTTTTCATCTTTTCTGTAAAGTATTTACATTAACTCAAACTTAATCACTTTAAAAGATACTGTTAATTAAAGATTTCATCTGGCCAACTTTCAGTGCCAATTATAGGCAAACTACTGTGTGTCCAGGATCTGTAGATATCGCCTGACTTTCCTGACTCTATTGACACCTTTATTACTGAGCAAGGTTCCTTAATTAAAAATTAATAAATTTTAACATACAAGATGGATCCTATGGTCATAAATCTGGGATCCCCATTGTGAGGCTTGAAGTAGTACTGCATACTTCAATAGATACTGCTCATGAGAAATAAAATACAAACAAAATATAATGACAAAATCAATGGCAATAAGAGTTTAACTTTGTGATCTATAGAATTTGCAAACTATTATAAGTTAACAAAGTTCAGTGATATCCTCTTTATAAGGCCAACATTTACACCATTCCAGTCAGTTTGTGCTCTCAGTAATTCTGTTCATTCTGGTCTTAATCTTCATGTGGTATAGGTTCAGGTTAGCTAGTCAGTATTTTAGTCCAGTCATGGAAACCGTTTGTGTTGCCTCACCATTTGTTTAATTGAAGCTGATAAGATATATTTTATGATTATGAGCAATAGACATCAAAATGTGTTTTTTAGGTAATTTGTATTATCTTTGTGGCTACAGTAGTAGTTCCATTATGATTTTTATTTAATTGCATGTGAAGCAACTTTTGATCACTTCATCTGTACTGTGTGCTCTTTTATTTTCTGACATAATTTTTAAGCTCTGCATATGTCTGTGCTAACTAATTGCTTGTAAACTTTGTTAGAGACTGTAAGAGACCTGGTCACCACTGACAGGATCTTAAAGACATGATTAAAGATTGGTTGAGATACAATTTTGAACTTGGGGAAAAAAAAAAGAAGAAGAAGCTTCTCACTATTAATTTTAACAATAGATCCTATAGCAGCAATTTAAGGTGGCAATCCACAACAAAAGCTTATTTCATAGCAGGTGGGTTTAGTTATGTGACAGACAGCATGCCTGGGCAGCAAGAGCCCTATGTCTAAGTGATTTTATCCACCTAAAGTTATGTATGTCAGTGTGTGTAAATGGTCAAATGAGTATAAATTTTCTGGTTTTAAATCTTTGCAGCTGTAACCTACCTGAATGATGCGATAATGATACTGTCTGCAGAGTTCAAATATTCCTTAGTTATATGTGTGTGTTTATGTTCTTCCTTAAATACATATTAATTATTTATTTTTTTAACTCTTAATTTGCAAGAACTCTCAGATCAGATTAAAACCCATTATGTAAAGCAGTGTATCTGAAAACATATATTTTTTAAAAAAATGTGTTGTATTTTTCTGAACTCTTCAGTATGTAGATAATATTCTTCTCTGGTGTGCAGCCGGATCATAACATCATCTTGACACAATATTTCAGCAGTCCAACTGGCCGCCATCTTCAGGTGAGAGTGCTGGTACATGATCTCGCCGGAACTGACTTCTCAGTGCAAGCGGCATCCCGTATATAAGCCGCAGAAGGCCCACAATGTGTGCGCGAAGAGGTGCCGTAACGGCCCTCTAGTACAAGCAAACATACCACGCCGCCGTTGCCTGTTTCCACCACTGGCGGCGTGGTATGTTTGTATGATGGTATGACATCCATGCTGTCATTTGACAAGCCATAACATGAGTGAACAGTATAGGTATTGAGTAAAGAGACTGTGTGGTGCTGTTAGTGAAACTGTTTTATGTGGACAGCAGCAGTTACAGTGCTACACTGTGTGAGAGTTGCAGACTGAAAGGACTGAGAAGGGACCCGATGTCATTAAATGGTTTAAAGATGATGACAATGAAATTCAAAAATATGGGTAAGCTTGGCGTGGCACCTGGAAGAGGAAGATGTCATATCCCAGTGGAAGTTATTGATGAGGTTACTGTTGCTGTTAACTGGCCATGCAGCACATGGCCTGGGTAGTGCTGGTACTCATGCACTGTCACTGTCCATCCCATCACCAACCGTATGGAACATTTTGTGATCTGTTTCACGCTGGTACCTGTACAAGATCTGGATTGTGCAGCAACTGAAATTGCAAGACCTGCAGCAACATTCTGAATTTACTCTTTGGTTTCTGATGTGGATCAAAGTAGACGACATGTGGCTGGGCAAAAGTATGTGGAGTGATGAGACACATTTTACACCAAAGGGTGTGGTGAAAACACAGAATTAACAAATTTGCTGCACTGTCAAACCAAGCATAGTGCATGAAGAGCCATTGCACTTGCCACATGTGACCGTGTTGTGTGTATTCATTAGTACCTTTATTCTCAATACCTCCTTCTTTAAAGACAATACACCCAGAGGGCCTGTCAGGTATACTGTGACATCTGCACATCATCGAGACCTCCTTATGCAGCATGTAATTCCTGCTTTGGAATAACACAGCTGCGCAGAAACAACTTTTTTCATGCAAGATTAGGCAACACCTCATGTCACTTGCCCAGTGAGAGATCTGCTTAATGCAACTACCACAAACATGTTCTCCCCACAAATGTTCTAAATGCATGGCCTGCAACACTGCCTGATCTGAATCCATGTGATTTTTTTAGTCTGGTGATATCTAAAAGAATGTCTTTACTGGAGACACATTTGGTCTCTATCTGATCTGTAGGCGCGTATACAGGAACACTTTGCTCAGTTCCCACCAGAACTGCTATGAGCAACTGTGGATCATTGTTTTATAGACACAGCATCTCATCAACATCTCTGGTGCCCATATTGAACAAATTATGTAAGTGGTTGGTAATAATAAAATCACCATTATGTCTTTCTCATTTGTTTTACCTATTCTGCCCATGTACAGTTCCTAATTCATTTCACCTGGAAACATGCATTGCTCTCTTGACAGCCAAATGCTTTTTGTTCAGCATCTATCCACATATAGCCCTATTCTTTATTTTACACATATTATGCTGCAGTCTTTGTTTATCCAGAAGTTTCTTTACACTGATTGTGTATCATGGAGGTTCCCTCCCATTATGAACGGTTTTGCTGGGTACATATCTATCCAGTGCATGGTCAACTAGTCTTTTTAACTTGAGCCATAGTTCCTCTACATGCTCCTGCCATGAGCTGAAATTTTTGGGTTCCTCATTGAGATATGACACTGTTGACTTTGTATATAGTTTATGGAACACATAATTCTTTCTGCTTTTTTTAGTTGCCCTTTGTACTTTGGTAATCATTGTTGCCATGACCGTGTCATGGTCAGTGATACCAGTTTTATTGTGGACATCCTCAAAGACGTAAGGTCTGTTTGTCGCCATTGTATCCAATATATTTCCATCACAAGTAGGGTTCCAAACTATATGTTCTTCATAGTTTTCAGAGAAGGCATTTAGTAATGTTTCACAGAATGTCTTATCATGACCGCTACAAACAAAACTGTAACTTTCTCAATTGATAGGTAGATGATTAAAGTCTCCACTGATGATTACAATATTACTATTTTATGCCCACTCCTGATATTAAGTCGTGCCCAAACAATCTTGTTTGTAGCGTCAACTTCTATCTAGTGGATTTGAGGTTCTTGTCTACTATGACGAATACACTACCTCCATTTCCCATTAGCCTAACCTTTCGATATACACTAAGTTTTCTCCAAAAGTCTCACTGCTATCAATTTCAGGTTTCAACCAGCTTTTTGGTACCTAGAATTATGTGGGCTTTGCTGCTTTTCAATTGCGCTTCGAAGTCTGGTACTTTGTTGTGAATGCACTGGCATTTAACCACTGGGATTTTAATACTCTCACCAGTGGGAGGCATTTCTTTTGATCTTTCAATGATACTTCTGGCTTTTCCAACAGATATCGTTATATGGGTTGAATTGGGGGGGGGGTCACCTAATCTGAAAAACCCTTCTGTGCACCACACACGCAGCCTCTGGTGTATAGTGCACATCAACCCTATGCTGCATATCCAGGAAGTCGCAGCCTAGCTTGTAACATAACCTTCGAAGTCTCTGGTTCAGCCCTTCCACTAGGCTCCGAACCAAAGGTCAACGATCTATTCTGGGAACAACTCCGCAGATTGTGAGCTTCGTTGAGGCTCCATACGCAAAGCTGGTCTTCTCAGCCTTCTCTGCCAGTCGCTGGAATAACCCAAATATAAGCTCGGGAGCCCAGACGAGAGGCCTCAATTGTGCCACAGTCTGCAGTTGTTTGCACCCTGTTCCCTCTGTGGCTGCCGTTCGTGTGCACTATGCAGTGGACGCGTACCAATGCCGTTACATGTTTTAGTCGGACTCGTGCAGTCATATAGCATCGCCTAACTTGTTCGACGAATACCGCTCCAGTGAACTCTCGTCTCTCAGCCTCAAGGACCATAAAAAATTCAATACAGTACACGTTGCGAACATCGATAGTAAAGCAGTAGCAGCAAACAATATTGTGAACATTGTTTCACACCCAGTGTAGATGTGGCTTTAGGTTTGCTGTACAGACAGATCGTTGCGTTTGGACCGGCATTTATGTGTCGGAATATTTACTTGAACACAAAAAATGACGAATACTTGAATTTTAATTTTATTTGATATAATGCGTATAACTTTTAATTTTTTGCAATTTGTGTAGAAAATAAATACCATGGTAAAATACGTAATCTACATTGTTGTAGTCAATGAAAAATCTCCCAATCATATCGTGAGTCGATTTCTGTAATTGTAACTGGGATCAGAGACAATTCACTCGTTTGTATATGTTGCTATCATCTGTGATTTAAACAGTGAAAGCGTTAGTTTTGGTTCCGAGCTTGAGGCGGTAATGTTGTGGCAGTATGGATTTTGTCAGGTTGAAATTAGGAGACGGATGCTAGGTTCAGTATAGATTTTACGTGTGTAGAACGATGGGAACATAGATATGTTTAGGCTGGCTGTGTGTTGTGTCAGGATTTACTGTTATGGGCCACGAACATTGTAATCAAAAGAATGCCTGTTTACGCTGGCATTTTTATAAAATATTTCACCGTCCCCTGTGTATCACATAAACAGTTACTTATACGTAGTGAAATATTTTGACACATTCTACAAAATGTCTCATCATGGACCTTCATATTCGCCAGCGTACGTACACGACGAGTATGATTTTGAAGATGACAACGACGATGATTTGGACGACGACAGAGAGAATGACGAGCACGATGAAAGCGATGAAGGTAATAATACGATAGCGGATGATTGACAAAACCAGTTTGTAAGGCAGCTGTCTTATACAGGACTTGATTAAAGCTTTTGTGGCAAATTAAATCTTTTTACTTTTCATAATATTTCAGTGATTTAATTTGTTGTGCAGTGACAGACCGGTAATTCCTGATCAGACTAAAGGTATCTTAAATTGTAAACTGTCTTAAAACGGTATTTGGGTTCGACCTCTGGCTTTATCAACAGTTTTGAAAATTGATTTTATTCTTCTTCAAGATTGTCAGTGAGGGTCAGCATTCATCAGTGGATGTTCATGTGTCATGCATTATTAATTTAGGTCCTGAATAACTGACGAAGCTCTTATGAATTTTAGGCATACCGGTATATTAATATAAAACTTCCATGTAGATAGTTTAAATAGATATTAAGCCTAGGAGTACCATAATATGGTATTGTATTAAAGTTTATAGAATAGCTGAAATCGTGATTTATTGTAGAGTGAAATGAACTGCTAAATTCCATGGTTGCTTTGTAGTAGAGCATTAGGCATATGTTACCCAGTCAAGACAAATAATACTGTTATTAGCAGAAGAGTGTCATATGGATTCTTAACTTACAGGTACACCCAACATTTGATATGAAAGCATGTGCCTACTGCCTAGTGTTACAGAACAATTGTAGAAAAATCTTTCTGCCTTTCTTTCTCTCTTCTTATGGTGTGAGGAAGTCAGTGCAGGAAAAGGTGAAGGCTTATACATGTGTTCTGGAAGAGAAACGTTCAAATTCCAATCCCTTTCCTTTGAGGGATGACCTTCATGTCGATTTTATTTTTTTATTGCACATCTATATAATTTCTTCTCTTTTCGAATTTGCTGTCTGCTTTTATCTCCTATGGAGTGAGGTGGCCAAGAAAGCTCACATCCAAGAAGGGAGTTCAGACTCTTTGTGGCCCTCCTGATGTAAGTTTTTTTGTGGCTTTCTCAAGTTAAGACAAATGTTGGTTGGGTCCTATGAAAAGGACACAACTAATTTATGTTCCTCTCCTTTCTTAAATCTGAGCTCCTGCTCATTCTTTAATGATGTGATTGTTGACTGGGTGCTTATCTCTAACCTCCTCACATCTCTGTTGATAGAACTACCACTCTACATGTTAAAGATACAATAGAGTTTTACAGTGGGAGATGTAAAATATCAACCAGTTCCCCATATAGGGCCTATTATATAATATTTTTAAATTGTACGCTGTAATTACCTGAAAAAGCTTCTTTTTGTGATGGAAGGCAAATATTTTAGTACTGTACCAGTGTTGTGCCTTTCTCTACATTCTTCTAACCTTTTCTAATGTTATATGTGCCCAAGTGGCAATAAACAGTCTTGATGAAACTTGGTGGATATGTAGATAGGGCAAAATAGTGCAATACATATATTTTTGTTTGTGCCCAATTTTATGTTTGGGTCAGTCCATGCCAAATCAACCTATGGTCTGGTTCTTGATGTATCAAATTTTGATAATTTGGTTGTATGAAAAATCACAAATTAAATTAAAAAAAATTTTTTTGGACCTTTCAGTTCTGAGTTATTAGTTTCAAAAACTTCCTAAATTAAGCGCAATGTTAATCACTACATCTCCCTAGACTTACTGACCTAAAATTTGTACCATTTTATTCAGATTCTTATAACCTTTGGTAGTATATGCTAATTTATGATATCCATTACAGTGCTGCATTTTCCCAAATGAAATTGTTTTTTAATTTTTGTAAATTTCAAAATTATATTTTTTGTTTTGAAAAAAAAAAAGTTATTCACTCATTATTTGTTAATGTGTGTGCCAAATTCCATGATGGTGCTCCAGCAGGAACATAATAAAATTAATTTCATTTTATGATAAGCGCAGCATCTTGTGCATTAGTTTTTTGGGCCTTTGACTTGTAACTAAGGTGTAATACGTTAAGTCAAATAACTGTCAAAGAAGTATTTTTTATTTAATGATAATCAGTTTAGTACATTATTACAATCATACACTTAAAACTGAAATTAACATTCAGCTTTCAAATGTTAAGTGTGACGATATTTTAACATGCACTGTAACAACACATACTACAAAGAGACTACAAATAATTTAGTTAATTATGCCATCATTTCACAGACACGTTAATATGATTCAGTATTATTAATTAAACAATGATGTAGCTGTTATTTGAGTGCCTTGTAAAGAGACTTTTTTACTCATTTTAAACAAGGAAGATGTTATGGTGATCCACTAACCATCTTATTACAGTCTAACATTAGTGTCAATGGAAGGGTCCTATTTCACCCATTTGGTTTGACCTGTCTTAGCTGTGACATCATTGAGGTGCAGCGTGTTAGAAATAGTTTGTGCTTGCCAAAGGTGTGAACTGGAGCAAGCCATGGCACATTCTAGTGTGTGATGTACGTTTCTAAATTGTTTGATTGCGTTGTTAATAGATAGAAAACTTTTTTTACTATACGTGGATGTTAAAACAAAGTTTACTAGTCATTGGTTGGTTGCTGTTATGGGCGACAATATGGCTTGTGCAATTAAAGTTCTCCAGTTATATAACAGCTTGGTGGAATGTGTAAAGTGTTTGCAGTGCATGGAAATTATGATGTTGGGCCAAGTTTCTGCTTCTCAAACCAGGTACAGGAGTATGTGCCAGTGTTTTCAGTGATGGTTATTTTTGTGTGTGTGTGTGTGTGTGTGTGTGTGTGTGTGTGTGTGTGGTGTGTGTGTGTGTGTGTGTGTGTGTGTGTGGGGGGGGGGGGGGGGGAGGAGGTGTCTGGTATCGTTACTATCCTTAGAGCTATATCGGTCAAATGAAATGTTAGATTCCAGATTTTTTCATTTTTAAATTTTTGTTCGGTTTATTCGCGAGGATTTCATGTTTATTTTTTGGTATGGTTTTAGAATGGTGACATTGTTACTGTATATTTAGCATGTCACCACCCAAGACCATCTACTTCCTCTCCCTCCCTGCCCCCCCCCCCCCCCCCCCCCCCCCTCCCCAATTAGTTTTTAGCTGAACTGAAATATGGTTGCCATATATGTATCATCTTGGTGGTGTCACAGGTCAAAGCAGTGGCAAAATTGGACACTTGCTTAATTTTATGTATTGCACTTTCCTTTGAAATAATATAACCTATTTCCCCCCAAGCAGTAATGACATCCTTAATGTAATGGCACACTCTTGCACAACTCTACGTCTGATAGTTTATATGTTGTTCCAGTGGCAGTTGAGGAATTTAATTTGCAAAGTATGAAGTTTTTTTATTACAGCCAATTTATCTGATCTTCTAAGTTGTGAAAAAGAAAGATCTGGTCCACAGTGATGTGTAAATAAAAGGTTTACTTCTCCTTATTCATCACTGTATTGCACAGAAGGCATCAACCAGGATTGCTTTAGTTTCTGGAAATCAGGGTGTTTGAAACACATCAGGGGAATTTGGGGGGGGGGAGGGGGGAGGAGACATTGGGAAAAATTTTGTTCTTGTCTTATCTGTAATGGATCGGGCCTGCCGATCTGAAGCTGTTAGGTTCCCACTAATGTGTAGGCCCTGCCTGTCAGATCTAGTCTTACCGATCTGCCCACAGGCCAGGTCTGTTTGTGTGTGGCGTAACACAGTGGATATTCATGGTTTATCAGTGGACCCAGGACTGCGGTGCTCTTCAGCAGGCCAGAGGCCATGGACGGTAGATTTCAGGAATTCAGACTCTCTCACCCCAAGTATGTTGTACAATGTGGTGTTTTATAGACATTTTATTTGTTCTAGTACATTTTGGGACTTCAAAAGTAGCCTGGTTAACATATTGTAAAGTATGGAGAAGAAAATTATGTCACTGGCAGTTTGAACACTATATATTAGTATATTTCTCAAAAGAAAAATCGCAAAATACCTGTAAAATAATAGATATACCACAGTGGATAATAACTGACAATAACGAACATAGTAGATCCGATATTTTATTGGCGGTCACCTACAGTGGTTGTTTACACAATTCTTCCCCGCCTTATACACTTCTTTTAAGAGGCCTACATCTTTCTGAGGTTATTCTTGAGATCAGTGAAGGTATTTTAAATCTGTAATGTGACTCCAAGGAAATGCGTATTTCTGTCACCAAATGTGTGTTGGTTTTATTGAAATGAAATGACATCAGTGGTTTTCATGAAATACATGTACTATTTGGCATGCTTTCTCCATCTAAAAACAGTTCATTACAAAAGATGTTGGTGTTAGTACTTAAGATTTTTTTCTCACTTTGGGAAACGCCACCTGCTTGCAAGTTTTTTTAATTTTAGATATTACCTGACTTCTGCTATTGTTTCGTGTACCATAGCTGCAAAGACATATTGTCAACGTACCTCTTAACTTACCCTTGAGTTTTCAAAATTTGTCAGGGAAAAATGCTAAAACTTGTCTGGAAATCAGGGAATTTCACTTGAGGCAACCCTGTCCACTGTTTATTGTCATAGGCACAAACAACAAGTCCTGTAATCTGTTCAAAAGGACGCAGCATATGGGCCCAATTGAATGTTATGAACATAAAAATCCTTAAAAGCCAGAAACAATTTTTGCTTTACCTTTAGGTTTGCCCATAGGAGTAAATGCATGATACTTCTGTGCCCTTGCGACTGCTACAGCTTTATAATAACTGTAACTTCTTGCCAAGCTCGATTTTTATGCTGCATGTTCATCATTTGTCATGTAGAAGTGATTGATGGCATATATGCTTTACCCCTCTAAAACAATTCAAATGAAGTAAATATTTGCTCATGTTGTTCTCCCACAATTGATTAATATGGGTGTTAAGAAAACCAGTTAGACTGTTGTTGTGTGTGCATATATCAAGTCACTATTTTCATTCTGTAGGAAAACTCTCAGGTGACAGAGTGGCACAAACATGCCACTGTCATGATTTAAAATGCCTAGTTTACCAATAAAACATTGAACCTCTCATGTCGGAATAAGTACAAACTTCACTTAGTAGCTGGTGTATTTCAACATGTGCCTTTCAACATTTTATTGGATGATTTCTGCCACCTCATCCCTTGAGCTCATATGCCTAAAGAGCTACACATGCACAAAGCCCCTTGGTGTGCTTTGCTAATTTGGTCTCAATAATTAATTTCTAATGAAAATGCATACTATCCCTTACATTATTGATGGTAATTGTTACATGGCATAGTTAAGTACAATTTCAAAAGGATTATGTATGCTTAATTAGTTCTCCATTATTTTGTTTTAACAACAGCCTAAGGAACCAGATTGCAAACAAAGTGCAGTTGAGATACAATAGTCAACACGAATAGCAGTAAAATAAAATTTATTTCCATGTTTTCCCTTAGGGGTGACATCATGACATTTGGTACACACTTTAACAAGTAGTGTACAACTAATATATATTTGATAAAACAAAAAATTTCTATTTCGAAATTTTCAGAATTGGAAAAAAAAAGTTTGGGAAAATTTATCATTTTTATGAATTTGGTTAAGCAAATCATATTTTCAAGGTCTGTAATGAACTGACTGAAATGGTATAAATTTCAAGTCTGTACTGCGAATACTTTCCAAGATATGACCATTTAAGATTTCAAAACATGGCAAAAATCACTCCATTTCGAGTGCTTTAAAAAGTGATAATTCAAAAACAATATGTCCAAAAAAAATTAGTATTGTCTTTTGTCTTATTTTCATATGTAGAATAAATGGCAAAATATTAAAAGATTCTAAATCATCAGGGTTCATTTTTCTTTCTTTTTTTTTTTATTATTGATTGACTTCACATGGAATGACAGTTTTAAGGGGTAAAAGTCATCAAAAAGTAGTTCGGCATTTAGGGTTTAGAGTGAATATTTTTGAAATGATATATGAAAAATGTTTTTCATATAAAAGTTGATATGTAATTAAGGCTCCTGAAAACTGTGTAATCAGTTTTTGTACCAATTTGAAATTTTGCAAAATTTCGTACCATCATTAATTAATTTTTGAAAATAAAAACTTTTGTTATGAAAATAAATTAAATCAGCTTTCAGGTCACATACATTCCTGTGTAATAAAGCTGGATCCTGAAATACGATTTTTGGAAAATAAGCTTTACACAATGTGCTGTCTGAGCATTTTCAACAAACCTCATTCATTACTATTCTAATTATTTATTTTACTTATATTTCTTTTATGTTTTGAACTATCATTTTACATTTTAAATTCATGGCTTTTATTGTTTTTTACATGTGATTTTTGTTTACTGAAAATAATAATTGATTGTTATGATAGAAAATAATTACAATAATGATAATCTATAAGGAATGCCTAAAAAATGATGATTTTTTTACACTGTGCAACTAAAAGGAATGAAGTTTCGTCACATAATGTAGGCCTACACGATGGAGAAGACAACATAAAACGGAATTCAGCAGGATTTAAAATTGTCGTGGGTGATCCTCTAAATACCATGATTTGTGTCGTTGTATTTCAGTACTTTGATAAGCCTTGGCAAAGAGAATTGATTCTGTACTAATGACTGCACCATGATTATAGTTTCTCAAATAGAAATTGATATCATCATCGGATCTAAAAGTCGTCTCACAAAGTTCTTCTAACACTGAAAGTTGTATACATCCAAGGCTCCACCTGTGCTGTCGAATCCCGTATGAACAAGTTCCTTGTCCTCTGGTATGATGCTCTAAATAGTTCTTTCACATTGAGCATTGCAAGAATCTAACAATAATACGGATATTGCTCCCTCACTGAGAAAGAAAGCATCTTCCAAATACTTTTTGACATGGTCAAGTGTTTCCCAAATATTGGTATTTTCACCAGGACATAGCCTCCCAGGGGGCTCACCACTCTTTAGCAGGTTTGTGCTTGGCTACCACAGGACCCCAGCCTTTGCTGCGTTGCAGCATTTTTTCCTTCTGTGCTGAATGTCTATCTTCTTGCTATTCTTTTTCCCCTCCCTTGGGGAACATATCTGGGTATTATTGGGGATGTCCTGCATTCTGTCGCTCACTTTTCCTTTCTTTGTTTCCCTTCTCCTCTCGTTCCTCTGCTTTGGCGTTTGAGGATACTCTTTTTTTCTTCTTCCTCCTTGTGCGCTCCTGAAGGCCGGCCCACGCGTGTCACGCATAACAGGTGACTGGGTAACATGTAATTCTCAGCCCCAGGTAGACAGGTAGGGTTAGCACATACCCCCTGGTACAGGCCAGGCCCAGGGAGGGGTGATTGCCCGAGCTGTACCCTTCCCAAATTGCTGATTGGTCCCTCTGTCAGGTGTTCGGGAGATGTGAACAATCACCTAAGGGGTGTGTGCCCCCTAGGGCCCCCAGTTGGAAGGAGTGTGCCATCGGAGACACTGGCAATCATGGGGATTTTCTCGCAATGAGTCAATCATCTTCCCACTCAATGTCTACAAAACACAAACGTAATGAGGCTAATGATTCAAAGCCCCTTCCCACTGCACCATGGTTCCTCATGGTGTCACGTACTGAAGACGGTCAGTCCTTTGCCATGGGAAATCCATTTATTATTCAGGAAGGTGTTGATGCAATTGCTGTGAAAGCCTGCTCTCATTTATGGAATGGCACTTTGCTTTTGGAGACCTCTTCTGATTCTTAAGCACAACTACTGCTTGCTGCCTCGCTTCTCCATGGTTACCCTGTTTGTGTTGAGGCCCATTTACACCAGGCTTCTTGGTGGTCTAATAGAGGCCAAAATCTAATCTTATCTTTCTGATCAGGGTGTCATAGCCATCCATCGTATAATGAAAAAGATTGATTCCTCCTCAGTGCTCAGCTGCACTCTCTTTCTCACCTTTGATAGAGTGGTGCTTCCATCCAAGCTCAAAGCAGGCTTTGAAATTATAATAGTCCAGCTGTACATCCCGAACCCAATGCGCTGTTACCAGTGTCATTATTTCAACTACTCTAGAATGCCTTGTCGACACCCAGCCAAATGTGTCACTTATGGTAGGGATGTGCACGAGGGCGATTGTCCACCTCCTCCTCCCCGCTGTGTCGACTGCAATGGCGGCCCTGCTGCCTTCTCTCGAGATTGTCCCGTGTATCTTGATGAGTGGGCTGTCCAAGAGAGTCGGATAAAGGAAAAAGTGCCTTACCCAGTAGCTAGCAAGTTACAGGCTAATCGCAAACCCTGTTTTCTTCAGTGTGGCACCTATAGTTATGTTCTTGTTATCTGTCACTCCATGAAGGACTTGGCCACGCAGCCATGTGACCTCATATTCAGCTGTGAGGTTGTGAAATCACCCAGTGTCAAGGTAGCATCGCCATCCCCCTGTACAGCTGTGCAACAATTTGTCAAACTCTCGCCTCAGGGGCGCAGCCACCAGCTACACAACCAATAGGCTGGAAAGGACAGGAGTAGTTCTCCTGTGAAGACTTCCTCCATCCCTCCAGCCAAACACCATCCAAGTCTTCCTCTAACTGGAAGGGCTCAAAGAAGTCTACCAAAGGCAAATGGTCTTCTCCTTCGCCAACTCGAAGATCCTCTTAGGTGGTGTCACCACGTGGTACCCTAGCCCGGCCGGCCTCAATCTCGCTGGTGAGCACCAGCAACTGTTTTTCAGCATTGGACTCCACCGACGGACCGCGCAAGCACGCCGATGCTTCTGTGGACCCCTTGGAGCAGGGTCCTCCTCCTTCTGTGCCCTGTAGCAGTCAGTCTACACCAGCTATCAGTAAGTGGCCGCCGAATTGACACCCCTACATCTCTTTCCTCATCAGGACTGTCTTCCAATGGAACATTCGTGGCCTTTTGTCCCACAAAGAGGATTTACAGCTGCTTTTAGTGTCCCTTTGTACTCTGCCTTCAGGAAAAGAATTGATCTTCCCCAAGGTCGGCATTCCATGTCATGGGGGCGTTATACTGCTCATATGGGATTACATTCATAGTCAACCCATCTCCCTGACTACCCGTCTTCAAGCTGTTGCAGTTCGCCTTTTACTTCCCCACCTGACTTTTTCCCGCTGTACCATTTATATCCCTCCGTCATTTGATGTCACCCGGGCAGACTTCCTTCAGCTTATTGCGCAGCTATCTCCCCCAATTTTGCTACTCAGTGACTTTGATGCGCATCATCCCCTTTGGGGTTCTCCCAGGACCGGTCAGAGACGTGCCCTCTTGGCTGACCGTCTTAACCAACTTAACCTCTGCTGCCTTAACACTGGAGCACCCACTTTTCTTTCCGACTCCTCTCACACCTATTCCCATTTGGACCTGTCCTTGTGCACTGCTCTGCTTGCCCCTCATCTTGAGTGGTTCGTTCTTCCTGACCATGACCATTTCCCGTGTGCTATTTGTTTGCTGACTCCTACCCCATCCACGTGCACGCCTGAGTGGCAACTTCTTAAGGCTGACTGTCAGCTTTACTCCTGCATGGCAACCTTCGAAGAACATGATTTCCCCAGTTGTGATGATCAGGTAGACTATCTCACCAGTGTTATCCTTATTGCTGCAGAACATTCCATTCCTCGCACTTCCTCTTTACCACGTCGTGTCCCTGTCCCTTGGTGGACTGAGGCATGCCGCAATGTCATTCACACACGGAGAAGTGGTCTCCGCGTTTTTAGCCATCATCATATGGTGGCAAACTGCAGTCATTATAAACAGATGAGTTCAAAGTGTCCTTGTGTTCTTCAGGATAGCAAACGAGCTGGCTGGATTTCATTCACTAGGTCTTTTAACAGTTCCACCCCTTCCTGCGCCGTGTGGGCCAACCTCCGATGGCACTCTGGGACTAAGATCCATTCCTCCATTTCCGGCCTCACAGTAGCAGATGATGTTACTGTGGACCCCATTGCTATCTCCAACAACTTGGGCCACAATTTTGTGGATATTTTGAGCTCTTCCCACTATCACCCTGCCTTCCTCCATCGGAAACAAGCGGAGGAGGCTGGGGCATACCCTTCTCTTCTCTGAATCGTGAGTTCTGCAGTGCTGCCTTTACTATGAGGGAGCTCAGTTCATACCAATCCTCCGCCCCAGGGCCAGAAGCCATCCACATTCAGATGTTGCAGCACCTTTCTCTTCAGGGCAAGCACTCTCTGCTTAACATGTACAATTGCACCTGGGCAGAGGGCACATTCCCTGGATGCTGGCATGAAGCCACCGTCATACCCATATCCATACCTAAATCCGGTATGGACAAAATCCTTTCTTCTAGCTACTGCCCCATCTCTCTTACCAGCCGTGATTGCAAGGTGATGGAACGCTTGATTCATGCCCGGCTGGTATGGTAGCTCGAGTCTTGCAATTTACTGACGAATGCACAGTGTGAATTTTGGTCGCGGCGTTCTGCAGTTGACCATCTCGTTACTTTGTCCATCCATATCATGAATGGTTTTCTGTGGAAATCCCAGACTGTGACCGTGTTTTCAATTTGGAAAAGGCCTATGACATCTGCTGGAGAACTAGTATCCTCCGTACTCTTTACACTTGGGGCTTCTGTGGCTGCCTGCCCTGTTTTCTTCAGGCATTTTTGAAAGATAGTTTTCAGGGTGTGTGTGGGTTCTGCCTTGTTGGACACTTTCATCCAGGGAACAGTGTACCTCAGGGTTCCGTCCTGAGTGTTGTCCTCTTTGCTATCGCCATTATCCCTGTCATGGCCTGTCTCCCAGCGGTCATCTCCAGCTCCCTTTTTGTTGACGATTTTCTCATCTATTACAGTTCTCCATGGACCTGTCTCACTGAGCAGTGTCTTCAGTGGTGTCTTGATTGTCTTTACTCCTGGAGCATTGACAATGACTTTTGCTTTTCCACTGACAAAACTGTCTGTATGAACTTGGCGAAGCAAGTGGTTTCTCCTACCATGTTTACATCTTGGGTCTGTTGCCCTTCCATTTGTTGAAACTACGAAATTCCTGGGGCTTGTGCTCGATAGGAAACTGTCTTGGTCCTCCCATGTCTCTTACCTGGCAGCCCACTGTATGCGCTTCCTCAATGTCCTACATGTCCTCAATGGTGCTTCCTGGGGTGCCGATCGAACAACCCTCCTCCGTTTGTAGCAATCCCTTGTCCATTCGAAACTAGACTATGGGTGCTTTGTTTATGCATCTGCATGCCCATCCCTCTTATGTCATCTCAACACTATCCACCATTGTGGCATCCGTTTAGCCACAGGTGCCTTTTACACCAATCTGGTTGAGTGTCTGTATGCTGAAGCTGCTGAATTACCACTGTCCTACTGCCGTGACTTTCTCCCCAGCAGAGTCCACTTTCGGCACTTGTTACAGCGACTTAACTTCGCACTACCTGCACCTTTCCCAGTGGGTGTGAACCCTTTGCCACCTTGGCTTTTGAAGTGGTGCGTGTTAACCTTGTCCTTCATTTGCTTCCTAAGGACACTACTCCGGCCTCAGTCTGTCGCCTTTAGTTTTAGTACCTTTGTTGTATGCATTGATGGCTCTAGGACTGACTGTGGGGTCAGGTGTACCTTCGTCATTGGCACCCGTGCCTTTAGATATCAGCTTCCGGCACACTCCTCCATATTTACAGCCAAGCTCTTCGCCTTGTATCAGGCCACGGAGTACATCCAGCGACACAGCCTTTTCAATTGCGTCCTCCACTAACTCTCTCTGTGCCCTTCCCAGCCTATGTGTGCTATACACTGCCCATCCCTTAGTGCAGCTGGTCCAAGAAAACTGTCACCTGCTCACTCTTGATGGAGCCAGTGTGATGTTTCTGTGGGTTCCTAGTCATGTCAGTTTGCCAAGAAACGAGGCTGCTGACACTGCTGCCAAAGCTGCGGACCAAGTACCTCAGCCCTCAAGTACCTATATTCCCTCCGAAGACCTATGTGTTGCCGTCTGTCAGGAGGAGGCATCCCTTTGGCATTGCCAGTGGTTCTCCCTTCCATTTGCTAAGTGGCGCTACCCCACCACTTCGTACACATTGCGCCCAAGTTTTAACTGTCTACCACTTACTGATGGAATATTCGTTTTTTGACCTTTTACGTTCCCATTTGTGTTTGCCATCTGAGTTATCAGCCATTTTAGCAAATGGCGTGTGGGCTGTTGACTGCGTTTTACTTTTTATCTGCCAAAGGAATATGGCAGAGGCCATTCAATTTTTAGTTTTGGACCTCTGTTTCTGTATGGTGTCTTTTTTAGCCCTTTTCCCTCATGCCTGCATTTAGCTGTCTTCTGTTATGTCTGTTGGGATTGGTGTATAGTTGGTTTTTTTCTCCTCTCTGTCTTCGAGTTCTATAGTTTTGACTTGGGCGTGTATGACCCCAGTTGTTTTTGCGCCCTAAAACAAAAACAAACGAAACAACCAGGACATATGGGGATTCAAAAAGGTTTTCTTGAATTCTCGATCCAGACTGACCGTTATTTTTTCTTTCCGCTTGTGGAAAACGCATTTTCTGGTAATCTACAAAAGCGTCTCACCCTGTCCACTCATTCTAATGTAAGTTAAAACTGCTTCTTTTGTTCTATGTGGTATATAATTAGGTTTCAGAATCACTGTCAGAAATAAAATTGTGTGATGTTTTAGTACAGTAACATAACTGGCAATGTTGCACCAGAAAGCTTGGTGTAAATGGGACAACTTTGGCAACTTAGAATTTTGCCTTTTTCTGACTTCTTTCACACTTTTTTAATCAAGGATTTTTGAGTCTTTGTACAGATTATTAGAGTGCCGAGACTTATTAGAACGAAACTGGAAGCGCTAAGGCATCAAATTTGTGACTACAGTACACTAAAGCTCTACAGTGATTAATAAGCAAGTGGACAATTGAAACACAGTAAAAGAGTCTGTAATCCTCGAACAATTGAAAACAAAGTGAAGAGTCTCCATTTAAAGAAACCGGGGCATCAGACTGCACTGAGTAGTGAAGAAGAAGAGATCCTCAAACAAGTCCTCGTATGTACAGATTGGGGAATGCCTCTTGGTGTCCTGGTTTTTCCACCAATCATGAAAAATTTCTTGGATACTATGAAGAAGCAGATTTTATAATTAAAAAATAACTTACCTGGCTGTAGCTGGTACTGTTCTATTGTGAAATGGCATTAACAAATACTTTCTTCATGAAGTGCCAAAGTATTTCCCATTCCAAAACTAGCATTGGAATAGAACAGCTTAAAGCATACTTTAGTCATCTGAAAGACTCGTTAGAAGGAATTCCTCTATCCCACATATTACCCCATGACAATAAAATTTGACTGATGATACAGAGCATAAAAAAAAAGTTTTACACTCCTGGAAATGGAAAAAAGAACACATTGACACCGGTGTGTCAGACCCACCATACTGGCTCCGGACACTGCGAGAGGGCTGTACAAGCAATGATCACACGCACGGCACAGCGGACACACCAGGAACCGCGGTGTTGGCCGTCGAATGGCGCTAGCTGCGCAGCATTTGTGCACCGCCGCCGTCAGTGTCAGCCAGTTTGCCGTGGCATACGGAGCTCCATCGCAGTCTTTAACACTGGTAGCATGCTGCGACAGCGTGGACGTGAACCGTATGTGCAGTTGACGGACTTTGAGCGAGGGTGTATAGTGGGCATGCGGGAGGCCGGGTGGACGTACCGCCGAATTGCTCAACACGTGGGGCGTGAGGTCTCCACAGTACATCGATGTTGTCGCCAGTGGTCAGCGGAAGGTGCACGTGCCCGTCGACCTGGGACCGGACCGCAGCGACGTACGGATGCACGCCAAGACCGTAGGATCCTACGCAGTGCCGTAGGGGACCGCACCGCCACTTCCCAGCAAATTAGGGACTCTGTTGCTCCTGGGGTATCGGCGAGGACCATTCGCAACTGTCTCCATGAAGCTGGGCTATGGTCCCGCACACCGTTAGGCCGTCTTCCGCTCACGCCCCAACATCGTGCAGCCCGCCTCCAGTGGTGTCGCGACAGGCGTGAATGGAGGGACGAATGGAGACGTGTCGTCTTCAGCGATGAGAGTCGCTTCTGCCTTGGTGCCAATGATAGTCGTATGCGTGTTTGGCGCCGTGCAGGTGAGCGCCACAATCAGGACTGCATACGACCGAGGCACACAGGGCCAACACCCGGCATCATGGTGTGGGGAGCGATCTCCTACACTGGCCGTACACCACTGGTGATCGTCGAGGGGACACTGAATAGTGCACGGTACATCCAAACCGTCATCGAACCCATCGTTCTACCATTCCTAGACCGGCAAGGGAACTTGCTGTTCCAACAGGACAACGCACGTCCGCATGTATCCCGTGCCACCCAACGTGCTCTAGAAGGTGTAAGTCAACTACCCTGGCCAGCAAGATCTCCGGATCTGTCCCCCATTGAGCATGTTTGGGACTGGATGAAGCGTCGTCTCACGCGGTCTGCACGTCCAGCACGAACGCTGGTCCAACTGAGGCGCCAGGTGGAAATGGCATGGCAAGCCGTTCCACAGGACTACATCCAGCATCTCTACGATCGTCTCCATGGGAGAATAGCAGCCTGCATTGCTGCGAAAGGTGGATATACACTGTACTAGTGCCGACATTGTGCATGCTCTGTTGCCTGTGTCTATGTGCCTGTGGTTCTGTCAGTGTGATCATGTGATGTATCTGACCCCAGGAATGTGTCAATAAAGTTTCCCCTTCCTGGGACAATGAATTCACGGTGTTCTTATTTCAATTTCCAGGAGTGTATTTCATGGGGGCTACAAGTATTCAGAAAGTCATAAATTCTACCAAAGCAAGTGTTTCTTTAATATTTGCAGCTTTGGCATCAGGAGAACTACTTCCTCCTTTTGTGATTTATCATTCGAAACTGTTATGGGACGTGGATTTTAGGAGGACCAAAAGAAACAAAATATGGCAATACAGCAGGTGGACGATTTGATGCTCTGCATTTTGAAAAGTGGTTTTTCCATGTTGTGCCAGTGGCAAAAATCCACCTGGCCCAAATGTTCAATAGGAGATACAAAGGTATGCAGAACTCAAGAGGTTCGGTTTGTGTTCTTGCCTCCAGCATCCACTCATCTGTGTCAACCTGTGTATTTTTCAGCCTTTGTTTTCTGTAAAGGGAAATGGAGAGCCATATTGTCAGATTATAATATGAAGAACTCATTTAGTTCCATGATGATTGAGAGACGTGCATTTCCCAAACTGTTGGCAAAACTTCTCTTTGCTTTGGACGAAGGAGAGAAAATGAAATTGAACATCATATCAGGGGTCAAGGAATGTGGCATTGTGCCACTAAATCCTGACACACTTTATTCTAGAATCACAGATGAAGAGAGAGCTGGTGGTAATGACAGCACTACAAGAATTAGTGATTCACTCTTAAATTACCTTCGAGCCTGATGCAGAAATAAGGGTCCACTGAATAGAAGGAGAGCTGATATGGTCACAGGAGAAGCTGTTAATGAATCACACTTGATGAACCATCAATCTCGTCAGAGTACCTCTGTAACGAAACAAATTGGGGGTGTGCGGTGGGGCAAGGTGTTAGATGGAAGAACATTCAGAGGAATCCCTCTGTGCTTTTTCTTTTCATGACACAAATTGACTTTGAACCTGAACAGATGTTGAACCTTGGAAGAACTAGGTAGCCAGGAATTCGTTGATCTCTCTTTTTGCAGTGAAGAGGATTCAGCCATTCATGAACATAATTAAATTAGTGCCGGAACTACCCAGGATCTTAAGACTGAAGTTTGAAATGTTTGTTGTAGTAAAATTAATGAAAAAAAAAACTGTCAAGCATTTTGTTGGCAAGCTTATTCAGTTCTATGGAATCGGGGAGTTCGAGGTGTCGTATCCATCTACAGGAGATGGAGAAATGTTGTTACTTTCCAGATGGGCCAGATGAAACATCCCTGAATGTAAAAGACATTGTGTACATAATTAACAATCCTTACAATTGAAATCGAGGCAAATTTTTCTTTTCTTATGAAAATATTGAACTTTGCTTTTATCCTTCAACTTAGAAGATTTAAATTTTGTATGCACCTATCTGTATCACTTTCTTTTACCTATCTTTGCATTAAAGCATTTAATACCAACGTGGAAATTGTTTTCAGTGCTTTAAACTTCTTTTTTGGTAATTTTTTTAGTGGTTTCCACTGATTTTAACACAGCTGCAAAGTTGCCCAGTTCGAACAGGTAACTTTGCACATTTTACATTTTTTTTTAATGTACAAATTCACAAGTTGTAATATGTTAACAGATTATGAAGTTAGAGATCAAGACTCTTGTTTTAAGATGATTTCAAAAAACGTTTTTTTGCATTATTGGATAAAAACCAGGCTGAAGAGGAAAAAAGTGGCAAATTTGTCCCAGTTTACAATATGTGAAACAGTGAATTGAAAAACAAAAAGCTATGAATTTAAAACATATAACAACAACTTAAGACATAAAACAAATACAAATAAAATAAATAATTTCAATAGTAATGATTATTTCGATATTTTAATTAGGTATTTTGAAAGTACTTAGACAGCACATTATGTACAGTTTATTTTCCAGAAATGGTGTTTCAGGTTCCAGCTTTATTATACAGGGATGTATGTGGCTTGAAAGCCTGTCTAATTTTTGTGTTGTAACAAAAGTTTTCATTTTTCAAAATTAATTAGTGGTTGTCAAGTATTTTGCAAAATTTCAAATTGTTACATAGGTTTATTATATAGTTTTGAAGAACATTAATTACTTATGAACTGTTATATGAAAAACAGTTTTTATATATAATCATTTCAGAGATGTTCCCTCTAAAATTAAAATTACAAATTACCTTTCATGTTGTGTTTCACCCCTATAAAATAAAACTGGACATAAACAAATAAATATGTGTTGAACTATTTAGCTCTCTCTGCACACCTGCCAGGTCTCATCAAGATTGCATAGTGACATTTGGCAATGTTTCCTTGTTAGCAGTTAATTAACCTGTAATGTGAGGTCTGTGTCATGAGTGCCAACTTACAAATATAGGGGAGCCTATTTCTTCTTCAGATATGAATTTTTTTCCCTCTTAGTTAGCACTGAATTAGATCATCCACATTCTTATTTGATCTGTTGGTCTTTGCATGGTGTATGCAAGAATTGTGCCATAAGCAGTGTTACAGCCAGTGTCTTCTCCTTTCATCACGAGGCTGTGGTACAGTCGTCTCTAAGGATCTTACATGGCAAGAGAACATCAGATGTGTTTATTAAAATTATTGTTCTTTAACAGATGGTTATTTTCTAATTCTTTTGTTTTACTTCTCTAGATACGGAAGAAGCCAGTGAAACAGATATGGGAAAATCCGAAGAATACACGGAAATCAAAGAGCAGTAAGTAAATGCAGTTACATTTGTCTTTGAAGCTAAAGTAATGTATGCTTGTATTCTAATTCCATAATGAAGTAGGCATACTATAATAAAAAAGCCTTGCACAAATAGTCAGATAGTTGTTAAGATTTCACAGTGATGCAGAGATTAGCATCTTGCTTTGAAGGTTCAAAATTATAAATATGAATGCTTTTCAAACTGCAGAATAGTAGTATAGTAGGGGTAAAATGTCACACTCTATAACTGAGTCGGCGTAAGTTGATACCTGACAGTTGCAGTGGGCTGGGCATGGCAACTTTGTGGGATTACCTCGACCATTAACATATTGCAATTTTGTAAATGTCTCCTTGGCAATGCCTCATTGTCGTCACAGCTCTGTAGGTGGCTTTTGTTTTTGCCTGCAGCTGTTAGTGCACTGCAGTTGAAAGCTGGCAACAGTGCTGCAAGCTATCAGGGAGTCTGTCTTGATTACAGCTCAACATGGTAAAGGATAACATAATAATGATGTAAAATAAGAATGGGATTGATAAATTTAAACAAATATGCCCTCTCCATAATTCAGTTTTCTCTTTTCTCATTGCAAAAATTAAGGAACTCTACTTCTGGTTCGATTCCTGGTGGGGTCAGGGATTTTCCCAGCCTTGAGATGACTGGGTGTTGTTGTTATGTTGTCTTCATCGTCATCATCATCATCATCATCATCATCATCATCATCTTCCATCCCCATTATGGTTGGAGGAAGGCAATGGCAAACCACCTCTGCTAGGACCTTGCCTAGTCGGCGGCGGTGTGGGTCTCCCGCATCGTCCCCTACACTCCTTGGAGTATGGGACCTCATCATCTACACCACTTCCATTCTGCACCTATGTACATACTCTACAAGTTACCGTACAGTGCATGGTGAAGGGTACCTTGTACTATTGTCACCCATTTCCTTCCCTGTTCCACTAGTTCAAATGGAATGAAGGAAATGTGACTGCCTAAATGCCTCCATTGAGCCCTAATTCCTCTTATCTTCATGGTCTTTACATGAAATGTATGTTGGCAACAGAATTATTGTTCTGCAGACAGCCTCAAATCCTGGTTTTCCAAAATTTTCTCAGTAGCGTCTCAGGAAAAAAAAAATGTTGTCCTTCCTCCCAAGATTCCCTTTTGAGTTAAAGAAGCTTCTCCGTAATGCTTGCGTGCTGATTGAAACTACTGCTAAGAAATCTACCAGTACGACATGCTCGTTCCATTTCATATTGTTCTGCAGTGTTCAAGATAGTTAATCAATGTGACTGTGCCAAGCAGCACATTACTTATGTTATATTAGAATATTCTGGGATTGTTTTTAACACTCACTTGTGGTAATTTACGTTTTTCCACATTTAGAGTAAGCCACCAATCACCACACCAACTAGATATTTTATCAAAGACATCTTCTATCGTTCTACAGTCACTCAATGATGATAGTTTCCTGTACACCATAGAATCATCAGGAAACAGCTGCAAATAGCTGCTTGCCCTCTCTATCAGATCTTTTATGTATGTACAGAATAGCAGCAGTCCTATAATTCTTTCCTGGGGTGCTTCTGATACACCATTGTCTCCGATGAACACTTGTCATCCTAGTGTATTGGGTTCCTTTACTTAAGAAGTCTTTGAGCCACTCATGTATCTGGGGAATCTATTCCATGTGCTCATACCTTTCTAAACACTCTGCACTGGGGCACCATCTTAAACACACTCTGGTAGTGTGCCTGTTTATCTGTGGTTCTCAGGATGTTGTGTGAGAAGAGGGCAAGCTGAGTTTCACATGAGTGATGCTTTCTAAATCGGTTCTGATTTGTGGACAGAAGCTTTTCCATCTAAAGTAAATTTATCATATTCAAACTCAGAAAATAAGAATTCTGCAGCAAACCAGTGTTAAGGATATTGGTCTGTAATTATGCAGGTCAGTTATTATTCCTGTCTTTTATTTGAGTCACCTGTACTTTTTTCTCAGTCAATTAGGACTTAGCGCTTATGACATAGGTGGCCAAATGCTTTGCAAGTGTGTAGGTCGGTGATCTGATGGCTATATCAGCACAGCAGTGGCATTCACGTGACAGTCAACCACTTTACAATGTGAGAGGAGACGTCTGCCAAAAGCTCCTGGGCATCAAACCACTTGACATGGCTTGAAACCCGAGAATATTTTTTAAATGATATCGCTGTGAGAGCATGCATTCGTACACAGCGTTATCTTAGTAAGATTATCGTGCAAAAATGATTTCTGAAATGCAAAATTTAAAATGTCTGCTTTGTTTTTGCTGTCTTCTGTTGCCATACCACACTGGTTGATGAGTACCTCGATAGAAGCCTTTGGTCCACATAGTGATATTAAACGTAGAACCATAATTTTCTCGAGTTCGCAGCAAGATCTTTTTCTAAGTTATGATGGTGGAAGGTGTTATATGCTTCACAGGTCGATCTTTTTGCAGAGGCACAAATTTTTACTAAATTTTGCTTTTGTCATTATTGTGTTCATTTTTGAAATGAGAGTGCAACCATCTCTGGTTCTCACCCCTTTCTGAATGTTATTATTAAACCAGGTGGATCTTCTCTTTCCTTAATCCATTTACTCAGCAAATATGTATCCACAGAATGATTCACAGTTGCTTTAAACTTTAAGCCGTAATTTAGGTCCATCATAATGGAACTAAATGATGTCCATTCATTGTCTAAATGAGATGCTAACCGTTGCTTATCTGCTCTTTCTAGCATTAATGCTCTCCTAGCCTTCATCTTGGATTTATTCACTTTAGTAACCAGTGCCACTAAGAGATCTTGATCACTAATGCCTATAGCTGCTGACACTGATAATAACTCCAGTTGTAGCTACAACATTTAAGATATTTCCATTGTAATGATAAGTAAATGGACACCCTAGCTGCAAACAGGTGTTGATGTACTTCATTGGGGACGTGTTGAAAATGTGTGCCCCGACCGGGACTCGAACCCGGGATCACCTGCTTACATGGCAGACACTCTATCCATCTGAGCCACCGAGGGCACAGAGGATAGTGCGCCTGCAGGGACTTATCCCTTGCATGCTCCCCGTGAGACCCACATTCCCAACATGTCCACACCACTACATTCGTAGTGTGCCTAATAGATTTTTGCCCATCATACTCATTACTCGTGGCAGATTAATATACCAAGACCCGTATGAGTTCGGGCACAGCATCCCCAATGAAGTACATCAATGCCTGTTTGCAGCTAGGGTGTCCAGTTACTTATCATTTCATTTCTAGCAATGCTGCATGGTCATCAACGGTAACTGTTCTTTCGGGAACAGATACTACCGTCATATATTTCCATTGTGTGTAGATTGTCTAACTAGCTGTTCAAGACAGTTTCTGGAAAAATGTTCAAAAGTACTTCACAAAACTGTGTGAGCGTACCATCTGAAATGAATCAATAGGCACAGAGTCTCTACTGTGTTAAAGTCACCTGCAACTAATATTGCAAGATCTGGGTATTATTTCCACACAACTGACCATAGACTTTATTTGAATATTGCATCCAGTTAATTTCCCTGTTGGATTCAATTTCGATCTCGATAGGTAACATGTTTTTGTAGATAGCAATGAAACAGTTACTACTACTCCTTTGGCATCCAGCCTTTCTTTTCAATATACATTCCAAGTCATGCCAAATACTTTGAAGCTTCCTGCTTCGGGTTTCAGCCAGCTGTCAGATTAGAGAAAGATTTGAGTGTGAAAGTTTTCCTGGTGGGCAGTGAAATTTCCAGTTAAACCTTGACAGTAGAAGTATCCTTGCCTTCTACACTGTTGGATTTCGCTCTCTGCGCATCTGTCTTGGCAATCATTTGTCAGAGGACCTCAAACTATAGGCAAGCCTAAAAAATCCCCGTGTGCACTCCCCAAGTACTCTGTTACCCAAGTAGCTGCTACCTTTGTGTAGTGCACCCCTGACTATTAAGGTGATTCCTACAATTATTCACCCTATAACCCAGGTCCAGAAATATCCAACCCTCCCGCATGGCTCCAAACCAAAGGACCCCGATTAATTATAGAAACAATGCTGTCGATAGTGAGCTCTGCTTGCATTCCGCATGTGAGGTCAGCTGTCTTTACCACTTGCACCGTCTGCCTGTACAAAGTGAAGACCTTCCTAAGAACCCAAGTGCCGACATCAGTGGTGCTGACATAAACCACAACTTGTGTATGATTACATCCTGCCTGCTCAATAACTGCAGGCAGGGTCTCTTCAACAGTTTGGATGAGGCCCCTGTGCCAGACAAACTGAGTACACACTGGATTCCTTTCCATCCCTAAAGGGCTCCATAACACATCTGATGTTGCATCTTGACAGCATTGAGCAAATAATTAAACTGAGTAAGAGAAATTCTTAACCTGAGGGGATACAAGCCTACATTTTTTTCACTCTTTTAGTGACAGGGGATATAACAGGAGTACCCCTATTACACTGTTAAAGATGTAGTTGATCATATGAGAAAGTCAGTATTCAGTGTGCCCAATTTAGTGAGAAATTAACCAACAACTGATGCAGAGCTACAGAAGGCAGTTTATAAGAAGTGGGCAGTGAGGATACATTATGATGAGTAACAGTCAATCACAGGAGCATGCTGCTTATTCACGTGTGTAAATTACAGAAATCTTATTCTGATATATTAAGAATTGTTCACTTGTAATACAGGGGTTTGACAAAAACATGGAAACATTGCAAGAAATGCATGCTTGAACATAAATGCAGTGCTAGCCAAACCTGCAGGTTGTGCTGTTGTATTTGACTACAGTGGCACCTGTGCAGAGTCCTCAACAAGTTGCAAGTGTCAGTCATGGTCAGAAAAGTGTGAGTCCATTATGTCAGAGCCAAGTGAATCCAGACGTGGGCCATATGTCGGTGCTCATGTGGTGGATGCTTCTGTAACCAGGGTAGCCGAAGTGTTAAATGTTTCAAGAGGTACCATAATCAAATATTTATACTGTGTGTGGGAGAAGTTGAAAATCATCATCTGCTGATTCACAATGTAAACTAAAGTGTCGTGTGAGTGATTGTGTCAGTCAGTCATTCAAGGAGATTGTGGAGAAAAATTAAGACGATTACAGCTACAAAAGTTACTGAAAAACTAAATTTCACACTTGATAACCTTGTCAGCACCAAAACAATATGAACAGAGCCCCAGAAGCAGGAAACTGCCAGTAGAACGAATTCCAAAACCATTCGTCAGTGATGAAAATGCCCATAACAGGAAAATGTGGTATCAAAGCCATAAAACCTGGACTCTGGAGCAATGGAAGGTTACACACTGTTCCCAACTTCTGGCTGAGTTTACATCCCAAGAGTGAAACATGGCGGGAGTCTCTGACGATTTGAGCAGCCATACTGTGGTATTCCATGGGCCCCATGGATACTGTCAGTCACATTACTGCCAAGAATTATTTGAGCCTTTTGGGTGATAAGGTCCGTCCCGTGGTACAGGGTTTGTAACCTAATGGTGATACTGTGGTCCAAGGTGACAGGGACCGTACACAGTGCTTGCATCACCCAGGACCAGTTTTGTGAGCACGAGTATGAATTGTTGCGTCCCCTCTGACCAACACAGCCACCAGATCACAGTATTATTAGGCATTTGTAGTATAATTTGGAGAGAGAGAGAGAGAGAGAGAGAGAGAGAGAGAGGTAGGTGCATGATTGACTGATTGCTATCTATCTCTATAATTGTTACCTGAACTTGTCACTATTTTGCAGGAAGAATGGTATAAGATTTCCTTGAATACCATACAGGACCAGTATTTATCCATTGTGAGACGACTGGATTCTGTTTTGAATGTGAACAGTTTTCCTACACTGTGTGTGTGTGTGTGTGTGTGTGTGTGTGTGTGTGTGTGTGTTATCCACCCCTTGTAGGTATTGCAGTGCTCACCTCCCGTTTCCAGATTTCATACTGAATTGGAGCTGTGTGCACAAACGAATTGTTAATGCCAAATGGCTGGTCATTGTCTTGTTGTAGGTAGTGGTCATAAGTAACACGACACTTGAAAAGAACTCTGCTGGTAATCATTTTAAATAGTAGGTAGTACAGTTCGCAGGTGTGCCAACTGGAGGCAGAAAAAACACTTCGGACTCGTAGTTGGTGTAACATTATATAAAAAAGCACTTAACTTCCTTCCATATTTGAAATTCAACTTGTGCCGTATTTTAAAATGTTTTGTAGGTACTAGATGATACCTTTAATATACTATACTATCAAAAATCAGAATTTTAGTGTTGCTAGAAATCTCTCAGCTGATCATAAGGTTGTTCAGAATTTAGAAATATGGTGCAGAAATTGACGTGCAGTTAATTGGTGTTTAATGATTGGGTTGTGACGTAGTATTTGAAATTATGGATTCATAATACGTATGTATGTGAAATGGAAGAAAGAAATGAAGTGATAAAGATAAATTGTAAGATGTCAGTACATAAGCAACTGAAGTAAGATGACAGGATTAACGGCAACAGGATCAAGAATGAGATGAACACTATAGCATCAGTGAACTTGAAAATTGCATTTAAGATACTAATAAGTTCTGAAACATAGACCATTAATCAACAGAAATTAGTTCAATCAAAGCTGCTTTTTGATTCTGAAGTAATTATAAATATGGGCAACTGCAATTGTACTCACCGTTATTACAGAGAAATTGATAGTGTTTCCAGGCATCTTGTTCTCTGTGTGTTGGTAAGCCAGTGGCCATGAGAGAATAAAGTTACAGCAGTCATAAACATCATATTAATGTAAAATTCTGTGAAAATGATTGTGTCAAAGATATAAAGGTTGTCATAAGATATATAACATTCTTAAATGCTTCATAATACATATTACAGGCTGAAAACAACAAATAAAAAATGAACAGCAACTGCTCACCTGGAGATAAATATTGGGTGGAGCAAAGGCAGACAGATAGCCCCTATCCTTCTAATGACAGTTCTTGTACGTGAGAAAGAGTGGAAAATACTAAAGTTAAAAAAGTGTGTCCATTTACCATTTATTGTTCATCTGCAGGTAAAAATCAAATAATGGAAAATCCAGGATGGAATGTAACATTATTAGAGGAGAGTTGCTACTCACCATATAGCGGAGATGCTGAGTCACGATGTTGTTGTTGTCGTTGCCGTTGTCGTTGTCGTTGTGGTCCTCAGTCCTGAGACTGGTTTGATGCAGCTCTCCATGCTACACTATCGTGTGCAAGCTTCTTCATGTCCCAGTACTTACTGCAACCTACATCCTTCTGAATCTGCTTAGTGTATTCATCTCTTGGTCTCCCTCTACGATTTTTGCCGTTCACGCTGCCCTCCAATGATAAATTTGTGATCCCTTGATGCCTCGGAACATGTCCTACTAACCGGTCCCTTCTTTTTGTCAAGTTGTGCCACAAACTCCTCTTCTCCCCAATTCTGTTCAATACTTCGTCATTAGTTATGTGATCTACCCATCTAATCTTCAGCATTCTTCTGTAGCACCACATTTCGAAAGCTTCTATTCTCTTCTTGTCCAAACTATTTATCGTCCATGTTTCACTTCCATACATGGGTACGCTCCATACAAATACTTTCAGAAATGACTTCCTGACACTTAAATCTATACGCGATGTTAACAAATTTCTCTTCTTCAGAAACACTTTCCTTGCCATTGCCAGTCACGATATGCACAACAAAAAGATTCACTCAATTGTAGCTATCGGCCATTAAGGCATTTGTCAGCAGTACACTCTCTCTCTCTCTCTCTCTCTCTCTCTCTCTCTCTCTCTCTCTCTCTCTCTCTCTCACACACACACACACACACACACACACACACACACACACACACACACGTATGTACGTCTGCAGTCTCAGCAACCACACTGTGAGCAGCAGCACCAGTGCATGATAGGAGTGGCGACTGAGTGGGGGTAAGGAGGAGGCTGGGGTGGGGAGGGGGAGGGATAGTATGGTTGGTGTGTCGGACAGTGAAGTGCGCTGCAGTTTAGACGGATGGCAGGAGAGAAGTTGCGGAGGGGGGGATAAGTAGTGGAATGGAGAGAAATAAAAAGAAATTAAAAGACCAGGTGTGGTGGTGAAATGACGGTTGTGTAGTGCTGGAATGGAAACAGGGAGGGGGCTGATGGGTGAGGACAGTGACTAACGAAGGTTGAGACCAGGAGGGTTACGGGAACGTAGGATGTATTGGAAGGAAAGTTCTCACCTGCGCAATTCAGAAAAGCTGGTGTTGGTGGGAAGGATCCATATCCACTCCTGCACCAGGCTGGAGTAGGTGGTGGTAGGAGGATGTATTATGGGACAGTCTTGCATGTAGGTGTATTGCAGGGGTATGAGCCTTGAGGTAAGGAATTGGGAGCAGGGGTTGTGTGAGGATGGACAAGTATATTGTGTAGGTTCAGTGGACGGCGGAATACCTTTGTAGGAGGGGTGGGAAGAGTAGTGGGCACGACATTTCTAATTTTAGGGCATGACAAGAGGTAATCAAAACCCTGGCGGAACTTGTAATTCAGTTGCTTCAGTCCCGGATGGTACTGAGTTATGAGGGAAATGCTCCTCTGTGGCTGGACTGTGGGACTTGGGAGGTGGTGGGGAACTGGAAAAATAAGGCACAGCAGATTTGTTTTTGTACAGGGTTGGGATGATGATTACAGTCAGTGAAGGCTTCAGTGAGACCCTCGGTATATTTTGAGAGGGGCTGCTCGTCACTGCAGATGCGATGACCACGGGTGGCTAGGGTGTACTGAAGGGACTTCTTGGTATGGTAGCAGCTGTTGAAGTGGAGGTATTGCTGGTGGCTAGTAGGTTTAATGTGGACATGGTTCTGATGTAGCCATCTCTGAGGTGGAGTCAACATCTAGGAAGGTGGCTTGTTGGGTTGAGTAGGACCAGGTGAAGCAAACGGGGTAGAAGTTGTTGAGCTTCTGGAGGAATGTGGATAGGGTGTTCTCACCTTCAATCCAGATAGCAAAGATGTCATCAATGAATCTGAACCAGGTGAGGGGTGTAGGATTCTGGGTTTTTAGGAAGGATTCCTCTAGATGGCCCATGAATAGGGTGGCATAGGATTGTGCCATGCGGGTCCCCTTAGCCACACCCCACATATGTTTGTAGGTAATGCCTTCAAAGGATATAGTTGGTCATGACGACTAGGAAGGTTTGGAATTCATAGGGCGTCTGGAAAGGTAGAAGTTCAATAGCAGTAAGGCCATGGGCATTAGGAATGTTAGTGTACAGGGAGGTGGCATCAATAATGAGGAGCAGGGCACCGTGTGGTATAGGGACAGCAACTGTGGAGAGTCGGTGGAGGAAACGGTTGGTATATTTATATAGGAGGATAGATTCCGGGTAATAGATTGAAGGTGTTGGTCTGCGAGAGCATAGGTTCTCCCAATGGGGGGCACAGTAACTGGCTACAATGGGTCATCCTGGGTGGTTGGGTTTATGGACTTTAGGAAGCATGTAGAAGATGGGAGTGTGGGGAATAGTAGGGGACTCTGGGGAGAGGTTCTGGGATGGGCCTAAGGATTTGAGTAGTGACTTGAGATCCTGCTGGATTACAGGGGTCACTGTGGCAAGGTTTGTACTTTTGCGTAATTTTTTTGGACGTAATTCTACCTTCCTAGATGTTGACCTTCACCTCAGAGATGGCTACATCAGTACCTCCATCCTATCAAACCTACTAACCACCAGCAATACCTCCACTTTGACAGCTGCCACCCATTCCGTACAAAGAAGTCCCTTCCTTACAGCCTAGCCACCCACGGTCGTCGCATCTGCAGTGATGAGCAGTCCCTCTCAAAATATACCGAGGGTCTCATTGAAGCCTTCACTGACCGTAATTACACTCCCAACCCTGTACAAAAACATATATCCCGTGCCTTATCTTTCCAGTCTCCCACCACTTCCCAAAGTCCCACAGACCGGCCACAGAGGATCATTCCCTCGTAACTCAGTACCATCCGGGACTGGAGCAACTCAATTACATTCTCCGCCAGGATTTAGATTACCTCTTGTTGTGCCCTGAAATGAGAAATGTCGTGCCCATTATCCTTCTCACCCCTTCTACAGTGGTACTCCGCTGTCCACCAAACCTACACAATATAATCGTCCATCTTTACACAACCCCTGCTCCTGATTCCTTACCTCATGGTTCATACCGCTGTAATAGACATAGATGCAAGATCTGCCCCATACATCCTCCTATCACCACCTACTCCAGTCCGATCACGAACATCACCTATCCCATCAAAGGCAGGGCTACCTGTGAAACCATTCATGTGATTTACAAACTAAGTTACAACCACTGTGCTGCGTTCTACGTAGGCATGACAACCAACAAGCTGTCTGTCCGCATGAATGGCCACTGACAAACTGTGGCCAAAAAGCAAGTGGACCACCCTGTTGCTGAACATGCTGCCAAACATGATATCCCTCATCTCCAAGACCGCTTCACAGCCTGTGCCATATGGATCCTTCCCACCAACACCGGCTTTTCTGAATTGCGCAAGTGGGAACTTTCCCTCCAATACATCCTATGTTCCTGTAACCCTCCTGGCCTCAACCTTCATTAGTCACTGACCTCACCCATCCAGCCCACTCCCTGTTCCCATTCCAGCACTACACAACCGTCATTTCAGTGCCACATGTGGTCTTTTAATTTCTTTTTATTTCTTTCTACTATGACACCCCCACCATACTATCCCTCCCCACCCCAGCCTCCTCCTTACCTCCACACAGTTGCCACTCTCATCATGCATTGGTGCTGCTGCTCGCAGTGTGGTTTCAGTTATCTGAGACTGCAGATGTGTGTGCAAGTTGTGTTTACGTGAGTGTGCGTGTCTATTGCTGACAAAGGCCTTAATGACCGAAAGCTATAATTGTGTGAATCTTTTTGTTGTGCCTATCGTGACTCAGCATCTCTGCTATATGGAGTGTAGCAACTTTCATCTATAGGTAAGTGAGTGCATTTCTACTTCCTGTCAGTCTTAAGGTTATCAGTTCCAAAACAAACTAGATAGGTTGATCTACATCAGCAGGGTGAACATCAGTTGTAAATTAAACCCCTGTAAATGGAGCATTGTACAAATATCATTAACATCATTATCACATTAAAAATACTGAATGAATTTTAGATGAAGTTCTGGGGGCTATAGGTAAATATAGAAGAAGTTGGTGAAGCAAAATTGATAGAAGCCAGAAACATTTAATAAGGCAGCTTTTGGCAATAACCACCCCAGCTGACATTGTTGAAGCAGCTGTATGTTGAATATGTGTGAGCATCATACGACTTTATTACTAACAGTGCTCTTTTTAAATTTCCATTTAAGGGGGTGATCTGAAAGAAACTACAGCTAGCACTGTCCTGATTTATACGCTGACATTATGTATGAAAAAACCAAGGACATTACAAAATGTGTGAAAGTGTGTGCAAATGAGTTGTATGATCCTTGGCAAGGGTGAAAGTAACAATTACCGGAGAATACGAGTTGGAGAAAAGAAATAATTCTGTGGTATAGTAGAAGTTTTCACTTCACTGCTGTAGAAATGCTATAAAAAATCAAGACGAATCTCGTAGACCGAGATGTACAGGAAGATACACCTTGGGTCATTGTATTAACAGATTGTCTGAGAAAAAGTCAGTGAGATGAGAAGAGAATGAAGATTACATGAAGAGTAGACTGAAACTTTTAAGGATGACAAACACAATATTAGTAACTAGAATGTCAAGGAATTAAGATACGATGGTGTAAAATTGAAACTAGGTCCACTGTCATAACTGCTAGTTGTAAGTAAAAACAGCGAGGGAGAGAAGGGGTGTGTTGTGGCACATCAGTAATGGGGTAAGGTATTGGGTTTTGATGAAGAAAGGAAATAGAAATGTTTGTGAAGTGAAAGAAATAGTGTAAAAATGGGATGAAATTAAAAAGAGGTGCAGGGAAAACATGGTGCCGAATGATCACTATCCTCCCCCTGTAATTATGTTCAAGGGAGAGTAGTAAATACCTGTTTTTTATATTTTTTGTGGAGTCTCCACCTCTAATCATGAGTTTCTGTGTAATATGTTGTAATACTTACTATGACTAGGGGTTCATCGAGGACATCTTCGGGCAGTCTGTTGTATTCCATTTTCAGTAGACTTTCTCAGTTTCATTTTGTAATATCACAACATTGAGTGGAGCTGTTTACATCTTAAATATCCTTAAATATAGGGTTCATATGTTAATCTTTCTTGTGACTGAAGGCTTCAGAGGCACTATATTTTCTGATTGTGGTGATGCTTTGTGCAAAGTCCCTAGATGCTTTGGGATTTCAGTATTTTATTACATTCTTTTAAATGTGTTGCAATGTACGCAGTGAATGCTTGCCAGTGTTTAGTGTAGCAGCAGTAGTCTGTGTAGTGTAGCTTGTTCATTTATTTGTATGTTCTGTGAATCATAAATGCAACCTCTTAAGATCTGGAACATGTCAGTTTTACATTTATGCAAGATCCATTAACTAAATAACAGAAAAAGTCACTTAAAAACTAAAAATCTTTGAAAAGTTTGTGTTTCTGTTATTTCTGGTGGTGTCCTAGAACTATCACCAGATTGAGCTGGCATGCCTGCCTCATGAACAGGCTGCTGGGAATTGGTGGAACATGATAGCGTCACCCTTGCAGGTTTCATTCCTTCTCGTGGAGTAGTGGAGTGTCATTACATTTCTGGCAGGCGAAGGAGTATACCAGTTGAAGTTCACCATCAGTTGGCAGTGCAATACAGCGAAGTTGTTTGAGTTCAGCACAAGTGTATGAGTGGACTGATAAGTTCAAATGTGGTGTTACATGTGTTGAAAATTCACCACGCCCTTGACGCTCTTTCTGTGCAGTCACAGAGAGCAACTTTGCGAGAGTTGAATTGATATGGGAAAACAGGCATACTATGGTGAGTGATGATGCAGCAACAATGAACATGGGTGTCGAATCAGCCAACATGTACTGATGTTCAAGAAAGTGAGTGTGAGATGGATTCAAAACTATTTGAAATTAGAAATGAGCTGAAGGCTGTGTGCAGGGAGACTTAAGGTTCATTCCCCATCTCGCGCACTTCCCCTGAATTGGCACCTTCAGATTATCACATTTTTAACACATTGAAAGAAGCACTTCGCTGATGATGAGGAAGTCCAGGCAGCAGTGCATAACGTGTTACGCGCATGGCCCCAAGAATTCTTTGGATGTGTAATTGAGATGCTTATCTAGTACTGGCATAAGTGAATGGAACTTGAGGTGAATTACGCTGAAAAATTGTTGTTTTATTGCATTCTTGTAATGGATGAAAAAATTATTTTTAATTGAATGTCTCTTGTAGTTCATATTGGTGAAAAATTTGATATGCTGACCATTCACACAATTGTCTTAAGCTATCTGTTTTGCTCTTTACATATAGTGAGCTATACTCAGTTATGTTCAGTCTCAGTCTCAGTCTCTCTCTCTCTCTCTCTCTCTCTCTCTCTCTCTCTCTCTCTCTCTCTTCCCCCCCCCCTCCATCACCCTCCCTCCCTCCCTCCCTCCCTCCATTTCTTGTGCCCAGTGCACACTGACGGTCACTACCCACAAATCATGGATCTTGTCTCACTGGTGTGACTCGTGAAGCAAAAATACGGATAGCTGTACCGTAAGTGCAACGACATCGGAGTGTTATCTGTAAAAACATGAGTAACTTAGTTCCTGGAGAAGGCAACAGCTTTCACAGTGGTTGAAGGGCAACAGTATGAATGATTGACTGATTTAACCCATAACATTAGCCAGCACGGTCTTGTTATGGTGGTGCTGTGAATGGTTGAAAGCAGTTGTTTTTCCCGAAGCTATGCAGCTCTGCGGTGTAGTTTCTCACTCATGCCAATGTTGATACCATATATTACTGACTATAAGACGCTATGGACTGTAAGATGCACCTTAATTTTTAACCATTTTTTTTAAAAATAACATTTTTTACCATTTTTATTAGTAGATTGCAAAGTCAGACTAAAAAGAAATTCTTGGTTTATAAAGCCGAACTTACCTTTAAAATCCCTGAAAATTGTCGTCTGAACTTGAAGATCATCATCATCATCATCTTCTTCTTCTTCTTCTTCTTCTTCTTCTTCAATGTTAACCTCTTCATATGTAAGATGGTCTTCATTGCCATTGAGAGTGTTACTAATGTCACATTTCTTGAAAGATTTAACACTGTCTTCTCTCATTTTACACCACAACTGTTTTATCCACTTTGTTTTATTGTAGGTTGTTCTAAAGCTTTCTTTGGTGTGAATTCATGCTGGGTTTCATTGACATCCATTTGTTCCATTCCTCTTTCATATACATTTTAAATGGTGTATTTATCGAGACATAAAGAAGTTGCAATTGTGAATTTAGTCCTCCTGGAATAACAGCAAGCTCTGTATTTCCCTGTCTCAATTTCTCATTTAAAGCATTTCTCAAATGACTACTAAACTGATGTAGCACAAGGCGAGAACTCTTCTTCAATAAATCACCTTTCCTTCTCTCCTACACTCTGCTAATCCATAGTTTCATACCAGCCTCGTCCCTCCAACCCTTGTCATGCATGTGAAAATCACCACCTGGTGGTATTTCAGAAGGTTTTGGTGTTGTTTTGCACTTGAAAATGATCATTAGATTAAGTCTAGTACCATTGGCACAACATGAAAGGACAATAGTGTAGCGCATTGTCTCATGTTCACTTGTTTTTGTAGTTACTGTTTTAGCACCTTCTGTTTTTGAGCACATCAAATGTCAGACGAGTTTCATCTATATGCATTACTTGGAATGATTCCACATTAGCTTTCTTTCGATGTTGAATAATGAAGTGATGGAGAGATAATATTTTCTCTTCATACTTTTGTGGTGTTTCTCTAGATATTTTGGTTTTGGTTCGCATGCTAAGCCCAAAACACTTCAAAAGTATTTGAATAATTTTTGTGTTAATTGTAATGCCGTTTTGACGGTGTCCTTCAGTCCATGTCAGTACATCATCTTCTAGATTTGAACATATTGCATTCAGTCCTCTATTTGCACATTTGGCCTTCCTCATTTTTTTTCAGTTTTTCTATACTAGCCCACAAGTTTAAATTTTTTTTTCAGTTGGTGAAGTGCTGAAATGCTGCTCAGTGGGTCTGTTTCCATGTTCTTCTGCATATGCTATTACCTTCCATTTATAGCACGCATCATATGAATACCTTTTAATTTTTCCTTTACAAAACTAACTACTAATAGAAACAGTGTACTGTTACTAATAATACGAATCACTTCCCATTAGAGTGCACCGACACCGTAGACTGCAGTGACACATCATAGACTAGACAGTGTTCTGGGTTTGTGTTGGCGGGGTGGGGCGGAGGACAGTTTTAGCAAGCTTGTGATTCCCCAGATATAATGTTTGTTGCATTAGTGCACTGCTGCTGCTAGTTGAATCCAATGTTGCCAGATAGAGAGAGGTTTCCTGCGCCATCAAATATATGGCCAGTTTTAAGATTGGCGGGAATTTTAAATAAAACACTGGACATTATGTTAATTTTGAGTATGAGCCCCCTTAATTTTGGAGGCAATTTTTGAAGAAAAAAGTACATCTTATAGTCTGTAAAATATGATAACTATGTTACTTGCTGTGAGGCGGTGAGCATATAGATACTTCACACTTTACTTCAACTGGTATCGCTGCAGTTCGATAACGAAATGAATGAATGTACCGTGAAGTTTTTTTTGTTCAGAATCTGATTCATTGTCAGCGGAAGATGAAGAAGGTAAGGAATGGCAGCAAATAAGAAAAAGAAATCTAATAGTAAATGAGTATTCAGAAAGTTGTAATCGACAACATTCATTGCAGTGACCCTGTAGCTTTAAACAAATTATATTAGAATGAAGAAACAAATAAATATTTTGTACCACTCATAAATTCTTTACTGAGCAGCTGGCAGAATCATTTCTGCCAGTCTGTTAAGAGATGAAATGAATACTTATATTGGCACACTGCTTATCATGGGTGTAGTGCAACTGCCAAAAGTTACACTATATTAGTCTAATAGGTATTGGTCTAAGAGCTACATTTATATGAATGCACTAATAAAAAATGCCATGACACATGGGTCAAGAGGAACATTTGATATGAGTTGTTGGCTTTGATCAGTGACATAACATTAATGGCTACTATCACATTACTTTTTGGTGCATATGTTTACAGTTCTTTTAATTGGTGAAGCCAACGAGTGTGAAAGCAGTGGGGATGGGGGGACTGATTAGTGGTGGCACGTTGCTCTATAGCTTTGCCTGTGGTCTAGGTTAGGTTGGAAGGTGACAGTTCGATTGTGAGTTGGTAGAGCCTACAAATCTGGGGGGGGGGGGGGGGGGGGAAGAAGGGGGGGAAAAAGAAACTGGTTGTGGTGACGGACTGATCTGTAGCTTAGCCCATTTGAAAAAATCAGTAAATTCTCAATATATTATGGATATGACAACTTCCGGTGAGCGTTCTTCAATTGTGTAATCATAAAATAGTGTGTCTGTCTGCCTGTTTATGTGCAATATGTTAAATTTGTCTGTGTTGTGGTTCAGTTTCCAATTCCTGCATGAAGCATCTATCCTCTGCAGGTCTTCCTGCATTTCACTATGATTTTCTAGCATTATGACTTCCCTGTATGCAACAGCATCACCCAAAAGCTTCATGGTATTTCTGATTTTACCCACTAGGTCATTTATATAAATTCTGACAATGAATTGTCCTATAACACTCTCTTGGGGTATGCTTGAAGTGACTTTCACGTCTGAAGATTTCTCTCTGTTCAGAATGAGCACTATTTTCTGATTAAAACTTCAGCCCAATTACACAGCTTGTTTGATACTCTGTACACTTGTATTCTGTTAATTTGGTAGCTGTGTGGAACTGTATTGTGAATGCCTTCTGGAAGTGAATGAAAATGGCATCAACCTGTGCACTGGTGCCTACTGTTTTCAGGGTCTTGTGAACAGTGTAAGCCAGGTTTCACACAATTGTTGTTTTCGAAACCTGTATTGTTTCCCCCTGAAGAGGCATGTAACTCTTTCATGAGTATGTGTGCTGTGGCCATGGGACCCGAAGCTGTTGAAGCTGTTCTTTCTTTCTTGTGGCACTGCAACATCCCATCTTGGACTATCTTTACTTCTGTTTCTTCTCGTGCACCCCCTACCATTGTCAGACCTCCTTTTGTCCGGCGTAGTGTAGCAACTTGACAGAGTGTGGATTCAACATGTTTTCGTAATTCCCTGGCAGAAGTATTGAGTCATGGTGCCTCTACTGCTATCCATAAGTGTGGAAGTGTTCCCTGCACAGGGTTTTGTGCACGAACTGACCTCTCAAACATTTTACATAAATGTTAGATTGGATTCATGTTGGATGCTGGGTGATCTGGATGGCCAAATCATTTGCTCAAATTCTCCAGAATGTTCTTCAAACTAATTGTGAAAAATTGTGACACAGTAACATCACATTGTTGTTTGGAAACATAATGGCCAGGTGGCTACAAGTGGTCTCAGAGTAGCTGAACATAACCATTTGCAGTCAGTGGTCAGTCTAGTGGGACTACAGGACCCACCCACCCCATTCCATGTAAACACAGCCCACACTATTATGAAGCCACCCTCAGCTTGCGTAGCATCTTGTTGAAACTTGAGTCCGTTACTTCTTAGGGTCTGTGCCACACTCAACTCAACCATCAGCTTTTACCAACTGAAAATGGGGCTCTTCTGACCAGCCAGGGTTTTCCAGTCACCTAGGATCCAAACGATATGGTCACGAGCTCAAGAGGGGTGCTGCTGTCAACGTGCTGTCAGTTGAAGGACTTACATCGATCACCTGCTGCCATAGCCTGTTAATGGCAAATTTCGCACCACTGTCCTTCAGATAGGTTCACCGTATATCCTACATTGATCGATGTAGTTATTTTGTGCAGTGTTGCTTCTCTATTAGCACTGATAACTCTACACAAACACTGCTACTCTTGGTGGTTAAGTGAAGATGATTGGCCACTACATTGTTATTAGTGAGAAATAATACCTGAAATTTGGCATCCTCGGCACACTCTTGATACTGTAGAGCTCGCACTATTGAATTCCCTAAAAATTCTGAAATGGAATGTCCCATGCAGCTAGCTCCAATTACCATTCTACATTCAAAGTCTGTTAATTCCTGTCATGTGGCTGTAATCATGTGGGGGAAACCTTTCCACAGCAATTGCTTGAGTACAAATGACAGCTCAACCATTTCACTGCCCTTTTATACTTTGTGTTCACAGTACTACTACTATCCGTGTATATGTATATTGCTATCCAATGACTTCTGTCACCCCAGTGTAGTGGTAGTCTATGATGATGATGACCTGGCTATTTCCCTAGGTACTGTTTATGTTTATCCACATCTTCAGCTATTTCCCTTTCATCATTTACCAGCACCTGAAGAAGGCAACGAGTTACGTGGCCGAAATATTGTGCCAAAGTGACACAAACATCCAGCAGTAGACCCGATTATTCCACATGTCAAGATCTCGCTGGGAAAGCCTAAAGAGTTACTATTACAATCCTGCTACTTTTCCTACCCTGGCTACTCCATGAGAAGAGGGACTGACTGGAAGCAAAACAGTTTACTCAGTACATGGCATACACTACAACAGATGCAGACACTTCTATGGTAACAAAGCCATTATTTTTTACAGAACACACAAAACGAATTTGGAGAAGTTGAATTACTGTGAAAAATGTGTAATAGGTCACTACTGTTCAAGGCATCACCTGCTGCACAATCTCAAGACCATACACTCCAGATAGAAGAGGAGCTATGAGCTAATCATGAACAGTGAGGTGTGCATTTTCTCCAAAGTGTACAAAAAGGGCTTGAGGATAAATGAACAGGCACGGGCTCCATATTGCATATGCCTTTGTGTGTCATTTGTAATCAACACCAACCTCGAAGTTCTCTCGTTTCCCAATGAAATAAGCATATAAATCACATGACTGTCTGTCATGTACTGAGGCAATAAGAAAATATGAATGCCTGTCCTGTCGAGGTGATGGCTACTATACAAAAGTCGCGCTGCTGTCACCCCCCCCCCCCCCCTGCCCCACCTCTTGCCCCACCCTCCCACTTTTAATACTTCTAAACCAGATCTAGTGCCTCCCTTCACTCACATGGTTCCTGCAATGTCCTCTTTGGGAACTAATCCCACTTTATTCTACAGTCTGTATCATTGCCCTCCAAGAAACCTGCTTTATTGATGACTGTCCCAACACTTCCTAGTTACTGTGCATTCTGTCGGAATTGTAATGGACGCAGGAGGGCAACTGGAGTAGTCTGTACATTGGTTTGCACATGTCACCAATGAGGGGATTCCCCTCTGTATCAAGTTGGTAGCAATAGTGTTGAGAGTGCAAACTACCCCACCAATTGTCATTTATAACATTTTTTCTATCTCCAGACAGGCACTTACTTCCCTTCAGATGACCACCTTAATCCAACAGATGTTCTCCCCTTTCTCCTACGTGGGGATTTCAGTACTCAGTACCTCCTATGGGGAATTAACACTTCTTCTGGGAGGGGCCTTCTGATAGACCAGCTTCTTTCCGATCTTGATTGGTGCCACATCAATGACAGTACTCCTCCCTACGTCAGTACTGCTCAGGGCAGCTTTCAAGGCATTGACTTTAAGATCTCTTCCCCTAATCTCATACCTTGCTACATAGGTCCCTCCATCGTGATCTTTCCACAGTGACTACTCTCTGGAGATTTCGGCATTCCCTTGTCACCACCCAGTGTACCAGTTAGCATGATGGACTCTTCAGAGAATCAGCTGGCAGTTACATACTTTTGCTTTCATCTTTACCTCCTCTGTTAGATTGCATCAGCGATATTGTGGGAGACATCTTCGATGCAACTGGAACTGCTGTTCATCTTTCTACAGGCATGCTCTGCCTCTGGCAGTCCTGTGGTGGTTTACAGACATTGCAACAGCTATTAAGTATCATTGTATGGTTCTGCAATGTCTCGAGCGGCGTCCGTCACGGGCCACCCTCCTTTTTAAGCGACTCCATGCCAAGGCTTGCTATCTAAGTACTGAGGAGGAATGCTTGGAGTGCTGCGTCTTCTCCTTGAGAATGTACGCTTCTTCCTCCCACGTGTAGGGCAAGTTTTGTAGTCTTCTGTTCTGGCAATGTTCAACAACTGATATGGGTTTCTTCCTCCAGGGTGTTAGTTTTACCGTTGCATCAGTTCTTGCTGAATACCTTACAACTCGCTTTCTGAAAGCGTCGGTATCTTACAAGGCTACTTTTCTAATGCTAAAGTTTGCCCGCACCCCTTCCTCATACCCCCTTGCACCTAGTTGAACAGCTCCTACATTGTTAGCCTCAGCTGACCATCAGTTCCAAAGAGCCATCTGAAGGGCTTCTGCTTGGACCCTGCCTCACGGTTTCCAGGTCTCTCCAGCAAAACACAGGCCGTGTGTTTGTGTTATGATACCACAGCCCATCCTGATGCTTATCTCTTCTTGGATACCTGTCTCTCTGATAAAGTGGGGCTTTTTTCCCAATTAAGCTCTGATGTTACCTGCTGTTGCTTATGCTTATTTGTGCAGCCATCCAACTTAAGAAGCCTGTTAAAAATTTTTCGGAACATTCATAATTTCACGCCAATGGTGTGTTGGAGCAAAATGCGGATGGCACCCTGCACACGCCTATGTTTAATGTGTAACTGTTGGAAGTTTAATTGTTGTATATCTGTTAGTTATTGTTCAGGGCTGTATTGACAGAATGTTGTCGCACAGTTTACAAATTTCAAGATGGGAGAGCTAGAGAAGCGACGTGTCTGCATGAAATTTTGCTTGAAACTCGATAAAATCTTTACAGAGCCACACCAAATGATGCAGGAACTCTACAGTGATCAATGCTTAAGTCATACTCAGTGTTACAAATTGTTCGCATGATTTAAAAATGGCTGGACGGAAGTTAAAGGTGTCCCTTGTTGAGGACGCCCGTCGACGTCTACCGATGATGCTCATGTCGAGAATGTCATCGAAATTGTGCATGACAATCAAAGACTAACTGACTCAAAGAGTTCAGAAGAATGTAACATTTCAGTTGTATCAGCCATGAAATCCTGACACAGCTACTGGGAATGCATTGTATTGCCACCAAGTTCGTTCCACGACTCATGAGTCCAGACCAGAAAGACCTTCACCTCGCTATCTGTGAAGAGCTTTTGGATCACGCATATCGGAATGAGATGTTACGTTGAGAGAATCATAACTGGTATTGAGGTGTGGATCTACAGTTGTGACATTGGGACCAAGGTTCACTCTTCACTATGGGTTGGGAAACGTTCTGTAAGACCAAAAAAGCTTGTCAGGTCCGGTTGAATGTTGAAGCCCTGTTGATAGTTTTCTTTGCTTTGAGAGATTAGTTCATCATGAATTTGTGCCATAGGGACAAGTCGTTAACCGATACAAATACACAATAAAATTAATATTGTTTTTAAATCTTCACCAAAAAATAGTCAAATACTTAAAAACACTGACCAGTAGTGCACAGCAGCGCCACATACAGTGGGTATTACAAAACTGCATCAAAATGAACAGCAACATTAGTATTAAAAGGAAAAAAAATAGGAGCTTAAAAATCCTTATCGCTTCCGATCGTGTACAAGTTTAAAAATTTTATTATGTCAAACTTTACAAATTCTGTGCAGATAAAGCAACCTTTTTCATAATATGGCCCACATAAAAACAAATATTAAACCACAAGTTGTCCTTTTTTAGGCACCAAAAATGTACTTGGCACCCAGAGGAAAAGTTAGACAAGAAATGACTATATGCCGTTTCTTTACAACCTAATAAATAATAACTGCCATATGCAACATAGGAACCATATATTATTGAGGAGCAATCGTACAGGTAATATAGGCTAACAGGAAGAAACCCAAACAACTTTTTAAATAATTTGGTGGTGAAGACCACATAATCAGCCAGTAACCTGGCTTCATAATATGCCATACACATCATACTACAATCAGCGTAAAGGCACAACAAACCCAGAAACTTTATTATTCAACCAGCAGCAGCCTATAGGCACCACAGACAATAAAACATACTTAAAACAAGAGCTGCACTCCTCGGTTTATGAGCAGTAGAATATAATGGGAGGGCATGCAGCTTTACTGTATGGTTAAATTTTGACGACGTCCTCTTGGGTAAAATATTCCGGAGATAAAATAGTCCCCCATTAGGATCTCCGGGCAGGGATTACTCAGGAGGACGTTGTTACCAGGAGAAAGAAAACTAGTGTTCTATGGATCAGTGTGTGGAATGTCAGATCCCTTAATCAGGTAGGTAAGTTAGAAAATTTAAAAAGGGAAATGAATAGGTTAAAGTAAGATATAGTGGGAATCAGTGAAGCTAGGTGGCAGGAGGAACAAGACTTTTGGTCAGGTGAATACAGGGTTATAAATACAAAATCAAATAGGGTTAATGCAGGAGTAGGTTTAATAATGAATAAAAAAATAGGAGTGCGGGTAAGCTACTACAAACAGCATAGTGAATGCATTATTGTGGCCAAGATAGATACGAAGCCCACACCTACCACAGTAGTAAAAGTTTATATGCCAACTAGCTCCGCAGATGACGAAGAGATTGATGAAATGTATGATATAAGAAATTATTCAGATAGTGAAGGGAGACAAAAATTTAATGGTCATGGGTGACTGGAATTCGATATTAGGAAAAGGGAGAGAAGGAAACATGGTAGGTGAATATGGATTGGGGGTAAGAAATGAAAGAGGAAGCAGCCTGGTAGAATTTTGCACAGAGCATAAGGTAACCATAGCTAACACTTGGTTCAAGAATCATAAAAGAAGGTTGTGTACATGGAAGAAGCCTGGAGATACTAGAAGGTATCAGATAGATTATATAATGGTAAGACAGAGATTTAGTAACCAGGTTTTAAACTGTAAGACATTTCCAGGGGCAGATGTGGACTCGGTCACAATCTGTTAGTTATGAACTGTAGATTAAAACTGAAGAATCTACAAAAAGGTGGGAATTTAAGGAGATGGGACCTGGATAAACTGACTAAACCAGAGGTTGTACAGAGTTTCAGGGAGAGCATAAGGGAGCAATTGACAAGAATGGGGGAAAGAAATACAGTAGAAGAAGAATGGGTAGCTTTGAGAGATGAAATTGTGAAGGCAGCAGAGGATCAAGTAGGTAGAAAGACAAGGGCTAGTAGGAATCCTTGGGTAACAGAAGAGGTACTGAATTTAATTGATGAAAGGAGAAAATATAAAAATGCAATAAATGAATTAGGCAAAAAGGAATACAAACATCTCAAAAATGAGATGAAGTGCAAAATGGTTAAGCAAGGATGGCTGGAGGAAAAATGTAAGGATGTAGAGGCATATATCACTAGGGGTAAGATAGAGACTGCCTATAGGAAAATTAGAGACCTTTAGAGAAAAGAGAACCATTGTATGAATATCAAGAGCTCGGATGAAAAATCAATTCTAAGCAAAGAAGGGAAAACGGAAAGGTGGAAGGAGTGTATAGAGGGTCTATACAAGGGCATTGCCCTTGAGGGCAAGTATTATGGAAATGAAAGAGGATGTAGATGAAGATGAAATGGGAGATATGATACTGCGTGAAGAATTTTACTGAGCACTGAAAGACCTAAGTCGAAACAAAGGGCCCAGGAGTGGACAACATTCCATTAGAACTACTGATAGCCTTGGGAGAGCCAGCCCTGACAAAACTGTACCATCTGGTGAGCAAGATGCATGAGACAGACAAAATACCTTCAGACTTCAAGAAAAATATAATAATTCCAATCCCAAAGAAAGCACGTGTTGACAGGTGTGAAAATTAACAAACTATCAGTTCACTAAGTCACAGCTGCAAAATACTAACATGATTTTTTTACAGACGAATGGAAAACCTGGTAGAAGCCGACCTCGTGGAAGACAAGTTTGGATTCTGTAGAAATGTTGGAACACGTGAAGCAATACTGACCCTACGACTTATCTTATAAGATACATTAAGGAAAAGGCAAACCTACGTTTTTAGCACTTGTAGACTTGGATAAAGCTTTTGACAATGTTGATTAGAATACTCTCTTCCAAATTCTGAAGGTGGCAGGGGTCAAATACTTGCAATGAAAGAAGGCTATTTACAATTTCTACAGAAATGAGATGACAGTTACAAGATCGAGTGGGCATGAAAGGGAAGCAGTGGTTGGGAAGGGAGTGAGACAGGATTGTAGACTATCCCCAATGTTGTTCAATCTGTATATGGAGCAAGCAGGAAAGGAAACAAAACAGAAATTTGGAGTAGGAATTAAAATCCATGGAAAAGAAACGAAAACTTTGGGGTTTGCCAATGACATTGTAATTCTGTCAGAGACAGCAAAGGACCCGGAAAAGCGGTTGAACAGAATGGACAGTGTCTTGAAAGGAGGATATAAGATGAACATCAGCAAAAGCAAAACGAGGATAATGGAATGCAGTCAAATTAAATCGGGTGATGCTGAGGAAATTAGTTCAGGAAATGAGACAACTAAAGTGGTACTGAGTTTTGTTATTTGGGGATCAAAATAACAGATGATGGTCGAAGTAGAGAGGATATAAAATGTAGACTGGGAGTGGCAAGTTATGTGTTTCTGAAGAAGAGAAATTTGTTAAGATCAAGTATAGATTTGTGTCAGGAAGTCTGTTCTTGAAGTATTTGTATGGAGTGTAGCCATGTATGGAAGTGAAACATGGACGATAAACAGTTTAGATAAAAAGAGAACAGAAGCTTTCGAAATGTGATGTTACAGAAGAATGCTACATGGGTCGACCATGTAACTAATGAGGTGGTTCTGAATAGAATTAGGGAGAAGAGGAGTTTGTGGCACAACTTGACTAGAAGAAGGTATTGATTGGTAGGACATGTTCTGAGGTGTCAAGGGATCAACAATTTAGTATTAGAGGGTAGTTTGGAGGGTAAAAATCGTAGAGGGAGGCCAAGTGATGAATACATTAAGCAGATTCAGAAGAATGTAGGTTGCAGTAGTTATTTGCAGATGAAGACGCTTGCATAGGATAGAGTAGCATGGAAGGCTGCATCAAACCAGTCTCTGGACTGAAGACAACAACAACAACAACAAAATATAATGATGATGTAAGAACAGAATCACATACTGTGAAGTATGCAATGCATTTTTATGAAATGAGAAAAGGAGATTGAAGGGGTGATGGTGTGGGGAAGCACAAATTCCAGGTGGTAGCCAGATAGATAAAAAAGGTGGAAACTGAACTCAGTCATGACAATGAACTAAAGGAGCAAATTGCTGCTACGCGAATGTTAGAAAATGATTAGAAGTGCTGAGGTGGAAATGGAGGAAGGAAAGGTGGTGAAGTAAAAGATCTTGGTGTGTGAAGCCCCAGTGTACAGGAGTTCGTGGTCCAAGGTTTGGTGGAAGTAACAATGGGGTTAGTGGTAGAGGAGAGAGTATAAACTGTATGTCATTTTGGAACAGAACAGAGAACCAACTAAACCTTGTTCGTTCAACACTTTCTTGCTCCTTTATTTTGCTCTTAAAAATCTCAAGTTATTACAAAATATCCAACTGCATACCTTTCAATACATGATGCAAAACCTCAAGTGAAGTGTGTTGTCTGTAGTACCAACACTATCACCAAATTTTTTTAAAATGCTGTTCAAACATCATCCTATTAGGAGGACCTACATGTTCTTTAAAGCGGGTGACAAAACTTCTACACATTAGTCCAATATAAAATGATTCACAGGATCTATATTGAACATACCCAGCCGGATGAATTATGTTTACCATTGCCCTGACTCCCTCCCAGCTTGCCGAACCTATGTTTCAACTTACACCTTAGTTGCCCCCTCGTAGGAATCCTATCCTAAATCTTTGTGGGAAGGAGTGGGCCACCTTTTTGGAGATGGGTCTCCTATATTGCAACATTCGGTACTTTTTTATATCATCTGTTCGTGGTGGTTTCACCTGCCCATGCTTCCTGTACAAACTGGAGACCAGTGACTGCTTATAGCGATTAGCCACCACAGCCTGCTTCAAAGTGTTTAACTCTTTATTAACTTCGTCCTCATTTAGAGGCAAACTCAACAGTCGTGTAGCACGAAATAGGCTGCCTTGGGCCTAGTGGGATGATTGAAATCATTGCATATTATGGCATCTGATAACTTAAGCTTTCAAAAAATTGACAAGGCTCTCATTAGTCTCATAAGAAGCAAATCCAGGAAACTCAATTTCATATCCACTCAAACTTCCACCATATACTACACCCCTCTCCCCCCGTCCCCCCTCCCTCCTGCAACCACATGCCCGCCATAAATGCACATGAATATGGTTATGCTATGTCTTCCTCCATTTTTGGTGCCTTGAAAAGAGACAACTTGTGGTTTAATGTTTGGTTTTCATGGGACATATTATGAATAAGGTTTTATCTTCACGGAATGTGCAAAGTTTGGTGTGATATCAATTTTTATACTTGTAAATGATCATGAGTGATAAGAATTTTTATTCTCTTGTTTTGTTTTCTTTTAATATTAATACTGCTGTTCATTTTTAGAGATCTTTGTGTGCCTACATGGCATACAGTGATGTAATATGTGCCATTTGTGGTGCTGCTTCTATGTACTACTGGTCTGTGTTTTTAAGTATTTGAATCATTTTGGTAAAGATTTAAAAACAGTATAAATTTTATTGTGGATTTGTATGGTTATTGTATGAATTGTTATATTCTTCATTGTTGAAGAACATTTTAATAAATAAAAGTTTCCTGTGTCCTGTCAGGGCACCCCCTGCAAGAGGTTTCCTTACGGCAGAGGAAGGAGTAAACTGCCAGTTATCTGTATGTAGTGTGAATATACGTTACACATTGACATCTTCAGAAGTGACATTGTTACATAAGTTTAAAATGATATGTTCTGTAACTTCAGCTTAAGTGTTTAGTAATAACTATATTATGCTTGAGTGTAAATTTGTTTTTCTGCCGTGTAGGTTGATTTGAAAATGGGCCTTGGCCCAAAACTAGTAATCAATGAAAAATAAAATATTTGCAACTTTTCATTTTATTGTTCTCTTAAACTTGTCCATTTATGCTCAACATTGTCCATAGAGGAGATGAAATTTTCATGTTGATCTCATATGTAATCTGAAATCTGTTTTTGTTCACTCTTGCTACACAGAAATATCATACTATGTTTCTTTGTTTCCCTATTTACTGCTGTATTCAGTGATGCTGGGAAGTCCCTCTGTTCACTGATTACCTGTTTTAAGCGCCAAATTCATATTCTCGAGGAGAAAAAACCTAGTTTCACAAAGCGCCTAGCATCCAGCGCACATTGGTCTATCGATTACTCATATGATTTTGAAACGCATCCCTGTTTTTGAACACACTCTGTAAGTTGATTTCTGACTGAATCATAAGTTGATTTTTGAATGCGTGCATAGTGTATGTGATTTCTGTCAGGGGAATCCTTGTCGCATCTAGAAATAAACTTTCCTGCTGGCAGAGGGGGACCGGGCTATACGAGCTGAGCGGAGTAAAGCTGAACGAGTGAATGCCAATCGCTGTCTGATTATGTTGTTGATTGAGTTTGTGAATGATCAGCGTTGTTATAATCACTGGGGAAACCAACAGTCAGACTACCAGAGTGGAAATTGCCCCAGTTCGGAAATATCGTAGATCCGGGTCTGATGCGCGGAGCAGTCAGAGTTATAGTGGGGAAGTGTGTAGTCTCCACGTGACCCATGTTTACATTTAGTGATTTTGCTGTTTCCTCTTCGTTTACTGCTCTCACATCGGATCTCCAGGCAGGGACTACTCAAGAGGATGTCGTTATCAGGAGAAAGAAAACTGGCGTTCTATGGATCGGAGCGTGGAATGTCAGATCCCTTAATCGGGCAGGTAGGTTAGAAAATTTAAAAAGAGAAATGGATAGGTTAAAGTTAGATATAGTGGGAATTAGTGAAGTTCGGTGGCAGGAGGAACAAGACTTCTGGTCAGGTGACTACAGGGTTGTAAACACAAAATCAAATAGGGGTAATGCAGGAGTAGGTTTAATAATGAATAGGAAAATAGGAAGGTGGGTAAGCTGCTACAAACACCATAGTGAACGCATTGTTGTGGCCAAGATAGATACGAAGCCGATGCCTACTACAGTAGTACAAGTTTATATGCCAACTATCTCTGGAGATGATGAAGAAATTGAAGAAATGTATGATGAAATAAACGAAATTATTCAGATAGTGAAGGGTGACGAAAATTCAGTAGTCATGGGTGACTGGAATTCGGTGGTAGAAAAAGGAAGAGAAGGAAACATAGTAGGTGAATATGGGTTGGGGCTAAGAAATGAAAGAGGAAGCCGCCTGGTAGAATTTTGCACAGAGCACAACTTAATCATAGCTAACACTTGGTTCAAGAATCATAAAAGAAGGCTATATACATGGAAGAAGCCTGGAGATACTGACAGGTTTCAGGTAGATTATCTAATGGTAAGACAGAGATTTAGGAACAAAGTTTTAAATTGTAAGACATTTCCAGAGGCAGATGTGGACTCTGACCACAATCTATTGGTTATGACCTGTAGATTAAAACTGAAGAAACTGCAAAAAGGTGGGAATTTAAGGAGATGGGACCTGGAGAAACTGAAAGAACCAGAGGTTGTACAGTGTTTCAGGGAGAGCATAAGGGAACAATTGACAGGAATGGGGTAAAGAAATACAGTAGAGGAAGAATGGGTAGCTTTGAGGGATGAAGTAGTAAAGGCAGCAGAGGATCAAGTAGGTAAAAAGACGAGGGCTAGTAGAAATCCTTGGGTAACAGAAGATATATTGAATTTAATTGATGAAAGGAGAAAATATAAAAATGCAGTAAATGAAGCAGGCAAAAAGGAATACAAACGTCTCAAAAATGAGATCGACAGGAAGTGCAAAATTGCTAAGCAGGGATGGCTAGAGGACAAATGTAAGGATGTAGAGGCTTATCTCACTAGGGGTAAGATAGATACTGCCTACGGGAAGATTAAAGAGACCTTTCGAGATAAGAGAACCACTTGTATGAACATCAAGAGCTCAGATGGAAACCCAGTTCTAAGCAAAGAAGGGAAAGCAGAAAGGTGGAAGGAGTATATAGAAGGTCTATACAAGGGCGATGTATTTGAGGACAATATTATGGAGATGAAAGAGGAAGTAGATGAAGATGAAATGGGAGATACGATACTGCGTGAAGAGTTTGACAGAGCACTGAAAGACCTGAGTCGAAACAAGGCCCCCGGAGTAGACAACATTCCATTGGAACTACTGACGGCCTTGGGAGAGCCAGTCCTGACCAAACCATCTGGTGAGCAAGATGTATGAAACAGGCGAAATACCCTCAGACTTCAAGAAGAATATAATAATTCCAATCCCAAAGAAAGCAGATGTTGACAGATGTGAAAATTACCGAACTATCAGTTTAATAAGTCACAGCTGCAAATTACTAACGCGAATTCTTTACAGAAGAATGGAAAAACTAGTAGAAGCCGACCTCAGGGAAGATCAGTTTGGATTCTGTAGAAATGTTGGAACATGTGAGGCAATGAAAGGGAAGCAGTGTTTGGGAAGGGAGTGAGACAGTGCTGTAGCTGTTATTCAATCTGCATATTGAGCAAGCAGTGAAGGAAACAAAAGAAAAATTCGGAGTAGGTATTAAAATCCATGGAGAAGAAATAAAGACTTTAAGGTTTGCCGATGACATTGTTATTCTGTCAGAGATAGCAAGGGACTTGGAAGAGCAGTGGAAAGGAATGGATAGTGTCTTGAAAGGAGGATATAAGATGAACATCAACAAAAGCAAAATGAGGATAATGGAATGTAGTCGAATTAAATCGGGTGATGCTGAGAGTATTAGATTAGGAAATGAGACACTTAAAGTAGTAAAGGAGTTTTGCTATTTGGGGAGGAAAAAACTGATGACGGTCGAAGTAGAGAGGATATAAAATGTAGACTGGCAATGGCAAGGAAAGCATTTCTGAGGAAGAGAAATTTGTTAACATCGAGTATAGATTTAAGTGTCAGGAAGTCATTTCTGAAAGTATTTGTATGGAGTGTAGCCATGTATGGAAGTGAAACATGGACGATAAATAGTTTGGACAAGAAGAGAACAGAAGCTTTTGAAATGTGGTGCTACAGAAGAATGCTGAAGATTAGATGGGTAGATCACATAACTAATGAGGAAGTATTGGATAGGATTGGGGAGAAGAGAAGTTTGTGGCACAACTTGACTAGAAGAAGGGATCGTTTGGTAGGACATGTTCTGAAGCATCAAGTGATCACCAATTTAGTATTGGAGGGCAGCATGGAGGGTAAAAATCGTAGAGGGAGACCAAGAGATGAATACACTAAGCAGATTCAGAAGGATGTAGGTTGCAGTAGGTACTGGGAGATGAAGAAGCTTGCACAGGATAGAGTAGCATGGAGAGCTGCATCAAGCCAGTCTCAGGACTGAAGACCATGACGACGGCGACATCAGATGAGAACAAAACGGATTTTCGTGGCCGGGAGCTGTCAAGTGAATTAAAATAAATTCTCATAATTACGGAAGGCTAATATATGTTACTGGTTTCAGATTTTATTTTATTGCCACTTTTCTGACAGTCACGCATTAATTGCCTTGTAGAAGAATGAAGATATTTTTGTCGCTTTGCTAAAGAAATTTGTTTTTTATTAACCTTTTACGCCGAGGCAGTCAATGTGTTTGAAATGAAGTGTTTAGTTCCACGCCATTGACTAATTTCAACTGCTCGCTGACCGAGCAGGGTGGCGCAGTGGTTAGACACTGGACTCGCATTCGGGAGGACGACGGTTCAATCCCGCGTCCGGCCATCTTGATTTAGGTTTTCCGTGATTTCCCTAAATCACTCCAGGCAAATGCCGGGATGGTTCCTCTGAAAGGGCACGGCCGACTTCCTTCCCAATCCTTCCCTAATCCGATGAGACCGATGACCACGCTGTCTGGTCTCCTTCCTCAAACCAACCAACCAACCAACCAACCAACCAACCAACCAACTGCTCGCTGCATTTCAAGTGCACATTTTCATCGCTCTAGCACGTATGGCATTATGCCATAATAAAGAATCAAAAATGAGTTAATACAGTACTGGTACTCCAAGAAAATTTACAACCCGAAACCCACACTGAAAAGCTTAATATCAGGTCGAGGCCTATATCATTGGGAATCTGGATATATGAATGTGCTCTGTAAGTATACACTTTAAATGTGCCATTTTAGTATGGTTCACGAAATTCTGATGCTCTTGGAGTATTCTCTGATGTCTCTCTTCCTTTTATGACATAATGTAAGATCTTTCAATGTTTTACACGTACGAACATACGGGCTTCCTGTATCATAGTAGCTGCCAAAGCGCGGTGGTGCCTGTTATCTGGCACTCTCTGACAACTACTGAAACGAATCTATTTCTAACAGGTCGCAGGAAAATATTGCAAATGGTGGTTTGAAAAGCGTTACTTTCAAAGTAAATTTCCGTTTACGCAAGTTGAACTTCATGTGAGAATGTACGATTAATTTCTTAAATCACAGAGCGTTCGATGACGAGCCATTTTGAGCCCAGAAGGTCAGACATTCATGATGTTATTATGAGCAAATTGATGTAGTGCTACGGGAAACTCTCTCTTCTCTACGGTAACCAATTTATTTGTGGAAAACTTAGAGGACAATTCACTGGACTCGGCTAAAAATTTTACTGGCACATTTGTGTGATACATGTTAAAGTGTAACACACGCAAAGAAGATAAACATTATATGTGAAAGCTTAGTTTCTCTTGCAACTTATTAACCTTAGAGACCAATATTATGTGTGAAAGCTTTTCTTTTCTTTTAGCAACACTATGTATATTAATTTAAAACATTAACTTCGCCTGTTTGTGCATCCGTGCTACTTAACAGTGATGTTGCTATTAGCCGACTGTGGTCTGAATAACTGCTGTCATCGGCTGGTGGGATCACGTGACATGAGCTGTGACTGGCTTTACAAAAGTGCATTGCAATCTCGATTACAATGGTTCGGAAAGTAACATGTGGTGTATGGTGGAATTCGAATTTATACTTTTCTAATACGAAAATATGCAGCGTACATGTTGCTGCACATCAAAAATCTTTCCAAAAGGGGTTTTCTTCCCTGAATTTAGTTTTCTAAAAGTGCCAGGAAATTCTACGCATGTGTATAAAAACATAACAATTCAAAGGATTGATAAGTTTTACAGTTCCGAGGGAAAATATACTGTCGCCTAATAACACAGAAAAAGTGTGTTCTCTTCCAGGAGAAAGTGTATTTTTAACCGGGAAACCCAGGATTTTTTTTTCTTTGTCTGTGTATGCACCCTGCAGGTGGAATGAGAAGTATTCAGGGATATGACAGGAATATTCATTTGAAGCAAAAATATTTCGTACGGACATATGCCCTATTCCAAATGGTTTGCAAGATAGAAGACATTTGACGTACATTATTTTTTTATTTTCTGTATTATTCAGTACTTTTATCAGGTTTACGCATCTACAACACTTAGTATACATTATAACATGTGTTTTACAAAATATCATTTTAAAAATACGTGTTTTTATCACATTGAACTGTAAGAGTTATCTTGCACATCACATCAATGAGGGCAGCAGTATCTGTGGTGTGACTGAGCATTTCATCTCTTGTATTAATGTTTTGTTTATACACCTGTCTTCATCCAACCCCATAAACAAAAATCTAATGATCTTGGTGGCCAGTTAATTGTACTAACACAATCAATACAGCAATTAGGTTAAGTGCAGTTGAGACGTTCCCTTACATGTTTGGTGAAATGTAGAGCGGCTCCGTCATTCCAGTGTGTGTGGGCAAAGGAACGTCCTCAAGGTGTTAACCTAATTTTTCAAGAAAGTGCTTGTAATTCTGTCCTGTCATTTCCTTTACTAAAATTACTGGACCTATCAAATGTTACTGATAATGCTGCACCAAATATTAATCAAAAAACTGAGTTGTAAATTGGTGTCTGCCATAGCTTGTGCATTTTCCTGTGACCACCAATGTGTACTACGATTATTATTATTACATGTGTTTTTGATTCTTAAACATGGCTTCGTCAGTGAATATTGTTAATGGAAACAATGTTGTTTAACCAGTGAAAAATTCAACTGATGTGGCATTGTTGCCATTGTGAAGGTCGTGGACATACTGTATGTGAAGTGGATACTAGTTTCCCACTTACAGTGTTTGCCATACACGAGACATTGATTTGTTCATACTGTCACCATGCACTGGCAGTGGGACTGTGCTGCACCAGTTCAACAGTGTGTTCCTGTTGCTGCAAAGGTTGTTAAACTAAATATTCAGAAGAAAAATTGGGATTTGGAAGAATATCTGTTTCACGCATGTGCTAAAACTCTGGTAAACACTCTAAGACAGTCTCTGATTCACACTCTATCCCTTGCACTACTTAACTCACAACACACCATGGACAATTGCAAGTTCATTGGCTAGTTTAATACCAGGATGACATCCCGAGCAAAGAGGCTGAAATTAAGGTAGGTTGGGTCAAAGGAATTAGGTAGGTAAGACACAGGTGTGCACCACTAGCCCAGAAACAAATGTACATTGTTTTCAGTTTTTACATTGTGTTTTGTCACAGAAACCAGTTAGAATAGGGTGTATGTTCATATGAACTTTATTTCAAATGAATGTTTGTCATATCCCTGACTGTTGACCATTTCTTATGGGACACTCTGTATACATAAATGAGCTGATGGATTGGGTGAGCAGCAGTCTGCCATTGTTTGCTGATGTTGTAGTGTATGGGAATGGGTAGTCATTGAGTGACTGTAGGATGATACAGAATAACTGACAGAACTTCTTTTTTGTATGAAAAATGGCAGCTTGCTCTAAATGTGGAAAAATGTGAGTCATGGAGGTAAGAAGGAAGACTAATTCTGTAATGTTCGAATACAGTACAGTGCTGCTAGACACAGTTACGTCGACTAAATATCTAGGCATAATGTTCCAAAGTGACGTGAAAAGAAATGACCATGTAAGGTCTGTTGCAGGAAAGGTGAATGGTCGATTTTGGTTTATTGGAAGAGTTCTAGGAAAAATCTTGATTACTGATAGTCCACAGTTACGGATGTGACAATTGTACAATTGACATTGAAGCATTAACATGAAAATAAAAATGGATAGAACTGAATGTGAACAATATACATTGCAGGTTTGACGATGTAAGTTGTATTGATTTGCTACTAAACAAAAGAGAAGGAAGTTTTACAAATGTAACATAGCCATCTCTTCTCATGGAATGGCTCTGGTGTGTTTGAGATCCTCAGGTTGGATTAAATGAAGACATGAAGCAATTTTGAGGCATGGTGCTAGATTTGTTTTGGTTGGTTGAGTCAACACGTGAGTACTACAGAAATGCTTCATGTATTGCAATGGGAATCCCTGACAGGCAGAAGACATTCTTTTTGCAAAACACTATGGGAAATGTTAGAGAACTGACCTTTACAACAGACTGCAGAATGACCACAATATGCATCTCACAGAGGACCATAAAGATAAGATAAAAGAAATGAGGGCATCTACAGAACATGTAGATTAATGCCTTCGACAAAAGGCATATTTTCTGGCCTCCCACTCTTGGGAATGATCTTGGAGACATTGAAGCTGCTCAGCTATTTGCATTCTGTTGTAATAAGTGTCTATGGGAAGTGGTTGAAGGATGATGATTTGAGTAGGTGACAAGGTGCAAGACATTGATTTCTCATCACAGATGGTGATGCATAAGCAGTGAACTGTGGCATATCTGATGGAAAGAGAAAAATGCTGATGCTGGCTTAACTGTTTCTAAGCACAGTTCAGTGTACATTGTTGAACATTGCAGGTGACCCTTACTGTTTACATGCTGATGTCATCAATTACAATAACAGTGGGCACGAAATCATCAAGATTGGACTGTGGATCAATGGAAGTGTCGTCTGGGTGGATGAATCACATTTCTTGTTAGACTGTGTTGATTATTGTGTCTGGATATGCCATAATCTAGTAGAACTTCTGCTCCATGGACAAAGGACAATGGACACAGTACTATGCTATGGGGGACATTCACCTGGGGTTCTATGCGACCTGTGGTAGTAACTGACAGATTGACTATGGGAACATTATTGCAGGTCACCTGCCTACCTTCATGCTTGATTTCTTCGACAGATGGCGTCTTCTGGCAGGATAGCTTATATGTCGCAAGGCCAAGATGGTGCTACAGTGGTTTAACTAGTGTGATAGTGAACGCAATGGTGATTTCTTGGTGAACTAATTTTTGTCTGATTAGAAACTGACGGAACACATCTGGACCTCTAATTGGATGCCATCAGTGCACCCACAAACAACCAGCATGTAATTTATAGGAATTCCATGACCTGTGCATAGACATTTGATGCCACATATCTCTGGAAATGCACCAAGAACTTGCCAAATTCGTACCGCGCACAATTATCGATATATTGCATTATAAAGGCAGACCAGTGTGCAGAAAAGCAGCTACTCAGCCTTTTGGGCCATCAATGTATGTTATGTACTAAGACAGCTGCAAAATGTGCAGCTGTCAAGAAAAAGAAAATGTTTTCCCTATGTTATTGATACAATGCAAAGTATGAATGAAAATGCAGTCGACCACAGTGAATAAAGTGGTTTGTGGAGTGTTTGGAGGTAAGTTCTGAAAGCCAATAAATGTATTTAATTAGCACAAGTGAGATATTCATTGTCATTAGCATAACATATTTTGTAAGCCTTAGCCTTCTGTAGAAGATTGTTCCTTTCTTCCCTGTTTAGTGCCAAACTTTAATTTTGAATTCCAAAGTTTCTTATGTTCTCTCTGGCAGTTCTTATCTTAAAACTCCCCTTGTTCCTTGAGGCGCTACGCTGAATATCTTCATCATGCTCTTTTTATCTCTCAATATATGTTCTGCCAATTCCAGCCTTTTTATTTTAATGTAAATGATATTTGGGTTTGCTTTGTGGTGAATACATTGGGCTTATGACCAGTCTGCAGTGATGCAGGGTGTGGAAGTCCTGTGTTGGTAAATTCGCAGAGGTTGGGATGGATGTGGATCCCCTTCATTGTAGTTTCATGAAGACAGCAGAATGTGGAGCTGCCCTAGTGCTTAGTTGTTCAGATGGGGGACAGGAACTTGGAACCTTGTGATATAGTAATGGCAGCAGCATCATAGACGTTGATGAACATCACATTGCTACTTTGCTGTTAGGCTACAGGGTTGCAGTGCAGGTGCTTCCAGGTGACTTTGTGGAAGTGTCGGCATGTATGGGTGTTACTCGTAAATGTTATGGAACAGAGGTAATGACCAAGATCTGACTATTGTCATGTGGCAGATAATATTCAGTTTTGGATTTCAGGACTGACATTATTCTAGCAGTTTACTTCTGCTTCAAGGCAAGTGAAACTATGCACATGAAACATATGAACCAATTTCTATGAATGGGTGTTCATTAGGACAGCCTCCATATCTGTAGGTTCATCTTTTTAGCAGCTGTTTCAAAACTTGTAAAGGCTTCCTTCATTGCTCTTGGGTGTTCTTGCAAGTAATGTCAGTATCATCTGCATATGCCAGCATCTGAACTGGTTTGTGCAGGATAGTCCCCCTTGCATTGATGCCCGAATCTTACGACCTTTTCTAGGGAGTCAGGATAATGAATGTCCCAGTTGTACTCCATTTTTAGGGTTCTGTACCTCAGCTGGTAGAAACAGAACCCTCATAGCCAGCCTGACTGACTGGACCCCCTTTCTCTCAGGAACAGGTAGAAGTACTATTTTGAAATTTACGCCACATACCAAGGTATATGGCCCCTTGGTGGCGTGAAAAATTAGAACTAAGTCAGTGTAGTTGAAAGGTACAGCAATTTGCCATGGATTTCAATATTCGCGAATTCACTCATCGAAACCTATCAGTGAACTCTCAAATCAAATCTTGGTCTTCTTTTAAATGTAGCCTTCACCTCTCAATGGTGTGATGAGTCTCATAGGGAGGGGGGGAGAGAGGAGATAGTTCAGATTCCACTTTAAACTGTAGATCCTCCTTCCCTGGTTGGATAACTGGGGTTGTTTAGGGACGCGCAAGTCACTGAAGTGTCAAATAGAAAGACTTGCATAGGACATTGAACAACACAGAAATCATCATCATCATCTATATACATAATTAAATTTGTGCGGAACCATCAAATACGAGATTTATTTGCACATGTCCAGTTTTTATTTGTGGTCACAGCACTTGATGACTTATTCTGTATCTTAACTTCACTCCACATGTTTTCCGTTGTAGCTTTCACTCAAGACGATAAATTCATTAGGAATCTCTTACTCTCTCATTGCTATATACAGCCCATTCTGTCAATACTGTAGTAGACTGATCTGAAGTTTTTAAAAGACTCAATTTGTATCAATGCCAAATTCTTTGTGTTTTCTAGTACTTGATGTATTGTGAAGATCTAATCAACAGTAGTTCTTTCTTGGGGAAAAAAATTGACATTTACAGTCACCAACAGCATTTTCAGCATAGGATACAGGTCTGTTAAAGAGGATGCATGTCGGCAGGCTGGAGGTTTCCATATCATTGTATGTGTATTGTTGTCATTAAGAGATGTACTGTCCACTACCATATGTCTCATGGAATCAAAGTGTAAAAGTCTGACCCCATTGTCATTTTAGTTATCATGAAGACTGTATTTTCCAATGGAAGACCCGTCTTTCCCCATTTTAGCCTGTCTTAGCTTCTCCTCTGACATTCGTTGCATATTTCATCTAACTCATCATAAAAAGCATCTTTCTCTTCTTTTCTCTTAGTTGGTTCATGGTCAATCTTGAGACTATAGTTGAAGAATTTCCGTCTGCATAATCAGTGTGATTTTGCGTGTAAGCCCATAATATTTTATCCTCTCATTTACAATAAAACCAATACTAAACCTGACATCTTTACTTTGACAGCTATAAAATATCATGTGTGGGTGTGCATACGTCAGCTTGGCATTTCTTATGTTTTATTACTATGTATCCACTAGTGGGAAATGCACCCACTGGACCTCTTTTTTCCCCTGTGAGGAAAGATTCTGTTACAGCAATTCCAATATTTTTCCATGCAGACTGTAACTGGTATAGAAACTGCAGTCTAACACACTGGAAAGAGTTAAGCCATTTGTGTGAATTTTGACATTTGCAAAACATGTTGAAGGTAAAATGTGATGAGGTGGTATTTCATTTTTGTGTAAAAAAATAAGTACAGCCAAATTAAAAGATATTGGGATGTGAGAAACTGTGTACCGACATACATGGCAGTCCCTTTGTTAACTCTTGGCTGTGGAGGTGAGACAAATAATTGTAATTACTCTGTACTGTGTCTTCAACAAGTTGAGGCTCAATCTAAAATACAATATACAAATGTAAAGCTGTTGGGTAATATAAGGACGAAAATTTAATTGTGGAAATTTAATGTGCTAAAGGCAAGACAGTATTTGTCACTGTACACATAGCAAGGCCAGTATATAGGACACAGACTTAAGTGGTTTGTCTAGACAGAAAATACAGAAAAATACACTAAATCATGTCGTATAATAAAGAAAGAGGCTTTTTACCTTAGGCTTTCCAGAGGGAATGGAATAAGGGTCTCTTGGTATTCAAATATAATGTTGCTAAAGGAGAACTATGCAGAAACAAGTTCACAGTGGGATGTGAAAGAAAAAGATTGTTATGGGAGCATTGTTTGTAGGTGGAATAACAGAGAGCGATACCAAGAAAACAACGGGAAACTGCTGAAGCAGTAGTCTGTGGTATATACTTATAGGGCACAACAGGAAGAGTTGAGTGTGGAAACTGGTTTGGTTCAATCCAGTGTCATCAATAAGAGAACAAAGACACTTGGCCATAGACAAAGTTTTACAAGCAATTTTTTAAGGAGTATTAGGAAAGGTAAAGTGTAGGAAATATGGCCTATATAAAACTAGACTGAGTTTACTGCATGAATGGCATCAACTGCTAATGAGGAAAGTATTGTTTGGTTCTTAATATCTTATTTGACATTTGCACAATAAGCTTGATTTATTGATTCTTAGCTGATATAAAATGTGATAAAATTGAGATTCTAGCATTCTTCCATGTTAGTAACAGATTGTTATTGAGAACAGATACTCCATTTCTTCCAGAAAAAAAAATAAAAGAAGGAAGGTCACAGTCTTTAATATTGTAATAATTAAAGACAGCAGTGTAGATGAAAAGAAAATTGGAAAAAAAGACGTATTTACACGAGATGTGTGTATTTTAATCAGTGGCAATTAATTTTAAGCTGTTCAATGATATTTTGTCTTAGTATTTACTGGAATTTACAATTGTTAACATTTTTATGGAAATTTGTGTTGCAGAATGTACCAAGACAAACTTGCCAGTTTAAAGAAACAGCTCCAGCAATTGAAAGATGGGACACACCCAGAATATAACAGAAAACTGAAGAAGTTAGAACAAGCTTATAGAGAGAGGTAATATTTTGAAAAATTGTGTGGTACAGAAAGTCATAATTGTCACATTATTATTATTATTATTATTATTATTATTATTATTGGTCATCATTTTCAACATGGGAGTGGTCATCAAGTAGTTAAAACTTAAGTCTTTCCATTACTGTCATTATGGTTTCTTTGGATTAAATCTTTTGAATGTTTGTTACTAAGTGTTTATAACATTACAGTAGATAACTAATTCAGTGCCATAACGGAATGCGCAAAAGTTGGCAGGTAGGCACACCACTCTCAGTATGGATTCTGCATATTGTCTGTTTCTGCAAGCTTAGACAAAGGTGTTGTGTGCATGCAAATGCATTAACCCTCTGTGTGTGTTACTACTTTTTGTGCTTACACCATCTAAAAGTAACAAAGTGAGTGGGAAAACCACTACTTTAAAGGGAAAAAAGCGGCATCTTCTTCAGTTACATTAAATAACAGTTCTTTATCTTACGCTGTTTAGTGTTTATCTTAATACACTAGTATTTTTCAAAGGAAATAGTTGTCTACATTACAGCACTTACCATGCAGCTCTGCAATGGACATTCCTGTTTGAATTGGACCTAAAAGGAATTTTCTCTCCTCTAAGGTGCCGTGGATGACAACCACAGGGGTCCTACTAAGAAATGAAAAAACACCCCAGGTCATCTCTCCAGATTGTTGGGCCGGATGGTGGACAACAGGTTGGTATCCCACCCTGCCTGGGGCATCTCAAGACACGTCTTCACCATACGGCCCGACAACCAGAAGTGATGGTCTGTGATGCCATTTCATTTCATAGCAGTACCCCTTTGGTTGTCATCCGCTTACAACTCTGCAGTACATTGATGATATTATATGCCTCGTTTTGTTGCCCTTCATGGCAAGCCATCCTGGGCTTTCCGTTCAGCAAGATAATGCATGCCCACACTCAAATGTTTCTACTACTTGTATTCATGCTTATCGGACCCTACCTTGGCCAGAAAAGTTACCATGTCTCCCAAATTGAGAAAGTTTGGAGCATTATGGGCAGGGCTCTACAACCAGCTCGGGATTTTGACGATCTAAAGTGCCAGTTGGACAGAATTTGGTACGATATCTGTCCGGAGAATATCCAACAACTATTAATCAGTGCCAAGCTGATTACCTACTTGCATCCAGATGTGGACCAACACATTGGTGACTTGCTAAATTTGTGAAGCTCTTTCTCTTGAATAAACAGTAAAAGTTTTCTGAAACTGTCATCATTTGTTTGCCTGTACGTGTACATCACACCTACCAATTTGCGGCGCATTTCTATAATTCCTTCATGTTTTTCTTAAATAGTGTATATTCCCTTGTATGAGGTTGGTGACACTGTCAATATGTCACTCTGTTTGCAGGTAGGCAGGGGAAACTATGGGAGTCGATCAGTGTCATTTCTTTTTGATGGGGAATGACCTATTCTTATATGTGTACTATATTTTATCATACATTTTCATTAATGCAAAATTGTTATGAATGCTCTATATGTTGTTAAATCGAGAAAACATTTTACAGATCAATTATTGTAATGTCTTTCATTGCAGTCTGTTGTCTTGCCTGTTTTCACAATCACATATTTTGTTCATTTGTAGAACAGTTTAAGATCTATTCTAAGTATAGAGCAGCAAGTCAATTTAAAGTGCCGTGCTCTGCTTGTGTAACACAGTTGTCAGAATAAATGCAATAGATGACTGCAGTAAAAGACAAAATAATAAGTGTTCTGTTTGTATACAGCTACCAATAATTTTGTAAGCTGAGGGAAATTAAATTCAATAAAAAGTGTCTGCACATAACGTCGTCCTATATTGTAATTTGTTCTACAATAGCAATCTGACAAAACAGTCCAATTGCAAGTACTTTCACTACATCACATTCAAACATGTCCACTTGGTGAACTTAATCACCGTTCTCACCTTCCTATAGATAAATACTTTGCCAAATTGACAGACTGTCACAAAAATTAAACTAATCTCATAATGGGGAACTTAATACAGGGTGTCCCACATAAAACCAGTATGCCTCATGCTTGAGATTCAAGTAATAATGGACTAACTAGAAAAGAATAGGTAATAGTAACATTAAAAAAAAAACATGTTTTTACATGTTTGTCAGAGATGCTGGAAGTTGTGGCCGCAGCCATCCATGCGTCACAGACTTCGTGTGATGGTGTTGCTTGCAACACACTGTAATTCTGCAGGCATGATGATTATAATTTTTCTAGTAATGTGTTGTGTGAGTATTGTCTGCATACACTTTGCATTTTAGTGTACCCCCTAAAGACAACACGATGTTAAGTCAGCGGAACTTTAGGGCCAGATGCCTCCACTGCCAAGCCTGTTTTCAGGGAACATGTTGGGGATGTGGGCAATATTTTGGTTGGATATGTGAGCAGTTGCTTTGTCTTGTTGGAATACTGCAAACAGCTTCTCTGCACCTGTTAATTGTGTGTAGAAAGATTCAAAGGTCTTTAGATATCTTGAGTTTTTTAAGGTGCTATTGAAGATGTGAGGTCAGTAATGCACAAGCAGACAGTGCACACCGCACCTGTATTTTCCAAATGGAGGAGTTCGTCACGCAGAATATCTGGGTTGGCCTGCAGCCAGTAACTGGAATTCTCGGAGTTTACCTAACCTAACAAATGAAACCAGGCCTCATCAGACATGAAGTACAGCAAGGATACCCAAGTAACCATTGGCACTTGATGTTAACAACCAGTTACAATAATTAGTTCTTTTTCCTGATCATTAAATTTCAACACTTGCACCACACTCATGTGATGGACTTCTAATTTAATGTCTTTTAATACATAATGCACAAGATACACCAAATGCTGCAGTAACCTCCTGATGACCAATTTGCGGGAACTTCTCGTAATGTTTGACTTTCTCACTGTCAGTCACCTATTCCTTTGCACATTGTGAACGGGTCTTACAGCCTCTATTTCTTGTAAGATCTTGAATAATGGTGGTTGTTGGCTGATAAAATGCAGTGTAACCAACCTTAGACACAGGGTTTCCACTTCACAAGAAATTCAACTAGAGTTAGTCAGTACATAAGGCATACTTGTTTTATGCAGTACACTCTGTATAATGTAAGAGTTGAAGTGATGTAGCAGTGGGCAACCAATTGGAGGATCAACTCAAGAGCCTGACATGCCTTTACTGTTTAAACAGTTCAAACAGCAACTTATACTGGCTTCGCACGGGTGGCACTGAATGTTGGTTGCAGCAGTAATAAATAAGACACAAAAACCTTCCTTGTGAATCTGCCATTTAGTGAAAATCCTATCAAAATCTCTACTGTGTTTACTGAGATTAGCCATCACATTCAGGCAGAAAAGTGCAGTAGGAGCTTTAATTTAGTAGTACATGTAAATATCTTTCTAATGTTAACAACTGCAAGATCTTTGATATCAGTATACGTCCACTCTACGTATCATCAATGCATAACTTAGTTCATAGTAGGTACACTACTGGCCATTAAAATTGCTACACCAAGAAGAAATGCAGATGATAAACGGGTATTCATTGGACAAATATATTATATTAGAACTGACATGTGACTACATTTTCATGCAATTTGGGTGCATAGATCCTGAGAAATCAGTACCCAGAACAGCCATCTCTGGCCATATTAACGGCCTTGATACGCCTGTGCATTGAGTCAAACAGAGCTTGGATGGCGTGCACAGGTACAACTGCCCATGCAGCTTCGACACGATACAACAGTTCATCGAGAGTAGTGACTGGTGTATTGTGATGAGCCAGTCACTTGGCCACCATTGACCAGACATTTTCAATTGGTGAGGGATATGGAGAACGTGCTGACCAGGGGCAGCAGTTGAACATTTTCTGTATCCAGAAAGGCCCGTACAGGACCTGCGACATGCACTCGTGCATTATCCTGCTAAAATGTAGGGTTTCGCAGGGATCGAATGAAGGGTAGAGCCACGGGTCTTAACACATCTGAAATGTAACATCCACTGTTCAAAGTGCCGTCAATGCGGACAAGAGGTGACAGAGACTTGTAACCAATGGCACCCCATACCATCAAGACGGGCGATAAGCCAGTATGGCGATGACGAATACACGCTTCCAATGTACGTTCACCGCGATGTCGCCAAACACAGATGCGACCATCATGATGCTGTAAACAGGACCTGGATTCATCCAAAAAAATGACATTTTGCCATTCGTGCACCCAAGTTCGTCGTTGTGTACACCATCGCAGGCACTCCTGTCTGTGATGCAGTGTCAAGGGTAACTGCAGCCAAGGTCTCAGAGCTGATAGTCCATGCTGCTGCAAACATTGTCGAACTGTTTGTACAGGTGGTTGTTGTCTTGCAAATGTACCCATCTGTTGACTCAGGGATCGAGACTTGGCTGCATGATCCATTGGAGCCATGCGAATAAGATGCCTGTCTTCTCGACTGCTAATGATAAAAGGCCGTTGGGATCCAGCATGGCGTTCCGTATTACCCTCCTGAACCCACCGATTCCATTGCTAACAGTCATTGGATCTCGACCAACGCGAGCAGCATTGTCACGATATGATAAACTGCAATCACGACAGGCTACAATCTAACCTTTATGAAAGTCGGAAACATGATGGTACGCATTTCTCCTCTTCACACGAGGCATCACAACGATGTTTCACCAGGCAATGCTGGTCAACTGTTGTTTGTGTATGAGAAATCGGTTGGAAACTTTCCTCATGTTAGCACATTGTAGGTGTTGCCACCAGCACCAAACTTGTGTGAATGCTCTGAAAAGCTAATCAATTGCATATCACAGCATCTTCTTCCTGTTGGTTAAATTTCGCGTCTGTAGCATGTAATCTTTGTGGTGTAGCAATTTTAATGGCCAGTAGTGTAATTAAAATGGTTAGATCTTTTTTCTAATTGTATATGGCAAATATTGCTAAATCATGTTTGAATATTCCCACCATTTTTAAGATACACAACTGCACAAAGATGTGAGAGCATTTTGCAACTGATATTTCATAATGTGCACAAAGAACTGACTTGCATGGTAAATTTCATATTATCTAGCCAATTTATCAGAAAACAAAAGACTACTTTTACCAGCTGATTATATATGCTTCCTGTTTCCAATTGATTGTTAGTCATTTCCATTGTCATGTGCATATTCAGCACAATTTGAATAAGAATGAACAAATCAGTAAATTAATCAGTGATACATATGTTTATATTATTTTACTTGCGCTTTCCTTAGGAATTGTTGCGTGTAACTTAGTTACACCACTGTTCTGATGAGGCTATTTTTACAGTTTCCAGAGTCTCCAATGGATTTACTTCTGCCTGCACGAATTTTAATTCTTCATATGCCTCATAGTATTTGATTTGAACTCCTGCGAGCCCAGTGCTATTAATACAGCAGCTATATTTGTGATGGTAGTGTGATAACACTGTGCCCATAATTCCCAGCTAGTTTGTTCAGAAACAGGTGTATTCAAGAGGCAGCTGAGCAAACGCTGAGGCTTGCTCCCTTCCGGGGAAATGAGTGCTTGTGATAATATGGGCTAGTCTGATGTCATTATTTGGTTCTGGAGAATTGCAAACTGTGTGCTGTTCTCAGAAGAATGACAATGTGTTAGGTTTGATACAGTCTATACACATCCATGTATACTTATGATATAATGCTTAAAGCAAAGAGCAGCTCATTTTAAGTTGATGGAAAGCACCATGATGGCTGAATTAGGAACTTCATAGATCAGGCACACCAATGTAAATTTACAATACATCAGTGTGGGATGCATAGCTGAAGTTAGAACTTACACTTGCACAATGTGGCTGGCAGTTGAGTGACACGTTTCAAAATGAAAAAAGTCTCATAGACTTGTATAGAAATTTCCCTCAACATAAATTTTGATGACTTGACAAGTTTGTAGCTATAATCATATCGATGTTTGGACATACATACTTGCGAAAGCAACTTATTCGCAATGAAGAGAATGAAATCCATCCACAGAACCTCACTGACATACATATCTTTGAATGGTTAGTGCTCAGGATGTGGTATCGGAAATTGGTTCTTAAGTGAAAATCCAAATAAGTGGTATTCATTAACATCCAATGTTTTTATGCTTAATATGTCAATAACATATTGACAAAATACAAGTTGACGTAAGTTTAAACATAGTCCAGAAACAAAAGTCATCATCACACGGCATCATTTGTAAGGAATAGATTTTGTAGTTAGCTGCACTGTTAATTAGCTACATTCATTTCCAGAGAATCCACATTAGCGGTCATAGAATGTACTTGTTAACAACAGTTTCTCATGCAGAGTTGTGTGTTCGTTCCTCCTTCCTACACCCCCCCCCCCCCCCTCCCTTTCGAATCCCCATTGGTAATCACTGTGAGCTGGCTGAATGCTGACTGCTGTGATGTAATCATGAAGCAGCTTGCATGAGCAGATCTTTGAAGAGGCAAGATCCACAAAGTAGGAAGCAACTGAAATTGATTGTGAAAGAAATGTTCCACTTTCACAGTTTTGTTGTTGAACTGTTCTTGGATTTGGACATAAAAAATGCTGTACTTTATTTAGGTGACTCTTAGTGCCACCTAAGGCTTGTTGAATGGTAAAGGGCATTGTCCAAAATAGTTATGAATGGTCTACTTATTTTTCTTCAACAGTAAATCTTCAGTCACTGCTGAAATGTGTTCCCATGTATTTTTAATGGTAGTTGGATGTTTTCTGTTAGTTGCAAGTGTTGTAGAATTTTCTCTGAGTTGTAAGTGTTTTCTCCTTTCTCAATTAATAAGAATAAATATGAATTAACTGGAAGTGTTAGTAATAATAGTCCCAGTTGGTTAATTTATGTAGGTGGGAACTTAAGTAGTGGCAACACTGCTATGGAGACATGATGCAGTGGAATCTACTATTGTCACTGATAGCACCTCCGAGCAAATGGACTCACCCGTCCCATGTTATTGGCGTGCGCACAATTGAGGGAAACACAGTCACTTGTGAATGAGCGGTGTAACGTAATGGTGTCATTATGTTTTCGAAACAGGAACAATGGATTTTGATCAAGATTGAATGTGCCAGAGGTCATACAGCACGACAGTGTCATCAAGGTCAAAGAGGCGTGCGAGGAATCGGCAGTGCCCGCCCATCATTTTGCACGACATAGCACAGGCGCATATAGTGCAAGCTGTGGCTGCTCTGTTCGGTCTATGGGACTGGGAAGTACTGTACCATCCACCATACTCCCCGGACTTAAGCCCTTGTGACTTTGATTTGATTCCGAAGATAAAGGAACCAGTTTGTGGCATTCGCTTCAGAACTGTTCCAGAGATTCAACAGGCAGTAGACCGCTCCAATGCACCATCAACAGAACAGGCTCTACTAACGGTAAAGTACGGCTTCCACATAGCTGGAAATGGGTTCTACACAACACTGATGACTACTTTGAAGGGCAGTAACAGGTGTAAACGTGTAACTCTTTTGTCTCAGTTGTGAATAAATCATTGTCACTATTTAAGTTCCAACCATCGTAGATTACAGATTGATCATATAACTTATGACAATGGTAGTTACCCAACGAAGGGTGGCTTGAAACTTCGGTATTGGTTGAGGAGTCAGTTCAGAATGATTTTTTGATTGAAATATCAAATATTAATTGAAAATCACTTTTCACTCTCAAAGTGCTAAGTGTTAAATATTTGGATTTTATTTCATTTTGGGTGTGGGAGAAATAGATGTAAGTAGATGAAATTTGGCTGGGAAGTAATGTTTATAATCTCACTCTGTTGTTTTCTGGCTACCGTGTTCATTGCAGTTAAGTGATATTTCATTTGTCAAATTGAGAGATGAGTTTTGAAGCAAAGTGTTTTTCAGTGGAAATATTGAGCAGTGTCTGAACTACAGATAAAAGTTGAATTGTATGTAACCCTAGATTACTAAACTCCCATAAAATTTAAAACTGCAGTAGGGTATAAAACAGGACTTCTGTACTTAATCTAATATGTGACATAATATTCGAGATCAAATACTTGAAAGTAACTAATGCATAATTTATAAATTATGAGATTCTTTGAATAAAATGTGTAGTAGTAAACTTCACGGTGGTTCAGTAGTAATGTAAGATTTTCCAGCCTGTAGTGTTCTAGGGTTAAAGTGTGAAAGAGAGAAAAAAGCTAATTTGGGCACCTTCCTTGTGTGTTTCAGGTTGCGTTTAAACATCATTTCAAGGGATTATTTAAATGAGTGTGTGGAAAGAGATTACACTATTGAAAAAAAGGCAGCAGCAAAAGAATTTGAAGAAAAGAAGATAGAACTTCGTGAGACGCTTATAAGTGATTTGGAGGAAAAGAGAAAACTTATAGAATCTGAACGTCACACTATGGAGTTGACAGGCGATTCTATGGAAGTAAGTATTGTGAAGTACTGTAGTAATCTATCGAAATATGATGAAAACCGAAAATAGATTTTTTTCGACCTGAACCACAGTGTGGTCCCATTAAATCTTGAAACTTTTGAATAAGTGTGTGTTTTAGTGGGTATAAGGAAGAAAATAGGTTAAGGAAAATGAAGACATGAAGAAGTAAAAGTACTATCTTCTTTAGGAAGACTTACAAGGAAAAGGTGTTATTGTTCATTATAGCTGGGATTTATTTTTCTTCACCTTTGCAGTTGTTTAGAAACTTACCCAAAAACTTTGATCTCTTCTCTCTTCCTCTTTTACTCCTGTTAAATGTTCACATTGGGCATGGTTCAGTTTCTTTTTCTGTAGCCATTCATTACATTCTTTTAAATCTTAGTAAAGTTTTAGTCTTAGTTATTCGTTTTCTGTATAAAATAAGAATAGTTGTGACAGTTTTAAGTGAACTACAGGCTGCAGTGTATGTCTGACAAGTGTGCGCTTGACTGGGACTTGTCTCTGCTTTTCATTGACAGTGGGCAACCAATTGGACTATCCATGCGTATCTCATGGAATGACTCAAATCTTTAGCTTACCAAAGGCTTCTCCTTCGACGCAGTTGGACTTCTGTAGGTAGACTGGTCCACAGGGATGCTGTTGAGATAATTTACTTTTTTTTCCAGTAGAGTATGAACAGCATCAGTAAAATGCCTCAGATTAAGTTGAGATATCATCTATAAATTTTCTGCCAGAGCCACTAGTCCAAATGTTATGGAAAATCATCTATGGATTTTGTTGGTGTGGAGAGAGTTGAATGGAAGATTGAAGCTTAGTTGGTTTGTAAAGCTTGATCAGGCAGGAAATGGGTTAGTTCTTGTTTGGCACACAATTTTGTCATGAATGTTTATAAATGATCTGGGAACTACATGATTTCAAATTTTTGATGTGTATTGTGAAATCTCGTTCACTTGTAACTAGCAAAAGTAAAGTGAATCACAATACTTCCTTAAAACAGGATAAGTGTGATATTGGGAAAGACTTTTGAATTAAGTAAATTATTTTTATTCCTTGCAATATAACTCATGTGGAGACACATTATTTTTGTTAGTTTAATTTCTTACTGTAATTATAAATCAATATGTTCTAGGTGAAACCAGTCATGACGAGGAAACTACGTCGTCGTCCAAACGATCCAGTTCCAATTCCAGAGAAGAGGCGGAAACCTCCACCTGCACAGTTGAATTATTTATTAGATGAGAAAGAAATAGAAGCAGATCTTAAATTAATTAATAGAGGAAAGTTAATGGGACCTATCAGAAAACCAGGTTATGATCTACCTATCAGAATTCATTGATTTCAGTTGATTTTAAAGAAAATTGTATTACTTATAAAAGAAGAGACAAGAGGAGTGAGGATGAAGCAGTGCTTTATGGAAGGGATAAAAGTCTGTGAAGTTAGAACAGAATAAAATTCATGCCAGTTTTATGAAATGAAAAGTACACATACGTTTTGCTCAATTTATTCATAGTTACTGGTCTGAAACATCTCTGCAGATACGATGAGTGTTGGGAATATGAAAGAGTTCTCAGCATGAAAACTGATAAGCAATAACTCATTTGAAGGGAGCAATAAACTTTCATTTCTGTCCAGTATAAGAATGCAGAATATTTTGCACAACAGATGGTAGATAATTTTACAGAGAGAGAATTAATATGAAGGCTTTGATTTGAAACATTGTAACGAACAAAGTTTGGTGATACACCAGTATAGTAATGGAAGAAGATAGCTGATTACTCAGTGAGCAGAATAGCCACTGAGCAGCACACATTTAGGAAAGGATATATATATATATATATATATATATATATATATATATATATATATTTAAAAAGAAAGATGATGAGACTTACCCAACAAAAGCGCTGGCAGGTCGATAGACACACAAATAAACACAAACATACACACTGTGTGTATGTTTGTGTTTATGTTTATGTTTGTGTTTATGTTTGTGTTTATTTGTGTGTCTATCGACCTGCCAGCGCTTTTGTTGGGTAAGTCTCATCATCTTTCTTTTTAAATATATTTTTCCCACGTGGAATGTTTCCCTCTATTATATATATATATATATATATCTGTGTGTGTGTGTGTGTGTGTGTGTGTGTGTGTGTGTGTGTGTGTGTGTGTGTGAGGGGGGGGGTTGATTGATTGATTTGATTGATCAGAAAGGATGATGATTCTGGCATACAACGTGGTCTTGCAGTTACTAAGTGCTTTCACTTAGGCCTACAACAAAAGGACCATTCATAGAGAGTATACAGATGCTGGTGCTCAAACTCCTCATTGGCTACCTCAGAATCTCTAGACCCATCAATGCTCATTGTAGCAGGTCTACTACAAATTCCAGCAAGAACACAATAGCTTAATTACCTTTGCAAAATATGTAATTACTGCAGTTTATGTAAACTCGTAAACCCTTTGGAGATAAACTCCGTAACTCGTTTTTTTAATTTTACTTTCATGTTTATTTTTGTATTTTTAAGTTTTTAGTGTACTTCTGTTTTAGTTGATGTAATGAAGATGATAATTGCAATGATTTTTGCAGAAGATATTTTTGGGGAAATGTGGGGAAATGTTCACTTGGACTAAGTTACTAAAAATTACTTAGGTTGTGCTCAATAATAGGTCAGACTTTATGGTACAAACAGTCAGTAAGGTTATCAAGCAAATGTTCATAAACACCTCAGTACGAAGAGATGTACAGCTAATTTAATTTTATAGCTGAAATATATGAAACGTTAAATGTTTCTTTTTTTTTTGTTTCCTTTCTTTCTCCCTGTACTACTTTAAAAATATATGGGCACTACAAGGCAACATGTGGTGTAATGTAGAAAACTGGCTAGTAAGTCAGCTTTTTCTGTTTTGTTAGTCATTGGCTTCATTAGCTGTACTGTTTACACATTTGGTGATTTGAATATCGTTACAATTTGCATTTTATTTGTGTGCAGTAGGTTTTTTGGTGTGAAGTACAGTAGTTTACTTTTTGGGAGTGGAGAACAGGGTTTTTATAGGGAATCCTCTAGAAATGTAGTAAGTCAAGTCTTGTGCTGTGGTATAATATTGTGAGTGGCTTATGGACTGGGCTATCTGTTTCCCACCCTGTTTATTCAATTTTTTTTGCTTGTTTTTGCATACATGTAAAATACTACAAAGTACTTTCTGTCTTCATCAAAGTTGAGTTTTACTGCTTAGTGGAAACAGGATTTCTCTAGGTGTGATAAACATGTCAGCTGCTTTCACTTTCACCTTCATTTCGATGTCCTTGAACTGTTCTTACTACAGACGGATGCATGTTAAAAATTGGAAGTGCAATATATTTTCATGGGTGTACTCTGAAGTTCCATCTCAAGCTTTTTTGTGTTTCTGCTTTGTTCCATTCATAGTCAGTGTCACTTTTCTGCACCTACCCCCCCCCCCCCCCCCCCCCCCCCCCCCCCCCCCCGCATTCTGTTCAGCTTGCCTTTTTCTATTGTTATGTGCATAGATAGTACCACCGTCATTCGCTTCTCATTTTAATTGTTTTGCTTCTTCCATTTAGCCAAAGTGAAGTCACAAATATCAGCACAACTTTCCAATGTGGAATGGCAACATGCTTATAGATGGCTTTTACTTCAGTTAGCAACGTTATTCTCCATGGACTTGTCTTACGAATGAGGAAGTGAAGACGTGGTAGTTTGGTGCCTTAATTCACATACAACAAACCAACCACAGTTTTACAGAACTAGCTCAGTATCTGTTCCTATGGACCTCATTCTTTGCAAGTCTCGTGAAATACTACTGCTTTGTAGCTCTACAAAGGAATGTTTGCTTCTAGATCTCTAGTTGCACTTAAGATTCACTAGTTGGCAGCTTCCACTATGTTATCAGATTTTTGTACTTACTTCTTAGAGTTACTAGATCATTTTCTGTACCTGTGTTAAGTGGTGTGGAATTGTAGCACTCCCATTGATAGCTCAAGAGTGCACTACACAAAGGAACAGCTATTCAGGTTGTAGAGTACTTGTAATGCAAGTGGTTTTCTATGAGGCTGGATGGTAGTTTTGAGATCCTCTGATGAACATTCACCAGTTGATACGCAGAGAGCAAAATCGGATCTCATACAATGTAAAGACACTTAGACGGTTGAAATGTTAACAATAAATTGCCTAAACATTTGTTACAAAGTTCATGAACTAAGTGCATTCCAGGAAAGCTGTCATGCTCAAATTGTTCGTGGAACCGAGAGCTAGTTGAAAACTGACGTAAAAAGCTCTGAAATGTTCAGTTAGACATTAAACTTTTATCGAAAAGGCAGATCAGATGCCAAAGGAAGGAGAGTGTTTATTCAAGCTGACAAAAATATTGCCTGTTACAGTCAAAATTGCATATTGAGTCTGACTGTGAAGTTATCTTGATGCTGGTCTAGGTTACCTCAAATTAATTATTGTATGTCTTTACCAGTCACCTAATTCTTCTGTGACAGTTTTAGAATTATTCTGTGAAAGCCTACACTCAGTAGTACAGAAAAACCCAGATCATGCATTAGTAAGAGGATGTACTGGTAAGTAATGCCTATGAATTTTTTATGTGAAATCTCTAAAAATAATTTATTAGCGTTTTATATGTTTATTTGTCATGCCTACACAGTTATTTCTCAAGATGGGGACAAACATGTATCCCTTCGAGAGATTAGTTAGTTGGTGCTGTCACTGTAGAGTGTTTGATTTTGTTCAGGAGGGCACAACCTTACCTCAGCTTGCACCAGTCCATCACTATCAAAGTGAAATCTTCGAAGGTGTTTTCCAAATTTTGGAAAAAGATGAAAATTGGATGGAGCTGAGTCAGGACTGTATGGAGGATGATCGATGACAGTGAGAGTTCTGGCATTGCCATGCTGAAGGGGAGGGTGCTCCATATGAGGACAAACTCTTCGAATTTGAAACTCGATTACAGCACGCTGTTTCTCATGCAGTGACGTAGGTACACAACACACTATCATGTTACACGCTACAGTTCATACCCCTCTAGTGGCAGAGGGCTGCAAATAAATTAAAATGAAGAATAAAGATGTAGAATGTTAATAAAGTTGTAACATCTAAAAAACTGAATGAGTTTTCACATAAAAAAATTCTGAGGCATTACTTATTGTCGCAGCCTTGTAATTGGAGGCGACTTCAGTCTACAGAGTATAGATTGAGACATCTGTGGGTTCAGTGCAGATGGTATGGACAGGCAGCCTTGTGAAGTACTTTCTGTAAAGAGCAGATAAAGAGTTGTTAATTTCTAAAATGCTGAGGATACAGATATTGTTGCAATCTTGGTTCAAAAATGTCATTTGAAGCTAATTGAAGAAAGATTCTACTGCTGCCAGTATACATTTTTTGCAAGGACCGTGAAGATAAGACAAATTAGGGCTCATATGGAGGCATATTTACGAGTGGAACATGAAGGGAAATGACTAGTAGTGGTACAAACTAGCCTCTGCCATGAACCAGGTGATGGCTTGTGGAATATGTATGTGGATGTAGATGTTAGACACAGATGTAGATCTTCCCCATCACTGTTTACTTGCTACTTTTCCCTGGCAGAGATGTTTGCTGCTCTCCTGTCCCTTAAAAAATGTGAATCTAGTGCTGTCATCGAGACTCCCATTCATACGTCTTCAAAATAGTTCATGTCTCCTATGTCGTTTCTCATATAGTCAGTAGTCTTTCACCGTCATTCAGTGACTTAGATAGACCACTGAGGCTTCGGGATGGTAGTGTTGTGTTAAAGTGCTGCCAACCTGTCAAACCATACTGCCGTCGGTAGTATCATTAGTAGATGTTGTTGAATGCAGTTTCATTTTTATATGTAATTGGATACATGTGTCATTATTGAACATGTCTGTAAGTCAGTTTGTTTTTGTTTACACTAAATGTTTTGTGTTTGTTGGCGCCTTTTCACTTGTGCTTCTGCAGATGCTCGCTACAAACTCTGATGCACAAATATGATGCTATACAACAGCTTTTTGAAGTTGCTTTCTTTGTACTCTTTTTTTTTTTTTTTTTTTTTTTTTTTAAGTGTTAATGAGTAAAAATGGAACCATTATAGGATTACTTCAATGTCAGTCTCTTGATCCCCCTTTTTGTTAGGAACAGGTAGAGGTAGTAAGTAGAAATTTGTCACATTCTAAGGTCTAAAATTCCTTGGCTGTGTAAAAAATGTAAGCTTCTGTGTCCGTGAAGTCGAAAGATCCAGTCATTTATCTCGTGTATTTTGATACTTGCAAACTTGTTCTTAAAAATGTATTGTTAAACTAATTATCTGTGCAGATAAGTGTGTATGGAATCCTCATAGCATGAGTCCTACTTGCACATGGCCATTTGTATATACACACTCACTCTAGACCATATATCCGGGGTTGTAGGTTGTGGTTTGTGTTACAGAAGTTTTTGTTTTTTATAAAAATTATGATAAACAATGAAATTCAGGTCCTTGGGAGTCTGGCATCTATTATTTTGTTTTAAAGGCTATATAGTATGCTAAAAAACTTCCTTTGTAGTGCACACAGACTCCTTCATTGCTTAAAGAATTTTTGTTTGTGTTGATTTAGGAACTGATTTTCATGTGTAACTATGACTCTGAATCTGCTATAAAACTTGCATCGATATAGGCTGCAGGTTGTTTTCATCATACATTACACAAATTAAATCAGTTACAGATTGTTTCTTGGTCTGTTCTTCACAATATTGTATACTTGTAATTATTGCAATGGATCTGATGTGCAGTATTAATACTACTGTGTTTCTATATAACAAGCAGGTAAAGTACAGCATTGATTTACATTAAGTAGGAAACAGATTAATATTTAAGAAAAGCTCTTGTTATAAGTAACATGTGGATCTAGCATTCAGGATGATGACAGTTCAAATCTGCATCCAGCCATCCAGATTCAGGTTTTCAATAGTTCCCCTAAATCGCTCCAGGCAAATGTCAGATTGGTTTCTTTGAAAGGGCGCCATTGATTTCCTTCCCCATCCTGGAAACACAGTGTGTGTGCTCCAATTCTAATAACCTCGATGTTGATGGGACATGAAACCTTAATCTTTTTCCTTGTTGTTACGGTATATTGGTACATCTTTGTTCATGTTGTCTTTCATTTTAACATTAATCTTTATGGTCAGAATAAAAATGCAACATAAAAAATCCTATTAAGGCCTGTTTTTTTCACACATTTTGACTTCTTTGATCTGGCATTTTATATATTTTATTACCATAGTAGCAGGTCTTCGTAAGAGAATGTAAAACTGTAATTACTATATAATCATATCATGATTCATACTTCATTCAAAAACATATGGGAGCAAGTGATGTAATTTCGTATGAAAATATGCACTTTGCTTCCATTTGGTGCTAGCAAGTAGTGTTCCTTAAGTAAATAGCTGACAAGAACTACACGAGTTAGTGCTAAAATATTGACAGTATGTAGCCTTGTGAAAGAAATAACATGAAATATGACAGGTATGATTTTGATCAGTGGTGTTAGATTTTAATGTGGACTTTACACATATTGATTGATAGTCAAAGTTTTTCATCAATACTGTTAAGTTTCGGAGACATTCAGACATTAACTGAATTACATGGTATTTCATATGTAAGTTTGATCATTCTGTTAAATTGGTTGTTCTGGCTGAAAAAAATTGAGAGAACTGAGATTCTTGCAACAAAGAATGAGCCCTAGGTACGTGTGGATTGATGTACATATACTTATGTGTTTATAAAAATTGGTGGTTGTCTGTCTGACATGATCAGAAGGTAAATGATGGAATGCATGGCAATCATTTTTGGTAGTACCCGGCAGTGTGCTGCTTAAACCAAGATATGAATGACGTATATTCAAAGTATGCATTTCAATCTTAGGTGCTTAATATAACAAAAATATTTTTAAAGTAGTTGTGGTATTTGTGTTTCATTCAAGTGGATAAATTGGAATACCAAGCCATCATAACTTTATTGGATGATTATTGTCAACAAAAACTGTTATGAAGTTCGCAAATGTGTATAAATAGTTCTTATCTGCGTGTCTGAAAGCACACACTGTTTATGTTCCACAGCTCCACGAAATACGCTCAAGATTAGTTCACTGACTGCATATTCTTTGACAACATTGTAATAGGTATCAGTCTCCTTTCCAGTAGTGACATATGAAAATAACTGCTGGTGCGGGACTCGAACTCGGATTTCCTGCTTATTGCAAGTGTACGGCTTAACCACTTTGGCTGTCTGAGCACACTTCCTGGACTGACTCAAACTTCCCATGTCATACTGTCTTACAGGTTCTATTGTAGTTCTCTAAATTAATTGCCTAATGCTCGCAACTTCCCCATGAGAGGCAGAATGAGACATTGAGTAATAGAGACCAAAGTCATTGTCATGTGCCTGTCTAGGGCTGCTAGGAAATTCATGTTTCAGTCCCCGTCTGGCACAAACTTTCATATGTAACTATGGGATGGTAGATCTATGCCTAGCACAGCTGATGTCAAAGAATTTGCAGTCAACAAACTAATTTTGAAAGTTTATGAGTAGGCTGTTCTTCACATTCAACAGCTAAGAAGTAGATGGCTGAATTCAAATATGGCCTTCCCTCTCTTGAAGGTGATTTAGGTCAAAGATGCCACGTAGTACTAGTCCTGAAAATTGTGCAATATGGTGTTGGATGACAGACAATTATAGGTCTATGAAATAGCCGATATCGTATGCAAACTAGAAGACAGAATGCAATAGATCTTATAATAATTAACTGTGAATAAGTGTTATACAAGTTGGGTGCTGCATTTGTTGAATAATGATAAAGAAAGGGGGTTATTAACAGTGCTTGGAAGGTTTAATTAAAAAATAATAATATATGAAAAATTCAGCTTGAGAATTACGAATTATTTAGGAATAAAGGAGACGACTCACCGAAAGAAAGAAGCGCTATGTTGTCAGTAGGTACACAGGCGAAAGGTACACAGATTTAATAGTTTTTGGACTGAACTTACTTCTTAAGCTTGTAGGAGAAGCAAAAGTGCAGACCTGGTGTATAACATGCCTGCTTTCACAGGTGGCAAAGCCTTTGATGGGTAGGACAAGCCTGTGATTGGACTGGTGTAGGTGGTGCTGGGTGAGTGGATGGAGCAGGTCTTGCTTCAGTCTTCCACAAGGGTGTGATCCCTGTGGCAGTGGACTGGGGGTGGGAGTGGACCAGGATGTTGAGGAGGTTGGGTGGGCAACAGAACATCACTTCGGGAGGGGATGGAAGTATCTTGTGTTGGATGTCCCTCATTTCAGGACATGATGGTAGCCCTGATAAAGGACGTGGTTCTGTCATTCCATTAATGGGTGGTACTGGGTAGCAAGTGGGGTGCTTCTTTGTGGTTGGTTCTTTGGGTTGGTGTAAGACTTAGTAGTGTGTGTGGGGGGGGGGGGGGGGGGATGACTCTGGAGATCTGTTCGTGAATTAGTTCTGGAGGTTATTGTCCATTTGTGAAAGCCCTTGTGAGGCCTTCAGCATACTGGGCAAGAGAGTTCTCATCACTGCAGATGCGTCTACCACAAGTGGCCAGGCTTTGTTGGAGGGATTTTTTGGTGTGGAAGGGGTGGCACCTGTCAAAGTGTGGGTACTGTTGATGACTGGTGGGTTGTGTGGAGCTATGAGATGAGGAGATCGACATCTATGAAGGTGAAAAGGTGGATGAAGGAGGACCAGGTGAAGTAGGTGGGAGAGAAGGTGTTGAGGTTGTGGAGGAATGTGTCCTGGCCTTTGGTCCAGGCTACAAAGACATCAGTAAACCTAAACCAGACCAGGGGTCTTGGGTTTTGGAGTTTCGGGAAGCTAGAAATGCTTCCTCTAGGTGGCCCATGAAGAGGTTGGCATATGACAGTGCCATGCAGGTGCCCATGGCTGTGCCATATATTTGTGTGTGTACCATTCCTTCAAAGGAGAAATAGTTAGTGATTATAATAATATTACTGAAGATGAGACATTGGCCCACCAAGGAGATGTCTTGTCGGCTAGGTGTTTCACAGCTTTTATGTATTCAAAAAATAAATAAATAAATAAATAAATAAATAAATAATCTTGAAAAGATTCACCAAACCTGAAAATTATGTAATGGGAGGCATAAAGGTGACAACTAATGGTAGAGTTAAGGCATTGATTCTTTCAGGGGCACATAAACAAGGCTGAACATTCTTAGCTTCCTGACAAACTGTTCTCCAATGTTAATGGGGTATCGATACACCTGCATGGTAACTACGGTGTGTGTGTGTGTGTGTGTGTGTGTGTGTGTGTGTGTGTGTGTGTGTGTGTGTGGGGGGGGGGGGGGGGGGGGGGGGGGGGGAATGTGGACATGCGTGCGTTCTCCATTATTTTTGTGCCTATAGGTGACCGAATGTCTCAATACTCTTTGCATTATTTGTATTCCGCATAGACCTTTCCTTTAGCGTGTTTGTAAAGCTGCAAATTATGTTATGTGGGGAACAATAAACTACTTCAGAGCACATGGTTGTATACATTAATAGAGGGAAAGCAACTACATACCACCTCCATGCCTAGTAAAGCACTATGGTGTTAAAAACTTCTTTGGAATGGCGACTGCTTTTAGTGAACTCTGCTTGTTGTATATAATGTACAACACCACAAACCACCTAAATCATAGGCAACAAAATGCAGAATTTCCAGACAGTTGTTCCACAAATATTGTAAGTATCAGTGTAATTGTAGCTCTATTAAGAATTTTAATCCACATAATGAACACAAATTTCAGACAGGCTCCATACCACCAGTAAAAGCAACAAAATGTGCCACAGATGCTAATCTTAGTTTGAAACAGATTGACATAAAAATGAAGCACTATTTACAGCTTTGGTTTATCCTGAGCCATTGAAGCAGTGGAAGGAAGAGTGTGTGTGACCCTGTACCAAAAACATGAAATTGGGTTAATCTGCCGGAAAGGTTTTTCTTTTTTCTTTCAGTTTTTTCGTGTGTGACAAACCAGTTCTTATTTATTTCCTTGTAAGAGGACCAACTGAATGAACAAATACAAGAGTAGAGACCTAGGTTGCTATGTTGCACAACAAAATTGTTTTTCTCTACACAGTCCATCTTTCCACATCTGCTTTGACAATTGGAAAATTGAGAGATCAGGGCATTAATGGTTGGAGCATGCAGTTTTTGGTAGTTTCTGCACTCTGTAACTCCTGTTTCTTCCACATCTAAAGAAACCTGATTCAAAACAGAGTTCAGTGAAGACATAATGACAAATGTGGACATGTTCTACAGACCTTCCAGAATAGTGCTTCAGAGGTAAATTCTACTTACTGGAGAAACATTGGGCACAGTAAAGTGATGTTACAGGGGACAACATAAAAAATTTTATTTTTAGGTATAAACTTTCCACTGCCTCACAGAGAAAGTATGTATCTGCTTACATGTTGCAGATTTATTGTATTTACTTAAATGAATCTATTGCATGCCTTGGTGCTCAGACATGTATTTACTTTCTTTGATGTAGTGAACTACAGTTGCAATTTGTCATGAGGTCCGTTAGGGGACGGGAAGGAGGGTTTCTAAGAGAATATCTAAACTTGTGAAATAAAAGAACTGTTACACATATCTATCTCATTATGACTTTCAAACAAATGAGAACTATAACTTTTCCAAAGCTTTTTTTCCCTGACTTACATGAAGCCAAGTGTCATATACAGTGATTTCTACAGTGCTATAAGAAATTTAAGTACTGGCGTTTAACAGTACACGTGGATACTGAACAGTATATCAAAAAATGAATAGAATGAATCATTTTGATAGATGTAGAGTCACTGTTTTGTCTATTTGAGAAAAAGATTAGTTCTAGAAATCTGCCTATTGTAGATTACGGATTTTTTTTTTTTTTTTTTTTTTTTTTGTCATTCTGTGACAGAGAGAGCACGATTGACTTGTACGTGGTAGAAATAGAGAAGCATGTGAAGTTTCCAGTGCTTGAGAATTCCTCCTTTGTGAAGAGAGAGTGGAAAATAGGACTGTGGAAAAGGAAATAATAAGTTACGTAAGTGCTGGAGAACGATAGAAATCTCTCTGAATTGTTGCTCAAGTGAGAGAATTTGAGAGTACATATATACGAGCTTACAACATTTCAAAGAACTGTTAGTGAATTTACAAATAAAAGATAAAAGGAAATGGGAAAGACAATTAGACAACTATGGCAGATGTGGAGAGACAATCATGAGAGAGAGAGAGAGAGAGAGAGAGAGAGAGAGAGAGAGAGAGAGAGAGAGGAAAATGTGAGAATGTGATACACTTGTGGTGGGGCAAAAATGTGCAAATAGAAAACATCTGAAAAGAAGACTTTGAAAGAGATGAATGTCAATATAAAATGGATGTGGGTTGCAATGGTGTAACAGTCCATATTTGGAGTATTATTCAGTTGTGTGTACAGCAGAAGGCTAGCTGTGGAAGTATACAAAGGATTTTTGACATCAAGTTTGTTTGTGTGGCCATCCTCTGCAGCAAGCACAGAAATACTTGTTTTGTAAATAAAACGGCCTTTTGTTGCTGAAACTTATTTTTCCAAGGTATGTTTTGCCTGTTTCTTGCTTTAAGGCATCTTCAGTGAGGTCTGTAATGATGCAGTTGTGTTATTTTTAGATTATGAAACAGTTGACTTAGCGTTTTTTTTTTTTTTTTTTTTTTTACGTGATTAAGTTATTACTTACAGTTTGCTGTGATCTGCGTTTCCTCTCATCTGGTCCAGAGGTTGCACTACAACTTTATTTTTGAAACATAAGCACAGTTTTGTATTCCGAACTTGCTTGTTGCTTATTGTTTTGTTTTTTGCTTGTTATATCCAGAAAGTTAATTTGGTTATTCTATTCTCTTTCAATTGTGATGATTATATTTTTATGTACTTTGTTGGAGTCAGTATATAGTTTCTCAATTTCTGTTTGTGGTTCATCTATTAAGCAGAGGATGTCATTCATATACCTAAACCAATATAATGCACTGTATTCTTTTGCTACTATTTTTGTGAAAATGATCTGTACAATGTGATTTCCAAAAATATTTGCTAAGGCTCCTGGAACAGGGGACCCCATTGGTAATTGATCTGCTTATAAATAAAATTCGTTAAAATTTCAACCACTCTCTAAGAGCTATTACATTTGTATTCAACACTGTGTGTGTGTGTGTGTGTGTGTGTGTGTGTGTGTGTGTGTGTTTTTTAATATATTCTTTGTTAGGTTGCTAGCACAGAGGTAAACAAACCAAAGAGGAAGAAACACATAATGAAGTTACAATATTTATGTTGTTAAAAGCACAGTGTTCGAACAAATAGCTACATCTAGTGGTAAAAGAATAATAGTACACCGCAAAAAAGGAGGAGAAATATGGTGAACAGTGCGAAAAAGTTCGGAATACAAAACTGCGCTTATGTTTCGGAAATAAAGTGGTAGTGCAACCTCTAGATCAGATGAGAGGAAACGCATATCACTGCAAACTGTAGGGAATAAATTAATCACATAAAAAAATGCTAAGTCAACTGTTTCATAATCTAAAATAACACAACTGTATCATTACAGACCCCACTGAAGATGCCTTAAAACAAGAAACGGGCAAAACACGTATGGGAGAAATAAGTTGCAGCAACAAAAGGCAGTTTTATTTACAAAACAAGTATTTTTTTTTTATCACTCACGGCCTTGATTCAAGAAAATTACACTCAAAGATCAGGTGGCATTGTGTGTAAAATCAATATTGCTTCGATGTGGTACTATTAATCTTTGTCTGTAAAGGATGGTATGAGACACATGCCTGCACACAAGCACGTCTTGAGACTGTTGGTATGCAAAATATTGTCAAGGTTGGTTGGTTAGTTTCATGTTTGATGGACTACTTGCACGATAAACTGTAATGATGTGGAACAAGTCATTTTACATTCAAATCTCAAACTTATTTGTAAATATGGCTACATGCTGGACACTTATAAAGTGTTACTTTTTCTTCAGAATACAGATGTGTGTTAGTAATTTCTGCCCACCACATTTTAGACACTGCAATAATAGAAATTCTATGGAATACAAGGAGTTGCCAAGGAGAAGCTTTTTCAGCTTGCTCTTTACTTTGCTGTTTGTCAGACATTTCATATCACTGGTAAGTTGTCAGAAATTATAATTGCGGTATTGTGCACCCCTTTTTGTTCTAAAGACAACCATACTGTGGAGTAATGAAGGTCATTTTTTCTTCTGGTATTGTAATTATGTGGATCATTGTTCATTGCGAATTGCATTGGGTTATTTATAACAAAATTCTTGAGGGAATAAACATACTGTGAAGTAGCAGTCAAAATGCCCAACTCCTTAAACAGATGTCTACAAGATGATGATGATGAGTGAGCACCGCATATTATTCGTACAATTCCCTTCTGAGACTAACTTTTAAAGAAGAGTTACCCCAGAACATTATTCCGTATGACGTTATTGAACAAAAACATGGTAACTTTGTTACTTCTCTCTCCCCAAGATTTTCAATGGTTCTAAGCGGAAATGTGGCTGAACTAAATTGTTTTCAGAGTTCCAAAGTGTGCCTCTTCCAATTTAAATTCTTGTCAATGTGGACACCTAAGAATTTTGAAGTTTCCACTCTATTTATTACTTCTTCACTATGTGTTACTCTTATCATTGGTGTGGTACCACTACATGTGGAGAACTGAATATGTAGTGTCTTTTTAAAATTGAGGGTGAGACTGCCCAAAAAACCAGTCAATGATACTTTTAAGAACATTGTTGACTATATTTCTATATTTTCTGTTTCAGTATGTGTGCTTGGATTGATTACAATACTGCTGTCACCAGCAAAAAGAAGTAATTGTGCTTTTTTGTGTAGCAGATGGAAGAGTGATTGTGTGTGAGAAACAATAGTGGATCTAAGATTGGGCCTTGGGGAACCCTGTATATTATTTCTCCCCAGTCAGAATTATGTTCCCAGACTAAAACTTTCCGCATTTTTTTCATTCAGAATGATATCTATTGGTTGGCTATACCATCAATCCTATGAAACTTCAATTTATGTAGGAGAATACTGTGATCCACTCAGTTAAATGCCTTAGATAGGTAGCAGAAAATACCAACTGGTATTACTTTATTACTTAATTCTTGTAAAATTTGGTGAGTGAACATATAAATGGCATTCTCAGTAGAGCAACTCTTCTGAAATCCAGCCTGAGATTTGTTGAAGATATTATTGTTGTTCAAGTGAGATACTGTTCTACAGTACATCACTTTCTCACAAAATTTGGAAAATGATATCAGCAGGAAACAGGTTGGTAGTTACTTATGCCTCTCCTGTCACCTATCTTAAAGAGGGTTTCGACAAAGGTACATTACAGTCTCTCGGGAAAAATGCTTTGAGTTAGTGATGCATTATAGAGTTCAGATAAGATGGGGCATATTAAATGTTCAAATGTGTGTGAATTCCTAAGGGACCAAACTTCTGAGGTCATCAGTCCCTAGACTTACACACTAATTAAACTAACTTACACTAAGGACAACACACACACACACACACCACACACACACACACACACACACACACACACACACACACACACACACACACACACACACACACACACACACACATGCCCGAGGGAGGACTTGAACCTCCAGTGGGAGGGGCCATGCAGTCAGTGACATGGCGCCTTTAACTGTGCAGCGGCATATTATATGGGAACAAATTTTCAGTACTTGATGCAAAACACCATCAAAACCAGATGAGCTTTTATTTTTTTGAGAGAATATATTAATTTTCTTAATTTCAGGAGGAAAAGTTGGTGTTAAATTCATATGATTGGATTTTATGACAGTTTGCTTTTTAACATACTGCAGTGATTATCTAGAACTCTTTGTCCCTATACTCTCTACTATATTTAAGAAATGATTATTAAATATATTTGTTACCTGTAACATATCGTTTATTGCCATCCTTTCAGTTCAGTGATTATGATGATATCCTGTATTGTGGTTGTTTGCCGTGTCTCTTATTTCACTGCATTCCATAAGTCAAAATTACTGATTTCTGAAATTATGTGCATGTTCCTTGATTTTTGATAACTTTTCTTCATAATTTTGAGTAGTTTTTTGTAGTGTAGAAGTACTGCAGAATCTCTGTAGTTGTTCTTGCCAACAGATACATTTACCTTTTCCTTTCACAAGATGCTTACCCTCTAGTGATCCATGTTGTTTTTTTTACAAGGCTGTTTGATGTCCTTTCTGTTTAGCTTACCCATGTGTGTTTGCAGATATTTCTGTGCCATGAAGGCCTAGAAAATGAGGGGAAAAGAAGTTACCCATGAACTAGTTGCACATGAAGAAAATACAGTAATCTACTATTGGTTTGCATGTTGTGAAAAGAAGTGTGGGGCTGGGCCAGATGAACAAGGGCAAGAAAAGGAGCATGGTGTTTTAGAAAAGAACTGGTGGATTCTGACAGGCTTATCAGTATTCTAAAAATTGTGGTAGTTCAGGTCCATAATGTGTGGTTATGGGAAAAAGTCAATAAATCTGGAGCAGATCAGATGACTCTGGTTTTATAACAATCAGAGTTAGTTGTTATTACAAACACAAATCTGATTACAGTATACACTTTTGAACATACCTCACAGGATATTCACTACCTTGTGGGTGGATTTCTGATGTGTAGTAGCCCACAACTTGCTAAAATTTGTCTGAACAGGTCCAAGACAGGTCCAGTCCTTTTGATAGCACCCAAGGTGCTATATAAGATAGGCATTAAGCTATCTTGGGAAGAGGTGGATTGACCATAGACACCAGGGGAGTCTGTTGATGAAGTAGTAAGGGTATGCTAGCAGACCCCAGGGATAGTATAATTTTGATGGTAGAAGTATGCGTGACCTTGTTTTATTCTCTTTGATCATTCCCCAGCCTTTAATACCCACTACTTTCTGAATCAAATTTGCTGGCAAGAAAGATCCATTTCTTTATATGCATTTCATGTCTTAGTGACCAGAAAATAGGGCGAGTGACCATTTACCATAATTCATTATTATGACTGCATTGCAACACTGTGGTAGTTTCTGCACCATTGTGGTTGAAGTTAGGAGACATACTCATGAGAGAGACCCTACATTTGGAGTGAATAATGAGTAATTAGTAATAACTGCTGACGTGGCATGGTTGTCCAGCTTTGAATTGGCTCACAGTCTGGTGCAATATAGATGACATCTGGCTCACACTGCAACAGAAAATAAACATAATGCAGTGTGAAAAACAATCTTAGTAGTATCAATTTTATCTGGAGTAATGTACTCAAATTAGTCTTTCCTGGAGAAATGCCTGGCTCCCTACCACTTCTAAGATGAAATCATCCATGTGTGTGGTTTCAGTCAAATGCATACATCGTGTCTTCTCCATATTGTGCAAGACAGTCTTTCAGATGACTAGTAAAGGATCTGATGATATTATGGTTATGTGTGAGGCTGCACTACCCTATTTTCTCAAACCTGTCTTTCCAACAACCAGTATCTCTTATGCAATTGTTCATTGTTGTATTTACTTTGTGCCACAACCTCTAAATAACGAGACTTTCCTAATAAGTAACAAAATCATCAGTTAGTTGACATACGAATGGAGGATTATTACTGTAGAGAATTTCATGTAGCAAACTGAATTCTCAGAACATATAGCTTACAAGGTGCATGTCATTAGGGTGCATAACGTTTGACTTGTTTTCATTAACAGTTCACTGGGCATTGTTACCACAGTCCAAATTTTGACTGATATGTTATCAGTTCTACTTCATGAATCTGTTATCTGCAGTAAGCCATATGAACTTCTTCTGACTATTCCATTTTCCTCAGATCTTTTTTTAACAAGGATTCCTTCATCATGTTCTAGAATGCAGCCCCCCCCCCCCCCCCCCCCCCCGCCCTGCGCACACACACATGGGCCTGCTGCACTATATCTTAGCTAACAGATACCTTGTGGTCATTTGTGCAGTCAACTGTTAGTATCATCTCTGTTGTCAGATGAGTTGTAAGTTGTTGAACATTTTCTATTTATTGTGTATGCTAGTTTGCAAAATGGGGCAGAATACAATTCTCCATTTGTCGATTTGATTATAGCTACATTTCAGAGTCCATTCTATTTTATCTTTCTCAGGTGCACGTGTTTCTTTGGAGAGATTTAATGAAATTGACTCTCCATTTTCTTTTGTTTATGTAACTGTTTGAAATATGGCCTTTGATGTCTATCATTGATAAATTCTGGGAGTGATGAAATATCTGTCACTTTAGAACAGCTAAAGTGAGGAATACGTGCTGTTGCATACATCGACCAGTACAGAGTGTAAATTTTTTTTATAATGAGTTTAGAACTAATTACTTGTGCCTTCCTTTCTTCACCAATTTCCAGAGATTGCTTCAATGTGACAGGCATACTTGTGTTTCTTCCTGAATGAGTTTTTCCTTTAATCAGTTTTATATGGCAATTACACATTTGGAATTAGAAAACTTTTTTCGATTTTCTAGTAACCCATTTCTTGTTCTCTACTAATGGTCCTTGTTTTATTATTGATTTATTTTGTCCATATATATTTGACTGTTCTGGTAAATAATGTTGTGTATTTGTTGTTACGTTCCTCAAGGTTGATCATTCCGTTTATTCCATATGTTAGTGCTTGGAATTGCAAATAGGGAGATTGTGTTTTTTGACATAACTATTAATGCATATTCATGGATGGTATTTGTTTCCAGCTCTTGTGTCCAACACTGGTTTGCCTGTTACACCAGCTGTCCCAGAAAATTCACTACCAGAGACAAGAATTGAAGATGGTAAATTGCTCTATGAGAGGAGATGGTAAGAGATCTTTTGTCAGTATTCTTGATCTTTTGTCAGTATTCTTGTTTTGAAATTAGCAAAAATGTTTAAAACAGTGGTTGAAATTTAAAGAGTTATTTGATTATAGTATTACGTAAAGAGTGGACTAAGACCACCCCATTAGTTACCCACCCCATTAGTTACTTGTGTAGGTATTTATTTTGAGGTATGACCAAAAGCAGCAGTTCTTATGTGTAGATCTTCGAGAGTACTTGTGAAGCAGCACTGGAGTCTCAGTTGAAATAAGGCTTAAATGTGTTATCTTCAGAAATATGGAAGGAATTTCTCAAATATGCATTGCAATTAAGTTGAATTGGAGATACAAACAGAAAATAGTAAATGTATGTATCTGTGCAGTACTTGTAGTGTATTAAGAAGTTTAGTGGTCAGTTTTAATTTTTTTGTGTGTTTGTGTATACTAACATTAATTGGTGGTATGATTTGCTGCAGTATCTTAGTGCACTTTTTGTTGTCATTATAGATCAACACTTCTTCAGGATTTATTGTGAAATTTATGGCAGTATATTTCTAGACCAAAAATTCTAACCTTCTTTCAACTTTATTCCTTTTGATGTGAAGTTAATGGGTAATACCACAGAGAATGGAATGGCCAAACGTTAATCTAGTGTTACATTAAAGTGACTTTTACTTCAGTGTGACACAAATGACCAGAACATACTAAATCCCTCGTTTTAAACTATTATACACTATGAAACTTAACAAAAGTGCACATCATTTCAAATTTGGAAATAGGGGACTGTATATTTGTGGAATATGGTCCAGCTTTAAAAAAATGAGTGGGAGTATGAAAGGTAGATGATACAGGCAAGATTAGGAACTGGAATTCAAAAGAGCAGGCTAGTAATTTTAGAGATTTTCAGACAGTTACCTGTATCTAAGTATTTCACCTCCACATCACAAACATCTGCTTATAGCCAACCCTTGCTACTGTTAACTCATTATTAGCAATGGAACTTCTTTGTGTTTACATTCCATTTTGTATGAAGTTAGTGATCACAGGTAGCTCTGCCTCTGGTGATTTCAGTGGTCCCAGTGGCTGGGCTGGAGTTACTAGTGATAGATGGATGCATTGGACAAGATATGCATCTGGAACGGCTGTACAGGTAAGATCCCAGGGGCAGAACACTGCTTAAGTGAATTATAATACTGCACAGTCATGATGGTACAAGAAATAAGCATTGTTTCAGACCAGGTACTGCAATGCCAATTGTAAATTTTTACTTTGTCATGCAGTTTTAGATCCCAACTGAGCCTTTAGAATTTGAGAGACCAGTTAATATAAACAATTCGTTTTAGCATCTTGCTGGCTTCTTGACAAGAGTCATGGTGAAAGTTTTTGTGTATTTTCTTATTGTAACCATCACAGCATCCATGACATAATTTTGGGGAATGGAGAACCTGTAGGAAAAACAGTTTCATGCTTGACTGTAGGGATCTCATTTGGTCCAAAATAAACAAACCATATTGGCAGTTAGTATATTAGTTACACTGTGTGCTAATATCTTTTTGATTTCCAGAATTTCGTGTGTTCACTGTGCTCAAAAGAAATAAGATTTGTTGTTTAGATTCAGGTGATGCCAAAGAGAAGCTCTGCATTTTTGTACCTTTCCTTTCAAGGGAGTGAAATAATGTGGACATCACATAATGTTATGTAACATAGTTGACAGTCTTTTACTTTGTTTTAAAGTTCTTATTCTTACATTTTTGTTAATGTTACTTATTATGGAATGTGATGCGATTGTCTTCGAAACACTAAGTTCAAAGAAGTCACCTATTTATACATATAAGGGTAAATGAAATACATAATGACACTAGTGCTGTAGTGAAAGGAAGATACACCATCAAAGTCTACTTGAGAACAAATGTCAAGAAAGGAATACTTGTTATATTATAAAAAGCTGTCAGGAGTCAAAGTGGTAACAGCAATTTGCTTCCAAGCCAAGAGCATCAGTCTAACAGTTAGGTTTCTGCAATTCCTTTCCATCATACCAAGTTCGTGCTGCATCTGTGTTGACTGTTTTCGTATTCAAACACATACAGCCCACTCACTATGCAAATTTAGGGTGAATTACCAACATAACCATAGGGTAGATTTAGTATTGTTTAGGCCTGTGTGGTCACTTCTTGTCATTTTGTCTGTTGGCTTCTGTTTGTTTCTTCGGCTGACATTCAATAAGTGGCTGGCATTATCAAAGGTTCATACTCCATTGCTGGTGGCCGATTTAAGTCGAGCTCGTGGGCAGATACGTACCTATTGTGCAAACATCAGAGGGATTTTCCAGGTCATTACTGCTGTGATTATCCCCTTAATAGATGTAACTGCAGTTTGCTGCAGCACAGAAATCCAGTATCCTTGAGGCTTTTTTTCTTGTTGAAGCTGTCGTCATGTTTGCGAATTTGTAAGGCTTGTGTGGATGAACTGGTCTGGTAGCTCTTCCCCGCAGGGGTGTACCACAGAAGTAATGACCTAGAAAAGCCCTGAGATGTTTACATGACAGGGACATCTTTTCTGACTGCGATCTAGACTCCAGTCAGCCACCAGCAATGGAGGGTGAACTTCTGACAATGCTGGCAACGTGTGCTGATGAAATGTCAGGAAAAGTGTTAAACTAACTTCAACTTAAGTATGTGAGACAGAGGCTGACAGGCAATATGTTACTGTAGGTTACCAGATGACAACTTTTTAAATACATTAATCTTACCTGTGTGTTTTGAAAGTAATTCTTTACAGTTGCTAATACTTCCTCAAATTTTTGAAGAAATTTTTATACATGGTACAAACATTTTTTACACACAGTATAAAAATTTTTAAAAAATTAGGAAATAAAGTTTAGGTCAATTGCCAAAGTAACATGTCTTAGGTTCAGTCTCCTATTTCAGATGTGACTGACTGAAATTGACATAGTATACACGAGTTAAGATTGCACCACTGGTTTTTAAAATCAACCTGTGGTGTGGGTATTACCTAGACTATTAGCTTGACTTGCTTCAGAGTTGATTGTACACCAGAGCACTTATTAAAGAACTGACCCTTAGATGATTGTAATAATGGTAGACAGGTTAGTGAAGTAATATACAAATAAACTACGCTGTTAAACATCTTGGGATTAATAGTGCTGTCAAAACAAAATAATTATCACTTAAACCCAATAAATGTATCTTTGCCAAATACAAATGGTGGCCTTATAAATTGTGAATTCAAGTGAAAACAAAGTACTTTTCTTACTTTGTGTGATAAGGTCCATAGGACCTCGTGATATCCAATTACCCGTACAGTTTGGCTTGCTGTCTGGATAGCATTCTCCCTTTTCTCATCAAATTTTGCTTTGAAGTTACTTCTTTCACTGCTTCTTTAATTGCACGTGCAGTTACCTTCAAGTTTTGGTATAGCAGAATATTTCCATCCTCTTCATTCTCCAGTACTTCAAAATGGTTGGTCAATTTGTTCTTGAAAGTGCCTTATATTACCATTGCTCAAACGTTCCTGATCACATTCAGTAATCTCTCTCTCTCTCTCTCTCTCTCTCTCTCTCTCTCTCTGTGTGTGTGTGTGTGTGTGTGTGTGTGTGTGTGGCCCCCCACCTCCCTCCCTCCCTCACTTCCTGGGTCCAAAAATTCTGTTGATCACTATCCTGGCTGGGAAGTCTGATCGGCATCCACTTACTTATTCACGTCTATATCACTATAAATTTAGTTCACTGACATCCTACCAGAGAGAACCAAGTTCCCACAATATATTTTCTTCCTGATGAAGTCAGTACTGCTTAGGAACAATTACATTGTGTACACTGTGCTTTCCAGTGGGTTCCTTGAAGGATTCTTCTTTCCCTGCTTTCACATTAAGATCTCCCAAGGTGGTTTTGTTGTTCTCACTTGGCAAATTGTTAGACTATCCCTATCTTCTTGTAGAATAAATCATTTTTGATACCATCACTCTCTTCAGTTGGGGCATAACAGTTTATATATGTGGCGAACTGTTTCCTGGAAACTACTGCTACATGTGAGACTCTGGGATTAATTGATTTTAAAATCTAAAGGACTGGTACACTAGGATTCACCACAAAACCAGTATCTAGTGAGAGATTTGCTTCCAAGGTTCAATAGAACATGATATAGTTCTCCATTTCTACAGACACAGTTCCTGTCCACCTTTGCTCTTGCAGAGCCAGCAAGTGTATTCCATATTTATCAGCTTCCTTTACAATGCAGTTTGCTTCTCCAGGCTGGTTTTGCTGCTCCAGGCTAGTATAGCTAGGTATACTTCATTTCGTACTCCATGTTCTCACTTGGTCATTTTGCAGAGATCAGCCCTAGCCAAGATTTTCAGTACTTGATGCAAAACACCATCAAAACCAGATGAGCTTTTATTTTTTTGAGAGAATATATTAATTTTCTTAATTTCAGGAGGAAAAGTTGGTGTTAAATTCATATGATTGGATTTTATGACAGTTTGCTTTTTAACATACTGCAGTGATTATCTAGAACTCTTTGTCCCTATACTCTCTACTATATTTAAGAAATGATTATTAAATATATTTGTTACCTGTAACATATCGTTTATTGCCATCCTTTCAGTTCAGTGATTATGATGATATCCTGTATTGTGGTTGTTTGCCCTGTCTCTTATTTCACTGCATTCCATGTAGCAGTCTTTCAATATACTACGAAAATCTGACTGGCAAGACTGTTCGGGATGTTTGTCAATATGGCCAAATCCACGTTCTGAATGTTTTCCTACCTGTGACAAGAGATGGTAGCTAATAGGAACTTTTATGAATTGTGTATCACATGCAGTATCCTCTTCACCATAATACAAAGGTAAACATTTTGCCATGTATTCTTTCGTGTTTGCTGCTTTCTCATTTAAATCCTGTCTGCCTAATAAACTACCAAACTAGAGTGAGACAACAGCAAATGCGGAAGACTATACATAATACGTCATGTTTATATTCGTATTATTCTTATGCTGAATAGTGATACTGTCAGAAATGAAGCACGGCAACTGACTAGATTTTTAAAACTGAGATGACTAATTTCTGTGCAGAATGTTGTGTACTAAAGAGACGTCTGCAAAGATTTTCAAACGGAAATTTTTTTTCGCTAAACTCTCGTTCAGAACATCTTCTATCATACACAGTCTATTATTTGATTCTTGTTGATCATTATAAAAGAAAGCAGCAGCGTAAGTAACAACAAATAGCAGTCTCTTGCCATTGTTTTGCTAATGAGACAAGTCATCTTTTTTTTTTTTTTTTTATTGTAAGCGGCAGTAGCGCGCACAAAAGCAAGCCATGCCGCGAGCAGACAGGCCGTCAACACTCATTGTCAAAATGCGACAAACAATGCATGTTACAGTACAATAATGCATTTTCAGCTTAGATTGACGTAAACACCTATAACAAAGAGAACGGCACTTATTAGATCAAAGCAAAACAAGCAATCAATCCAAACCAGACGAAGCACATAAAAAGGAAGGGTACCTGTATAAATACGGACGGAGCGCCTGATGCAGAGCAATGGCTACCTCGTAAAGCTTAACTGCTAAGCTTACGACTCGAACCAAACTACCATATCTGTATCTTCATTCATTCAACCTAAATTGTGTCTCATATTACAATGGACCAACTTTGTTTCGATTTAGAGGTGTGGTCTAAAACTTTCCTCTCCCCTTGAATTTAGAGTCACAAATTTCTGGTGCGGCTTAGATTCGGGAAAAATTTTTTTTTTCCTTTATTTCGAGCCTCATTTTTCAGGTGCGGCTTAGATTCGAGTAAATACAGTAAAAGTCCAAAGATCTGCACTCGAACTAAGATAATCACTTTAGCTAGTGTGGCTGCTTCAATATCCAGACTGTCACCTACTGTGGCCAATACAGCTTTCATGATGAAAGACTACCCATCAAAGACAAATAACCAAGTTGGTGCTACTGTTCACCCTTAAATACTTTGTTTGAGAAAGGTTGTAAAATGTGGGGCATGAGAGGCAGCTCACCCACAGCCTAAATTGAAAGGCAGTTCAAAATAGATTGATAAGTAAATATACGTGTGAGTCAACAATGATATTCTACCTTATTGGAAAAACAGGGAATATTAACAGAACTTTCATTTAGGAAAGTGATGGGATGAATTGATGTGTTGGCAAGAAACTTCTCATATCTGCAGTTCAGTGGAACTAATACTGGGTGGGAAGCTCCTATTGGCCCATGTGGTGAAGTAGGAACTCAAGTATGTAGAGTTATGCTACATATCGTGCTCGGCAACTAGGCACAGGATGTCCTTAAGTACAGTTGTTTGTGTTCATTTGGGTATGTGTTCAGTTTAATGATAGTATTACTCTATAGAAAAAACTATGCAGTGAAAACGTGATGTTTGGTAAACACTGTGAGTGGTTTCACATGTAGCTCTGTCTCTAGTGTCATAGCATTTATTCTTGGATTGGGCTGGAGTAAGTGACAATAGTTGGGTACAAAGGATATGTATTATGACGGGAATAATTTCAGGGGGTAGGAACTGGACAGTAGGGATAATTGTCTGTGATGGTGTGGAGGGTAGGAGGGTGTTGGTAGGCAATGGTAGGTTATGTTGGAAGGGTATAAGGGAGTCTTAGTCTGTTTCAGGGCTTCACTTAGTAAGGCATAGCCTTTGTGGAGTAATGTGTTCAGGCATTTGTGCTGCTTGGTGACAATAGAGGTGCCTAGCCTTTTTTATGGGTAGCAGCTGCTTATTGGAGGGTCAAAGAAAACTGCCTGGAAGATTTGTTTTGCTGGAGAAGAAATGCTGGGAGAGGTGATGTGTTTAGATTTTGAGGGATTTGGTGTTGGGGCTGGAAGTTCAGAATAGATTCATGGGCTGCATTGAAGGGATTCATACATGTTGAAGAGGTGGCTCAAAGTGAAAATGTCACTTATTGATTGCACTGATTTGGCCTGAGAGTTGCATGTAATCCTCAATCGGAAGATAACATTCAGCAAGGTGATAGTGGATTTGGAGAAGATGAAGTTAGATTGAGTTCGTAAAAGATGTTGTATGTATGCCATGAGTCCAGATCACAGAGACTCAAGCCTAGGGCATATCTTGTGGAAATTGAGACACGCCTCTTTCATGTGGCTGTTTGAAAGGTGACACAGGGTAGCGTCAACCTGGTTCTGATTGCCATCCTCCTCTGTTTGTAGGTCTATGCCTTGAAGGTATAAAGTAGTTTTGAGTAAGGGTTATGTGGGCTAGTGTGACTCTGGTATTTGGGAGACTTTCAGGTTGTGGAATTTCATCATTTACTAATAAATCTTCCTATTCTCAAACTACATTATTCATTGCACTTTACCTGCTCTAAATTGAAGTTAGCGAAATCTTTACCAATTTACTATCATTGACCTCATTTCTCCAATGTCTTACCCTTCATCATTGCCATCATTCTCACATCTTGTTGGTCCCACTCAGCCTAGGTTTAGAGTGATTTCTCACCACTTTCTTATTTTTTTCCTTCTTTTTTTCCACCCAATCTTCCCCAATCAATCCCTTTCCTCCCACTAGATGGAAACAGTGTTTTTAAAGATAGGAGCAGTATTTTCTTTTGTGCTTTTAGTAGCAGCGGCATTAGGAGTAGCATCTGCTGAAGGTAAGTATGGACAGTTATTTTGTCTCTGCACAATATAATTTTGATTTTGTTAAAGAATAATGTAAAGATAATTGAAATTACTTACACATTTTTGAGAAACTCTGGCTTATCATTAGTATGAGTCAACCATTTGCTCAACATGGGGTGACAATCATTGTGAGAGTTGTTAGGTTCAGAGTGATTTGTGTGCCCATTCTTTCTTGCACAAAATGTGAAACTAAAAATTAGTTTGTATGTAATACAAAGTTGCTTAGCAATCTGTTTCATGCTGATTCTGTTCAGTTCTCCCTTTGGTAAGGCCAGGCATCTGATCAGGGGGATGTGAATGACTTGCAACCAGCATATATTGAGGCTCCTGTTGCAGAAGCAGAAAAGTGAACAACAAATTATGTTGTCATGCTTATCAAAACAGAATGTATAATGAAAAAAAAAAATGTTTTTAATGGGGTTGTTAATGAGGGAAAATGTCACAGGTTGTCATTTACAGGGATGATGATATTGTTTATTAATACAAAAAATCATTGATCACTAGAAATCAGTTGGTAGATGGAGCCGAACTTTAATGGCACCAGTTAATTTGAAAGATGGCTATATTTAGATTTACACTACGTATTGAAATACATTTGTAAAAACATTGTAGTTGGACCATATCACTTTCTTACTTTTCATTTTGAATATTCAAGCATATTTCATACGTGATTATATGACACTGAATTTTTTTAAAATAATTTTTGTAATTGTGTTTATTTAGTGCCTTGAGGAATTTTAATTTCTGTCACTGACACTTGAGCTTGTTGACAAACCATGGAGAGATCTATGTAACAAAATACGTAATACCTCAGCTCATTTAGTACCAGAGTTGTGAATTTTGTATGGTAGGTGTGTGTAGTGCACAGTCAGTTCTTCTCTCTCTCTCTCTCTCTCTCTCTCTCACTCACACACACACACACACACACACACACACACACACACACACACACACACACATACATACACACACCACAAGTTATTTGATTGATGATCACACATAACAGTAAAAATTGAGACAATTGAACTGCTGTACCGACCATCTCACGTTTCAGGCTTAAACAGCAGGAGATATTGAATCATCTACATCTACTATGTGGTTGCAAATCGTACTCCAAACTATCATATTTATTGTGCTTCATAATTATTCAATTACAATATTTATTAGTGATGATGTGTGCTGCACTTTTATGCAATATAATTAGTTAATTCCAAACAGAAAATTTTAAAAATATGTAGAACATAAAAATAATTTATTTAGTATGAGTGACTTAGTATTTTAGATTTTCTAAGCAGTTTACATGTCAGTCAGTCATTTTTCTTAAGATATAAGAGTATTGACACTTAAATTCTTTTCATGAAGTGTAACTGTTGAATTTCTATGCACACATCATGGAATTTACCATGTAACTCAACTACAGCAACATGCAAAGTATCTTGGTGTTATTCTTGTGTTTTCGACTCACTAATGCTTTCACTTATATTTTAGGATTTTCCATTGTATTATTTTCGTCTGCCACTGCTGCAGTTCCCATGTAATTGCAATTTTGTGCCTTACTTTCAGTGAAACACCAACTTTGGTATTTTTTAATATCTCAGATCATGTAATGATTACCATCACAACAATTATATGTTTCCTTTTTTCTCCCAAAGGGAGGGGGGCTACGACAGATGACAGTGCAGTTTAGCTTTAACCACAGATGTTCCATTTTGTGTAGGCTAAAGTTAGTATTCAGAGATCTTGCACCTAGGGGACTGACAAAAATTTGATTAATTAAATTTATTGAGGTCTTCAGTGATTTGAATTTATAGTATACAGACACATTTTGAGATATAGCAACTTATTTTACTCCAAAAGATACACAGCGAATAACAGTTTACATCGTATATGTTAATTTTGACAAATTAATTATTTATGAAAGATAATGTTCCTTAAGTACTGGCCACTTTTTCTGGCACACCCATCAACCCTCTGCGTGAAGTTTGTCATCACTCTCCCCAACATATTAAAGGGTATAGCACAAATTTCTCGCTCAGAGGTATCCTTTAATTGAAGCGCTGTATGTTGCTTACTGATGTACACTTTTTTCTTCAGGAAGCCCCAGACGAAAGTCACATGGAGTAAGGTCTGGAGATATGGCTGGTCAGTCAACATCTCTGTTGGGTATCATTTTCTCTAGAAACAACTTCCTTACTTCAGATATACAAGCACTGGAAGTGTCAGCTGTTGTGCCATCTTGCTGAAACGAAGCATTTTGACCATTTATGCCACAGTGGCGAAGTTCCAAGATGAGAAATTCATGCAATTTGGTCAGATAACACTCTGCGTTCATGGTGACAGCTCTCTCATTTTCTTCAAAAAAATAAGGCCCTGCGACACCAAATTTCCCTAAACCAGCCTATCTTATAACGCTGTCACACTACAGTAGGTGCTGGAGCAGTTGCTGAGGTTTGTTTGGAGACAAGTAATGACAGCTTTGTTTATTAGCATTGCCATTTAGGTAAACATGAGCCTCATTTGACTTTAAAACTACAATTTTGGGTTCTTTCTCCAACATCTCCTCCATTACTTCAGCAATACACTTCAATGTCATGAAATCTTGAGGCATCAACCCTAAACAATCACAGTTTTGTAGCGACTAAAATTTAGATGGTGTAAATTGTGTTGAACACATGTATTTGATAATCCAAAAGACTGTGTGTGTGATATTGCAGATCGTTTGGGATGCTGTTGAATTGCAGGAGGCACAACTTCACCGTTGTCATGTGATGTGGCCGTATTCGCACTGCCTCCCAGTTTTTTCTTCAGTGCACAACCTGTCTTGTGGAAGTTCTGACCCATAGCAACTGGTATTATGGATTGGAATTGTACCATTACGTGGAACATTGAATTGGAGATGGAACTTCCTCTGAGTAGTGGTCACAGATTCCGCACTTTTAAAGAACATCTCTATGATGAATGCATGGTGTTGCACAGTCCATCTCTCGATTGTAACTAAACTGGTGCTGTAGGGGAAAACGATGAACCCAAGCACACCCCTCCAGTACGTTGACTCACCCGATACTACTTGAGCCAACAGCATCAGTTAACATGGACTCACCTTGTATATCAGTTTAACTTCTTTTTAATTGAGTCTGAAATCTGAAATGCAACTCCCTTCAAAAACTTGCAACTACTTACTATGTCACGTACCTTTGTAATGTACAGTACACTGTGCAGTCACAATTCCTGAAATTATCATATATCTCGTAATACATTCTCTATTTTTTCAGTGTGATTTGTTATGCAAGGGGAGACATAATGCTTGTGGAGAGTTGCAGAAACTGTTCGTAAGTTACAGCTGATTATTCGAGTCACAGTTGTGATTTAACATATACAGTTACAGGCTTTGGCTGTTACTGGCAACCAGTACGTTTGCTTAGTTACAATGCGACAGTAACTTTGGTGTCACAGGGCATTATTTTATTGAAGAAAATGAGATAACTGTCACCATGAACATTGGGTATTATCTGACCATACTGTGTGAATATCTCATCCTGCAACTTTGTCGCTGTGGCATAAATGGTCAAAATGCTGTCCCATCATTAAAATGATGTGGATAGACATCCAGAAAGGTTTCTGTGTGTCCTAGATCCCCCCCCCCCCCCCTTCTCCCCAGCCTGTCTTCGAATGATGAGGCAGTCATATCCAGTGACAGAAGTGGACAAGTTACTTTGTAACTAAGTGAGAAGATTTGAAAACAGCTGATAATGCCCAAAACCAGTAATCTGTATTAAATCACAACTGTGGTTCAAATAGATGGTCAGCTATAGTGTGGTTAATGTCTTCAGTCCAGAGACTGGTTTAAAAATTACTTTTTCTACAGTTTTAATTTGTATTTATCATTTTCATTTTTATTTATCAGAAAACTTTTTTTCTGTCTTCCAATTGTTTTTTTGTATACAGCAGTTAAAAGCAACATTGACCTAACCTTTTCATGGGCTCTTTTTTCTAAGCTGGTTACAGGTGTCAATTGGTGGTTCAATGACTTGCTATGAATCACTTGTCACACCATGGCAAAACAAAAATGTTAAGGCAACAAGTTTTTGAAAATTTGTGTAAGAAGATTGCTTTCCATGGACCCTGAGATGATACTACAAAATTTTCTAGGATTTTTTTATTATAAAAATTGACACTGCTAAACAAAATAAAAATACAAGATTGCTAGATTACCTTTTATTTACAAAATATTAACGGAAATTTAATTCCCAGATGTTATGGAACAGTGTGAAACACGGATATACACACAAAGCAACATTGGAATTGGAGCATATTATTTTGTCCTTTCTTCTTATTTTCTTGTACTGCCCAAACAACAATGCCTATACTTCAGTTTTCTTCGGCTGGTTTTCACCCACATTTGAAAGTACGAGTTCATCAGAAACACCAATGCTGTCTGCTTTTTTTAAAATGAATACAAGAGGACACCCACTTCGTTTCCATGGTGAGAACCCTGACAGTAATTCTCTTTGCTAACTGTAAACAGAGTGTTAGCTGCTCTCCATTTCCTGTGACTGCTGTGTACAGTATAAATGCATTTACAATGGCAGAATCAACTAGAAAACAAAAAATTGTGCACCACCGTTTTAGAGAGCCCTGTCTCAACCTCACACGGTTCTCACTTCTGATCGAAGAGGTTCACACTGCCCTTTACACTGTGGTACAGACTCACAGCACTCGAATGAGCTATGTTACGCATGGAACCGTCTCTTTCTTTTCTGGAAACAAATGTTCCATCCTTGGGAGATGTTCTTGTAGACAGAACTGTTTTTTTTTTTTTTTTTTTTGTCTTGCCACTTTATTGCAACTTCTGAATCTTTAATCTGTGCCTTGAACTCACCTCTTGAGTCATTTTTTCATCATTTCCGGAAGAACTTTGCTGTTGACGTAGACACTACCTGCAGAATATACTTGATTATCCAAAAGTGTTTTCATTAGGTTGCACACAATGAAATAATTGTCAAATGCAACAATACATTTACTATTTTTCAAAGTTGGACACAATGCAAGTATAACCATTTCACCAAGAGGAACTTTGGCATTAATATCTTCCCCTGTTTCACAATAGATATGGAACTTCTTAGCATCAGACATTGTACCCTCTTTTTATAGTCCTCATGGGCATATATTGTTTTATGCTCAGTCTTCCTTTGGTAGGTATCATAGCATCATCAATGGATAATCTGCCAGAATGAGTATACGCTTCTAAGAAATTACTATTTAGGACATCAGTTTGTGGTCTCACTTTATAATTTATTCTATCCAGGAGCACCCTTCCCCACAGCCTTTGAATTATTGTAGAGATGAAGATTTTCTAAATCTGTTTTGAACCTTCGTAGAGCGATCACTTTTGATACTGATTCAACATGCAAAAGAGGATCTGCACTCCAGTAGTTTGATAAGTTTATCTGTTTGTAGCTGCCCATAATGATGAGCAACCCAATAAATGCTGTTATTTCAGATTTTGCTGTGTCCACCCAGTTCTTTGTTGTTACAGGTGTTTGAGTTCATTTGAAGATTTTGTTGCTCTGGGGATGCATATAAGTTCGTTTTTTCAACAATATTCTGAATGATACTTTCACTGAAGATATCAAGAAAATACTCATATGGACTATTCGTTTTAGATAATGCTTTCTTTGGCAGTGTTTCATCCCAGTCATTTCAGGACTCTGACCACTATCACTCAGAGTGGAACTTTTGTCAACTTTGTGGAAGAACCTGCATCTACCGATCACATTTCATGGACTGAAACGTTGTCTACTACTGAGGGGATCCGTTGTTGAAAAGTAATGGGAGACACTGTTTGGATGCTCAGTATATCATTTTCCTCATATGTTGAAACATCATCTGATTCGATCTTGGAAACTGACTCGTCCTCAGGGAGTGAGAAGATATACTCCACCCATCTTCCTGTCTGGTGAAGTAATTCTGTGATGAAATACCTCATATAAGTGAATGTGCCTAATAGCAGCTCAATAAACGGGCTTATTGTCTACACTAAAAGTGTGAAACAGTGCTAGATGTGTGTCCAACTTGGACTGTGGGGGCAAAAATTCCCACATGTTTAAGACATAATTTTGGTGTGTTGACATAAAGAAAATGACATAAAATATCAAATAAGTACCATGCGGTTACTTCCAAATGCCACTGTTTGCAGATAAACAAAACCACAAAATAACAGCAAAACGTCTTTCTGCCACCAAACTGAGAACAAGAGACAAATAATACTCAGTCAGTTGCTAACAGTGCGAATGCTGGCAGTGGCAGGAATTTTCGTGTGTTTCTCATTCTAATCTACAGATGGTGGCACCAGCAAGACGTGGAATCTTTAGTCCCTTGGACCATGGAAAACAATAGAGTGTGTGGGAAGGTATTTTCCCATTGCCCATGAAATGGTTAACTCAATTTAACAACTGGGATGGAAAGATTTCTGAGTTGCAATACTAAAAACTTTACTTAATAAGGGAGAATTCTTCATGTAAACTTGTCAAGAAGGAACTTCCATTTAGGGCAGTGATAGCTTTTGTTATCAGTGCTGTGTTAAATTTTTCAATTTTGTTACATTAAGTAACAGTTCTGTGCAGTAAACAATAACGGAGGCCATAAATTAAACATGAACAATAGAGCCATAATCTAAAGTTAGTGAGTCATCCATCTTTGTTTCTTGTCTGTAATGCACTGAAATATTCATGGTAGGTGGCAATTGCATCCAGGCAGTCGACATATTTTTCTTGATGCTGATGTCATACAAATAAGACTGGATAGTGAAGACAGTTTCAGAATTCATTTTGCGTTTTCATTTGAAGCTAGTTAAACTGTATGCCACCATTAAATGTGAACTTGTAGAACATTATGTATTATTTGGAAAGATCAAAACAGTACCACTAAATGTGTAATATTTTTCTCTATTTGTTTTGTACTGTCCTGTGTGTAATAATAGTGAACTTTTTAGTTGACTTCAAAATAAGTCTTATTATCAACAATGAAACTTCCTCTTTCACATTTACAGTTATATTGCATCACACATAGCACAAATATAAAGTTTATTCGTATGTGCTTGTTCATTACCCTTAAGAATTTACCATTAAGGAAATAACAATGACTGTAAATAAGAAACAGTAACATATCTGTAAATGGCCCAGCAGACAAGCTTCATCTACATGAAACCATGTTACGTGCCTTTTCTGTTGTGCTTAGAGTTGGAGACCTAATCAGGTACACACATTAGAAATCTTAGTCAGTAAAATTTTTCTGGGTTTGTGACTGCATTGTCAGTATGTAAAACTAATGACATTTGGGTCACTGTTGCAAGTGACCTCCTTCAGGGTGTGTTACTGACTGTGACAATGGCCGTGGAAGCCTACATTTATATAATTAGATATCTTGTTTCTGCCTGTTATGTAAGATAATATGTAATTGTTAAGGCAACCAATTCCTGAAGCCTATATCTGCTGGATGCAAAATTGGTGGTTTCCGAACTACATGAACATACTCAATTGTAACTGTCACACTTAAGTTGGAGTGCTTGACAGTTATGCCTCTAACTTTTGTAAGCTCATATGGTTTTACTGGATCGACAGGGTGAACATTAATAAAACCAACAAACTGCAGAGTCAGATTGCTGACAAAAAATGGAGAAAAAAGTCATATGAACATGTGTCCGGAAATGCATTGTTGCCACAGTAGATGGCACTGATGAATGACAGTTTCTCTGTCCATGTGTCGTGTGTTCCTTTTGTGTTGCAGGCTGTGTGTTTGATGCAGCATACTGTAAGCAGCAGAATGGTCCAGTATTCCTGTTGGGAACAAGGCGAGAAGGTGTTTGTGTATGGCCAAGCAGATAGAAATGGTAGAGGGGCAGCACGACTATATCAAAACAAGTACCCACGCAGACACCAAATGTGTGACACAACATTTGAAGTCCTTTTTGGGTGTTTCGTGTGATCATGGAGGCTTTGAGACAAACGTGCAGGGAGGCGACAGACTGTGCGTTCACCAGATTTGGAGGACCAGGCTCTGTCAGGGTATTGATAGGAACCCTAGGACAATCTACAGATAAGTGACCTGTTACCATGGTGTAAACCAAAGTATGATTATGTGTATCCTCCATGACAACTATTACTATCCTTATTATCTGCAACACACAAAAAACACACATTAGATGGTCAGAGCAACTGTCATATGTCAGCACCACTTATCGTGGCAATGACGCATTTCTGGACATGTTCATAGAACCCTTCTTCCTCAATTTCCAGTTAGGAATCAGTTCCTGCAGTTTGTTGGCTTTATCAATGTTCGTCCTGTATATTTTAGCAGAATGGATGAACTAAAATTGTTCTGCCATGATGATGATCTCGTTAGCAGCGTCCATGTTCAGTGCAAGAGGGTAGTCGTCCATCCCATTTATCTAATTGATAACACTGCTCCTACTTGGAGGGTTGCAGACTAGAGTTTTAAATGGCAACAGCAGCAGAGTTAATGAAATATATTGTGTACGGTAGGAACTTCAGTGAAGTTTACTTTAAGTTTATGTTTTTCAAGAAGCTGTTGTATTTCTTCCAGGTATCATCGAGGGCAGCCTGTTTACGTTGAGGGAAAGGACATCTCTCGCTTTTCAGCAGTAATTTCTGCCATTGGATTGGATGTGGTAATTTTTCCCCTTAATTTGACTCTTCTTTTCATGTACTTTGATGTGTAATATATTATTTTAGTGCAAGGATGAGTAATTGAGATTTTGTTTTAATCAAAATTTGACTGATCAAAGTAGAATCAAGGAAAAGTTTGTCAGTCTATCCTTAAAAAAGTGCTGTTAGCTTCAGAAACATTTGTATTCTTTACAAAGGGAAGTAAAAAGTAAGAATTATAATTCAAATAAAAGGAAGGTGATATTTTTACCAATTCTGTTATTAATTAATTAATTTATTTATTTAAACATATCAAACAAAAGGCACATAGATTTCTGAAAATATGCAAGAAAACATCATTTTACAAAGAAATTGATGACTTTTTTTCAAGCTTCAGTGACCTCCACTGTGCTTTTGAAGGGAATTTTATATTGTGATCAAAGCCAGAAATAAATAGTTGTCTGTTTTTGTTCATAGGCTGTAAATGTGCAACATTTCCTATGACAACTTTCCCTCTTTTTGAGTCACAGATAGAATCAGTTCCGGTTTTCCTTTTCATTTTTCTGCTTTGTCATTATCGTTGTTCTTGTCACTCAGAATAGCCAAAATTTCAACATCAGACGACCACAAACTCGCACATTGTCATTGTCAAAATGTGTGAAATTATGAAATTTCACATTTTCTCCTAAGTCAGGAAGCATGTCTTAGGTCTTTCGGAATTTCTGTGCTCTCCTGTTGTTCCAGTTAATTCTGGTGCTCCCTGATGAATCCACATTTCTTGAAACAGTTCCGAATCATTATCAGAGTAACATTCTTCCATGTTTTATAAGCCAGGGTCATCAATGTCAAAATTTTTATGATGGACCTCTGACCATCCTCAGTGCTATTTGACACAGTCATTGCTCCTTATTTGCAGTAAAAAATTTTAAAATTCTGATCAAGCAGATGTAATTGTGGGATGGTGTTACTGGGGAAAACACGAAGTTACATATCATCTAGAAGTGATGTGTTATCAACAACTCCACAATCATTGAGAAGCACAGGTTTTTGGTTCTGTTTTTGTTATATCTGTTTAGGCTTAAAAGCCATTTGTTAAACAATTCTGTTGTCACGTTTTTTTACAGCAGTGTTGAAACGCAAGAAATAATCTACTGTCTTTGAAATGTTCAAGGATGGCAGCTTTTTCTATAAAAAATGTTTTAATTTCTGGGAACTTTGCTTGTTCACTGCAAGCAACAGTGTTACTGTTCACTGTTTCCCGCCCCATGACATTTCTAATCTTAATCTTTAAAAGCTCAGACTTCCACCACAAATCTCCTTAAGTGTGATCGATCCCTCCCTCCCGCCTCCCCCTGAATTCTTTAATGCCCAGCTTGACAGTGAAAAATTTAAGCATATGCACTGACAGGAATGTTTCATCCTCTATTGTATAAGCCATAACAGTAATCAATCTTGGAGATTTGAGATCTCACCTTCTTGAGATCACGTTCTCCCTGTGACAAGTTTTCAGCCGGCCAACTTTCCTGCTTCAGGATAATAAACAGTATGGATCACAGAATCTTAAAAGTTTTGCAGGAGTCACGTGTGTATTTAGTAATGTAAATTACGCATTGTTGAGTAAACAAAGGAGTACCATAAAGAGTTTAAAGATGAAACATTTCATGAAACAGTTTGAGTTGCTGAGTATTCCTTTAGTTACTACACAGAATACACATGACAGTGAAAATATGAACATGTACAAAAGAGAGGTTTATCATGAACAGATAAGACATACTAGTGCTATCCGATATCTGCATTTATACTCCACAAGTCATCTAATGGTACGTGGTAGAGGGTACTTCAAATAAGACATCGATTTTCCACTTCTGCTGCTCCCCATTCAGTACTTAATGGTATTTGTGGCTTAAATGAAAGACTAGTTAGGGACAAATTGAAATACACACCAATACTACAATGTGTAGAAGCAGTTTCCATGTAAAATTAGGATATTAAGATGAAGGGGAATGCAGAAGTAACAGGAATTACACTCTGATCAGCCTGAAGGTTGGTCGAAACAGTGAGGGTAAAGATAAGTTGGCTAACATTTCAGGGGTTTTGTGAAACACCTGTACCTATAGGAGCACAGTTGGCATTTAGCTAAGATTAAGCAGCATTATCACTGTTAGGTAAGGTATTAAGATGATTCTGGGTTTGTTGGGGTTTGATTTTTATACTTGAAGTGCTCCTGTGGCATTGTGCGTGGAAAAAGACACCCTTTTGATGAGTTTGTCAGTACAAGTAGTCGCTCAGTCTGCAGCACTGTGGGCACACTATGAAGCTCCTCCCTGGTGAAATTCCATGGTTTTTGTGAACACTGATCTAAGAATGTAGAATGGAGAAAAGAAAATAATCTGACAACAGAATTCGTCTGACGAGATGTTCTTGTGAAACAATTAAATTGTAATCGGAGTTGTAAATTGAGTTTGATATATGGTCTCGCCAGTAAACAAGATTGTGTCCAGAGTACATAGCCTTTTCTTCTTCATAGTAAAAACAGTTTTATGGGAAGAACAGTTGGAAGAAGCGGAGGTTCTGTCTGGTACAAGGTGAAAGAACACTTAAAGGCAGGTAAAACCCTCACAAAGCACTTTAGACATGTTACTAGGTGTGATCCTGTAGGAGCCAGGGGTGCTTTTCTGTGACCTGTGAACAGATTCTCAATCAGCAAAGGTGAAAAAGAAAGAATGGAGTATGATATCTACAGAACCAAATTCCGTATGTTATTTGGACCATGTTCTAGATACAGAAATTATAAACCATACATAGACCCTGCCTACACACCACTACCTCCTTGTGGAAGAAATATAGAATGAAATAAAAGAAAGAAGTGAAAAATTGTTATTGTTTTTAATATTGGATTATTTGTTGAGGTGTTAACAGATTACATTCCATTAGCTTTCAACTGTAGTAATAAGATATGTAACAGTCAGAAGCATTGTGTCACTTCAGATGTGAAACTAAAATATTTTAGAAACTTGTAGAGATATCAAAACGAGGTTTTTGATGTGCTAGTACACAAAATGGTAGAACTGCTCAGTGATAGAAAACTGTTCCCCATGTTGCTGTATAGTCAAATTAGATCTCTGACATAAAGAATTTGACATCACGTCTCAGAAGCAGCAAAATACACATTAGATTTGGAATCGGGCAGAACTTCAACAATTCATTAAGAACCAGAAATATTGGACACTTGGGGGGGGGGGGGGGGGGGGCGGGGGGCATTGAAAAGAGGCCTGCTGGAGATCCATAAAGTAAACAGATGGCATGGCAGTGTCTCCTCACTTGATGCCTTTAATATACTTTGATCAAAATATTCTTGCTAAAAGTCAGTCAGATCCCATGATGACTTTGAAAAGCTGATCTGGTGTAACCTGTGTGAACAAGAAATGTGGATGGGCACAGCATTATGAAGTCTCTCATACAGTAATACACACAGCTTGTTGGGATGAAGAATGACTCTTCAACAGTTGATAGGTTTTGAAAGAGGAGAATAGTGTTATGATGATTTATTGTTGCACTTCGCTGTGGAACTGTTCATAAATATCAATTGGGTTTATGCTGAATATTGAAGCTACGACTGTGTGCCTAGTGGAAGTTCCACAGTGTTGCATGATAAGCTGTGTGGCGAAGCTGATGGAGCAGCACTATGTAGGGAGTCTTTCCCTTCATTCTTAACGTATTTTCATCTCTCTATTCATGAAGTTTCACAGCAGACCACAGCATGTCCTCTTCGAAAGGGCGTAGGAATTTTGTCAAAAATTAAGAGTTCATTGTAAAATCTGTAGTACATTTTTAACATGCGGACATTGAACATATAGTGGAATACTTACCCCATCACATGCTGCCACTTACTGAAAACCTTATTCTGAGATCAGGATTTCAAGAAAGCTTCGTAGCTAAGTTCTGGTGACTCATACCATCTACTGGAAAATGAAACGGGGGGGGGGGGGGGGGGGGCAAATTGTATGTCACATTGTTTGTCACGCTATTGGCTTGATGGTGATAATTATTATACGCAAATAAATAGTTCGACATTTGTAACCAAATAAAAAAAATATGCCCAATCAGTTCTACTCCACTGTAGTTAAAATTTTGTTTGTGTTCTATTTTACTGTTGCTTTCTTGTAAATAAGTCTTCTACATGTAGTTTATATTGACATTCCTGCAGATACTCTATGGAAATGAAATGTTTGTATTCACAGGTCTGGGTGAAAAAAGTCTCTGATGGAAACAAGGTTCGCATTTTTCTGTCGCAGTTGACACGTGGGAAGATCTCAATAAAAAGAAGAGCATCATAAGTGTCATAAACATGTCGATATCCTTCAAAATCTTTGGATTTCTCTGAAATAATTACTTTTGATGTGCAGACCATAGCATTCCCTCATTGCATATCTCTGGCCATTCAGTTTTATTAAATCTGCATGATATTCTATGCAGAATATGTAAGTAGCATTTATTCTAAACCAGGAGGTGGTATCATCTCAAATATTGGAAACGTCAGTTTAAAATGTGATAGAGTGCTTCATAGACCTTGCTTGTTTTACAAGTGTCTGTGTACAGCACCTAATTTTTATAATATTTGTATTACAAATACTGTAAATAAACGCTATTTTGTCTCTTTTACTTATCAGTGCTTTTGTTGTTGTTTAGAAGTGTACACCCTTCTAGTGTTTCAAAGTTATTGACAAAGCCTTGCGGGAAACTACATGCAGTTGTTCTGAAATTGTCTGTGCATGCTACCAGTTGAGTTACTAAAATTAAAATAAGTGTACTGTATGCTGAAATTTTTTTCAATGAAGGAAACGAAATACTTAATTGACGTTCGATGTTTTGTATGTTCTGTATGTCCCTAGATGGAAGTGATTTGAAAGGAGCTGATAGCAGTGACAAGATAATGTAAGTATAAATTAAAGTAGTTCAGACTTCTGACCCTAGACAGGCCAGTTGGGGACCATCAACCACTATGTCATCCTTTGCCGGTGGCATCTTTGGATGCGGTATATAGGGGCATGTGGTCAGCACACCACTCTCCAAGTCGTCATAAGGATTCTTGATCTTGGACTAGCTCTGCAGTTGGCCTCATGAGACAGAGTGCATCCCATACCAGTCCTCCCAGTGAGAAAAATCCCTGGCAGCACCAGTAATAGAACCCAGGTTGACTTGGAGCAATCAACCATGCCGACCACACAGATGCAGAGGTGGACTAAATGTAAGTATGCAGTGATACAAACAGGGCTACGTGTCAGGGTGACGTTAAATTCTGTCAACCAGAATGAGAGTGTCCTTTGAGGTGGCAGAAACTAAAAGAGGAATAATGGCTTCCAAAACAATTTTTTGTCTTTGGAACAAAGAACAAACTAAAAATAAAGGAAAAGGGAAGAAAAAAGAAAGATAGAGGGGTGAAGATTGTCGTATTGCAGTCCTGCTCCCTACATACTTCCTAAAGATTGTAAACCCATCTACTAAGGAGCTGGTTTCTGTGCCTCACAGAGAGAAAATTTCTGTCCTTGTGGTCCAACACTCTCAGCATATTCCCTGTAACCTACACTTTGTATGAAAGACACCAACCGTGGCCGGAGTGGCCGAGCGGTTCTGTGCGCTACAGTCTGGAACCGCGTGACCGCTGTGGTCACAGGTTCGAATCCTGCCTCGGGCATGGATGTGTGTGATGTCCTTAGGTTAGTTAGGTTTAAGTAGTTCTAAGTTCTAGGGGACTGATGACCTCAGCAGTTAAGTCCCATAGTGTTCAAAGCCAGTTGAACACCACCCATTTACTCCCCTGACTCTCCATTCCCTGTCCATCACTGTCAATGCCACTTCCCTGTACACTAATATCCCCAATGAGTTTGGCCTTGCCGCTATCTTTCCCAACACTTGACTGACTCCACATCTACAACCACCTTCCTGGTCACCACGGCCCATCTATATTCTCACCTGTAATTACTTCCCCTTTGAAGGCATCACCTACAAACAATCCTGTGATTAAGCAATGGGCACTCACTGGGTACCATCCTATGCTAACCTATTCATGAGCCAACTAGAGGAATCCTTCCTAAGCACCCATAAAGCCGGACATCTTCCCTGATTCAGATTCACTGATGACATTTTCGTGACCTGGACTTTGTGAGGACACCATATCTGCATTCCTCCAGAATCACAGTACCTTTTACCCATTTGTTTCACCTGGTCATCCTCAGCCCAGAAAGCAACCTTGCGTGATGTTGATGTCCATCCCAAGCATAGCTTCATTGATATCTCTGTCGACATCAAGCCTAGTAATCACCAACAGTACCTTCATTTAGACAGTTTCCACCCATTCCACACCAGAGAAGTTCTTTTCATACAGCATAGGCAATTGTGGTCATCACATCTGTAGTGATGAGCATTCACTATCCAAATATGCCAAGGGTCTGACTGAGGCCTCCACAAACTGAAATTATCCTCTCAACCTTGTCCAGAAACAGATCTGCCATGCCTTGTCTCACTAGTCACCTACCATTCACTACACACCCACAGTCCAGCCAGAAATGAACACTCCTCTCATTATTCAATACCACCTAGGACTGGAGCAACTGAATTACATTCTCTATTAGGGGTTCATCTATCATCCTGTCCTGAAATGACAGATATCCTCCCCACTATCCTCCCCAACCCTCTGACAGTGATGTACACCATCTACCGAACTTTGTCCATCCCTACTCTGTCCCTGCCACCAACTACTTGCCTCATGGCTAACATCGCTGCAATAGACCCAGATCCAAGACCTGTCTCATACGTCCTCCCACAACCACCTATGCTAGTCATGTCACTAGCATCTCCATGCCATCAAGGCGGGGCCAAATTTGACAGCAGCTGTATGGTCTGCAAACTTAGCTGCAAACACTGTGCCGCATTCCACGTGTGTACACTACCAACAGCTGTCTGCCCACATGAATGTCCATTGCAAAAATGTAGCCAGGAGACAGTGGACCATCTGATTGCTGAACATACACTATGTGATCAAAAGTATCTGGGAACCTGGCTGAATATGACGTAAAAGTTTGTGGTGCCCTTCATTGGTAATGATGGAATTCAATATGGTGTTGACCCACCCTTAGCCTTGATGACAGCTTTCACTGTCGCAGACATACATTCAGTCAGGTGCTGGGAGGTTCCTTGGGGAATGACAGCACATTCTTCACGGAGTGCTGCACTGAGGAGAGGTATTGATATCAGTCGGTGAGGCCTGGCATGAAGTCGGTGTTCCAAAACATCCCAAAGGCATTCTATAGCATTTTGTTCAGGACTCTATGCAGGCCAGTCCACTACAGGGATGTTACTGTCGTGTAACCACACCACCACAGGCTGTGTATTATGAACAGGTGGTCGATCGTGTTGAAAGAAGCAATTGCCATCCCCGAATTGCTCTTCAACACTGGTAAGCAAGGCGGTGCTTAAAAAATCAATGTAGGACTGTGCTGTGATAGTGCCATGCAAAACAACAAGAGGTGCAAGCCCCCTCCGTGAAAAACATGACCGCACCATAACACACACTGTCACTGCACATGCTGGTGGATGATGTTCACTGGGCATTGGCCATACCCACACCCTGCCATCGGATTGCCACAATGTGTACCGTGATTCGTCACTCCATATGTTTTTCCACTGTTCAGTCGTCCAATGTTTACACTCCTTACATAAAGCGAGGCATCATTTGGCATTTACCGGCTTGATGTGTGGCTTATGCGCAACCGCTCGACCATGAAATCCAAGTTTTCTCACCTCTCACCTAACTGTCATAATACTTGCAGTGGATCCTGATGCAGTTTGGAATTCCTGTGTCATGGTCTGGATAGATGTCTGCCTATTACACATTACGACTCTCTTCAACTGTCAGCGGTCTGTTGTCAGTCAATAGACGAGGTCGGCCTGTACGCTTTTGTACTGTACATGACCCTTCACATTTTCACTCCACTATCAGATCTGAAACAGTGGACCTAGGGATGTGTAGGAGTGTGGAAATCTCACGTACAGATATATGACACAAAGTGACAGCCAATCACATGACCACGTTTGAAGTCTGTGAGTTCCGTGGAGCACCTTATTCTGCCCTCTCACTATGTCTAATGACTACTGAGGTTGCTGATATGGAGTACCTGACAGTAGGTGGCAGCGCAATGCGCCTCATATGAAAAACGTATGTTTTTGGGGGTGTTCGGATACTTTTGATCATGTAGTGTACCTGCCAGCCAAAACTTTCATGACTCCTTCACAGCCTGTGCCATGTGGCTTCTTGTCATCAACAATAGCTTTTGTGAACTGCACAGGTGGAAACTGTTTGTATGACATGCGGCCGGCCGGTGTGGCCGCTTTAGTCTGGAATCGCGAGACCTCTATGGTCGCAGGTTTGAATCCTGCCTCGAGCATGGATGTGTGTGATGTCCTTAGGTTAGTTAGATTTAAGTAGTTCTAAGTTCTAGGGGACTGATGACCTCAGATGTTAAGTCTCATAGTGCTCAGAGCCATTTGAACCATTTTTATGGCATACGCTTTGTTCCCATAACACCCCTGGCATCAACCTTTGCTAGCCAGTAGCCCCCACATCTGCTCCCTTTACAGTACGCATGCGCCTTCTGTCGTGCCAGTGCACTTTTCTCTTCTCTACATGGGTCTATTCTGGTCATGTCAAGCAGGCCTGGACAGGTGACGCAACTGAAGGAACAATGAAAGTGTCGTATGACAAGGGAGGGCAGATTTCAGGTTTTCTCCCAAACATTATCTTGCTTTTTAAATCAAATGTTAAAGAAGATTATCATGAAAAATGAACCATGTTACATTTAGCAAGAGTTTTATAGAGTCACTAATTGCAAATATGGGGAAGTTATCGTCAGATGTTGACAAAGTTTCCAACCATCTGGATGATGAAAAGACACCTAACATGGCAAAGTGAAAGAAGGAAATAATTGATTGGCTTCAGTTGTTGTACCATTGATGTAAAGTGGTAGTCTTAGAAAGATGGAGGTAATGGAACTAGTATTTCTCCATAAACCCCAGTTCCCCATTTACAGAATCAGCACGGTGGCAAAAACATTGGCATACAATTATTAAACAATTACATCTCCGTTGCCATTTGAATGTAGTAGAGCTGATAAGGAAACAAATTAAAATTTATGTTGCCAGGAGTAATAACAAATTTACTGTGTCTGCAGTTGAAGTAGTTGCAAAATAAGCTGTTAAAGATGTTTTCTCTGAAGACTGGCAGAAAGCTGTCAATCATACATGGAGCATCATGGAAAAAGTATGACGTACTGAGGCAGTCTACATCTACATCTACATCGGTGCTCCACAAGCCACCACACGGTGCATCGCAGAGTGTACCCTGTACTGTTACTTGTCATTTCCCCTCCTGTTCCACCAGCAAATAGAGCGAGGGAAAATCGACTGTCTGCACACCTCCATAAGAGCCCTAATTTGTTGTATCTTATGTTCGTGGTCCTTTGGCGCAATGTATTTTGGCGGCAGGAGAATTGTTCGGCAGTCAGCTTCAGATGCCGGTTCTCTAAATTTGCTTAGTAGTGTTTCTCGAAAACAATGTCACCTTCACTCTCCATGGATTCCCATTTCAGTTTCGGAAGCATTTCCGTAACACTTATGTGTTGTTTGAATCTACCAGTAACAAATCTAGCCGCCCACCTCTGAACTGCGTCAATGTCTTCCTTCAGTCTGATCTGTTATGGATCCCAAACACTCGAATAGTACTCAAGAATAAGTTGCACCAGCATCCTATCTGTGGTCTCTTTTACAAGTCAACCACTCTTTCTTAAAATTCTCCCAATAAATCAAAGTCGACCACTTGCGTCACTACCACAGTCTTCACATGCTCATTCCACCTCGTATCTATTTGCAGTGTTACGCCCAGATATTTAAACGATTTGACTGTGTTAAGCATGACACTAGTAATACTGAATCTGAACGTTACAGGTTTGTTCTTCTTACTCATCTGCATTCACTTACATTTTTCCACATTTAGGGCTACCTGCCATTCATCACACCACCTGTAAATTTTGTCCAAGTCGTTCTGTATCCTCCTATAGTCACTCAACTTCGACACGTTACCGTATGCCACAGCATCATCAGCAAGCAACCACAGCTTGCTGCCCACCCTGTCTGCGAAATCATTTTATGTTTGTAGAGAACAACAATGGTCCTATCACACTTTCCAGGGGCACTCGTGACAATATCCTTATCTCAGGTGAACACTCGGTATCAAGGACAAAATACTAAGATTCTATTATGTAAGAAGTCTTCGAGCCAGTCACATATCTGTGAATTTATTCCATGTGCTAGTACCTTTAACAGCCTGCAGTGTGACACCATGTCAACTGCTTTCTGGAAATTTATAAATATGGAATCTTCCTGTTACCCTTCATCCATAGTTCTCAGTATATCATGTGAGAAAAGGGCAAACTGAGTTTTGCATGAGTGATGCTTTCTAAAACCATGCTCACTCATCTACATAAGCTTATTAGTCTCAAGAGTGTTCATTATATTTGAACTGAGAATATATTCAAGGATTCTGCAGCAAACAGAAGTTAGGGATACTGGTCTGTAATTTTGCGGGTCTGTTCTACCTTTCTTATATACTGGAGTCACCTGCGAGTCTTTTGAGTCGCTTGGCACTTTGTGCTGTGCAAGATATATTAACGATAAATGCAAACTAGGTAAGGGGCCAGTGCCATAGAGTACTCTTTGTAAAATTGAACTGGGATGCCATCCAGACCTGGTGATTTATTTGTTTTCAAATCTTTCAGTTGTTTCTCTACACCAGAGGTATGCTCATTTCTATGTAGATGAAAAGTCATTGGTATGATTTCATTCACATAATGTGTTCACCTAACTCAGTAATGAAAAAGTTTCCCACATTTTGAAAACTTGGTGGCCTCATCAGAAAATGGGCTTTAATAGACTGTCATTACATCATCTTAAGAATTTATTGATGCCAATAAAGCTAAAATGAAAATGAGGTGTAGCTTATCCAGAACTCAATGATACAGTTTCATATTTGTACACTGAAAGGTTTGAGAGAGTTGTGGGGGCAAGGAGGCAGCTCAGGTGGCGAGGAGTATGGATAGCAGGGTGGGGTTGGAGGACTGAAGTGCTGCTTGGGGAAGCATAGAGGGATGAAATGGAGAGAGAGTAGGCAAGCTAGGTGCAGTCAGGATGTTAGATAAAGGACCGGGTGGGGCACAGCAGAAAACAAGAATTTTAAACAGTTAACACTCACTGAATAGGCAGCTACTGTTAGCCAAAATTCACTGCTCAGTTTTTAACCAAATGACGGCTATTAGTTCTGGGTGGTCATTACATAAAAACCTACCGGGAGGGGGTGGGGGGGGGGAGGGGAAGGGGAAGAGTGAGAAGTAAGGACATACATGGAAGTTAGTTAACTTGGACAGGGTGGCCACCGTCTTTCCACTCCGTAAGCGCCCAAGAAACCAAACAGCCTTCATTTGTGTCAAATCAGCAAAGTAACTTCCAAGTTTTGGTGTGTCTCCCAAAATATCATGTCCACTCACAGAAACCATTCCACAGGGCACGTGATAGCTGACAGTCAAAACCAGGCTTGGCCCGTTACAGGAGCAGATTTATTCTCTCTGTACCATCCAGAACTCCAAACCTCTCGCACCCCTGGCTGACTTGTATACTGTGACATGGTCGTGTTGCATTGTAAGGCGCCACATATACCTTTTGTGTATTTATACGTGGGCCACAGGACCACACCTGCCCCCTTAAGGGTGGGGGCTCCACCTATCAATGTTGCTCCCTCAACTCCATCTTCGGGAGCAACGCCCTCCTGACCGTCAGGTCCACCAGTCCCCACATCTGAGTAGGAGGAGTGCCCCTCTTCTTCGGTCCCTCTCACATGTATGGGGTCCCTTGGGGCTCTACCCTCCAAGGCCCCACACAGTGCACAAGTTAGCCAGTGGCTCAAGGAGCAACAGGCCGCAGGTTGAAGGGCTTCCCGCTCTTCATCCTTACCTGATGCTGCTTTGGGGAAGCCCTCCCAGCAAGCTCCAAAAAGAGCGGTGGGAGTACAAACAAAAGTCCAAGAAAAAGAAACAACCTGTTCCACTAAAAGAGGTTCTGGTGGTCACCGCCGCCACCACCACCACCACCACCACCACCACCAACAACAACAACAACAACAACAACAACCAGTTCTGCCTCTGAGGACGAGGTGGAGCTTCTAGTGTCCCCTGAGGACCAAGCTCTCGCCAATGCCTCCGACACAATGCTTCTAGCCATTAGCCCTTCACCGTTGGCAACAGCTGACCCTAGGGAGTGACCTGCATTCTATGTCCCTTCATGCCTTACCAGAACACAGAAAGCATTATCCTCTAGTGGAATTGCGGCGGTTTTTTCCACCACTTGGCTGAACTAAGACAGATTTTAAGCTCAACGACTGCTCTCTGTATTTACCTCCAAGAAACCTGGTTCCCAGCAATGCCGACTCCTGCCCTTCATGGCTATTGAGATTTTTTATAAAAACCGGACTGACTGTAACAGGGCATCAGGTGGCGTATGTCTGTATGTCCTTACCTCTGTATATTCTGAATCAGGTCACTGATTCAGAATATAGAGGCTGTTGCTGTGAGGATAAGGATGACCTTGGATTTACCGTCTGCAATGTCTACCTTCCTCCAGATGGTGAAGTACCTCTTAATGAGTTGGCTGCTCTAGTGTCCCAACTCCCCCCACCATTCCTACTTTTGGGGGACTTCAACACCCATAACCCCTTGCAGGGTGGTGCCGTGATTATTGGCTTGGGTAGAGATGTCGAGAATCTTCTCTCTCAGCTCGACCTCTGCCTCTTAAATACAGGAGACCCCACACACTTCAGTGTGGTTAATGGCACGTATTCAGCCACTGACCTGTCGCTTTGCAGCCCCGGACTTTTACCATCTGTCCACTGGAGGTTTCATGACGCCTTGTGTGGTAGTGAGCACTTTATGATCCTCCTGTCAATACCCAAGTGTCACACTTCTGGACATTTGCCATGATGGGCCTTAATAGGGCCGCTTGGCTGGCTTTCACATCTGCTGTCACTGTTGACACTCCTGCACATGACGCTATTGATGTGTTGGTCGAGCGGGTCATGGTGTCGATCGTATTGGCTGCGGAATGCGTGGTTCCTCTTTCTTCCAGGTGCCCTCAGTGTAAAACTGTGCCTTGGTGGTCACCAGAAATCGCTGAGGTCATCAAAGAGCGTAGGCGGGCCCTCCAACGATATAACTGACATCCATTGTTGGAGACTCATTCTTTTTAAGCAGCTCCGTGCCTGTGCCTGCCACCTGATACAAAGACGGAAGCAAGAGTGCTGGAAAAGATACATTCCTACATTGGTTCTCGTACCCATGGCTCCCAATCACTGAGCGTTTTGCTCGGAGTTTTGCATCTGCAAACTATCAACCAGCTTTTTGTTCCTTGAAAGATGGGCAGAACGATGGCATTTGTCTTTTACATTGCGCCACCCTGAGCCATACAATGCTCCTTTTAGTGAGTGGGAATTCCTCAGTGCCCTTGCCCATTGCCCTGACCCAGCTCCAGGCCACGACTGGATTCACTCCCAATTTCTCAAACATCTGCCCGTGGCCTCACTGCATCAGGTTCAATTTATCTTGAATTGCATCTGGGGTGAGGGAGTGTTCCCGTCCCAGTGGCAGAACAGCATCATCGTCCCAGTGTTGAAACCTGGGAAGAACCCTGCAGAGTTGGACAGCTACTGCCCCATTAGCCTCACCGCCATTCTCTTAAAGTTACTCGAATGAATGGTGAGCTGGAGGTTGTGTTGGCTCCTGGAGTCCCGGGGCCTTTGGCTCCATCCCATGGTGGTTTCCGCCGCGGCCGCTCAACGACTGATAATTTGGTGTGCCTTGAGTCTGCCATCAGAACAGCTTTTTCCAGGCGCAAGCATCTGTTAGCCATCTTTTTTGACTTATGGAGGGCCTACGACACGACCTGGCACCACCACATCCTTGCCACACTGCATGGGTGGGGCCTCCGTGGCTCACTTCAGATTTTTATATGAAACTTTCTCTCCCTCCATACCTTCCGTGTTAAAGTCGGGACCTCCTTTAGCTCCTCCCATAAGAAAGGGGTCCTGCAGGGCTCTGTATTGAGCTTTCCATTGTGTTAATTCACTATCAATGGCCTAGCAGCAGCTGTAGGACCGTCAGTGTCGCCCTCCTTGTATGCTGACGATTTCTGCATTTACTTCAGTTCCTCAACCATTGATGTTGCTGAATGCCAACTACAGGGAGCCATCTGGACTGCGCAGTCATGGTCTCTCACCCATGGGTTTCACTTCCCTGCCAACAAGACCTGAGTTTTGCACTTCTGTCAGCGATGGACAGTCCTTCCTGACCCTGCTCTTTTTCTTGATGGCCTTACGCTACGTGTAGTTGAAATGTATCACTTTTTAGGACTGGTTTTCGACACCTGGCTTACGTGGCTCCCCCACATTCGTCAATTTAAGCGAAAGTGTTGGCGGCATCTTAATGCCCTCCGCTACCTGAGCAACACCACTTGGGGGGGCAGAACCCCCTACATTGCTGCGGCTCTACCAAGCCCTAGTTCAGTCACAACTTGGCTATGGGAGTGTAGCGTATGGTTCATTGGTGCCCTCAGCATTGAAGTTGCTTGATCCTGTGCACCACTGTGGGGTTTGTCTAGCGATGGGTGCTTTTGAAACAAGTCCAGTGGCCAGTCTACTAGTGGAGGCTGGAGTCCCTCCATTGCACATCGGGAGTCTGCAATTACTCGCCAACTATGCAGTGAACGGCGCCCTCATTCAGGGATAACGATCGCTGTATGTATCCGTTCCCTATTGTCTGAACTCGAGTCCTTTTCTTTACAGCATCCTGTGCAGGTCCATAAAGATTCGCCTCTGTGGTGTATGCCTCAGCCGAAACTACAGCTGGACCTATCGCATTTCCATAAGGACTAAGTTCTTCCTGAGGCACTTCACAGTCACTTCCTATTGATCTTTGACGCGTCCCAGGGTTTTGAAATCCTATACTGACGGCTTGCTGGTTGATGGTCACGTAGACTTTGCCTATGCTCACTTGGCACATATCGAACAGCGCTCCTTGCCGGATGGCTGCAGTGTCTTCACTGCTGAGCTGGTGGCCATCTCTCGTACCATTGAGCATATTCGTTCCTACCCCGGTGTGTCCTACCTGGTCTGCAGTGATCCGTTGATTGGTTTACAGGCCATTGATCAGTGCTACCCAGGCCATCCTCTGATAGTAACTATCCAGGAGTCGGTCTGGTCATTCAGTGGTCTTTGTATGGACCCCAGGGCATTTCAGAATTCCAGGAAATGAGCTCGTTGACAGGCTAGCCAAATAGGCCACCCGTAAGCCACTTCTGGTGATTGGTCTACCCAAACCTGACCTCCGATCGGTGTTATGCTGTAAAGTTTTTGGGATTTGGGATGCTGAATGGCGCAACTTAGTTATGCCCAATAAACTCCGCACCATCAAGGAGAGCACAAATGAGTGGAAATCTTCTCTGTGGGCTTCTCGCAGGGACTCTGTGGTCCTCTGCCGCCTTCGCATCAGCCACACTTGGCTGACGCATGGCTGTCTTCTCCGGCATGAGGCCCCACCCTGTTGTCGCTGCGGTCCACATTTGGTTGGACTGTCCACATCTGAGACAGAATTTTAATCTTTCTGACACACTTCCTTCGATTTTAGGAGACAATGCCTCCACAGCTAACTTGGTTTTACGTTTTCTACGTGACACCAGTTTTTATTCTTCAGTTTAAGCTTTAGTTCCTGTCCTTTGTCTCCCTGTGCTTTATACCCTAGTACTTATGGGTTGGAGATTTTAATGTGTTGCAGAGTGGCTGGCTCATCCTTTTTTATCCTCGTGATCAGTCAGCCCAGAACACCTGCTCTACTGTTTTAAGCTCTTCTGTCTCTTTCTTGAGTGTCTGCACTTTTCTTGTCTTCGGTAGCTCCCAGTGTGTTCAGCTTTGTGTTTTTTTTCGTCCATCTAGAATTCGTATAGTGTGTACTGTTTGTTTCCTGTTTTATCCCATGGAATTGGTTCAATGAAAAAAGGGGGCTGATGACCAAGCAGTTTGGTCCCTTTAAAAACCAAACGAACCAACCAATCACTGGAAGACAATGCTCGTTCTGGACATGCTCATCATGTCATCACACTGGAAATGGTTGCGGAAGTAAAGGCTTCAACCGCAGAATCGCTGTGTATGAGATCCATCAATTACTGGGTAATAGCATGGGCACTGCTGAAGTGTGTGACTGGGTCCAGGCCTGGATCCGACAGCAGCCTACTAGCTTCTTCAAGGATGGAATTGACCGGCTAGTGTCGCATTGGTATAAATGTGTAAACAGTTTTGGCGACTATTTTTGAGTATGTGTACTGTGTATAACTACATTTTTGAGTTAATAAAATCATTACCATTTCTTTACATTAGCGACTGGGTTTCATTTGAAAGCCCTTTATATTTCTGCAATTTTTTTAAAAGAATTGTTTATAGTGAAGGCATAAATAGACAGGTTTTCATCATCACCAGCAAAAAATTTTCCTGAGACATGTAGTAGTTGTTGTTGTTGTCTTCAGTCCAGAGACTGGTTTGATGCAACTCTCAAAATGGTTCAAATGGCTCTGAGCACTATGTAACTTAACTTCTGAGGTCATCAGTCACCTAGAACTTAGAACTAATTAAACCTAATCAACCTAAGGACATCACACACATCCATGCCCGAGGCAGGATTCGAACCTGCGACCGTAGCAGTCGCTCGGTACCAGACTGTAGCGCCTAGAACCGCATGGCCACTCGGGCTGGCGATGCAGCACTCCATGCTACTCTATCCTGTGCAAGCTTCTTAATCTCCCAGTGCCTACTGCAATCTACATCCTTCTGAATATGCTTAGTGTATTCATCTCTTGGTCTCCCTCTACGATTTTTACCCTCCACGCTACCCTCCAATACTAAATTGGTGATCCCGCGATGCCTCAGAACATACCCTACCAACTGACCCCATCTTCTAGTCAAGTTGTGCCACAAATTTCTCATCTCCCCAATTCTATTCAGTACCTCCTCATTAGTTATTTGATCTACCCATCTTATCTTCAGCATTATTCTGTAGCACCACATTTCGAAAGTTTCTATTCTCTTCTTGTCTAAGCTATTTATCGTCCATGTTTCATTTCCATACATGGATACACTCCCCAAATATTTCCAGAAACGACTTCCTGACACATTTGTATGTGATGTTAACAAAGACCTTTCCTTGCCATTGCCAGTCTACATTTTATATCCTCTCTACTTCGACCATCATCAGTTATTTTGCTCCCCAAATATCAAAACTCATCTACTACGAGTGTGAGTCAAATGAAAACCTTACATTTGTAATAACCCGAAATTTTGCGCCGTTATCCTGTAAGTTGGTAAGCGTGCTACAAACAGCGTGGCAAATGGCCTGTTGGTGGCAGCATAGTGCAGATCCACACATACTATCGCAGTATCACTATAAAGATGGCCGCCCCACTTGTGACTTGCACCAGGGAAAAACAGTGTTCTGTTATTCGGATTTTGTGTAGTGAATGTGTGAAACCTATTGGAATTAATTGATGAATGAAGGTACAGTACGGTGATGCATGTTTGTCACAGCAGCGAGTCTACGATTGGAGTAGGAAGTTCACAAATGGTGTGACTCCTGTGGAAGGTGCTCCTCGTCCAGGTCAGGCACAACGAGTTGTGACTCCACAGGAACATTGCAGCAGTTGAAGCCGTAGTGAAGGAAAACCACTGAGTGACATTGCAGCATGTTTACAGACGAGTCAGCACACCACATTGTGGATGATGTGCTCCAGTTCACAAAAGTCTCTGCAAGATGGGTGCCACGGCAGCCGACTCCTGAAATGAGAGAAAGACATGTTGATGCTTGTGAAGAACTTCTTCGGTGCTTTCAATGAGAACTTGATGGCTTCCTTGCAAGAATCGTTACTGGGGACGAAACCTGGGTTCACTTCCACCAACAGGAAACAGAGAGAGCGATCAAGGAATCGCGCCAGTCCTCATCACCAAAACCAAAGAGGTTTCGAACAAAACCATCAGCAGGGAAGGTTATGCTGACACTCTTTTGGCATGAAAAAGGCATCATTTTGGAGCATTACATGCCTAGAGGGACCACTGTCACCAGTGCATCATACACAGATCTCCTAAAAATCATCTGCGGCGTGCAATCAAATCAAACGACATTGCTGTCAGCAGGTGTCCTTTTGCAGCATGACAATGCAAGGCCCCACACTGCCCATACAACAGCTGCAACAATCACCAGCCCCAGCCCCAAGTGATTTCCATGTGTTTGGACCACTCGAAGACACAATGGGAGGAAAGAAGTTCCGTTCTGATGAAGAGGTATGCAACGCGGTGCATGGGTGATTGCGCAGGCCACCAAAAGAATTTTTTTCTAAAGGAATTTGTGCATTTTGTAAGCATTGGAGGACTTACATTGAACGTGGGGGAGATTATGTTGAAAAGTGATACAGCTTTGTACTACTTCTGCACAATAAATAATATTTAAAAAAATATTTAAGGTTTTCATTTGACTCACCCTCGTACTTTGTGTCTCATTTCGTAATCTAATTCCCTCAGCATCACCATATTTAATTCGACTACATTTCATTATTCTCATTTTGCTTTTGTTGATATTCACCTTATATCCTCCTTTCAAGAAACTGTCCATTCCGTTCAATTGCTCTTCCAGATCCTTTGCTGTCTCTGACAGAATTACAATGTCATTGGCAAATCCAAAGTTTTTATTTCTTCTCCCTGGATTTTAATACCTACTCCAAATTTTTCTTTTGTTACCTTTACTGCTTGCTCAATATACAGATTGAATAACATCGGGGAGAGGCTACAACCCTGTCTCACTCCCTTCCCAACCACTGCTTCCCTTTCATGCCCCTCGACTCTTATAACTGCCATCTGGTTTCTGTGCAAATTGTAAATAGCCTTTCGTTGCATGTATTTCACACCTGCCGCCTTCAGGATTTGAAAGAGAGTATTCCAGTCACCATTGTCAAAAGCTTTATCTAAGTCTACAAATGCTTTGTTGATCTATCTTCTAAGATAAGTCGTATGGTCAGTTTTGCCTCACGTGTTCCAACATTTCTACGGAATCCAAACTGATCTTCCACGAGGTCGGCTTCTACCAGGTTTTCCATTCGCCTGTAAAGAATTTGTGTTAGTATCTTGCAGCCGTGACTTATTAAACTGATAGTTTGGTAATTTTCACGTATGTCAGCATCTACTTTCTTTGGGATTGGAATTACAATATTCTTCTATAAGTCTGTGGGAATTTTGCCTGTCTCATACATCTTGCTCATCAGATGGTAGACTTTTGTCAGGGCTGGCTCTCCCAAGACCATCAGTAGTTCTAATGGAATGTTGTCTACTCCCGGGCCCTTGCTTCCACTTAGGCCTTTCAGCGCTCTGTCAAATTCTTCACGCAGTATCATAACTCCCATTTCATCTTCAACTACGTCCTCTTCCATTTCCATAATATTGTGCTCAAGTAAATCGCCCTTGTATAGACCCTCTGTATACTCCTTCCCCCTTTCTGCTTTCCCTTCCTTGCTTAGAACTGGGTATCCACCAGAGATCTTGATATTCTTACAAGTGGTTCTCTTTTCTCCAAAGGTCTCTTTAATTTTCCTGTAGGCATTATCAATCTTACCCCTAGTGATATATGCCTCTACATCCTTACATTTTTCCTCTAGCCATCCCTGCTTAGCAATTTTGCACTTCCTGTCGATCCCATTTTTGAGACGTTTGTATTCCTTTTTGCCTGCTTCATTTACTGCATTTTTATATTTTTTCCTTCCATCAATTAAATTCAATATCTCTTCTGTTAACCAAAGATTTCTAGTAGCCCTCATCTTTTTACCTATTTGATCCTCTGCTGCCTTCACTATTTCATCTCTCAAAGCTACCCATTCTTCTTCTACTGTACTTCTTTCTCCCATTCTTGTCAACCGTTCCCTAATGCTCTCTCTCAAACTCTCTACAACCTCTGGTTCTTTCAGTTTATCCAGGTGCCATCTCCTTAAATGCTTACCTTTTAATCTACAGTTCATAACCAGTAGATTGTGGTCAGAGTCCACATCTGTCCCTGGAAATGTCTTACAATTTAAACAGTGGTTCCTAAATATCTGTCGTACCATTATAATAATCTATCTGAAACCTTCCAGTGTCTCCAGGCCTCTTCCATGTATACAACATCCTTTCATGATTCTTGAACCAAGTGCTAGAAATGATTACATTATTCTCTGTGCAAAATTCTACCAGGCGCCTTCCTTTTTCATTTCTTACCCCTTTCCATATTCACCTACTACTTTTCCTTATCTTCTTTTTCCTAATGTTGAATTCCAGTCCCGCATGACTATCAAATTTTCATCTCCCTTCAGTATTTGAATTATTTCTTTTATCTCATCATACATTTAATCAATCTCTTCGTCATGTGTGGAGCTGGTTACACAGGATTCAGAAATTTTAAGGATGTTGTCATCTGCCAATCATTTTTTCGTATTCGTTTCTACACGTCAATGTTATGAACATAAACCAGCCAACAGTATAGTTTCGGTAACACCTGTCCTTACTTTCCTAGATTTTACATTTTCCTATCATTTGCATTGGTCTCATCATAAGCCGTATTATCTCAATTGTTTTTCTACCATTTAAAATCTTGTATGGATAACATTTTCCACATTTTGTGCTTTTTACAACTATTACAAGCTTTAACATCGATTTTCAGATTAATTCGTGTGGAAACTACTTTGTGTTTTGCTTGTGTACAATGTGAAAAAAAAAATGTACAGTCCGTTTCACAATTGAAGTCATTTTACGTTCCGTGAGAAATATATTTGGCATTTTAGGGGTATTTTCATAACATTTCCACCATGTTACGTCACCTGACGGTATTGTAAACTGCAATATTTAATGAAATACAGCATTTGAGTTTTTTTTCTTCGTAAAGGAAAGTCATTTAATGCACAATGCAATACACAAGAAACATTTAATTTCAAGTTAGTACGATGAGTTTGTACTAAATTTGTAAGATTTTTGTTCACAAGGTCGTCTACATCTTTGTTTTGTTTGCCACAATAGTAACAAAATTACTTCAGTTTCCAACTGCATCTTTATGCCGTTCAGACTGCATGTGCATTTTTACGGATACAAGACACTTTTTGAAATAGGTGAATGGACCGCTTATGGACGTGCCGTGATGACTGGAATGCATTATACGTGGTCTGAGAACAACACACAACTCACGAGTGCACCTTTAACTGCTTTCCAATAACCAACTATGGATGTGGTTACAGTCAATCTGATCAACGTGTTCTCTTCATGCCATCTACATCATTCCTGAAATTGTAATTTTTGTCAGGCTGCCATAGATTGTCATATCATTTAATCATACCAGTACGTTTGCAATCGCCAGTCTCCTATTTTTCAATGAAATTTCTAACATCGGAAATATTGACCAGGAGACTACTATCCTTTTTTTTTTCCCACTGTTCAATCGTCCAATGTTTACGCTCCTTACACCAAGCGAGGCGTCGTTTGGCATTTACTGGCGTGATGAGTGGCATATTAGCAGCCGCTCGACCATAAAATCGAAGTTTTCTCACCTCCCGCCTAACTGTCATAGTACTTGCAGTGGGTCTTGATGCAGTTTGGAATTCCTGTGTCATGGTCTGGATAGATGTCTGCCTATTACACATTACGACCCGCTGTCGGCGGTCTCTGTCAGACAACAGAAGAGGTCGGCCTGTACGTTTTTGTGCTGTACGTGTCCCTCCACGTTTCCACTTCACTATCACATTGTAAACACTGGGCCTGGGGATGTTTAGGAGTGTGGAAATCTCTCGTACAGCAAGTAACACCAATCACCTGACCACGTTCGAAGTCCATGAGTCCCGCGGAGCGACCCATTCTGCTCTCTCATGGTGCGTAATGACTACTGAGGTCGCTGATAGGGAGTACCTGGCAGTAGGTGGCAGCACAATGCACCTAATATAAAACGCATATGTTTTTGGGGGTGTCCGGATACTTTTGATCACATAGTGTAACTGCTGTGGATCTACCACAAAAGTTCAAAAATAATTGGCACGGAGTGATAACGGAATAAATCTGCTCGACGAAGCATGTGTGGGACACGACATCGCATACGCAGCAAATAAAGATCGTCACACTGCCGATCGAACTTAGCTGATAAAGCGAAGGCAGTACGTCCGAGAAGGGATATTGGTGTAAGTCAACGCACTGCAGCATTTGCAGTTGAATAAACTGTGTGTAGTAAAGTTATAGGGCTTGGGTGTGAAAAAGTTTAACCAAGTTATGAGCGCTGCATGTATGGCGTTAAGGAAGAAGGTGATAACCAAAGGTTGCATGAAAAACAGTGTCCTGACAGCGTTGTATGCAGCTAAAAGCGCACTGAGACAGGAAGGAGCGGGGAAAAAAAAGATCGATTAAACCACTCGGGACTCTACCAATACCCGAGACGTTAGCTAGAAAAATTCCCTTCCTCATTCCTACCCTAACCGACCCCTGAGGTGTGGATTCACTGGCTGGGGGTGCTGCAGCCAGGGCAGCCGGGAGCAGGCGTGCAAGGCATGACACTTCGTCGCTAAATAGAACGCGTGAAAAAAATTTGTCATCGTCCCGTAATTTCTCTTGTGTCCAGTGGCAGAACTGTACACGACGTTCAAAGTCGTCGCCATGCAATTCCTGGTGCATAAAAATATGGTACGGGTACAATCGATGTTGATGTAGCATTATCAACACCGACAATTTTGATATATCCGATTCTCGCGCAGTTTGTCTGCTACTGATGTGCGGGTTAGCCGCGACAGCAGCTAAAACACCTACTTGGGCATCATCATTTGTTGCAGGTCGTGGTTGACGTTTCACATGTGGCTGAACACTTCCTGTTTCCTTAAATAACGTAACTATCCGGCGAACGGTCCGGACACTTGGATGATGTCGTCCAGGATAACGAGCAGCATACATAGCAAACGCCCGTTGGGCATTTTGATCACAATAGCCATACATCAACACCATATCGACCTTTTCCGCAATTGGTAAACGGGTCATTTTAACACGGGTAATGTATCACGAAGCAAATAACGTCCGCACTAGCGGAATGTTACGTTATACTACGTACTTATACGTTTGTGACTATTACAGCGCCATTGTCACAAAGCGAAAAAAGTGGTCCAACTAAAACATTCATATTTCTTTACGTAACTCACGAATATTTAATAACAAATGGGGGTTCCTATTTAAAAAAACGCAGTTGATATCAGTTTTACGTATGGCACCGCCACCTAGCGGGCCAACCATAGCGCCATCTGGTTTCCCCCTTCAAGCTAGACGAGTTTCGTTGTTTGCAGTTTTTTCGTTTGATGCTTGTTTCGTGCGATATTTGGCCCGGTCACTACCAATGGATCATCCTGTATAATCCTCTCCTAAGAATGTAATTGATATCAGACGGTACGAATTAAAATACGAAACGTCTGTCTGTTGGATCCCATTAACAACGGCAGGTATTACGACTTGGGAAGGAACATCCCCAATGGGGATATTACTACGTAATAGCCATCAGAGGCGGCCTCCAGATGGCGGTTCCCGCTAAGGGAATCTCCTTGGCGGGTGCATTTGACTGACGAAACTCCTCTCTTCATTCACTTGTCCCGGCAGCACATTGCCCGCTGATTGCCCGCTGATTGTTTGCTGCAACTTAAGAGTGCAAGCAGTGTATATTCGTTTAAGTTTTAGGAACTATAGGAGGAGAAAGAAGCGTCCGTAAGATGAGTATGATTTTCCATTTTAACTGTACTAATTTTTAAAACTAAAAATTCCCTGTTTTATAGTCGCTGTTTTAGCACATTAATTGTTGACGGCAGTGTCTATACAGAACTTTGAATCCTCGGTCGGACGTAACGTTCTCCAAAAGTCGCCGCAATTCACCTTTGACATTAAAAATTAAATTTTCGGTGAAGTTTATAGCATTTGTGCAGTGATCATATAGGCTAGTGCTACTCTGATCTCCTTTCCTATTGATGATATTTTTATTAGTAACACCACTTGGAAAACGTCATTTACACCCAGTAAGAACTGTATGAACGAAGGACTTTTAAACAGTAATAGCACAGTTAATTCTCAAAATAATGTAGGCATCTTTATCTGCTTTTAAGGAAGGAGGGCGCAATTTTATCCCAATACGCATTTGATTCTTGTGGTAAACTGACTTTATGAAATTTTGTCAGTAATATAATCATGATTTCTAATCTATCATGAAAAGTTTCGCATATAAGCTCAGTTGTCCTGACGAGTTTTGCCGTCTTGTAGGATAAATTCAATGCCCCCGCTTGTACATCTACATACATTATGTAAATTTCATTCGTTGTGCCAATGATACATAACTTGCTACTTTCACGTATTACACTGTCTGACACATAGGATTTTTTAAAGTCATTAGCCTGCGTTGTTAATATCAGAATTAATCGAAAACGAGTTCGTTTTAGTTACATACCAACACGCGTTGGAAAAGAATTGACCTAATTTTATTGCGACTTTCGGCTCACAGTCGAGGACAAATGACGAAATTTCACTGCGATTTATGGTTTGCATTCGAAGATAAATGGCATAATTTTCGTACGATAATTGCAGTGTGCTGTTGCACAGTCAGTGGCGAATATACACAACTGGCCATTAAAATTGATACACCAAGAAGAAATGCAGACGATAAACGGGTATTCATTAGACAAATATATTATACTAGAACTGACATGTGATTACATTTTCACGCAGTTTGGGTGCATAGATCCTGAGAAATCAGTACCCAGAACAACCACCTCTGGCCGTAATAACGGCCTTGATACGCCTGGGCATTGAGTCAAACAGAGCTTGGATGGCGTGTACAGGTACAGCTGCCCATGCAGTTTCAACACGATACTACAGTTCATCAAGAGTAGTGACTGGCGTATTGTGACGAGCCAGTTGCTCGGCCACCATTGACCAGAGGTTTTTAATTGGTGAGAGATCTGGAGTACGTGCTGGCCAGGGCAGGAGTCGAACATTTTCTGTATCCAGAAAGGCTCTTACAGGACCTGCAACATGCAGTCGTGCATTATCCTGCTGAAATGTAGGGTTTCGCAGGGATCGAATGGAGGGTAGAGCCACGGATCGTAACGGATCTGAAATGTAAGATCCACTGTTCAAAGTGCCGTCAATGCGAACAAGAGGTGACAGAGACGTGTAACCAATGGCACCCCATACCATCACGCCGCGTGATACGCCAGTATGGCGATGACGAATACACGCTTCCAATGTGCCAAACACGGATGCGACCATCATGATGCTGTAAACAGAACCTGAATTCATCCGAAAAAATGACGTTTTGCCATTCGTGCACCCAGGTTCGTCGTTGAGTACACCATCGCAGGCGCTTCTGTCTGTGATGCAGCATCAAGGGTAACCGCAGCCATGATCTCCGAGCTGATAGTCCATGCTGCTGCAAACGTCGTCGAGCTGTTCGTGCAGACGGTTGTTGTCTTGCAAACGTCCCCATCTGTTGACTCAGCGATCGAGACGTGGCTGCACGATCCGTTGCAGCCATGCGGATAAGATGTCTGTCATCTCGACTGCTAATGATACGAGGCCGTTGGGATCCAGCACGGCGTTCCGTATTACCCTCCTGAACCCACCGATTCCATATTCTGCTAACAGTCATTGGATCTCGACCAACGTGAGCAGCAATGTCGCGATACGATAAACCCCAATCGCGATAGTCTACAATCCGACCTTTATCGAGTCGGAAATGTGATGTTACGCATTTCTCATCCTTACACGAGGCATCACAACAACGTTTCACCAGGCAACGCCGGTCAACTGCTGTTTGTGTATGAGAAATCGGTTGGAAACTTTCCTCATGTCAGCACATTGTAAGTGTCGCCACCGGCGCCAACCTTGTGTGAATGCTCTGAAAAGCTAATCATTTGCATATCACAGGATCTTCTTCATGTCGGTTAAATTTCGCGTCTGTAGCACGTCATCTTCGTGGTGTAGCAATTATAATGGGTATTAGTGTAGCATATGTTTCTTTTTTTTGGGGGGGGGGCAAATTAATGTAAAAATAACTAATTTTAAGTAGACATCCCATGATATCTTGTATCATACGCAGAGGATAATTTGCGCCCAAGCCTCTTTCACTTTACCGAGATCAAGCTTTTTAATTGTTCACATGAAATCATAAAAAATATAGCTATTTAAAAAAAACAATGATGAAAAGATCTGGGTTATTATTGCCTCGCCTTGATGGTTGTCTAGAAGCTCGCTTTGTTTCCTCTCCGCTTTCATAATTACAAGATGCCGACTAGCGCGTCAACGTGGAATTCAATAATGCACCGTACGCTGTCATGGTAGTCGGCATCTTGTGATTATAGCAGCGTCGAGGAAACTAAGCGAGTCGAGTCGCTGGAGAACCAACATAGCGAGGCAATAATACTATATTTCAAACATTAGTCAAGATTTTAAGAATGTCTCATCTAACACTTATCCAAATGAAAATAGTGAAAATGCGATTTAAGTTGCTGATGTGGAGATGCTTCAACTAACAGAACTTAATCACTAAACTTTTTGTCTCACACATAACTTCAGCTGAGATGAGGATAAGATATACGGCATTTGAACAGTATCTCTTAAAACCTCTTTCAGGGATTCCTTGTGGAGAAATCAGCTTACATTTTTACAGTTACCTAAAGACAAATAATGTGTTTCGAACGATGAATATTGATAAACAATCAAGTTTGTTTTTGAATTGGAGCAAAATGGAATCGACACGATTTAACGAGTATTTTGATACATTCCTTTGCGCTTACGGTATGAAATTGTATTTTAAATCTATTATACATGGACACGTCGTGCTGGACGATGAGAAACAGGAATCTGTCACGTCAACTTACGGAACGTTGACGGAAGGTAGCCTGAATGCTACACCACTTTCTGAGCTGAGCTGGTACGGACACCGAATGGAACGCAAATAAACAGGAGCGGAGAGGGATAGTGTGAACTGGCCTTTATTCCGAACGTGGTAGAATAGTCCTCATACGCGCAAGTGGCCGGACGGAACACGACTCGGAGCGAATCAACCCGAACTTGCACGAACTTCACACCACTAACACCCCACCCCCTTCACCAATACAGTGAAGTATGGCTGTCTACTACGGCGATACTTTCACGCATCATCCATTAACATAATTCATATACCGTACCATTCTCTTTATATTTATCATTTCGGGGTGGGAAGGACCAGCTCCTTCCCCCCCCCCCCCCCCCCACCGTTATTTACGCCCTTGTGCACAGTAACTAACCTCATGATGTAGCAGCGCATTTAAGGAGAGGTGGCTTCCGTAACAGACGATTAACAACAGAGAAACATTTTGTCGCGGTTTTTACTGGTTGTATATCACTCCAGTACATCACCAATAGTCTCACTGTTAAACCGAATATGGATGCAACGTCAGCCAAAAGCGAATCTGCATTTTTCAACACATTGGCTACACTATTTACTAATGTTCAAACAGTACAGTAAATACATTCCGTATTACAGTAACATACATAAAATGGGTTTCCTATCTAGATAGATTAATTGGCCCCGCTTTACTGGCTCTGTTGCCAATTGTAACCTAAATTAATAAACTCTTCGTAAAAATTAAGAGACATTGCGTAGCGTTATCAACCACGTTCTGAATATAGTCATTTATACGCCGGGAAAATTTATTTGTTAATTTGCTCAACCGAGTACCAACAAACAATTTCATTAGTTTGACCCAAAAATTGTTTCAGGAATCACAGAAAAGAATAAAACCCTTTGGGGCTGTTTCGTAATCAGAAACGAGAGAAGGAAAGGCAAAAAGAAAAACTGGAAGGTTCTACTACAAAATGTTTGACCAAATCTGTAAATGACGGTCAAGAGGCTCTTGCCTCTGCCACGTGCTCGACGTCTGGATCTGAAACTATGCATTAGAGGACTTAGTTCCTCTGGCGGTCTCAACGAAAGAATTGACACATGTGACGTTGCTGCTGAAGAATCTTCAAGCAGTACAGCGGAAGTTTGTGATAGTTTGACAATTAAGCGAAGCCCCAGGGCTGTGGCCTTGTTAATAATAATCTAGTTAGACATGGTCCTGTTCAAGTACATAATCATACTTATCCCATTAATGACGAGGGAAGAAACTTTGCTGATACTTACTATTACAGAAATCTTTCTAACGGCGCAAAAGTTAAGAGACTGGCTTCTTTATTAAAGAATTCAGTGTATTGTTTCTGTTATAAAATGTTTAGCAAAAGTGTAAGTAGTCTGTCTGATATGAAAGGATTTGCAGATTGGCAGCATTTATCATTGACTCTCAAAAAATACACGAAACAAGTGCCTCCCACAATGAAAATGTGAAGTCATGGGTACAGTTGAATAATATGTTACAAACAAAGAACACTGTAAACCAGATGCAACTGAGAGTGATAGAGAAAGAAAAAAAGAAAACATTGGTGTGATGTGCTAGAAAGGATTATTGCTGTTATTAAGTTTTTGTCGCGACAATGTCTGGCTTTTCGCAGTTCTTCCAAAAAAATATATGAACACGAAAATGGAAATTTTTTAAAAGCATTTGAGATGCTGGCATCTTTTGATTCAGTTATGCGGGTACATTTTCGCTGAATTGAATCAAAATCTGACTCAAGTCGGATGGTGTGGCCCACTATTTAGGAGATCACATTCAGAATGAAATTATTAATTTACTAGGCACAATGAAACAAAAACATATGTTGTAGAAAGTAAAAGAATCTAAATATTTTTCCATCAAATTAGACTGCACACCAGATGCAAGCCATACAAAACAAATAATATATGTGAACATTTCATTGGTTTCTGCCGAATTATCAGTTCAACTGGTGAGGGTTTGTTAAATTTCGTTTTGAATTTATTTTCTGAATTGAACCTGGTCATTCAGAATTTACGCCGACAAGATTATGATAATGGCTCTAACACGCGTGGAAAACACAGCGGACTGCAGAAAAGAATTTTGGATATCAATAAGCGTGCATTTTACGTCCCATGCTCAGCGCATAGCTTAAACTTAGTGGTAAACGATGCTGCAAATCTTTCTCACGAGACCATCAACTTCTTCGACATAATTCAAGAAATTTACGTCTTCCTTTCATCATCAACAATTAGGTGCTCAATCATTTGCAAACATTTACCAGATCTAAAGCTAAAAGATTTAAGTGCTACGAGATGGTCTAGCAGAACTTAAGCAATCAAGCCCTTACGGTTCTACACAGAAAATGTATTTGATGCTCTGTTGGAAATATCAGAAGCTTCTTCTAGTTGGGGTTGTACCACCACACTCAGAGCGAATTCAAAATTGTAAGTTCATTTGTTTTGTTGTAATCTGGCACGGTGTTTTGAGCGAAATTAATTCTTTAAGTACAATGTTGCAAAACCCGTCAATTAATACAAATATGCATCAATTTGTTGAAGAGCTTGATTGAGAAATTCACGCAATATCGCACAGATGAAAACTTTGAAACAGTTTTAAAAGAAGCTACCAATGAGGCCATCAATCTAAAGGCTGAAGCAAGTTTCCCCTCTAGTAAATATACTTCGCCCAAGAAGAAAACCGACCCAGTTTCAGTATGAACATCATTAGACCCCAAAATGAATTTCAAAGTAGAATTTTTTTTCCGAATTCTAGAGCAGACAATTTCCTTAACAGATTCGAAGAGTTAAAAAGTTTAGACGACGTTTTTGGTATTTTTAGCTGTGCATTATTTAGTTACCCTAAAGAAGAACTAATGAAACATTGTAAAGACTTGCATATGAAACTTAAAGGCCATTCAAGGAATGAAACCGACATTGACGGTACTTATTTGTACTATGAAATCAACGCTTTAAGGTTCCATTTCCTAGAAAATTAGTCTTGTGAACCACATACGATTCTTCAATATCTTTTCAAAAATTATTTAATATCAATTTTTCCCAACACAGCAATAGTCCTAAGAATATTTCTTACTCTGCCAGTCACAGTTGCATCCGGTGAAAGATCATTTTCGAAATTAAAAATTATAAAAAGTTATCTAAGATCATAATGCATCAGTAGAGGCTTACAAATTTGGCAGCAAGTCGTATACTCTTAGCTTACTTACTTGTTACATAGTTTAATTCTTAATTTCTTTGCGTGTTTTTGGGTACTTGCATTGTTTAATTCATAAATTTCGGGCGTATTATAGTATTTGAGAGTTGTAGCATCGCGCTTTAGTGTTTACTTCGTAGATTCTAACTTAAATTGCGTGTGGGTTTCGTATAGGAGGTGTAATTTCGAGTTTTAGTTACTGTAATCGTAAATTCAGGCAGATTGTAGCGCAGTCGTTAGGCATTTGTACAGGTTAGTTCATACATTCTTTGCGTGTTTCCCTTGCGTTATCTAGGCACGGATCGTGTTTCAGTAACTGTTGTTCAACATCGATTAGAATGGACAGGGACTGTGATTGCTGTGTTCGGATGAGGGCTGAGTTGGCATCCCTTCGCTCACAGCTGCAAGCGGCGCTGACTTCGGACGCGCAGCTTGAGGCTGTTGCCAATGGGCACCACTGTGGGGAGCCGGACTTGGGTATCACGGGGATGTCAACCTCGTCCCGTCTGTCCACAGATCGGTCTGCCGCTGTGGTTGCCCTGGTTGCTGCCCCCAGTGGGGCTGAGCCCTCGCCTGTGGTTGTTTGGGAGGTCGTTCCAAGGCGTGGCAGGAAGCGAAAGACGTCCCCGGAGGCTGGTCTGAAAGCCTCCCCGGTGCGTCTGACAAACAGGTTTCAGGCACTGTCTCTGACTGAGCCAGATGCAGCTGCCTGCCCTGTTTCAGAGGATGATTCTCAGCCTTCAAGGTCTGGGCAATCACAGAGGGTGGGCTTATAGGTAGTTGGGAGCTCCAATGTTAGGCGCGTAATGAGGCCCCTTAGGGATATGGCGGCTAAGGAGGGGAAGAAATCCAGTGTGCACTCCGTGTGCATTCCGAGTGGAGTCATTCCTGATGTGGAAAGGGTCCTTCCGGATGCCATGAAGAGCACAGGGTGCAGCCAGCTGCAGGTGGTGGCACATGTCGGCACTAATGACGTGTGTCGCTTTGGATCTGAGGAAATTCTCTCTGGATTCCAGCGGCTATCTGATTGGGTGAAGGCTGCCGGTCTTGCTTACGAGATGAAGGCAGAGCTCACCACCTGCAGCATCGTTGACAGAACCGACTGCGGACCTTGTAGTGGGACGCGAAATTGAAGCGTCATCCATCCACCAGTGTCAGCCCAGTTTGCAGGTGACTATAAGTTTAATTTAGTTTGTTTATATATTTTTCTTAATATTGGTAATAGATGTGAATTATCTAAAAGTTTTGTATTTTTTTATGTGTTTCATGTACGGAGAGGGCGGCGCAACGAACGGAGACAGCATCTTCGTTGCCGCGACCAGAGAGGAAATTGCTGGCCGCTATACGTCGCGGGTCGACAGCCGAGGAGCAACAGAAGATCCTGGAACCGAGTTGTTGCGTCGTGCTTCTAAAAATTAAAAATGAATTTGTATACTCTTTTTGTACAACAATGAAGTCATATAGAGCTTAATCTTGTTGAAAAGTCAGTCCTATTCTGTTAAGCCTCAGGTTCAGGACGTCTGTATGTAGGAAGTTAATAAAACAGTGGATACTACTAAAGTTGAAACACGTGTTCTGAGGAATTATTTATGAAGAAGTGTGTGAATTGATTAATAGTATGTTGGACAAGATTATTGAATTTTGACAGTGGTCATCGCAACTTTGAATCTAAAAAGTTTAGTCAATGTGTGATTCTGATATCGATTAAGTCAAGATAAAGTGTGTCAATATAAGTTCTGAGGAGAAACAAACGAAATTTAAAATCGAAAAGTTTACGCAAACCAATTGGCCCGAGTGATGTAATTCTTTGCATACGACTCAACTGATGTTTTACAGTTTCGTTCAAGAACCATTCTGTGACAATTTAAAAAGAATATAAATCATTTTGAAGTGGGTTGTAACTGACGTAGGTGACGAAGTCTGCACATGGTCATATGATAAACGAAAGTCATTCCTAAACAAAACCTATACGTCGTTACACTACACCGTGGCGACCTTAGAAACAGGACTTGTGTGCAACTAAGGCACACAGGTACGAAACAAAGCATCAAGAGTCCTTCGGAAGTCAACGCGAGTTTTCGTGGAGCCTTCACCAGCCAGCGGCGACTTCGCGGGTGTGGGCATCTGACGGAGCGCAGCCAAGCAGTACGGTCACGCAGTTGTTCCACGAGAAGGCGCATCTGTTGGGCAGCAGCTGAACGCTGCAAACCCCGACAACCCTTTTTCTCCCTAAACTAACAGGTCCAGTACGTCAGCTGCGGGGCGTTCCTCCGGCTGGTATTAGAGGTGTTGCTGAGGGCTTCGCCTGTCTACGGCGGTGCCGGGCCTGGTTGCAGCCAGTGACGTGTCCGGTGTTCGACTCAGCGTCCTGCCGGTTGCGGAAGCGGGGTCGCAGCATCTCAGCGGCTGCATCGACGGCTGTTATATCTGCAGCCCATAGCAGCACACTGATCACCGAGAACTACAAACTACAATATTAGTGTCCGGTGAGTTTGTTTCAAGTTGGAAGTGCAGTGTTGTACATAGGGAGTGTGCTTTTACGGGATTGTTGATTACAAGTCTGCGTGTGTAACTAGTTAATATCTTACAATAATGTCGGGAAGTGAAATGTCAGACGAATAGCAGTCTATGTCCGATAGGAGCATGAGATCCCTTTTTAGGGCGATCGCTAAATTAAAACAGTCTAACGAAGAATCTACTGCTAGATTAAAAGAGGAACTAAAACAGGAATTAAAACAGTCTAACGAAGAATCTATGGCTAGATTAAAACAGTCTAACGAAGAATCTACTGCTAGATTAAAAGAGGAACTAAAACAGGAATTAAAACAGTCTAACGAAGAATCTATGGCTAGATTAAAACAGTCTAACGAGGAATCTACTGCTAGATTGAAAGAGGAACTAAAACAGGAGTTAAAACAGTCTAACGAGGAATCTACTGCTAGATTGAAAGAGGAACTAAAACAGGAGTTAAAACAGTCTAACGAGGAATCTACTGCTAGACTTAAAGGGGAGCTAACAAAATCTACGGACAGGCTACAGGAATATCTTAATGAAACCAGTCGAGAATTAAGTGATAAAATAGAGTGATCTAAAGTTGAAATGCAGGAAAAACTAGTAGGACTTAGTAATAAGATTGCTGATAATTGTAAAAGGTTAGAAGAACATATCCAGGAATCACGAGAGGAAAAAGCTCGTATGCGAAACGATATTACTGACTTAACCGAGAGACTAGATAGTGTCAATATCTTAGTTGTAAATGAAATACAGAAAAATAACGATATGTTACGAGATGAATTTTCTATGCAAACGGAAACTGTTCGTAGAGAATTATTGGGATCTATTAAAGAGGTCTCTACCAAACCTGTAGAGATTTCTTCAATAGATAATGTAGAATTAGAGACATTAACTCATCAAGTAGAAAAGGACCATACCGAAATCGAAAACATGAAATTTTTAATTACTGAAATATGCAGTAACCTTGAGACTGCCAAAGATAATAACATTGACGAAGGTACAGAGCGTTCACATCGTGAACACAGTGAAGAATCGATATTAGCTAATCGCGTTTCCAATACAGAAATGCGAATACAGGAAATTACTAAACGGTTATCGGAATTAGATAATAACGAAAACATTTCAGATAGCAGAGGTAATAACATAATCAGAGACAACAGTCGCATCGAATTTGCTGGCTCGGACGACAAAAATATGAATAAAGAAATCACGGCAAGCCAATCCGATGCAACTCCGTCTCCGCAATCTAAACAAAATCCGACTATTTCTCTCGCAGAATGTCTGGATGATATAACGACAAATTCAAATGTAGCAAGTCGATTTCCTGTATTCAAACCTGGAGGCGAACTTCACCCTATAATCTTTATAAAAGCTTTTGAAACATCATTATCTCCCAAATGGAGTAATGAAAAACGCATTCAATTTGTAATAGGACATTTAGAAGCAGAAGCTGCGGAATGGGCAGTACTGCATAGAACTGAATTCAGGGACTGGGATGATTTTGTTAAGCAGTTTAAACAAAATTATTGGTCAAGAGGAAAACAACAACACTTAACTTTAGAGTTGTTAGACCCTCCTCCATATTCTAAACGGTGGGGAGGTTATAGGAATTATTTTGAATGGCATTTAAACCGTGCTAAATTAATTGAAGAACCAATTATTGAAAGTCATTTAATACGAGTCCTAATTAGTAGGTTACCGTATTATGTAAAGGAAAGAATGATAGAAAGAGAATGGTCACAGCCGTGCGAATTGTTAGGATATTTAGAGCAGTTAGATATACTTAATAGAGAAAGGGAAGACGAGAAGTTTAGATTTGGTAGAAATGACAATCCTCGAAATAATAATAATAATTCAGAACCACGAAAAGCTAATAACAATAATCATAGCCGGTTTTGTTATATAAAGCGTCAATCTAAAGATAAAGAGAGCCAACAAAATCGTGGCAATAACTCAAAAATGCGGAAATTACACACTAAAGATCATGAGATAAACCACCCTCAAGTAATTAATGAAGGTCAAGTTGTAGGTGACGTTATCATAGAAAGTTCGGAAAACTAGTAAAGTCCTTTAGTACGGGTCAACTAAAGGGAAATGTTAGTCGAGATTATACAAGACCCAATTGCAGTTTATCATTAAGCTGCCAAATGGAAGGTGACTGGCAACAAGATTTACTTCAGGAAGATAATCTGATAAGGGAGAATATAACTTATAAACCCGTTATTAAAGGTTATATTAAAGATACCGAAATAAATATTATAATTGATTCGGGTAGTGAAGTAAGTATTTTATCAAAAGAATTATTCCAGCTTAAAAGAAAATATTGGAATTTCCCAACCTTACCTGTAACTGGGGTGAAAATGATAGGAGTTACCGGTAAAAGAAGTCAAAATATTACTGAGGAAGTTTATTTAACTTTTGAGATTGCTAAACAATTAATTGCTCACTCTGTACTTGTCGTAGCCAACTTAAATGTGGCCCTAATTTTAGGTATAGATTGGCTGTGTAAATATAAAGCTATATTAGATTTTAAAGACTCTTCCTTAACCATCCATAAGGAGGCATGTGCTTTTAAAGTGAGGTTTTCTGATAATCAAGTACCGGAAAATTGCTACGAATCCTTACAGATTAAGTACGCACAGACCATGAGCCTATTAACAGATTTTAGTGATCTTGAATATGAAGTATACCAAGGTCAGGCTAGTAGCAGTATCGAAACCGAAGTGAAAGAAAAATGTTATTCTACGAATTGTCTATCCGAACAAGAAAAGCAAGAGTTGGAATCTTTGTTGTTAGAATTTAGAGCCGTCTTCTCAGATGAACCGGGGAGAATTAAAGATTACGTTTGTAAACTTAAGATTAAAGACCAAAAACCATTCTTTAAGAAACCTTATCCTATTCCAGTACAATTCAAAGAACCGGCTAGTAGAGAAATAAGTAAGATGCTAGAACAAAACATTATCGAACGATCATGTAGCGCTTTTAACAGTCCTTTGTGGGTAGTTAAGAAAGCTTCTGGTGGGGTACGACTAGTTCTAGATGCCCGTGAGTTAAATAAAATTATAGAGATGGAAAGAGACAGACCTATTCCTATGGAGGACGTACTTCTTAAGATTGCTGGTTCACGTTATATGAGTACAATGGATTTAACTGCTGGCTACCATCAAGTAATATTACACCCGGATTCACGGCAATATACGGCTTTTCTTTTTGAAGGCAGATCATATCAGTTCCAAGTTTTACCTTTTGGACTTAATATATCAGTGTCAACTTTCATTAGGGCATTAGATTCTGCTTTGGGTCAGCAATTGTTACAAAAGATTATTTTATATGTAGATGATATTTTGGTAGCCACCAAAACGTGGGAAGAACACGTAACGATATTACGGGAATTGTTTAACCGTTTAATCGACAGAGGAGTTACTTTAAAATTATCTAAGTCTTACTTCGGAAAGGAGGAAGTGAGATTTTTGGGGAATATAGTGGACAGTAAAGGTATTAGGCCAGACCCAGCACGTATTGAAGCTATTGCTCGATGCCCGAGTCCTAGAAATCGGAAACAATTGAAATCATTCTTAGGAATGGTAGGATTCCTGAGAAGATTTCTTCCAGGGCCGGATATTGTTAATCCTAAATTACTAGATTTATTGAAAGAGAAGTCAGTATGGCTCTGGGGACAAGAGGAAGAGGAAGTTTTTAATAAGATAAAAGGAGCGTTAACCGAAGCCAAAATGTTATACCACCCAGATTTCAATCAGGACTTTTGTATGTGTACGGATGCCTCTGATTATGGTGTGTCTTGTGTAATATTCCAAGGTGATCTGACCAATGAAAAGGGATTATATCGGCCTATTGGATTCGCTAGTAGAACTTTAAATAAACACGAAAGAAATTATTTTGTAACCGAGAAGGAAGCTCTCGCAGTGGTATGGGGTTTTCAACGATTTAGAGGATTATTAATGGGAAGAAAAACAATTGTATATACTGATCATCAGGCTTTAATCTTTCTGAACAATTGTCGGTTACTTCACCGTAGACTATTACGTTGGGTATTATGCTTGCAAGAATTTCAGTACGAAATTAGGTATATAAAAGGATCTCAGAATGTAGTTTCGGATGCTTTGTCGAGACTCCCCGTAGGAATGGAGAATATTAACATTGCAGAAGAACCAGGAACAAATTACCATGTTTATTTCCTTTTAACTCAGGAGAACGAACGTAAGGTTAAACGGATAGTAACTGCTATTAGATGCACTCAAAGAAATGATGATCAATATAGGGACCATATACAAACCATTAATAATGGGGACGAAACAGTTAACACCCGGGGTGTGTGGTTATATTTTAACGACTTGTTGTATTGGAAAGCACAGAGGGAACACCAGAGATGGAAAATCTGCATCCCGAAAACTGTTGTGGGCGAGTTAATTACTTATATTCATGAAGGTTATGGGCATTTTATAATTCATAAATGTATTAAACATCTAATGAAGTATTATTATTTCAAAAATATGTCCCGTATTGTGAGAAGTATTATTAGGGCTTGTGAAACCTGTCAAAAGGTTAAAGTTAATAACAAATCTAAGCGTTATAAATTATATGCTGTAATTCCTCGGGGTTTGTGGGATCTACTGTCATTAGATTTTTTCGACCCTCTGCCTCGTAGTTCAGGAGAATTAACTTATGTGTTTGTTGTAATGGAATGTTGGTCCAAACATGTGAAGCTATATACTTTGAAACGAGCGAATACAGCAAGCGTTATACGCTGCCTCACCCGAAATTACTTTGTTAACTGGGGCATTCCTAAACGACTTATGTCTGACAACGGTAGTGCCTTTATTAGTCAAAGATTTCAAGATATGATAAAACAATATGGAATCAAACATATCTTAATTTCGAAATATCACCCTCAAAGTAATTTAGTAGAAAGAGTCATGAAAGAATTAGGACGATTATGTAGAACTTATTGTGCACATAAACATACTCGGTGGGCCAAACTAATGCCTGAATTCGAAAAGATATTAAATGAATTACCTCATCTAACGACGGGATTATCACCTATAGAAATTTTAGGCAAACGAATTATAGGTGAGCCTTTACTAGCTGCTCTACCTTGGCCACCAGCAAATGAGATCCAACAATGCATCCCAGACGAAAAAGTTTGCGAACAGATTATTAAAAATGCCGAACGGAGAATTAAAAGTTATAATCAACATGCTATAGAACCCTCATTTCAGGTAGGAGATCTTGTGCTAGTACGATCGCATCCTAAAAGTTCGAAGATCAGTAAGGAATGTAGAAAATTCTTCTTTATCTTTGAAGGTCCATATGTTGTACATAAGATTGTACATCCCAAAGTGTTACTTCTTATGGAACCTTCATCAGGTGTAATTAAAGGATTATATAGTGTTGATCAAATGAAACCCTTCATTCCTAAATAAGTTAATATTTAGTATGTGTTACACACGGAAGAGCGTTCATAGTTTATTCATATGAAGCTTTCGTGATAGTTACGTATTATTTTAAAGAATGAAACAGAAAGCTTAAACAAGTGTTCTACAATAATCTACTGGTACTTCAAAAAGAGGAAGATAACCAAAAGGGGGATTTATATGGAAGAAATTTTGCTCTTAGGTCAAAAGGAATTTTGCATATTTTAAATTTACTCGGATAGTAGGAACCAAAGGGGATGGTTAATAGTTTTAGGGACCATGGGCGTCCAGAGCTATATGGCTCACGAGAACATAGCAGAGTGCCTTTAATAGAGGTTTGTAATAGTGTTAATATAGAACACACCAAACGGGGCTCTCTCGCATGTTTCTCCTAAATAAATTGCCATTACCCAACAAGGTGTCCGAAGGCAAAGAAAGCCGTGCCGAGATTCTAAAGAAAGTTTTGCTTGATTTCTTCTTGACCTCAGGCATAAATAAGGTATTAGGGAAAAGAATGAAGTAAAGTAAGTAGTACTATTAGTTATTGTGAGAAACTAATTAGTAATGTACAGTTTAGGAAAGAGTAACTCTAGTAAATGAATAAAACTGAGACTAATTTACCACAATTTGAACGCTCTGTCCTAATGTAACAACGTTAAAGAACGTACTAAATTAGTATTTACTAGCAACTATTAAATGAAGAGGAGTAATCTCCATATATTCGGTTATGAATTACCACAATGGCACAATTAAGAGTAAATGACACATAGTCACAACAATATCGTATTAAAAGGATTAAATCTATCTGAGAACAAGGACTCTAGATTACGTAAAATGTGAGGAAAATGTATTAACAGTTAAATATGGTATATAGAAAAGGTCTTATTTTCGGTTAAAAACCTGACAAACTGAGCTTGTGGGTGGGGTATGTAGTGGGACGCGAAATAGAAGCGTCACCCATCCACCAGTGTCAGCCCAGTTTGCAGGTGACTATAAGTTTAATTTAGTTTGTTTATATATTTTTCTTATTATTGGTAATAGATGTGAATTATCTAAAAGTTTTGTATTTTTTTATGTGTTTCATGTACGGAGAGGGCGGCGCAACGAACGGAGACAGCATCTTCGTTGCCGCGACCAGAGAGGAAATTGCTGGCCGCTATACGTCGCGGGTCGACAGCCGAGGAGCAACAGAAGATCCTGGAACCGAGTTGTTGCGTCGTGCTTCTAAAAATTAAAAATGAATTTGTATACTCTTTTTGTACAACAATGAAGTCATATAGAGCTTAATCTTGTTGAAAAGTCAGTCCTATTCTGTTAAGCCTCAGGTTCAGGACGTCTGTATGTAGGAAGTTAATAAAACAGTGGATACTACTAAAGTTGAAACACGTGTTCTGAGGAATTATTTATGAAGAAGTGTGTGAATTGATTAATAGTATGTTGGACAAGATTATTGAATTTTGACAGTGGTCATCGCAACTTTGAATCTAAAAAGTTTAGTCAATGTGTGATTCTGATATCGATTAAGTCAAGATAAAGTGTGTCAATATAAGTTCTGAGGAGAAACAAACGAAATTTAAAATCGAAAAGTTTACGCAAACCAATTGGCCCGAGTGATGTAATTCTTTGCATACGACTCAACTGATGTTTTACAGTTTCGTTCAAGAACAATTCTGTGACAATTTAAAAAGAATATAAATCGTTTTGAAGTGGGTTGTAACTGACGTAGGTGACGAAGTCTGCACATGGTCATATGATAAACGAAAGTCATTCCTAAACAAAACCTATACGTCGTTACACTACAACCTTTGGTGCAGAGCCGGGTGGAGGGTCTGAATCAGAGGCTCAGACGGTTTTGCGACCGTGTTGGCTGCAGATTCCTTGACTTGCGCCATAGGGTGGTGGGGTTTCGGGTTCCGCTGAATAGGTCAGGAGTTCACTACACTCAGCTGGCGGCTACACGGGTATCGGAGGCTGTGTGGCGTGGGCTGGGCAGTTTTTTAGGTTAGAATGCCTCGGGAAAGTACGGAGTGGGCTGCAATCTCAAAGGGTGCATGGCAAATACAGGACGTGCTTGGATCAAGGAACAGTCAGAATTGTAGTTGTAAATTGTTGTAGTTGTGCTGGGAAAGTCCCTGAGCTGCAAGCGCTAATAGAAAGCACAGAAGCTGAAATCTTTATAGGTACAGAAAGCTGGCTAAAGCCTGAAATAAGTTCTGCAGAAATTTTTACGAAGTTTCAGACGGTGTTCAGGAAAGACAGATTAGGCAGAATTGGTGGTGGAGTGTTTGTGTCTGTCAGTAGTGGTTTATCTTGTAGTGAAGTCGAAGTAGATACTCAGTGCGAATTGGTATGGGTGGAGGTTATACTTAACAGCCGAACTAAGTTAATAATTGGCTCCTTCTACCGACCCCCAGACTCCGATGATATAGTTGCTGAACAGTTCAGAGAAAATTTGAGTCTCGTAACAAATAAACACCCCACTCATACAGTTATAGTTGGTGGGGACTTCAACCTTCCCTCGATATGTTGGCAAAATACTTGTTCAAAACCGTTGGTAAGCAGAAAACATCTTTCGAGATTGTCCTAAATGCTTTCTCCGAAAATTATTTCGAGCAGTTAGTCCACGAACCCACGCGAATTGTAAATGGTTGCGAAAACACACTTGACCTCTTAGCCACAAACAATCCAGAGCTAATAGAGAGCATCAAGACTGATACAGGGATTAGTGATCACAAGGTCGTTGTAGCTAGGCTCAATACCGTTTCTTCCAAATCCATCAGAAACAAACGCAAAATAATTTTATTTAAAAAAGCGGATAAAGTGTCACTAGAAGCCTTCCTAAGAGACAATCTCCATTCCTTCCGAACTGACTATGCAAATGTAGACGAGATGTGGCTCAAATTCAAAGATATAGTAGCAACAGTAATTGAGAGATTCATACCTCATAAACTGGTAAGAGATGGAACTGATCCCCCATGCTACACAAAACAGGTCCGAACGCTGATGCAGAGGCAACGGAAAAAGCATGCGAAGTTCAGAAGAACGCTAAATTCCGAAGATTGGCTAAAATTTACAGACGCGCGAAATTTGGTACGGACTTTAATGCGAGATGCCTTTAATAGGTTCCACAACGAAACATTGTCTCGGAAATTTGGTAGAAAATCCGAAGAAATTCTGGTCGTATGTAAAGTACACAAGTGGCAAGACGCAGTCAACACCTTCGCTGCGCAGTGCCGATGGCACTGTTACCGACGACTGTGCCGCTAAAGCGGAGTTATTGAACGCAGTTTTCCGAAATTCCTTCACTAGGGAAGACGAATGGAAGTAGATACCTTAGGGGTTGCGAAGCAACTCAAATCGCTTGATACGGGCAAGTCTTCAGGTCCAGATTGTATACCGATTAGGTTCCTTTCAGATTACGCTGATACAATAGTTCCCTACTTAGCAATCATATTCAACCGCTCGCTCACCGATAGATCTGTAGCTACAGATTGGAAAATTGCGCAGGTCGCACCAGTGTTTAAGAAGGGTAGTAGGAGTAATCCATCGAACTACAGACCTATATCATTGACGTCGGTTTGCAGTAGGGTTTTGGAGCATATACTGTATTCAAACATAATGAATCACCTCGAAGGGAACGATCTATTGATACGTAATCAGCATGGTTTCAGAAAACATCGTTCTTGTGCAAAGCAGGTAGCTCTTTAATCGCACGAAGTAATGGCCGCTATCGACAGGGGATCTCAGGTTGATTCCGTATTTCTGGATTTCCGGAAAGCTTTTGACACCGTTCCTCACAAGCGACTTCTAATCAAGCTGCGGGCCTATGGGGTATCGTCTCAGTTGTGCGACTGGATTCGTGATTTCCTGTCAGGAAGGTCGCAGTTCGTAGTAATAGACGGCAAATCATCGAGTAAAACTGACGTGGTATCAGGTTTTCCCCAGGGAAGAGTCCTGGGACCCCCGCTGTTGCCGGCCGGTGTGGCCGTGCGGTTAAAGGCGCTTCAGTCTGGAACCGCGTGACCGCTACGGTCGCAGGTTCGAATCCTGCCTCGGGCATGGATGTGTGTGATGTCCTTAGGTTAGTTAGGTTTAATTAGTTCTAAGTTCTAGGCGACTGATGACCTCAGAAGTTAAGTCGCATAGTGCTCAGAGCCATTTGAACCATTTGAACCCCCGCTGTTCCTGATCTATATAAATGACCTGGGTGACAATCTGAGCAGTTGGCTTAGGTTGGTCGCATATGATGCTGTAATTTACCGTCTAGTAAGGTCATCCGAAGACCAGTATCAGTTGCAAAGCGATTTAGAAAAGATTGCTATATGGTGTGGCAGGTGGCAGTTGACGCTAAATAACGAAAAGTGTGAGGTGATCCACATGAGTTCCAAAAGAAATCCGTTGGAATTCGATTATTCGATAAATAGTACAATTCTCAAGGCATTCAATTCAACTAAGTACCTGGGTGTTAAAATTACGAACAACTTCAGTTGGAAAGACCATATAGGTAATATTGTGGGGAAGGCGAGCCAAAGGTTGCGTTTCATTGGCAGGACACTCAGAAGATGCAACAAGTCCACTAAAGAGACAGCTTACACTAACTCGTTCGTCCTCTGTTAGAATATTGCTGCGCGGTGTGGGATCCTTACCAGGTGGGATTTGTGGTGTCACCGCCAGACACCACACTTGCTAGGTGGTAGCTTAAATCGGCCGCGGTCCATTAGTACATGTCGGACCCGCGTGTCGCCACTGTCAGTACTTGCAAACCTAGCGCCACCACATGGCAGGTCTAGAAAGACGGACTAGCACTCGCCCCAGTTGTACGGACGACATTGCTAGCGACTAGACGTACGAAGCCTTCCTCTCATTTGCCGAGAGACAGAATAGCCTTCAGCTAAGTCCATAGCTACGACCTAGCAAGGCGCAGTTAACCATATCTGGAGAGAGTCTTACTTGTATTCACCATGGAGATGTACCACACAGGAGAATAAAGTTGAGTATACGAGAAGCTCCGTTCTTTTCTTTATAGCATTTATGAAGTATCCTGTTTCAGACTTAACGCAGGACGGCGTGAGTTGACGCGTGCCCTATTCGGCCCCTTCATAATAACACTGTGTCGGCACTTCTGTCGACACACATAACAGGATTGACGGAGGACATCGAAAGGGTGCAAAAAAGGCAGCTCGTTTTGTATTATCACGTAATAGGGGAGAGAGTGTGGCAGATATGATACGCGAGTTGGGATGGAAGTCATTAAAGCAAAGACATTTTTCGTCGCGCCAGATCTATTTACGAAATTTCAGTCACTAACTTTCTCTTCCGAATGCGAAAATATTTTGTTGAACCCAACCTACATAGGTAGGAATGATCATCAAAATAAAATAAGAGAAATCAGAGCTCGAACAGAAAGGTTTAGGTGTTCGTTTTTCCCACGCGCTGTTCGGGAGTGGAATGGTAGAGAGATAGTATGATTGTGGTTCGATGAACCCTCTGCCAAGCACTTAAATGTGAATTGCAGAGTAGTCATGTAGATATTTCAATATAACATAAGATCTTAGACAATTTAGATACTAGACAGATAATAAAAGATTTCGCAGTTACGAAAGCGAGAAAAGTTCAGTTTGTGTGTGTATATGTATGTGTCGAAGAAACTTTCACTCTAGTCAGCAAACAAGCTAGAATTAAAGTATCCTTAAATTTCCTAACAGTGATTCTCATTTCTATGTAATAGCTAGTGGATTAGTATGTAAATTGATTTTCTATTTGTAAAAATTATTATTAAAAACTTTCTATATCAGGAAAATGCGAATGACAAGTCTTTAATACGAGTGTGAAAAAAAGTTTTGTATTTTTTTAATTTTTTTTGGGGAGGGGGGGAGGGGCAAAATCTGGTTTACACCCGGCCGCCATGGAGGCAAGCAGCGGGCCTGGCTACAGCTAATGGCAAGACTGTCAAGAAAGCAAAAATCTCTCAGAAGCAACTACAAGAGGCACGAAGATATAACCGCATAATGGAGGCAGCAGCCACTAGAGAAGGGCTATACTTGAAACCATACAAGAAAGGACTAAGTCTTTTCATAAACAAAAAAGGGCCCCCAAGCAGTCTTACAAGAGAGGGCGCATAAAAATACAGATCTGCTTAAGTTTGTTAAGAAGGAATTCAACATTCCGAAATTCTGAGGTGTGTTTATGAGGTATACATTACTGAAGACGGTGTGGAAATCAGAAGAATGCGGAATTGTGAATCTGGATTTAGCAGGAGAATCTGTTGTAACACACTGGGCAGCATTTTTTTTTAAAGAAATACAAATAACGTCTACTATTTCGACTGCACCCCCAGAAAAATTACAAGGAAGACACGTGATCTACAATTTTCTACGTTACCAAAACTTGAATACATTCCTATGTGGTCATCTATGCATCATGTTCCTCCTAGCGTTTACGAATTATATATAAGGATGGATTTTAAGCATCCGTTCACCAGCTGATGTTTAGATGCCATGACTTGAAAAGAACGATCGTCTGTACTACATGTGAATTACTTCCCACCAATTGATTTAAAAATTGGAGATTGGAGTATAGCGCTGAATAGTCTGGATACATACACCACCATTCCAAATATCATAGAGGCCAACAATAAACTGTATAAAGTGTAACGGTAAAAACGAAATTGTGGATACTGAACCTTGTGCATGCGATATTGACGACTTAATCGAAGTTTTAAAACGGCCTGGAAAAGGGATTGAGCTCTGTGCAAATATCAGCACACTTACATCTGAAATGCGTCGACTGACTTTAAGCAAAAAGGTTCAATAGGCCCACCATTGGGTTTCAAAAAAGGATAGGTTTCGAAGACGGATCCCAGTAAATTTTACAAATCTAATCAGACAGTGAATATTCCCCCTGTCGGTACAATCGGCGTTGAGTGTAACATTGCAACAAACACATTGCTCAACGATAGATTGGTTCATTGAAATAACTGATTCTTCCCATCAGTTGGATGGAACAGAGTATAAGATTGTTGAGACGCCTACCAATGCTACACATCTTCCAGTGACAGTTCAGACATTCGACTATCTGGAGCTGTGTATTGTGGTCCAGCATAACCAACTTGTTGACCGATTCGCCTTTGTATTTCCGAATCTCATGTAACTGAACCGTTTTTAACTTTACGTAGCAGGGAAAGGAACGCTTTTTAACTGCGAACGTCAAACTATTTAGCTGGCTAATTCCCTAATATTGCTTAATATGAAAGTAATAATATGCAGGCGATCTCACCCGCTTATCCACCTTAAATAAAATATTTGGCTTTTAATGTAATGTTACACGTAAATCTATCATTGTGTGTTTCGTTGTCTAATGAAACACGGGAACTAACTTCAGGAGTCTCAGATGTTTCCTTTTGTTGAATCACATGAGACAGGTGTTCATTGCTTCTACTGAAGATTGCTAGACAATTTTTTTAACAAATCTGAGCGTCTGTTTCACCTACAGAAACCTTATAGATGTTAGTTGTCTGCCGCCTACTCCTCTCTGGATCATCAGTGTATCTCCGCTTGACAGGATTCATTTTCACATATATAAGAATCCAGAAGATCATTGTTACTTAGATTTCGGAAATCACGAAAAAACTTAACCCGTGTAGGTACAACATCGAAGCATTTTATCGCATAGTCTTAGTCTGAGTTTTGTGATGTTGCATTTTTCACTACACCCTTATACTCTTTACCACTGCTCGCTTCCTCTTCTCAACTTTTTTTGTGCCAGTTCTAAGGATTACACTCCCTCTATCGATAATATCCACTGATTTTTCAGACTTCGTCAACGTTTCCCCATTTCTACATCCGCCATGTTCACTACCGGTATTTGTATTCTGTACTGAATGTCCCTAGGTTCGTAAAGTGCTTAATATTACGTATTACACTAGGATTACATTCCGAGTTGACACTTTTATTAATTCCAATATACCTCGTCCCCCAAACCTCTTCAAATTACAGTTAATTACCTGTTGTCTCTTTATCATATGGCACAGTACTGGCTATTCTGCTACTCAGCTATTCAGCTTCTTTCCACTGCAGGGAAGCCGGAGTGTAGCGGAAGGTTAGCCCATTTTTTGCATTACAGAAATCATATCTAGCGAAACGCAAGAAATTCTCTGTGTTGTATTACACCCTAGAGTTATATTTAGAGATGAGACCAATGTCAATTTTGATAGTTTCTGCATCAAGCAACAGATGGCAGCACTTACCTCTAAGTGTTTACGTTTGAGGGTTAGCCCGTTTTTCCGCCCATGTCTTCATTTATTTGTGGTTCTATTCCTTTGGTTATACTTTATACCTTATACTACATTGTTTTGTATATAGTCACACCGCGTAAGTCCTTTCCAGATCTGAAGATGGTAACTTTCAAAAAATGTTCAAATGTGTGTGAAATCTTATGGGACTTAACTGCTAAGGTCATCAGTCCCTAAGCTTATGCACTACTTAACCTAAATTATCCTATGGACAAACACACACACCCATGCCCGAGGGAGGACTCGAACCTACACCGGGATCAGCCGCACAGGATGGTAACTTTGATTATCGAAACCGGTTATCGAGAATAAAGGTTATTATTAGCAATCTTGGCAAAGAAATTTATCTACTCTAACGTCTTACCATCTGCGTATACCGAGTTGTCGCTGTGGTTGGAACTTGGATCTACCACTGCATATCAAAAGTGAAACAGCAATCTCGTGGCCAGTCGCGGCGTTACGATCCTTGAAGTTTCAACAACAGCCGTGTAGAAGGTCGAAGAGCAGCTGTCCTGGCCCCCAAAGTAACAGTACGTGTCTGACCTCGTCGGAAAATGGCGGTGGAGCAGTTGGGCATCGTGAACTTTTGTGCTTAGTTTTGTTTCTGTGGGCGAGAATTTGTCGAATTCGACCCAGATACCGAGAGGCAGGTTCATGGCCACTCTGTCATAACGTCTCAGCCCGCAAAGCGAAGATCACGGCCGAGTTTTTGGCCAACAAACGGATCACAGACCTGGATCTTCCGCCGTATTCACCGGATTTGGCCCCAGCCAACTTCGGGTTGTTCCCCAAATTGAAGTTGGTAATGAAAGGTCACCTTTACGACGCAATTAAAGACATTCAGCAAAATTGTACCGCAATACTGCAGTTCAAGAAAGGTCAACAATGACTGTTTCAAAGCATTTTAAAATGATTTCAGCTGTGTATTGATAGACCATTTGAATTAAATACAGTGATTTTGTGAACAGAATCTATAACTTTTATTTACCACGCCACAGTCCTAACTGAACTGGGACACACTGTGCAGATACTCAACAAAAACAATTACCCTTCAGATATATGATAAACAAGCCGTAGAAATGGCGTCAGCAAGAATGGCTTGCTCCAGGCAGACACACACGAAGGAAGAAAAGAAGAGGAGAGATAGTAGCTTGTGAACAGCAGTATGATAATTAAATCCGAGCTGTATAAATTCTGTCACTAAAATTCATGCCAGAACAGATACAGAAACCTCGTGCAACAGCTGAGACATTTTAGAGTGGAGTGGAACTACCAGTTTATTTTTTGGGCGGACGAGAATGATAATTGGGGTGAGAACTTTCGCGACGTTGCCATCTCACAATAACACGTCTCAGACATATCATAAAGGACTGGCATGAAACATGCTGCGATATGATTCGTGCCTGACCTGCTTCGAGGCACTCGAGCATTCAGTACTTTAAAACAGCGCCCAAACGGCATCTTTGTTGCATTATTTTCTAACTTAAGCGAGAGACTAACCTTTTCTAGCAACAAAAGTGCAAAGACAGCTCAACAATAGTGCCCTATTTCACTGTTTTTCACTATCATTGAATAAGCTGCCTACTCAAAGCTGGTAAAAATTAATTTCTGGCAGATTAAAACTGTGTGCCGGACCGAGACTCGAACTCGGGACCTGTGCCTTTCGCGAGCAAGTGCTCTACCATCTGGGATACCCAAGCACGACTCACGCCCCGTCCTCACAGCTTCAATTCTGCCAATACCTCGTCTCCTACTTTCCAAACCTCACATAAGCTCTTCTGCGAACCTTGCAGAACTAGCACTCACGCCAGGAAGTGTGGGCGGAGACATGGCTTAGCCACAGCCTGGTGGATGTTTCCACAAGGAGATTTTCATTCTGCGGCGGAGTGTGCGTGGCTAAGCCTTGTCTCCGCATATTCTTTCTTATGGCAGTGCTAGTTCTGCAAGGTTCCCAAAAGAGCTTCTGTGAAGTTTGGAAGGTAGGAGACGAGATACTGGCAGAAGTAAAGCTGTGAGGACCGGGCGTGAGTCGTGCTTCGGTAGCTCAGATGGTAGCCGGCACGGTAGCTCAGCGTGTTCGGTCAGAGGGTTAGCAGCCCTCTGTAACAAAAAACTGAGTTAATCGATCAACAACGAACTTAAGCGGATGTCTTACGACGTCCGCCCCGAGCAGATTCAACGAACAAAAGCGAACCAAATGAGATAAAAAAAAAGATGGTAGAGCACTTGCCCGCGAAAGGCAAAGGTCCCGAGTTCGAGTCTCGGTCGGGCACACAGTTTTAATCTGCCAGGAAGTTTCATATCAGCACACACTCCGCCGCAGAGTGAAAATCTCATTCTGGTGAAAATTCTTTGCTAAATATTTAAAACACTTGTTTGTGTGGAGATATACGCTAATGTATAATCATTGCTTATCTTTCCTCGTTGCATATCCTCCTTTCCAAGCCATACGTAATGTTTTAACACCAGCATCGCATTTTTACCAGGAAATGACTCGTAATAACAACGAAAGATGAAGTTTTTATTTGATAATTTATTTTTACGTACAGACACATACATATATAAATAATTAATACTTATGAATATTTATAAAAACAGTGAAGTACAACAGACGTAACGTATAATTTTATTGAAGAAACTCCACTAGGAATCTTGATTTTCAGTGTCAGTAAGAAAATTCACAGTGTTCAGTCAGTCTTTACAAGCGGAACTATGCACAACGTGGTTGGATAAGTTGAATTGTGGCACATCACAATTAATTACACGTCCTATACTTGCCACTCAAAGTCAGCATATTGACAGGCTGCTCACATTCTCTATCACACTAGCATGGCACTACAGCTCTGCGAAATCTCTAGCGGCGTCAGTGGAGTCTGCGACATTAACGTGAATTTCTTACAAAACCACTAATGTGTCAGAGTCAGAAAACTGCATTGCGCTCTCGACTGTTGCATGAGTGCAATATCACCTTTGAATTTACTGCCACGACTGAAATTGCGAAGCGATGTGCAGTTGTTTTTCCACCCTGCATTACGATACTGCTAATGCGATAATCGTACCCTTTAGTGAGACATAAGCACCAGTCACATATCATATGAATCTGTGTGGTGAAACTACGCTTTTTATTGACATACTTCCTGTGGACAACTGGTGAACAAATGTTTTGTTTATCAAATTGGGTTGCGGTTGCAGGCTTGTGAATTTACTTTAATACAAAGATTCGTGGGACCAGAGCTCAGGGTTCAGAATGTATATAAGTGAGAAGGGAAGACTGTATGTTCTTTTAGGTGTTCCTGTCGTGATTGATTAATGATATGCTTTTAGGTGAACAGCTGACTGTTTATTCCGTTTCATGCAAAATAATTCAGTGACTGACCCAGTCGTCTCCTTCGGGTGCTGTGAGCTTTGTTATGTGTACTCTTTGCGTGAACACTGGTCTGGCTCAGACCCGTACGGGGATTACGCATAAGACAGCTTGCGGGAGCTGATTGGGACGGCTTTGGGCCGGTCGTCGAAATATTGTGGATAAAATGGAATCAACATCTCAGCTTTACAACGGAAAGCACACTACTCGGTAAGATTGTCTTGGTAGTAGGGTCCAGAAACCTTTCTCGAGCCTAGGAGGGTCTTCACAGCATATTGTGCCGTGTTTCCAGTTCGGCACTCATACCCAGAAGGACTTCAAGTTCAGTGGTGTGTAAGTAAGAAGGCATGTGTATGAAGCGTTCTGTCCAGAGAGAAAGAGAGGGAGAATACCTTACAGCGCCACCAGTGTGTTCTGTGTCTTTATCCCACTCGAACAGTTGCCTCGAGCAGTACTTTAGTGTTAGGGTAAGCGCACACTGGGCCACTGTTCCTGCTTCTGAGACTCCGTAGAAAACGTTTTGCTCTCAGAAAACGATATTCATCGCTTTTTGACGTAATCCTTGACGTGTTTGCTTTATGCCACCTTCAATGCGCACTGCAGCGGCTACATACCGCCACTGTACCTAGAGTAATAAGAAAGTCAACACTTACTGTGCTACGCACTGCCCGAAGCGCACCCTACGGACAGGCCTGGGCGAATGGCGCTATTAACTGGTGCATTACGTGGTACACTACCTGTTGCTGCCCTTCCGAAGAAGAGCGGCGCGTTTAGTCACAGGGTTATTTGGTAACCGTAATAGCGTCACGGAGATGTTTAGCAAACTCAAGTGGCAGACTCTGCAAGAGAGGCGCTCTGCATCGCGGTGTAGCTTGCTGTCCAGGTTTTCGAGAGGGTGCGTTTCTGGATGAGGTATCGAATATATTGCTTCCCCCTACTTATACCTCCCGAGGAGACCACGAATGTAAAATCAGAGAGATTCGGGGGCGCACGGAGGCTTTCCGGCAGTCGTTCTTCCCGCGAACCATACGCGACTGGAACAGGAAAGGGAGGTAGTGACAGTGGCACGTAAAGTGCCCTCCGCCACACACCGTTGCGTGGCTTGCGGAGTATAAATGTAGATGTAGACCACGCGCATTATTACACGCACACCACTGTACTGTCGGCGTTCTCTTAAGTAATTGCGGAAATTGGCGCAGGCGACCATCGACTGGTGCACTGCCTGGGAAAACAGAGGAACATCTCGTTTCCAGCGTCTTTTCGCACAGGTACTGTTCTCAAATTTGCTACCAGGCTATCTATGTTGCGGCAACTGGCGGGCCGACTTAATCAGTTCTGTAGAGAGGCAACGAGTGATTTATGTACGTGGGGTACTGGCCAGTTTGACAGTAGAGACTTGATTTTCCAGTGGGCTGATATCGGAGTGAGAGATAGGCTCCAGCCCAGAATGTCGCCAGGTGGACACAGTCGACCGGCTTCACAGTACCACCGCTCGCCACTTGCGACAGATGAGCTGCAGCGGCAAGCTAGAGCGACCTTGGCCACAAAATAGGGTAGTCGGCGCCTTCATCACTAAGAGTAGACGTCGGTTGTTCGCCGCGGCAACCTGTGAGCTAAGTCCACTGGCTACAGAGCAAGGGCCGCGGCAGCAGACACTGTCAGCAGGAGTGCCGCGGTCACGGAGACGGCGGTGGCAGTGGCCGTGTTGTTGCCTCCGGGGCTGAGCGGCTTGGCTGCCCTCGGCGACACGGTGACGCCGGCCGTGGTCGACACCGAACGGTGAGTGGTGGAGGGCGGTGCGGAGGCTGTACCAGGGGTGGCGGCGGCGGCTGGGAGCGCGGCCTGGCAGGCGGCCTGCTTCTCGCTCGGGCTGCGGCAGCTGGCGAGAACGCGCATCGGCACCGGCTGCCCGCACAGACTCTCGTCGCACCGGTTGTTGTCGAGCAGCGCGGCGGCCGCGGGCAGGCGGAGCACGGCGTCGAGCGCGGGGTCGCACGCGCACTGGAACGTGTTGTTCGTCGCGTCGAAAGCGGCGCCGGACTGCAGAAGCTGCTGGCCCACTTCCAGCAAGGACGAGTTCTTACAGACGTTGTTGACGAACCTGAAGGGGGCGCCGGACTGCACGGCGAGCTTGAGTGCGCCCCCCGACTGCAGCTGGCTGTCCGAGACGGATACGGCGCCAGCGGCGTCCAGCTGCAGACCGTTGTCTCCCTTTGTCGTCAGTCTAGACTCGTGCATTGTGAAGTTCGTCACGCCTTTCACGACAATGCCGGATGCCATAACGCTCAGCAACTGTAGAACAAGGATAAATGGCGTACAGGGGGTGTATGCACAATACAGCTGCTAGAGGAAAGTAGTTAGCTTTCAAGCCACAAACTAATTTCAAAAGTAGCACATCTTTATAAATACTAACACGAATTCTTTATAGACGAATGGAAAAACTGTGTGGTGTCACAAGGTTTAGGCCTGTCCCACCCCTCATTAAATCGACCAAGACTTATACGAATAATTGTAAGAACAGTTATTATGTTCTTTAAGTTTGTTTTTGGGTTTTCAGAAATACTGTGGGAAGAAAGTTTATCTATGTTGCAGATAACGCTGAAGACGTTGCCCAACGATCACCACGAAAGTTCGACGTAGCGGCAAGTGGGCAAGGAATAAAACGAATGCTGCAAACTACCGCGAGCCATGGAAGAGCCTGGGCCGCGAGGGCGTCGAGCTTCCTAGGTCGTTGTTGGACAACGTCGAAGGAAGAGAGATTCTGCTTTCTCTTTGTAAACAGATCGATCGAGTCTTGAAAGGTTCATGTAAAACGTATAGGCGGGTGACACATTAGGTGCGACCCGATCCCTGTAATACTTCCGCAGTTATTAAAAAGTTGTTAAACGGCAAAACCAATAGTTCATCATTTATATGGATAAAAAGTAGTGAAGGTGTAGGAAAGGAAGAGTTGCGGCGTCAGAACGAAAAGTGATACATCGCTCAGCAACGAAGAAGGACGTAAACAGCGGGCGTTACGTAGTGAAAACAAATCAACTGATAAAATAGTAAGTCTGTAATAAAGCATAAAGCCACGCAACACTGCAACTGGTAGAAGCCGACCTCGGGGAATATGAGTTTGGATTCTGTATAAATGTTGGAACACGTGAGGCAATACTGACCCTACCACTTATCTTAGAAAATAGATTAAGGAGAGGCAAACCTACGTTTCTGGCATTTGTAGACTTAGAGAAAGCTTTTGACAATGTCGAATGGAACACTTTTTCAAATTCTGAAGGGGGCAGGGGTAAAATACAGGGAGCGAAAGGCTATTTAAAATTAGTACAGAAACCAGATGGCAGTTCTAAGAGACGAGGGGCATGAAAGGGAAGCAGTGGTTGGGAAGGGAGTGAGACAGGGTTGTAGCCTCTCCCCAATGTTATTCAATCTGTATATTGAGCAAGATTCAGAAGGATGTAGGTTGCAGTAGGTATTGGGAAATGAAGAACCTTGCACAGGATAGAGTAGCATGGAGAGCTGCATCAAACCAGTCTCTGGACTGAAGACCACAACAACAACAACAATACTGAGCAAGCAGTATAGGAAACAAAAGAAAAATTCGGAATAGGTGTTAAAATCCATGGAGAAGGAATAAAAACTGCGAGGTTCGCCGATGACACTGTAAGACTGTCAGAGACAGCAAAGGACCTGGAAGAGCAGCCTGAACGGAATGGACAGTGTCTTGAAAGGAGGATATAAGATGAACATCAACAAAAGCAAAACGAGGATAATGGAATGTAGTCGAATTAAATCGGGTGAGGCTGCGGGAATTTGGTTAGGAAATGAGATACTTAGAGTAGTAAATGAGTTTTGCCATTTGGGGAAAAAATAACTGATGATGGTCGAAGTAGAGAGGATATGAAATGTAGACTGGCAATGGTAAGGAAAGCGTTTCTGAAGAAGAGAAATTTGTTAACATCGAGTATAGATTTAAGTGTCAGGAAGTCGTTTCTGAAAGTATTTGTATGGAGTGTAGCCATGTATGGAAGTGAAACATGGACGATAAATAGTTTAGACAAGAAGAGAATAGAAGATTTCGAAATGTGGTGCTACAGAAGAATGCTGAAGATTAGATGGGTAGATCACATAACTAATGAGGAGGTATTGAACAGAATTGGAAAGAAGAGAAATTTGTGGCACAACTTGACTAAAAGATGGGGTCAGTTGGTAGAGCATGTTCTGAGGCATCATGGGATCACCAATTTAGTATTGGAGGGCAGTATGGAGGGTAAAAATCGTGGAGGGAGACCAAGAGATGAATGCAGTAAACAGATTCAGAAGGATGTAGGTTGCAGTAGGTGCTGGGAGATGAAGTTTGCACAGGATAGAGTAGCATGGAAACCTGCATAAAACCAGTCTTTGGACTGAAGACCACAACAACAACAACATGTTTATAAGACCAAATTAAATTATTCTATACCCCACGATGTGCCACAACAAGTCTAATTAATAGCTGAAACGTGACATTTGGGCTGAAAACGGAAGTAAAATGAATGGAAATGTCTCTGTTCTACCAGGTGGTTACAACTAAAGTGTAGCTACGGAGGGACGTCCAGTGTGGGCTATAATTATCGTATCGCATGAAACGTGGTAGATATCTAACGCAGTAATGCGGAACCGATTTACAGTGGAAAAAATTAGTTCCAATTTTGGCCACCAGATGCAAATATGGCGCTGTGAATGCAAGAAAGACGTATAGAAATGTTTCCATATGTAACAGGTTAGAAACAAGACTTAGGCAGAAATGGTCAGTTGGTTAAAATGGCTCTAAGCACTATGGGACTTAGCATCTGCGGTCATCAGTCCCCTAGACTTATAACTACTTAAACCTAGCTAACCTAAGGACATCACACACATCTATGTCCGAGGCAGGATTCGAACCTGCGACCGTAGCAGCAGCGCGGTTCTGAACTGAAGCACCTAGAACCGCTCGGTCACAGCGGCCGGCAGAAAAGGTAAAATAAATAAGAAACGCATATGCTGATTTTATTATTAACTGCTGCTTACACGGTTTGTCCAACATGAGCACCACAGACGTTGATGACATTTTGTGTAGCACCAAATATGCACTTCGTGGTCAAAACTGGGACAATTTTTTTTTTCAGTGTGAGTCGGCTCCGCACTAACACATTAAAGTATCTACCAAATTTCACTGCCATACGATAATTTCAGCCCATACTGGGACTCCGTGAGTAGCTGCACATTTAATTATAGCCGCCTGGTACCATCCATCATGATCATTTTTAAATTTTGACTATTGCTAAAGCACAATTAATTCCCGTTTGACGGTGGCCATACAGTCGAAATTACAACATTGAATTTTACAAACAAACAATTTTACAGTCAAAATTCGTGGAGAGCTAAGGACCAACAGAAAACAGAAAAAATGACGACTTAAAAATTATCTGATATAACATTACACAGGAGCTGATTTCATCGCAATCTCTTCCTCATTGCGACCTTCTGGTGTCTATTGGACTCTTTGAAGTGTATTGTAAATACGTTGCTCATATTCAGCTTAACTATGGCTCACATCCAGTGTACAGTACTGAGTGGGGTAAATGATTCCATACTTGTTTTTGATTCACATAAAAATAACGCTGGTTTCATTGCGTGATATTCTGTGGACTTATATCTATTTATTGCTGCTTCCGAAACCATGTGTGAATTCCGTGATTTAAAGACACTAAGTATATTGCTTATCTTCTAAGTTATTTTTGTTCTCATCCGTTCTTAGTTCTTTCTCGCATTTAAAGATTGTCTCCCAGATTTTTATCGGAGTCAGAGAATGATCCTAGTACATTGATTTCTCTTACAATGTGTTGTCTGTAGTTACTGCTAATAATGTGTGAATAAATTTGCGTAACTACTGCTGCATTTGCAACTACTCATCTACATCTACAGCCACACTCTGCAAATCAATGTGAAATGCACGGCTCTCAATAGCAAGAAACAGCATTAAGAGCAGAGTTACGTACCCATTTCGTGACAAGATGTAATAAAGCTGAACACGAATTCTGACAAAAGTTACTAACAAGGAGTTCTCCGTTAAATGCGAGAAAGCGAAGAAAACGGATGCAAACAAAAATAGAGTAAAAGCAATACACTAACAACGCGTTTAAATCGAGCAGTTCACACACGGGTTCGTAAGCGGCAACAACCATACAAAAGTCCACAGGACACCGTGTGCCGAAACCAGCTTCTGTTTGATATGAAACAAAACCAAATATGGAACCATTTACTCCATGCAATATTACGGATGTGAGCAGAGTAGGAGCAACATATTTACAATGCAATTCAAAGAGTGCAATATACACAAGAGGTCGTGATCAGAAACGCATTGCGATGAAACCAGCTCCTGTTTACCACGAAAAGCAGTCAGATACGGAGGACTTTAACCGAGCGGGGTGGCGCTGTGGTTAGACACTGGACTCGCATTCGGGAGGACGACGGTTCAATCCCGCGTCCGGCCATCCTGATTTAGGTTTTCCGTGATTTCCCTACATCACTCCAGGCAAATGCCGGGATGGTTCCTCTGAAAGGGCACGGCCGACTTCCTTCCCAATCCTTCCCTAATCCGATGAGACCGATGACCACGCTGTCTGGTCTCCTTCCCCAAACCAACCAACAACAACAACCAACGGAGGACTTTAAATCACCCATCAAGAAAACGACATGATGGAATGATAAACTTGCAGCTTTTCAAGTGGCCTAGCAGTGAACTGAGGTCGCGAGACCCGAAGTCCCTACACTATGTTCCAACCCATGGCAGCGGCGGCCCGCAGCACACTGAGCATTTGCGAATTTCACACGATGGAGGAACCCTCAGCATGGCGGTGCTTTCGGTCTGGCTAGAGAGCCTGTATAGGGATAGAGTGGCCATAGGTGAAGTTGCTCGTGATTGGTTGATTAGCTTTGGCGCCATTTTTCTGCCAAACGTCTCTCGCGCTTCCTATGTTCGCCGTGCTTTTGAGTTGAATTGAAGTTCAGAGGACTTTTGGAAACGATTAAAAGGTATTTGAATTATTGAGATACTATTATGCATTGTGCATGCATGTTCGATTTAGTTGTATATCGTTTTTAGTACGCAATTAGCGTTTGCGATCTTAATTACGAGTTGAAATAATGAAGCGTTTTGTGATGAAGTCGGTAGGCCTATTCGTAGTATAATTGTAGGTACGCTTGAAGACACTTCCTGGCAGATTAAAACTGTGTGCCGGGCCGAGACTCGAACTCGGGACCTTTGCCTTTCGCGGGCAAGTGCTCTACCAACTGAGCTACCCAAGCACGACTCACGCCCCGTCCTCACAGCTTTACTTCTGCCAGTACCTCATCTCCTACCTTCCAAACTTTACAGAAGCTCTCCTGCGCAGGAGAGCTTCTGTAAAGTTTGCGCAGTATGTCAAATTTACTAAAGTTTAGCGTCCCAGTTCTATCTTAGGCCCATTTCAAAAATGGCTCTGAGCACTATGGGACTTAACATCTGTGGTCATCAGTCCCCTAGAACTTAGAACTACTTAAACCTAACTAACCTAAGGACATCACACACATCCATGCCCAGGCCCATTTCAGTAGTAACACTATGATATGAAAATTAAAGTTTGTGAAGTTTTTCAGGAAAACGTACGATTTAATAACTTTATTTGTAGTAGTATTGTCGATACGGTAGTGTTAACGAGTGTTCATACAATTCTCTGACGTGGTATTTTAAGAAGGTAGGGGAGACATTGTCATCCTCGAACCTGGGTGATATAACATCCACGAATCAACTACAGTATTCACGTACTTCTTCAATGGTCCGTACACTTTTTCCTTATCTTTCGTATAGTTGAGCCCATTAATCGACAGATGTAAACTATGATTATAAGGAGAAGAAGGCACATACTATGTTTAGAGCACTTTGAGTTAGCAACAAAATGTTTAAAAAATTCGCATAAATATTATTCCGTCATCCATCCAGAAGCGTTACTCGCTCCACGGCAGCCCTCTGACCGATCACGAATAAAATGTTCTTGCGAGTGTACCCGGGGAAAAAAAGAAAGGTTAAAATTCTGTTCCCAGTAGCAGAAACAGCAGCAGGCAAAGAAACTAAGCTACCTCGTTCTCCACATGCGATCGACCCCGCTTGCTTGAAACTTTTCCGTGGCACAGTTCGATTTGGCATCTGGGCTGTAACGCCAGTCCCGTCCATGTTTCAAATATCTTTCGTTTCAAACTTGTATTGTTTCATTACAGTAGACAAGTCATCGGAAAAAGGCGCCAACGTTTGTTTTATTGAAGCTAGAAGCTCGGGCGAAACTGGCACCTTCAGGGGTCCTAATTGACTAGTTCTAGCCTATTAGTTATAGCTAACTCATGACACAATTTTCACATTTTCTTTTGGACTGAAAATTAGAGGAAGGATGGTATCAGAATTTGAAACGCAAATCCTTTCTCGTGGATGGTTGTCCTGTGTGACAGCTATCCCCATTGGTTGTGTGACAAGCAAACCCGAAACGCCATTTCGAAAACTTTAGCTAATATCCATAACGATGTTTCACAACGATTTAGGAAGACCACGCAAAATACACTGAAGCGCCAAAGAAAACGGTATAGGCATGCGTATTCAAATACAGATACGTAAACAAGCAGAATACGGCGCTGCGGTCGGCAACAACTACACAAGGCAATAAGTGTCTCGCGTAGTTGTTAGATCGGTTACTGCTGCTACTATGGCAGGTTATCAAGATATAAGTGAGCTTGAACGTGGTGTTATAGACAGCGCACGAGCAATGAGACACAGCATCTTTGAGATGGCGATGAAGTGGGGATTTTCCCGTTCGACCATTTCACGAGGGTACCGTGAATAACAGGAATCCGGTAAAACATCAAATCTCCGACATCGCCGCGGCAGGTAAAAGGTCGTGCAAGAACGGGACCAACGACGACTGGAGAGAATCATTCAACGTGACCGAAGTGGATGCCTTTCGCAAACTGCTGAAGATTTCAATGCTGGGCCATCACGTGTCAGCTGCGAACCATTCAACGAAACATCATTGATATGGGCTTTCGGAGCCAAAGGTCTACTCGTGTACCCTTGATGACTGCATGACACAGAGCTTTACGTCTCGTCTGGGCCTGTAAACAACGACATTGGACTGTTGATGACTGGAAACATGTTGCCTGGTCGGACTGTTCAAGCTGGTGGAGGCTCTGTAATGGTATTTGGCGCATTCAGTTGGAGTGATACGGGACCCCTGATACATCTAGATACTACTCTCACAGGTGACACGTACACAAGCATCCTGTCTGATCACCTACATCCATTCATGTCCATTGTACATTCCGACGGACATGGGTAATTCCAGCAGGACATTGCGGCACCCCACACGTCCAGAATTGCTACAAAGTGGCTATAGGAACACTCTTCTGAGTTTAAACATTTCCGCTGGCCACCAATCTCCCCAGAAATGAACATTATAACATTATTGAGCGCTTCTGGGATACCTTGCAACGTGCTGTTCAGAAGAGATCTCCACCCCCTCGTGCTCTTACGGTTTTATGGACAGCTCTGCAGGATTCATGGTGTCAGTTCCCTCCAGCACTACTTCAGACATTAGTCGAGTCCATGTCACGTTGTGTTGCGGCACGTCTGGGTGCTCACGGGGGCCCTGCACGATATTAGGCAGGTGTACCAGTTTCTTTGGCTCTTCAGTGTATATTCAATTATACGCCGCGTGTATGTAGAATCCGAGCACCAGTACAGCAAAAAGTCCTGTAGTTCAGTCAAACGACAATAATGCTTTAAAATTTACTAACTAGCGCTACTAACAGATATAGACTGCTCCTCACACACTCGACGGAAACTACTGCTCTTAACAAAGTCATTCCAGTACAGTGAGTCTTCTGGTGGCCGAGTTATTGACTATGGAACAATCAGACCGTGTGACTACCATACCCGGTCTCTCCTATTTGGTTTGAAGACTGAACGTCCTGGTGCTTTGAATGTAAATTTAAGGTATTACGTTGCTAAAATGCGAGTGTACTTAAGTGACTAAAATCGATGGCCAATGCCTGAAATTCCTGCGCTTCTGGACAACAACGTGCACACAAGTGAAGGCCTGAGTCAAGAAATGAAGCTGGCTCGGAAACGAATATCTCTCAAAATGAATGAGTATCACAACTAACGATATGTAACTGGAATATGTTGAATGTTTAATGGTACACAACTGCCTTTTGCTTAAAATTCAACTGTGAGAAGCCAGCCACAGAGCGTAACTGCACAATGAGTATAGGTCTACGATTAATTTAGCTGTGTATCAATAGGGAAACTTCAATTCATCCTGGAGAATAACAATCTGTCTGTAAACCTGTGAACAAAAGAGTGAGGGACTTGCGGCCTACCACTAATGGATTATGGAAGAGAATCTTTGAGTATGGAAAAGGTTCATGGCGTGTAGAAAGAACAATCGGGAGATATTTGCAGAATTAGGAAGGACGCTAGCAGAAGACAACTATGGGCAACTCATAGTTTCGAGAGAGCTACTAGACTAAAACTACTTCGTCCGGACTTCACAGCGACACAAGATTCAAACAGATGTTGACATAACTTGGTCCATAGAACTTCGGGCTGCAAAATAAGTGCCAAGAGGCCGTAGAATAAATGGCTTGATAATATAAAAAATATTGTTGGCACTCAGGGATGCTTGATAGCATGGAATCGAGTGAAACAGAAAGAATGAAGGTGCCTTTACTTAACAATGGATGCATAATGAGTAAGAAACAAGTACAAGAGGAAAAATAAAGACGACACTGGTATTTTAACACACGTTAGGCGAAAGTACTCCAAAGGGCAGGTATCGCTTAAAGAACGCCCAAATAGCAAGTGTTTTTGACTTTTATCTCATAATGTAAAGACTCACAGTAATAAAAAAAAGTATTAATCTCGTTGTTTCTCCACTTGATTACTTACTTCACTTCTCAGGATAGTGAGCTCCGAGTTGCCAACCATCTGGAGTTCGACAGCACCCTCTAGTACTGCGTTGAAGCGCACGTCTCTGAATGTGACGTTCTGGATTTTGCTGAGGCCGGCGAAAGCCCCACTGCGAACAACGCTGATACGAACACCGTCGAGGAGCACCGTCTCCAGAGCGGCACCCTGGAAGGTGGGGCCCTGGAGCTCCACCTCCGAGATGTTCACGAGCGCAAGGTGGCGCAGCAGGGGCGACGCCTTCTCCTGGAACGTGGCTCTGGCGGTGTGCGCGACCTGCAGCGTGTGCAGATTCTGCAGCGGCGGGAAGGCGAACGTCACCGACGGGCAGCTGCTCACCTGCAGAACTTCGGCCGCGCCGCTGCCCTCCATGAAGGGAGCCGTCAGCTCCAGCGCCTGAAATTCGTAGAATGCAATTGACACTGGCTGTTTTTCCTCTCAAGTATTCTCCGAGAGACTAGAGCCAAACATTACGAAGGACACAACTGTGTAAATGTGTACCTCAGCCAGTGAGCGCTTTGGAATACCAGGAAGAACGAGGATAATTAGTAAGTTAAGCAAAGATAGCGTATTTGTTTACTCTGCAGCGTTGTGTATTACAAAAAAATGGCTCTCAGCACTATGCGACTTAACGTCTGAGGTCATCAGTCGCCTAGAAGTTAGAACTAATTAAACCTAACTAACCTAAGGACATCACACACATCCATGCCCGAGGCAGGATTCGAATCTGCGACCGTAGCGCCTAGAACCGCACGGCCTGTATTTTACAGAAGGCGTTCAAAATGGCGACCACGACAGTCAGTAGTTGCGCAACATCTTCGTAGAATATTCTGGTGCAGTGTGACAAGTAAGCCAGGCAGCGCCCTACCTCATCAGAAGTTGCAAGTATCGAGGCGAGAAGTGTCTCTTTGCCGGCAGCTGGTGTCACATACACGTGGCTTTTAATATGTCCCCATAAGCCATTTTACGTTCACAGAAACAGTAAGTTATCTTTTCTGAACTCACGGCATGTTTGATTGATTGTCGTTTTTGTAGCTGACATTTCAAAGCTTTCGTCGGCTCAGGATTACCATCAGTGATAAAATCCGCTACAGTTGTAAATATTATTTATTTCCAAAAAGGAAAGGACAATCCGGTTTCGGGACCTTTAACCCATCTTCAGGTATATATTAAAATGGGAGTCCATAAATAGTACACAACTGAAAATATGACAAAATGGTGTACCCCTGGCACATGGCATGAAACTGTAGCGGATTTTATAGTTGAGGAAATTGGATAGCTTTCTTTTTGTCGCCTCAGTTGGAGTGATATGAAATTCAACTGTAATGGTTACCGGTTTCGGGCTGACACGCTCATTCTCAAACCACACACCTAAAAATTACAAAATAAATGTCTTACAATACTGTGTGCAAATAGTACGTATGTCCATATTTCAGGTGTTCATATGCTTGTAGACATACCTCGCTATTAACCGTAATTATCCATACTGTATGGTACCAATATGGTACAACATGGTACCAAAAGGCAATGTGGGCAACAAGTACCCTCACTGATGTTAGCTTATGTGTACGTTGAAACCGACTGACACAACCAAACTGACAAATATCACCTACAACAGTCTACGGACACCTTTATAAGTGTCGACTTCCCACATACGCGCGTGCGCATATGGCTGCCTATTAGTTTTCTATCGTGTTGCCACAACCATTGTCTTCTTTATTGACAAGATTTTTAAAAGTACAGAAATATCAAATTTACAGGATAGAAAATGTTGACAATTTTGGTTTACAAAATATCATGGCATCCAAATGGAAATATCAGTTTCACATGTGTCCTCAGCACTGAACAGTTGCGGCCCTACCATCCCGTGGCAACATGCCTCGAATAAGCAAGATTTTGTCAATGACAATGAATAACAGCTGTGGATGTGCCGTCAGGAGACACGCTCAGGATTAGTTCCAAGACCAGAAGTTTCAGTTCCAGAGGCATTGTATTTCGACTCCTCTGATCAGCTCCTTCCGCTTGTGCGCAATATTTTGAATCATCCTTTAAACATCGTTTGATAACAACCGGGAAGGGAGCTATTCAAAATACACTCCTGGAAATGGAAAAAAGAACACATTGACACCGGTGTGTCAGACCCACCATACTTGCTCCGGACACTGCGAGAGGGCTGTACAAGCAATGATCACACGCACGGCACAGCGGACACACCAGGAACCGCGGTGTTGGCCGTCGAATGGCGCTAGCTGCGCAGCATTTGTGCACCGCCGCCGTCAGTGTCAGCCAGTTTGCCGTGGCATACGGAGCTCCATCGCAGTCTTTAACACTGGTAGCATGCCGCGACAGCGTGGACGTGAACCGTATGTGCAGTTGACGGACTTTGAGCGAGGGCGTATAGTGGGCATGCGGGAGGCCGGGTGGACGTACCGCCGAATTGCTCAACACGTGGGGCGTGAGGTCTCCACAGTACATCGATGTTGTCGCCAGTGGTCGGCGGAAGGTGCACGTGCCCGTCGACCTGGGACCGGACCGCAGCGACGCACGGATGCACGCCAAGACCGTAGGATCCTACGCAGTGCCGTAGGGGACCGCACCGCCACTTCCCAGCAAATTAGGGACACTGTTGCTCCTGGGGTATCGGCGAGGACCATTCGCAACCGTCTCCATGAAGCTGGGCTACGGTCCCGCACACCGTTAGGCCGTCTTCCGCTCACGCCCCAACATCGTGCAGCCTGCCTCCAGTGGCGTCGCGACAGGCGTGAATGGAGGGACGAATGGAGACGTGTCGTCTTCAGCGATGAGAGTCGCTTCTGCCTTGGTGCCAATGATGGTCGTATGCGTGTTTGGCGCCGTGCAGGTGAGCGCCACAATCAGGACTGCATACGAACGAGGCACACAGGGCCAACACCCGGCATCATGGTGTGGGGAGCGATCTCCTACACTGGCCGTACACCACTGGTGATCGTCGAGGGGACACTGAATAGTGCACGGTACATCCAAACCGTCATCGAACCCATCATTCTACCATTCCTAGACCGGCAAGGGAACTTGCTGTTTCAACAGGACAATGCACGTCCGCATGTATCCCGTGCCACCCAACGTGCTCTAGAAGGTGGTAAGTCAACTACCCTGGCCAGCAAGATCTCCGGATCTGTCCCCCATTGAGCATGTTTGGGACTGGATGAAGCGTCGTCTCACGCGGTCTGCACGTCCAGCACGAACGCTGGTCCAACTGAGGCGCCAGGTGGAAATGGCATGGCAAGCCGTTCCACAGGACTACATCCAGCATCTCTACGATCGTCTCCATGGGAGAATAGCAGCCTGCATTGCTGCGAAAGGTGGATATACACTGTACTAGTGCCGACATTGTGCATGCTCTGTTGCCTGTGTCTATGTGCCTGTGGTTCTGTCAGTGTGATCATGTGATGTATCTGACCCCAGGAATGTGTCAATAAAGTTTCCCCTTCCTGGGACAATGAATTCACGGTGTTCTTATTTCAATTTCCAGGAGTGTAGTAAAGGATGTCGCACGAAAACCGACTGCTCGCGTGAAGTGTGACAGGTAGCCCAATCCTGTTGAAGCATACGTACGTTCATGAGCGGGGGGGCGTGGGGGGTCGAGAGCTTCTGTAAAGTTTGGAAGGTAGGAGATGAGGTACTGGCGGAAGTAAAGCTGTGAGGACGGGGCGTGAGTCATGCTTGGGTAGCTCAGTTGGTAGAGCACTTGCCCGCGAAAGGCAAAGGTCCCGAGTTCGAGTCTCGGTCCGGCACACAGTTTTAATCTGCCAAGAAGTTTCATAACAGCGCACACTCCGCTGCCGAGTGAAAATCTCATTCTGGATTGTTTAAGTTGTTCCAAAAAATATTGGATCCACTATCCGACTTGCTGACTATGCATATACATTTCGAATTTTTCGCCGTGAAGAGGTTCGTCATCAATCTTATATGGATTGTTTGTTGACCGCCGGTGTTCTGGGAGTATCGGACTGAGAGACGAGCAGCTAGAGAGAGACAATTTTTGCACTGACAAAGTAATAGGAATGACGTGGACATTGATAATGACAAATCTTTTGTTGTTTTGAAATGTAGTGTTCAGCTAAGAACTAAGTATCTGCATACGAATAAATTCCAATTAATTATATAAAAATGGAATTTCGTTAATTTATAAACACGATTAGTCGAACTTCAACTACAGGTGTTACTAGTTGTTATTAATATCGTTACTATTGGTAGGAATATGAGTAATCCGGCGAATCAGACACAGCGACTACTCATAACGCCTTGCAAAGATGAACATTTGCCCAACCTGTTTACAAAAAGGTCTTATAAGCAATTAAGTTGGCTCCAGACATGTATTAACATACTTACGATTTTTTCATCGTCCTTCGTTTCCCAAAACGATCGTTTCTGATGAACTAAAACTACATTTTTCCTTAAAAGTATGGGAACAGAGATCACGGTATTACAAACGTGCGGTACACATCTCCGCGTCGACCCTGTACAGTAGTTCAGATATTCTATGCCCTTTAGCAGCCATGCAATCTGAAGAAAGCAGCACGGAATTAGCGGTGGGAGCACACTTCTTATCTAACGGCGTCGGCAAACTGAGTTGTATATGGACTCCGGATAAGGCGTGCAACTGTTCTACAATCTCGGACGCTCCTACAGAGATAACCAAGTATTCCGCCTTTGCAGTGAGCTGCAAGATTCTGTGAAGCCTTGCAAGTTGCTCTTCCTTCGCCTTAGGACGTTATCTGCTTCCTTTTCCTGTTTGCGAGACAGGGACAGGATGTTTTCAGAATTTACAGGTGAGATGTGGAAACTTCGGTGGTCTATTGAATGGAGATACAAACAAACGAAAATTTTTTTTATAATGATTCTTTGATAGCTGATGGTTTAATCCCATGGTTTTTGGGGAATTTAATCCATATCAGACTTCAGTTTTTTCTGTGACATACAGTTTTACCACAGTGCGGCTTTCTTGTTGCCATATTATTTATTTACGCATTCATTTCATGTGTGCCTTCACTCCCTGTCTTACTTCTAATCAGACTTTCTCAGTGAGTAAAAGTTACGATGTTTATGGTACATGAGAATAGTGAACACGGTAAAAAGAATAAGAGTGTGATATCAATCCACAACGATACACGTCAGTGTACTCGAGAGTTGGCAAATGTGAGGAAATGAGATCATTCCAGCATCGTGAGAGATTCTCATGCAACGGGGAAGGTTCCAAAATCGGGTAAAGCGGATCGCACATTCTAAGCCAAAAACACAAAAATCAGTGGGTAAACCACATGTGTATCTCTTCTTGCTCTTGATCAACTGGCTCATGAACAAGGACGACCATTCCTATCCTGTAGCGCTACTGGTGACGACAAATGGTGTCCTTATGCTAACATAAGGCAAAGAAAGGAATGGTTGAGCCTAAAAAAAGCAGCAACTTCCCGTACAAAGAGATGCGCGCATCCACGAAAGATAATGTTGTGCATCTGGTGGAACAGTAGCGGTGTGGTGTACTATGCATTAATTCCCCGAGATGTAACCATCACTGCTGATGTTTATTGTTAACAACAATTGACGAAAAAGACTAGGAAGACTAGTTAAGTGATACTACTCCACTATAATTTCCGCCAGCATTCTGCTAGAGTGACAGTGGGTTGGGAAGTCATTCCGCACTCACCGTATTCACCTGATGCGCCTTCAGATTTTCACCTTTTCCGCTCACTATCGAACATCCTTCAAGGACCTTCCTTTCTACATCTACATCTACATTTATACTCCGCAAGCTACCCAACGGTGTGTGGCGGAGGGCACTTAACGCGCCACTGTCATTACCTCCCTTTCCTGTTCCAGTCGCGTATGGTTCGCGGGAAGAACGACTGCCGGAAAGCCTTCGTGCGCGCTCGAATCTCTCTAATTTTACATTCGTGATCTCCTCGGGAGGTATAAGTAGGGGGAAGCAATATATTCGATACCTCATCCAGAAACGCTCCCTCTCGAAACCTGGACAGCAAGCTACACCGCGATACAGAGCGCCTCTCTTGCAGAGTCTGCCACTTGAGTTTGCTGAACATCTCCGTGACGCTATCACGCTTACCAGAGAACCCTGTGACGAAACGCGCCGCTCTTCTTTGGATTGTCTCTACCTCCTCCGTCAACCCGACCTGGTACGGATCCCACACTGATGAGCAATACTCAAGTATAGGTCGAACGAGTGTTTTGTAAGCCACCTCCTTTGTTGATGGACTACATTTTCTAAGGACTCTCCCAATGAATCTCAACCTGACACCGCCTTACCAACAACTAATTTTATATGATCATTCCACTTCAAATCGTTCCGCACGCATACGCCCAGATATTTTACAGAAGTAACTGCTACCAGTGTAAAATGCGCTCCGAACGTGGCTCGACGGATTCTGCGCCTCAAAACCAAGTCATTTCTGCAGTCGCGAAATCGAAAAGTTAAAAAAAATGGTTCAAATGGCTCTTAGCACTATGGGACTTAACATCTATGGTCATCAGTCCCCTAGAACTTAGAACTACGTAAACCTAACTAACCTAAGGACATCACACAACATCCAGTCATCACGAGGCAGAGAAAATCCCTGATCCCGCCGGGAATCGAACCCGGGAACCCAGGCGCGGGAAGCGAGAACGCTACCTCACGACCACGAGCTGCGGACTCGAAAAGTTATCCCAGCGTTGGCAGGCTATTGTAAATAGTGAAGGACAATTTATTTTTACTGACGAAAGTCTCTGTTGTATGTATCTGTTGTGTTTATTATACTTATGGAAAAACGCTACTCCGGCCGGGGTGGCCGAGCGGTTCTAGGCGCTTCAGTCTGGAACCGCGCAGGTTCGAATTCTGCCTCGGGGATGGATGTGTGTGATGTCCTTAGGTTAGTTAGGTTTAAGTAGTTCTAAGTTCTAGGGGACTGATGACCTCAGATGTTAAGTCCCATAGTGCTCAGAACCATTTGAGCCATTTTTCTTTTTTTTGAAAAACGCTACGAACTTTTGCAACAACCTAATAAAACGAATAGAGGAAGCGAGAAATCTAAAGAAAACCATTGGCGAAAAAGCGTCATGTTGGTGGGAGCACTGTCGTCCCGATTTGGTAGGATGTGAGAAGAGCCAGTGGTAGAACCTGACTAACCTCTTGGCCGGGGCGGCAGACACAGGTGATGGTAGCAGCCTGGAGAGAGCAGGTGCCGTCGCCCAGGGTGGTTCGCACCTGCGGCGTCTGGTCCTGGGCGAAGCACGAAGCCGCCAGCAGCAGCGGCAGCAGCAGCAGCACCAGCGGGTTGGCGGTCAGCATGGTGCGGTTGTCAGAGAGCGACTGGCAGCTGCCGCGGGCGGCGCGCTCCTAGATAAGGTGTCGCGTCTTCCCTGCGGAAACCCCCTTCCACGCCTCTCATCCGAGTCAACGGCCACTTCCAGCATGCACTCAAATTTTTCCGCGACTCTGGTGGTGAGTCACGAGGGAGCGTTGGTCCGCAGCGCGATGCATCACACATGTCTGCAAGGGACTCGTACACATGGCTGGAAATACCGGGTGAGTCTATTCTCCTCTCACTGTCAGCTGACCGATCAGTGTAAACAAACACAAGTGAATTGTAATACGTCACTTCCAGGCAGCCCAGTCGCTGTAGTCATGTTTCGCTGTGGTAGTCGCCTCAGCCCGTTTCCAGCGGCCGGGAAAGAGGGTTTTGTTCGGCCTGAAGAGGATGGGCCGAATTTTCGCTAACTTTTCTAAACCAGCGGTCGTGAAACTGCGGCTCGCGGGCCGCATGCGGTCCGAATGATGTATTCGTGCGGCCCGCGGTTCTCATTCGTATTTTAAAATTTGAATTTAGCAATTAAACAGTGAAAACGCGATTGTTTAAAACATCGAACTCCCATGTGTAAAACAGCTTCAAACATTTGTTTGCTATGCAGATGAGTTAATACGTTACATACTAGACGTTTGAAAGGGAAGCAGTGTTTGAGAAGGGAGTGAGAAGGGGTTGTAGCCTCTCCCCGATGTTATTCAATCTGTATATTGAGCAAGCAATAATGGAAACAAAAGAAAAATTCGGAGTAGATATTAAAATCCATGGAGAAGAAATAAAAACTTTAAGGTTCGCCGATAACATTGTAATTCTGTCAGAGATAAAAGGGACTTGGAAGAGTAGTTGAAAGGAATGGACAGTATCTTGAAAGGAGGATGTAAGATGAACATCAACAAAAGCAAAACAAGGATAATGGAATGTAGTCTAATTAAGTCGGGTGATGCTGAAAGAATTAGATTAGGGAATGAGACACTTAATGTAGTAAAGGAGTTTTGCTATTTGGGGAGCAAAATAACTGATGATGGTCGAAGTAGAGAGGATATAAAATATAGACTGGCAATGGCAAGGAAAGCGTTTCTGAAGAAGAGAAATTTGTTAACATCGAGTATAGATTTAAGTGTCAGGAAGTCGTTTCTGAGAGTATTTGTATGCAGTGTAGCCATGTATGGAAGTGAAACATGGACGATAAATAGTTCGGACAAGAAGAGAATAGAAGCTTTAGAAATGTGGTGCTACAGAAGAATGCTGAAGATTAGATGGGTAGGTCACATAACTAATGAGGAGGTATTGAATAGAATTGGGGAGAAGAGAAGTTTGAGGCTCAACTTGACTAGAAGAAGGGATCGGTTGGTAGGATATGTTCTGAGGCGTCAAGGGTTCACCAATTCAGTATTGGAGGGCAGCGTGGAGGGTAAAAATCGTAGAGGGAGACCAAGAGATGAATACACTAAGCAGATTCAGAAGGATGTAGGCTGCAGTACATACTGGGAGATGGAGCAGCTTGAACAGGATAGAGTAGCATGGAGAGCTGCATCAAACCAGTCTCAGGACTGAAGACCACAACAACAACGACTAGACGTTAAGCACGTAGAAGAGAAAAACTTTAGAAGAGATTAGAAATTTTGCTTAAAGTTTGTTGGTAGTCGATAAGGCTCTCATTACGAAAATGTAGATGATCATAGTCTGCATAATTCGAGCTCCATTTCAACCAAAATTAAGTTTTTCGTGCTTCTCAATGTTTACGACGTCACATCTCCTGAACTATGTGTCGTACACTGTTAAAATTTTGCACGTTCATTTAGTGTTCTATTTGGATGCTGTCTACAAACTTTATTGAGAATAGTGTCGATAGTAACGAAATTATAAATTAGAACGTCATGTCTGATGCTGATGTTTTACTCCAATGAACTGCGAAAATGTGATGAGTGATACATTTCTTTGCTTCAATCATTTTTTTTTGGGGGGGGGGGGGGGGGACGGGGGCGGAAGCGAAGAAAAGTTTCATGAAGATTTGAAATTATCTGTAGAACTACTTAAACGTAACTAACCTAACGACATCACACACATCCATGCCCGGGGTAGGATTCGAACCTGCAACCGTAGCGGTCGCGCGGTTCCAGACTGAAGCGCCTAGAACCGCTCAGCCACACCGGTCGGCTACGTCAGTTGTGTTGTCTCAAGACACACAGTTTCCAGTGGTAATACTTGTCTAATTGTGCTAAATTTTTAACGTATATTATACCTCTTAATGAGCAGATTATGATGGTGTTTTACATTTTTAAATTCGGTCAATAGTCACGCGAAATACTGAAAATAAAATTTTTATTTTCCCTGTAAGTCGCTAGACAACCTACAACTGGAACCAGCTTCCAGGACAGTCGCTTAGTAATGTAGGTAGCCGAATCCATGTTCAACTAACGTCAGAAGCTTCTTATGAGTTTTCTCGCTCAGTAACAAACAAAAATTCGACCTTGAGCTGAGTGAAGTTCGCTGCTTACCTTTGGGGCAGAGGGATAATTAGTAAGGCCACTACGAGATTAGAGGATGTGACAGGGGAATGTTTTATTGTCGCTTTTACACTACTGACAACTGACAGGCACGTGCGACTCATAGAGATCAGCCGCTATTGTATACATTTTGACCCAATAGTAACATAGATAAGTGAACGCGTATTACTGAGATAGTCATCTTTAAATGCGACACTTATTTTTAGTAAGGAATATGAAATTAAATTAAGGCTGTTGTAATACAACAGACTGAGTAAAAGGAAAATGACATTCAAAACATTTAGTAAACATCAGTGATCGTGACAAATATTCCCTGATGCATTTAAATATACGCACAACTGTTACAGTGTCAGTACTGGTATTAGAGCAAAAAAGTTTGACTACCTCTGTTGTAAACGGTTGGTTTTACGGGTGGGTGCCGGTTGAGCCTGAAAAGGTTTACTGTTTGTCCAACTGCGTGAGAGCAGGTTCAGAATTATCTCACCAAACATCGACGGCGCGTGATGGTGTACTTTATAAACAGATCGACTCCGCGTGAGTGTTTTATTTGCTGCTTGGTAATGATTCCATTGAGCTGTTGGCAGCCCTATTGCCCTACTATCTCCCTCTCGACGAGGTTGGGGGTGCTTTTGTTGAAGATTTAATGAGCGTTGAAACCAAAGGTGAAAATGTTACATATTTTGCTGATCATGATATCATATACACTCAGAATGTGGATTTCCACTCGAAATTTGGGCTTCCACTACTGTAAGTTCTGAAAGAACAACCAGTGCTTGTGGGGTATTTCACGGGGCTTCCGGTCCTATTTTTCAAAGTGCGCATCCCCATTTATGTCATTTTGTTGACGCCACCGCTCAAATTCAGACAACAACCTACGCTGAAATGAGTGATACAGATGGGCCTCAACTATCTAGCGCTTCAGTCCGCTGCTGCTACGGTCGCAGGTTCGAATCCTGCCTCGGGCATGGATGTGTGTGATGTCCTTAGGTTAGTTAGGTGTAGTAGTTCTAAGTCTAGGGGACTGATGACCTCAGATGTTAAGTCCCATAGTGCCTAGATCCATTTGAACCATTTCACCTATCTAGCAACAAAACGTGAAGATATACGGTGTATAGAGAAATTGATTTTAAAGTTCATAAATGGAACTACGACACGTTTGAATATTGTAAAAATCTTTTCTTATTATTATCATACGAAAAGAGAATAGTTTCTGTGCCATTTTCAATACCTTGACGAGTGCCCAATTATGGTTACGGGCATTTTCTAGGGTTGAATAAAAAGTAGTGGCAATACTGCCGTAACATGAGTGAAGTGTGTCCAATGACGCGCACACTGTGCGTAGTTGATAACAAAAGGTCAGTTGAAGTAGTGCAGTGAGCGGCGATGGTTGTGTTTGAGTCAGTTGCAGTGTGTCCTGTATGAAAGTGAGAAAGGTCAGTTCAAGCACCGTAATAGTATGCTTAGGAAACATGAAAATCGTGCGTGGATCAGGATTGAAGAGGCTTGTGGTCTGAATGCACAACCACCCTTTCAGGGTTTGCGCGAGGCGTGTGGTGATGCAGCATTGGCATATCGTACATCGGCGGGATGCATGAAAGTATTTGGGGTGGCAGGGATATCATTCAAGGTCAGCCCGATGAACGGAAACGCCCTGGTTCTCCTCGCCAACAGAACGTGCGTTGTGAACCAGCTGGCACCAAAGTGATGGTTATAGTGGCTTACTGTGGGTTAATCCTGCATCACGTTGTCTTGCAGGGGCTGACGGTCACTACACCCTGCTACTTCCATTTCTTGTGATATCACCTTCGTCCCACTCTGAGAAAAAGCGACGGCACCATCTGTCATGCTTCATGACAGTGCACTATTCCACAGGGTGAAACCCATGCAGGAGGTCCCGCGTGCATGAGGGTGGGAGATACTGGTGATTATGCTAAAGAACTTGCCCCCTTTCTATCAGCAATTTATCGTAGATCGCTGGAAGAACGTAAAGTACCTAGCGACTGGAAGAAAGCGCAGGTCGTTCCCATTTTCAAGAAGGGTCATAAATCAGATGCGAATAATTATAGGCCTATTTCGCTTACGTCAGTCTGTTGTAGAATAATGGAACATGTTTTGTGTTCTCGTATTATGACGTTCTTAGATAATACAAATCTCCTTCATCATAACCAACATGGATTCCGCAAACAGAGATCATGTGAAACTCAGCTCGCCCTATTTGCCCAAGAAATTCACAGTGCCGTAGACACTGGCGAGCAGATTGATGCCGTATTCCTGGACTTCAGGAAGGCATTTGATACGGTTCCGCACTTACGTTTAATGAAAAAAATACGAGCTTACGGAATATCGGACCAGGTTTGTGATTGGATTCAGGATTTCCTAGAAGAAAGAACACAACATGTCATTCTTAACGGTTCAAAATCTGCAGATGTAGAGGTAATTTCGGGAGTACCGCAAGGAAGCGTGATAGGACCTTTATTGTTTACAATATACATAAATGACTTAGTTGACAACATCGGTAGCTCCGTGAGGCTATTTGCAGATGACACGGTTGTCTACAAGAAAGTAGCAACATCAGAAGACTCGTACGTACTCCAGGAAGACCTGCAGAGGATTAATGCATGGTGCGACAGCTGGCAGCTTTCCCTAAACGTAGATAAATGTAATATAATGCGCATACATAGGGGCAGAAATCCATTCCAGTACGATTATGCCATAGGTGGTAAATCATTGGAAGCGGTAACGACCGTAAAATACTTAGGAGTTACTATCCGGAGCGATCTGAAGTGGAATGATCACATAAAACAAATAGTGGGAAAAGCAGGCGCCAGGTTGAGATTCATAGGAAGAATTCTAAGAAAATGTGACTCATCGACGAAAGAAGTAGCTTACAAAACGCTTGTTCGTCCGATTCTTGAGTATTGCTCATCAGTATGGGACCCTTACCAGGTTGGATTAATAGAAGAGATAGACATGATCCAGCGAAAAGCAGCGCGATTCGTCATGGGGACATTTAGTCAGCGCGAGAGCGTTACGGAGATGCTGAACAAGCTCCAGTGGCGGACACTTCAAGAAAGGCGTTACGCAATACGGAGAGGTTTATTATCGAAATTACGAGAGAGCACATTCCGGGAAGAGATGGGCAACATATTACTACCGCCCACATATATCTCGCGTAATGATCACAACGAAAAGATCCGAGAAATTAGAGCAAATACGGAGACTTACAAGCAGTCGTTCTTCCCACGCACAATTCGTGAATGGAACAGGGAAGGGGGGATCAGATAGTGGTACAATAAGTACCCTCCGCCACACACCGTAAGGTGGCTCGCGGAGTATAGATGTAGATGTAGATGTAGATCGCCGCATTCACCCGATATGAGTCTATGCTGTTACGACCTTTTTTCCCAAAATGAAGGAAACTCCTCATGGCATGTGCCACAAATCTAGAGAAGACATCATCATCCGTGGCACAGGACGGTGCTTCTGAGACGTCGACAGAGATGGTGTAAGTAGGCTGTTTAAGTTTTTATGTTGGTAACGCCACGTAGCGCTCTGAATGAAAATCACTGACTGTGCTGAGTGCAGTCTGTGCCTGGTTGGACTCATTGTTGGAATATTCGCTATTTTAGTGTTGGGCAGTTAGATGTGAACAGCGCGTAGCGTTGTGCAGTTGGAGGTGAGCCGCCAGCAGTGGTGGATGTGGGGAGAGAGATGGCGGAGTTTTGAGAGCGGATGATCTGGACGTGTGTCCGTTAGAAAACGGAAATTTGTTTACTTGGATGTCACAAAATTTTTTTATGACTTTTGAACGCTATTAAGGTAAATACATTGTTTGTTCTCTATCTAAATCTTTCATTTGCTAACTATGCCTATCAGTAGTTAGTGGCTTCAATAGTTAGAATCTTTTATTTAGCTGGCAGTATTGGCGTTCGCTGTATTGCTGTAGTTCGAGTAACGAAGATTTTTGTGAGGTAAGTGATTCGAGAAAGGTATAGGTTATTGTTAGTCAGGGCCATTCTTTTGTAGGGATTATTGAAAGTCAGACTGCGTTGCGCTAAAAAATTATTGTGTGTCAGTTTAGTGATGATCAGAATGAGTAAAGAGAGAACTGTCTGAGTACGTTCAGTTTTACTCAGCTGTCTTTGTATCAAATAACGTAGAAGTTTACCAGCACAGTAATTCATAATTTTTCTAAGGGGACGTTTCAGTGGACGTACTGACAGTGTGTGACGCTTGCCATGCGTGTGGGAGAATGTGATCAAGATTCAGGGCTTTTATATCGAGGGCGCTTAAAACAGTGAATGTATGTCAGTAAATTTTGGTATGAATTATAACAGTCTCGCCACTACTTTTTATTCCCCCCATGTATCAAGTATTTTGAACCATACGTATGAGTGGTCAAGCTTAGCAGTCAGAGAGTCTCATAAATCCCTCAAAACACGATGAAAAATTCTGTAGTGCCAACTTGTGTTCTGCTCTGCGTGCAGTTGATTTGACTCAAAATAAAAATGGAAATGTCGTGTGGCTAGAAAATCGACCAACATGCGCAGCTGACCTATTTTGAAAAGCGACGACTCGCGCACTTAACCACTTGAAGAACCGGTAAAGTTTTGTGTCTGCGCACAGTCGGGATCGCACGGGTTTTTACAGAGAGCAAAATTTCCTCTGGAGGCCGTTGGAGAAGGGGTCCTTCAGGGGCGCTGTAAGCATGAGCAGGGGAATGGATAACGTCAGTGCTTTCTTTTTGCTTCTGTTTTCTGCTTACCTGAAAGGCCTATATTTTAAACAATTTCGCGGGGCCGTGGGAGCTCACGAAACAGAGAGGCAACTGGCCGCCAGCTTCTTGCGGGGTTGAGGTGGAAAACGAGAGCCCACTGGTCCGTAGTTAGTGTTTTAACGTGGTTATCATTACGGAGTTCTCGAGTTATCCACAGAGTTGTGTTTCCGGCAGGGAAAGCCGACAAAGTATTCGAAAACTCCCCGTGCGCTAGCGTCGATTACCGCTTAGACATTTTCCTGTTGTTCTTTTTGAGTGTTGAGGTGTGTGTGTATATTTGAGGGTTACGGGCGCTAAACAGCGTGGTCATCAGCGCCCAAACGCATAAAAACAGGAACATCTACATCTACATCTACATCTACATTTATACTCCGCAAGCCACCCAACGGTGTGTGGCGGAGGGCACTTTACGTGGCACTGTCATTACCTCCCTTTCCTGTTCCAGTCGCGTATGGTTCGCGGGAAGAACGACTGTCTGAAAGCCTCTGTGCGCGCTCTAATCTCTCTAATTTTACATTCGTGATCTCCTCGGGAGGTATAAGTAGGGGGAAGCAATATATTCGATACATCATCCAGAAACGCACCCTCTCGAAACGTGGCGAGCAAGCTACACCGCGATGCAGAGCGCCTCTCTTGCAGAGTCTGCCACTTGAGTTTGTTAAACATCTCCGTAACGCTATCACGGTTACCAAATAACCCTGTGACGAAACGCGCCGCTCTTCTTTGGATCTTCTCTATCTCCTCCGTCAACCCGATCTGGTGCGGATCCCACACTGATGAGCAATACTCAAGTATAGGTCGAACGAGTGTTTTGTAAGCCACCTCCTTTGTTGATGGACTACATTTTCTAAGGACTCTCCCAATGAATCTCAACCTGGTACCCGCCTTACCAACAATTAATTTTATATGATCATTCCACTTCAAATCGTTCCGCACGCATACTCCCAGATATTTTACAGAAGTAACTGCTCCAGTGTTTGTTCCGCTATCATATAATCATACAATAAAGGATCCTTCTTTCTATGTATTCTCAATACATTACATTTGTCTATGTTAAGGGTCAGTTGCCACACCCTGCACCAAGTGCCTATCCGCTGCAGATCTTCCTGCATTTCGCTACAATTTTCTAATGCTGCAACTTCTCTGTATACTACAGCATCATCCGCGAAAAGCCGCATGGAACTTCCGACACTATCTACTAGGTCATTTATATATATTGTGAAAAGCAATGGTCCCATAACACTCCCCTGTGGCACGCCAGAGGTTACTTTAACGTCTGTAGACGTCTCTCCGTTGATAACAACATGCTGTGTTCTGTTTGCTAAAAACTCTTCAATCCAGCCACACAGCTGGTCTGATATTCCATAGGCTCTTACTTTGTTTATCAGGCGACAGTGGGGAACTGTGTCGAACGCCTCCGGAAGTCAAGGAAAATAGCATCTACCTGGGAGCCTGTATCTAATATTTTCTGGGTCTCATGAACAAATAGAGCGAGTTGGGTCTCACACGATCGCTGTTTCCGGAATCCATGTTGATTCCTACATAGTAGATTCTGAGTTTCCAAAAACGACATGATACTCGAGCAAAAAACATGTTCTAAAATTCTACAACAGATCGACGTCAGAGATATAGGTCTATAGTTTTGCGCATCTGCTCGACGACCCTTCTTGTAGACTGGGACTACCTGTGCTCTTTTCCAATCATTTGGAACCTTCCGTTCCTCTAGAGACTTGCGGTACACGGCTGTTAGAAGGGGGGCAAGTTCTTTCGCGTACTCTGTGTAGAATCGAATTGGTATCCCGTCAGGTCCAGTGGACTTTCCTCTGTTGAGTGATTCCAGTTGCTTTTCTATTCCATGGACACTTATTTCGATGTCAGCCATTTTTTCGTTTGTGCGAGGATTTAGAGAAGGAACTGCAGTGCGGTCTTCCTCTGTGAAACAGCTTTGGAAAAAGGTGTTTAGTATTTCAGCTTTACGCTTGTCATCCTCTGTTTCAATGCCATCATCATCCCGGAGTGTCTGGACATGCTGTTTCGAGCCACTTACTGATTTAACGTAAGACCAGAACTTCCTAGGATTTGCTGTCAAGTCGGTACCTAGTATTTTACTTTCGAATTCACTAAACGCTTCACGCATAGCCCTCCTTACGCTAACTTTGACATCGTTTAGCTTCTGTTTGTCTGAGAGGTTTTGGCTGCGTTTAAATTTGGAGTGAAGCTCTCTTTGCTTTCGCAGTAATTTCCTAACTTTGTTGTTGTACCACGGTGGGTTTTTCCCGTCCCTCACAGTTTTACTCGGCACGTACCTGTCTAAAACGCATTTTACGATTGCCTTGAACTTTTTCCATAAACACTCAACATTGTCAGTGTCGGAACAGAAATTTTCGTTTTGATCTGTTAGGTAGCCTGAAATCTGCCTTCTATTACTCTTGCTAAACAGATAAACCTTCCTCCCTTTTTTTTATATTCCTATTAACTTCCATATTCAGGGATGCTGCAACGGCCTTATGATCACTGGTTCCCTGTTCTACGCTTACAGAGTCGAAAAGTTCGGGTCTGTTTGTTATCAGTAGGCCAAGATGTTATCTCCACGAGTCGGTTCTCTGTTTAATTGCTCGAGGTAATTTTCGGATAGTGCACTCAGTATAATGTCACTCGATGCTCTGTCCCTACCACCCGTCCTAAACATCTGAGTGTCCCAGTCTATATCTGGTAAATTGAAATCTCCACCTAAGACTATAACATGCTGAGAAAATTTATGTGAAATGTATTCCAAATTTTCTCTCAGCTGTTCTGCCACTAATGCTGCTGAGTCTGGAGGTCGGTAAAAGGAGCCAATTATTAACCTAGCTCGGTTGTTGAGTGTAACCTCCACCCATAATAATTCACAAGAACTATCCACTTCTACTTCATGCAGTGAAGGGACTAAGACAAACAGCGAACAAGGAGAACGGCTAAAAGACACAGACCTGACGCAGTTCCAAATCCTCACACACAGAGGCAAAACAAGAGGAGAAGGGACACACTAAAAAGGAAAGGAAACACAAGGAAAAGAGAAACCGAAGGGAAACAAGGAGGTAATCGTGACTGGCTGACCTCTTACCTAAAACCTGGGTGAGCCAGTCACCCAGCAGCACATAAAAACCCTCTCCCTAAAATCCGAGGCAACAAATTGGACAGGACACAACACCGTAAGACCTTAACTACAGTCGTCGCGTCATCTTGTAAAATAGAGGGCAAATCCGGTGGCAAAGAAACCACCGCCCTCTGGTCAGAGAATAAAAGACAGTCAAGTAAAATGTGGCGGACAGTAATCTGGACGCCACAAGAACTGCAGATTGGGGGGTCCACCCGCCGGAGTAAAAAACCATGCGTTAAGGGACTGTGCCCGATGCGGAGGCGAGTGAGGAGAACCTCATCCCGCCTGCATGACTGGTAGGACGTACGCCATGGCCGCGTGGTAGCCTTGACCAGACGCAGCTTATTGTCACCGACTGCCAGCCACTCCTCTTCCCACTGACGCATAACACGAAAACGCAGGAGGGAGGTAACAGCATGGAGGGGGACGGCACATTCAACAACGTGAGGGAGGGAACATGCATCTTTGGCAGCCACATCCGCCAGTTCGTTTCCCCTAATACCCACGTGCCCCGGCACCCAGCAGAAGGACACCTTCTTCCCCTGCCGTTGCAGGTGGAGGAGGGCATCATGGATGTTCTGGACGACCGTATCCGCTGGGTACAAGTGTTGCATGGTCTGAAGGGCACTCAGGGAGTCAGAACAGATGAGGAACTCAAGACTGGGAACACACCTCATCTGCTCCAATGCCCGCAAGATCGCAAACAATTCGGCATCAAAGATGGTAAACGCCGCAGGAAGCCGTAACTTGACGACTCGATCAGGGAAAACAACAGCACAACCAACAGAGTTCCCCTGTTTAGAGCCATCCGTAAATACTGGTACATAGTCGGGATGCTAGTTTAAAATATCATAAAATAAGGAGATAAAAACAAACGTAGGAGTGCAGCTCCTCCGGTACTCCGACAAGTCTAAAAGGACGCTGGGCCTCTGGAGCAGCCAGGGAGGCAGGCGAGTAAAACCTTGTCGTTGGGGGGCCACACGCTCCACACCAAGGGACTCAAGCAAATGCTTGGCACGAATCCCAAATGGTCTCGTTGCCCTGGGACGACTGGAAAAGAGACGTTCCATAGGCGGTCGGGCAACGGTAGGGTACGCAGGGGAGGTAGGACAGGCAAGGAATTGACACACCCGTCGCACCATGAGGAGTTTCCGCCGGATGGCGAGCGGCGGTTCCCCTGCCTCAGCACACAGGCTGGGGATGGGACTGGTACGGAAGGCACCAGTGGCCAGCCTGATACCCTCATGGTGTACTGCATCAAGAATCTTCAGATACGAGGGCCTTGCTGACCCATACACGGTGCAACAATAGTCAAGACGCGATCGGACGAAAGCCCTATAGAACTGCAGCAGACTCGCCCGATCTGCTCCCCAGGACCGATGGCTGAGAGACTTCAAAATATTCACTGCCTTCAGGGCCCGCACCTTGAGGTCTTTAAGGTGAGGCAACCACGACAACTTGGAATCAAAAGTGAGGCCCAGGAACCGCACAGTGTCGCTAAAAGGAAGAATGGTGTCCCTCAGACGCAATTCAGGGGAGGTAAAAAGACGTCGAGAACGATTAAAATGAACACAGACACATTTGTCTGCAGAAAAGGTAAAACCCGTCTGCGCAGTCCATGCCTCTAATCGCTGTATCGTAAGCTGCAACTGCCGACTAGCAGTGACAAGACTGGAGGAAGAACAGAAAACAGCAAAATCGTCCACAAACAAGGAGCATTGGACAGGACTCCGGATAGTGGACGTGATACTGTTAATGGCGACGGCAAAGAGGGTGACACTTAAAACGCTTCCCTGAGGAACACCATTCTCCTGCACATACAAATCAGATAGCACATTACCAACCCTATAACGAAAGAGGCGGTGGGAAAGAAGGGACCGAATGAAGATGGGGAGACGGCCACGAAAGCCCCACTCATGGAGTTGATTGAGGATATGGCGGCGCCAAGTAGTGTCATACGCCTTACGAATGTCAAAGAAGACACCTAGACAATGCTGGTTACTTAGGAAGGCCTGCTGGATGGCCGCCTCAAGCAGGGTCAAGTTGTCTATAGTTGAACGACATCTCCGAAAGCCACACTGAGAGTGGCTAAGGAGCTGCCGGGTCTCGAGCAGCCAAACCAGGCGACGGTTGACCATGCGTTCCAACGTCTTCCCGATACAGCTCGTCAAAGCAATACTTCGATAACTGCTGGGATGCGTTCGGTCCTTCCCCGGTTTGAGGAGAGGAATCAAAATTGCCTCCCTCCACGAGTCAGAGTATGTGCTGGATACCCATATCATATTAAAATAATTCAGGAGAACTTCCTTGGATGGCAGCAACAAGTGCTGCAGCATGCTGTACCGGATTTGATCAGGACCAGGCGCAGTATCATGAGCCACAGACAGCGCCGAATCCAGTTCCCACATTGTGAAGGGGCAGTTGTAGGGTTCAGAATTTGGAGACCGGAAGTCCAAGTGACCCCTCTCGATGGCAGTTCGGTAGCGGCAGAAATCTGGATTACAGTTAATAGTGGCGGCACATTCCGCAAAATGCATGGCCAGTGTCTGGGCAATGTCTCTCGGCGCCGTGAGGAGACATCCCTGATGCAGTAATGCCGTGACAGTTAGTTGGCTGCCTTTCCCGGAAATCCTCCTGATGGCTTCCCATACTTTCGTAGAATTAGTGGAGCGGGAGATGGTGTTCAAGAACAATTGTCATGACCGTCGTTTGCTCTCTTTAATCACTCGCCGTGCTTTGGCCCTTGCCATCCGAAAGGCCGCAAGATTGTCAGCTGAGGGACGGCACTTGAAGCAGCGCAGAGCTGCACGGCGGGCTCGGATGGCGGAGCGGCACTCTGTGGTCCACCAAGGGACAGGACGCCTCTTGGGATTACCGGATGACCGTGGAATGGACAATTCAGCAGCGTGGGAGATCACGGCTGTAACATGGTCTACCCATTCGTGGACGCTGGCACGGTGTTCCAAAACAGCCAGTTGGCTGAAAAGTTGTAAGTAGGCTGTTTATGTTTTCTTTATGTAAGTAGGCTGTTTAGGTTCTTATATTGGTAACGCCGCCGCCACGTAGCGCTCTCTGTATGAAAATCACTGGCTGTGCTGTGTGCAGTCTGTCTAGTTTGCATTGTTGTCTGCCATTGTAGTGTTGGGCAGCGGCAGCTGGATGTGAACAGCGCGTAGCGTTGCGCAGTTAGAGGTGAGCCGCCAGCAGTGGTGGAGTTTTGAAATTACATGCATTATGACTTTTGATGATATTAAGGTAAATACAGTGTTTGTTCTCTATTAAAATCTTTCATTTGCTAACTATCCCTATTAGTAGTTAGTGCCTTCAGTAGTTTGAATCTTTTATTTAGCTGGCAGTAGTGGCGCTCGCTGTATTGCAGTAGTTCCAGTAACGAAGATTTTCGTGAGGTAAGTGATTTGTGAAAGGTATAGGTTAATGTTAGTCAGGGCCATTCTTTTGCAGGGATCTTTGATAGTCAGATTGCGTTGCGCTAAAAATATTGTGTGTCAGTTTAAGCACAGTCGTGTATAAATTGTTCTAAGGGACGTTTCAAAGTGTCCAGTCAGCTCTGCAGAGGTGCCACTGAGGCGGCACTGATAATGCCACAGCCTCATCCAGGAGGCGAATCCAAAGGGGGAAGTGGTCACTAGAATGGAGGTCAGCAACAACCTCCCACAGAGCAGAATCCGCGAGTGCTGGAGAGCAAAAAGAAAGGACAATAGCCGATGACGACCCGGAAGCAGTACAGAAATGAGTGGGAGCACCAGAGTTGAGGATGCACAGTTCTTCAGACATCATGAGGCGTTCCAGAATGCGACCCCTGGGGCAAGTAGTCTGAGAGCCCCATAAGACATTATGAGCATTGAAGTCCCTCAAAAGAAGAAATGGGCGGGGGAATTGGCTAATAAGGTCTGTGAGAGCCTCAGAGTCTATCACATCCTGAGGTGGTAAGTAAACTGAGCAGACTGTGAGCCTCCGACCCACAAGAAGGTCAACTGCAACTGCTTGCAAGTCTGTAACGAGAGGGAGCTCAGATGAGGGGTGCATGTCACGGACAAAAACCGCAACACCACCCTTTGCCCTTTGCCCCATCAGATCATCTTTCCGATAGACGGTATAGCCCTGTAAAGAAGGAGCATCAGTGGCCCGAAAATGTGTCTCTTGGAGACATAAGCACAAAGGGCACTCTCGTACAAGGAGTTGTAATTCGGCCACATGCGTCCTGAACCCATTCAGGTTTCACTGTAATATGGGAGCCAGTGATTAGGGTGGCTGAACTTTCACCCTTCCTCTGTGCTTCGGAGGAGAGCCCGTACCCGCCGGAGATTTATTCCTGGGGCGAGAAGATCGCCCCCGGTCGACATCAATGTCCATCAGCTCTGATGACGACCCACGGGAGACGTCAGACAGTACGATGGCCTCGTCATCAGACCGACCCTGACTAGTCTCCTCAGGTGGCAAAACCTTCACCTTCGGCGTCTTTGTCTTGGAGGGCTTAGAATGCAGAGCCTTGTCAACAGGTGGAGCTTTACTCGCCTGGGCAGAAGGCGCCATAGGGGGAGAGGCAGGAAGTACCCCAATGTCAGCAACCACAGCCTTGTCCGACGTTGCAGGGAGAGCCGCAGGTTGCAAAATAACCGCAGCAGCACAAATGCACTGGCAAACGCAGGTATTAGTGCTAACACTAGCAACCTCCGTTTGCGTAGCAACAGTGGCCATTTGTACCGGTTTCTTCAGAGCGGAAGCGAAAGATGTTGTAAACACAGGAGGTTGCATGACTTTAAAGAGCTTCTTGGCCTCACCATAGGGGATGCGCTTAGATGTTTTAATCTCCTGTATCTTCCGTTCGTCGAGATAGATGGGGCAGACCCGGCTCCAGACAGGGTGACTCCCAGAGCAATTCACGCACTTCACAGGCGATGAACAATCGGCTCCTTCATGGGCAGGCTGACCACATTTACCACAAGTGGCTATCCCATTGCACCCCAACGTAGTATGCCCAAAGCGCTGACATTTAAAACAGCGCATTGGGTTGGGGAAATATGGCCGTACTGGCAAACGTAAGAACCCCGCTTTAACATGCTCTGGGAGTCTCGGGCAACTGAACGTGAGAATAAACGAGTCTGATTTGACTAGGTCCCCATCAACTCGTTTCATAATATGCTGCACGTCAACAATACCGTCATCAGCCCATTCAGATTTTAACTCATCTGTGGGGATATCCACCAAGTCCCTACATGTCACAACACCCTTACTATAGTTCAGAGTGGAGTGGAGCTCGGTCTCGATAGCGTACTCTCCGAGACAGGTTGTTTTCCGAAGAGAAGCGATTTGACGGGAACTAGAAGTCTCAACTAACAGAGTCCCATTGCGAAGTCGCTTCACAGATTTAAGTGTTCCTGCAATCCCCTCAAGACCCTTGTGGATGTAAAAGGAAGAAACCCTCTCAAAGCTACCCTCCTTCCGTTTAATAATCTAAAACACATTCTGATTATCAGCATGTGCTCTGTTACGACAGTCTGATAAATCTCGATCAACACCAGGCGCTGGAGGACTCGCAGCACGAAGTCTCTTCTTCGAGTGGGTGTGTTTTCCTACCAGCGGCCCACCCAAGCCACTGGTAGGGGGAAATGTAGAGGTCGAAGGGTCCATTGCGGTCCCACGAGCAGCTAGGGAACTAAAGGTCCGCTCAGACAGAGCCCCGCGTGTCTGAGGAAGCCTTATACAACTGGGGTGCGGCAGGTGCCCCAGAGGTTGCCCGCTTGCGACTGTTCCACCCCAACAGCCATGCATCTCATAGGCGCGGAGCACACCGGAAGATTGAGGGTTTTTTGTAGAGGTTGTCCTTCCTCGCAATCCAGGCGGTCAAGCCAAGATTACCATTCCCCGCAGCACACAACATTCCACCGCCGCGCCATATGGTGGTCGCTGAAGCATGTCCGGAGGTTACGGTGACAGGAGACTGGCGGCGCTGACCAGTCCCCAGCTCAGGACCCCGGGGTCGCCAAGCCCGTACTCAGCAAATAAATGCTGAGCCCCTGGGGGATTGAGTGTTGAGGAGTAGCAAGTGTGGACTTTTACGATCAGTTAAGACATCAGATGAAACATGGAGCCAGTAGCTAGGTGGGTAGCGCGGGTTTACTGAACGAGACGAACTCGGCCTCTTGGTAATGCTGGGAAATAAATTTCACTCTTTTCTCTCTAAAATTGAGAGTGAATTTTTTTGAGCGACTTTTTGCCTGTTGACACTGAACTGTGTTCCCTTCTGGTCGTTAGGGTAATTAACAACGGAAATTGCCACTGGCCACTCCCAATTATCAATATTACACGTAGCAAATGGTTCAAATGACTGAGCACTATGGGACTTCTGATGTCATCAGTCCCCTAGAACTTATAACTACTTAAACCTAACTAACCTAAGGACATCACACACATCCATGCCCGAGGCAGGATTCGAACCTGCGACCGTAGCGGTCGCGCGGTTCTAGAGTGTAGCGCCTAGAACCGCTCGGCCACCCCGGCCGGCTACACGTAGCACTACAATTTCCGACACTGATCTGCACAGCGTGTAAATAGTTGGCATGTTGTTTATTTCAGCGGTTTTCGCCCTCATTCGTTAAAATTAGTGTTAATTTTTTATTAGCAGAGGATTTTCCCTTTTCTGTCTAACCGTACTCATCTTCCTATGATTTGCCACTTCTGCTTCTGGACTCAACGAACCGTGTCGGATTTCTCGTTGGAAGCAGGCGTCTTCAGCCTGTGCATATGCGCCTTTCCCTGGCTGGAGTGTTTTTTCTGCTGGCGATCAGGCCGTACCCTCAACCTCGCATGCTCACCTGTAAAATATCCTGTGTGAAACAAAGCTTGAAATTTCCTAGAATGATCGGCATTTTCGACACTCTTAGTTTTAACGCAACTTTTTTCTCCAAAAGTTATCTGAGAAATATGGAAATTGGTATATGTAAAAATACAAACGCATTTAGCAAAACTTTTTCGGCGCAAGGGAGGCGTACGCTCACAAACCCTTCTTCCCTCCCGTCTCCTCTTTCTTGGTTCCGCAGCTGTCTCGGCCCACTCCCGAACATGTACGCAAATTATTGTCCATAATATGTTTGCTGACACAATAACCGACGACACTACATCGCACTTTAGTGCTATCGGAATTACCCAGTTGAAATCCTTACGAGTGGTGAAAAGTTGGATAACCAAAACTTAACCAGCAGCGAGAAGAAACGACGGGTGTGAAGTTGTTATAATTATGAGGTGGTGCGGCAATACACTGGCTTAGTTTTGACTGTCAAAGTTGTATCCTCCTCTAGCAGAAACGACAGATAGCTTCTGCTACTACTGAAGGGTAAGGTATTTCTATAAAAAGCACAGTCCAGGACACGTAATTTAGTGATGTGTCCAGTTTCGGCCAAATTACGCCATCTTCCGATCTACAGGGTGTTTCAAAAATGACCGGTATATTTGAAACGGCAATAAAAACTAAACGAGCAGCGATAGAAATACACCGTTTGTTGCAATATGCTTGGGACAACAGTACATTTTCAGGCGGACAAACTTTCGAAATTACAGTAGTTACAATTTTCAACAACAGATGGCGCTGCAAGTGATGTGAAAGATATAGAAGACAACGCAGTCTGTGGGTGCGCCATTCTGTACGTCGTCTTTCTGCTGTAAGCGTGTGCTGTTCACAACGTGCAAGTGTGCTGTAGACAACATGGTTTATTCCTTAAAACAGAGGATTTTTCTGGTGTTGGAATTCCACCGCCTAGAACACAGTGTTGTTGCAACAAGACGAAGTTTTCAACGGAGGTTTAATGTAACCAAAGGACCGAAAAGCGATACAATAAACGATCTGTTTGAAAAATTTCAACGGACTGGGAACGTGACGGATGAACGTGCTGGAAAGGTGGGGCGACCGCGTACGGCAACCACAGAGAGCAACGCGCAGCTAGTGCAGCAGGTGATCCAACAGCGGCCTCGGGTTTCCGTTCGCCGTGTTGCAGCTGCGGTCCAAATGACGCCAACGTCCACGTATCGTCTCATGCGCCAGAGTTTACACCTCTATCCATACAAAATTCAAACGCGGCAACACCTCAGCGCCGCTACCATTGCTGCACGAGAGACATTCGCTAACGATATAGTGCACAGGATTGATGACGGCGATATGCATGTGGGCAGCATTTGGTTTACTGACGAAGCTTATTTTTACCTGGACGGCTTCGTCAATAAACAGAACTGGCGCATATGGGGAACCGAAAAGCCCCATGTTGCAGTCCCATCGTCCCTGCATCCTCAAAAAGTACTGGTTTGGGCCGCCATTTCTTCCAAAGGAATCATTGGCCCATTTTTCAGATCCGAAACGATTACTGCATCACGCTATCTGGACATTCTTCGTGAATTTGTGGCGGTACAAACTGCCTTAGACGACACTGCGAACACCCCGTGGTTTATGCAAGATGGTGCCCGGCCACATCGCACGGCCGACGTCTTTAATTTCCTGAATGAATATTTCGATGATCGTGTGATTGCTTTGGGCTATTCGAAACATACAGGAGGCGGCGTGGATTGGCCTCCCTATTCGCCAGCCATGAACCCCTGTGACTTCTTTCTGTGGGGACACTTGAAAGACCAGGTGTACCGCCACAATCCAGAAACAATTGAACAGCTGAAGCAGTACATCTCATCTGCATGTGAAGCCATTCCGCCAGACACGTTGTCAAAGGTTTCGGGTAATTTCATTCAGAGACTACGCCATATTATTGCTACGCATGGTGGATATGTGGAAAATATCGTACTATAGAGTTTCCCAGACCGCAGCGCCATCTGTTGTTGAAAATTGTAACTACTGTAATTTCGAAAGTTTGTCCGCCTGAAAATGTACTGTTGTCCCAAGCATATTGCAACAAACGGTGTATTTCTATAGCTGCTCGTTTAGTTTTTATTGCCGTTTCAAATATACCGGTCATTTTTGAAACACCCTGTATATGTACAATAATGAAAAAAGTGTTTCATATTTTTCTCTCATTGGCCAAAATCGCCCATATCAACGTTTTACGTAATCTCTTCTGTCCGTTGTTTAGAAAAATTTAAAATCACTGTTTCCTCTTGCGACGCAAAGCTGCTCTTATGAAAGACAGGATGATACGAAATACAATCAGATTGTTGAACTGCTCCCGTTGATAAATACAATTGGCGGTGGCTATTTTTCATCCATGTTATATATCTTCCGGATGTAGAATACATGATATCATAGCTGCAGTGCTCCAGTGAGCGATTAGATATCTAAATGGTGAAATGGACAAATGCATGTATAGAGAAACCTTCAATCGGCGGACTTAATTTCCAAAATCTGGTAATCAGTGTCTCTTAACAGCCAAGTATTTATGGTCCAATAACTATACAAACATTTTTGTTGAATGCTTGCGTGGCACTTTTCGAAAGTTCCAGTTTTTGTGTCATTCTGTGCCAATCAAAGAAATACAAGGACAGTTGAATGAAGGAAGGTTGTTATAATTCGAATGGATCCAAAGAATTAAAAAAAATGGTATCTCCAGTCAGTGGAGATAGATCTCCAGGAACCGCAGACATAAGAGTTCCCTGCACCCAAAAATGTCGTTTCAGTTGCTGACTCAGCTGTTGTTGTAGACATATGGTCCCAGCAGTACAGGCATTGTATGAACGTGGAGGCAGAAACTGCTTGCAGTTGCAGAGCAACCAAATGTTTGGGGAGGGGGGGGGGGGGCTACTGAGAGTCATTTAACAGTGATACCAAAGATAGCTCAAGTACTACCCTCTCCTGTGGATACTGCCTACTCTACAGGAAATATGGTGTGTATTAGTACTCGTCCACTTGACTAAGTCGTGTTTCAATGAAAGGTCTAAACACCGTGTACAGGTCAGACAGGGACTAGGAGGACGCGGGGTTTACACCAGTCTCCATAACTAAACTGAGCCAGTGAGACTCACTTCACTTTTTGACAAATGTGCTGTGTGTTGTGTAAAGTGGAGGTAAACGCAAAAGAGATGGGGTATATTAATTATCAGCAATTCAAATATACACGAATGTCTACCCGACGGGAGGTCCTAGTCACACGAAATGTACATTTTTTACAGTACTCCGTAGGGAAACGGCAGCAACAGCTAGGTAGGAATGCCACGTGCGCTCAGCGAGTATATCTGGGGACCTCATTCAACATGTTGAAAAGGTGTTCCAGTAGCCATTGAGAGAACATGGTGCAACTAACTGCGGGTTGTGGTGCGCCTGATATGATGCCTCTCATATGGGCTGTGAGGTCATACTTGGGTCATCCAGCGACTGGCAGAGAATACTGAGAAGAACATACTTGCTCATGGAGTTTCAACGGAGCTCACAATTTGCAACAGTGTCGTCAGAACTGATCATGGCCCTGTGAAAGATACAAAGAAATACCCTTCCACAGGCAAGAGTGTAAAAATCTCATGGGTTAATTGCGGAAGCATTCACAACAAAGTGCCAGGATATTGACATGTGCTTCGTCACAGATTTGCTGTATGCTATATGTCTCCTGATTTATGGTTGGAGATGTAGGTTAGTAACATAATGGCTAATAGTAGTTATGGGTTGTCATACATACGATTAAGATGTCAGAGCACACCTGAAGATCATGTGTTTACCACTGAAATTGATTGTGTAATAAAAAGATTAATACAATTGTGTGCTACTATGATTTTTCAACAATTTTTTTACAAGCCGTAAATCATCGTCTTCTCAAACTACAAAAAACAGTATAGCATACATATTACTAGGTACAGAATACTGATTAAAATTCGACGTAGGTAGCAGTGAGACTTTTGGAGAAAATTTAAGCCTGTATCGAAAAGACACACTAATAGAAAATGGAGATGATGCATTTGGGTTTCTTATCTGCTGACATAGACGAGATAGAAATGGAATCTCGCATGAAAAATTGTTCGGGCAAGACGCAGTTTCAAGGCTGGGGATAAATATATAATTGCCTCTTATTATCGACAAGCAAACTAACCACCGAACTACAATTTCAGAGAACATCTCAGTTCGCTAGTGCATAAGTTACTTAATCTTAATGTCATCATCGAAGGAGTCTCTAATCATCCAACAATCAAATGGGATATATTAGAACAAATAAGCCCTCGGTCACAAATATTAAGTCAAAATTGACCAGGTTTCGACGCTACTATGAGCGTCGTCTTCAGAATTAAACTAACTGTTCTAAAACATATTAGGTATATAATACATTAATAAAATTAAAGTTTGTACTGACTGGAAAGAGATGCAGTACTTACAAGTCACATTTAAAAAAAAAATCTAAGCCGGAAAGGCGACGTCATGAACAGTTGTAAATAAGATGGCGAGCCGCTAACGGCTGCTCGTACTTGAGTGAACAAGGGTTGCAACAAGACTGAGGTGCCCACGTTAGAAAGTGTGGGCAAGTAAACATGGTGTTGCTAGGGGCGCCATCTAGTAGCCGCAGAAACAACTATATGGCGCCCGTAGCATGGTCTTCCATGGTATACAGTCAGTGTAAAGAAACTTCTTAAAAAACAGAGACTACTCTGTAATAACTGTAAGAGCATAGGACTGTAGGTAGGCAGATGCTGAATGAAACGCGTTCTGATGTAGGAATGTAGGTGGTTAGTGCGTGAAGCCTTGAGCGATTACCACAGCCGAATATTATCGAAGGATCTCTTAAAAGAAGCAAGAAATTTTGGTCATATGTAAAAGTTCTTAGTGATACCAAAGTTAGTGCCCAGACATACAGGTACGAGACAGGAACTGAAACTGAGGATAGCAAAGCAAAAGAAGACATTCTCAACTCTGTTTTCAAATGTTTCTTTACAAAGTGAAATCTAGGATTACTGCTCCAATTTAACTCTGGCAAATATGACTGAAACCTTAGATCCTTCGAACAAAAAAATCGTGCGCAGTGGTTGTATGAAAGCACAGGTCACACCGCCTACAACAAGGATAGTAGAAGTGATCCACAAAATCACCTCCCGATGTACCTGACATCGATTTGTAGGAGAATCTTAGAACATGTAATGAGGTCATATGCAATATGTCGAACACAGTGACCTCCTCCATGCTAATGAGAATGGATTCCGAAAACGTCGAACATGTGAAACCTAACTCGCGCTTTTCTCAATTTTTTTCTTTTTGAGTCATCTGTCTTCTGACCGGTTTGACGTCGCCCGCCACGAATTCCTGTCATGTGCAAACCTCTGCATCTCGAGTAGCACTTGCAACATACGTCCTCAACTATTTGCTTGATGTATTCCACTCTCTATTTTCCTCTAAAATTTCTACCCTCTGCAGCTTCCTACAGTACCATGAAAGTTATTCCCTGATGTCTTAACAGACGTCCTATCATCGTGTCCCTTCTTTTTGCCAGTGTTTTCAGTGTTTTTCATGTATTCTTTACCTCTTCGAGTCTGCGGAGAATCTCCTCATTCTTTACCTGTAGCATCACATCTAAAATTCTTCGATTCTATTCCATTCCGGTTTTCCCATAGTCCACGTTTCAATACCGCACAATCCTGTACTCCAAACGTCCATTCTCAGAAACTTCTTCCTCAAATTAAGATCTGAGTTTGATACTAGTGGCCTCCTCTTGGACAGGAATGGCCTTTTTGCCAGTGGTGGTCTGCTTTTGACGTCCTGCCTGCTCCGTCTGACACAGGTTATTTTGCTGCCCATGTACCAGAATTCCTTAACTTCATCTACTTCGTGACCATCAATCCTGATGTTAAGTTTCTCACTGTTCTCATTTCTGGTACTTCTCATTACTTTTGTCTTTCTTCTGATACGAGATTCTGAAAGCCACGGATCAAGGCACTTAGGTAGGTGCAGTGTTACCTGATTCCCGAAAAGCATTTGAGTCAGTACCATTCCTACGCTTATTATTAAAAGTACGATCGCAAGGGGCATCAAGCGAAATATGTGACTGGATTGAGTGTTTCTTGGTAGCGAAGATACAGCATGATATCTTGGATGGATAGTCATCACAGATGTAGAAGTAACTTCAGTTGTGCACCGGTGTAGAATGTTCGGTCCTTTACAGTTTATGTTGTATATTAACGATCTTGTACAAACTATCAATTAATTACCTCATACTTTTGCAACTTCGTAGTTATCTACAATGAAGTGCAGCTTGAAAAAAAGTGCATAAATATTTCGTCGATTTTGAAAAGATTTCAGAGTGGTGTATAGACTCGCTACTCGCTTTAAATGTTCAGAAATGTAAAACTGTGTACTTTACAAAACGAAAAAAGTACCATAGTATTCTATGACTACAATATCAGTCAACGACAATTAGAATCGGTCAGCCAGAACAAATACCTAGGTAGAACAATTTGTAGGGATTTGTGTAGGTTCATTGGCAGATTTCTAGGGAAGTACAATCAGTCTACAAAGGAGTTTGCTTATAAAACGCCAGTGCGACATATTCTAGAACATTGGCCTAGTGTGTAGGTCCTGTACCAGGGGATACTGAACGTATACAAAGAAGGTTCAAATGGTTCAAATGGCGCTGAGCACTATGGGACATAACATCTGAGGCCATCAGTCCCCTAGAACTTAGAACTACTTAAACCTAACTAACCTAAGGACTTCACACACATCCATGCCCGAGGCAGGATTCAAACCTGCCATCGTAGCGGTCGCGCGGTTCCAGACAGTAGCGCCTAGAACCGCTCGGTCACCCCAGCCGTTCTACAAAGAAGGACAACACAATTAGTTATAGATTTGTTTGACCGGTGGGAAAGCATCACAGAGACACTGAAAAAACGTGTTACGCCAGCACCAGCACCTTCCCTGGCAGGTCTCACAATCTGCAGCTTGGCGAGTGAGCACGCTGCTTTCGAAATTCCACTGGCGGGGCCGCAGCGCAGCTGAGGTGAGACGGCGCAAGTCACCAGCTGGGGGCAGTGGAGCGCTGGGTTACCTCGTGCTGCGCTGCCTTGGCCTCACTATATACGCTGAAGCGGCGGCTTTTCGCAAATATTAAGTTGGTGCATAAGTTCGTAGCATTTTCCCGTACGTTTAATAAACATAAACAGGTACACGTAACAGAGACTTTAGTGATCAATAATATATTCTCCATCTCTATTTACGACAGTCTGCCAACGCTGATGTAAGTTTTCGATTCCACAACAGAATTCACGTAGTTTTGAGGTGAAGAACTCGGCGAGCTATGTCTGGAGCGCATTTTCACTCGGAAAGGAAGTTCCTTGGAGATTGTTCGATCGAGAGCAGAAAAGGTGAAAATCTGAGGGCGCAAAATGAGGTGAATGAGGCAGGTGCGGAACTCAGCTCCCGTATAGTGTTTTACGAGGGCTGTCCAGAAAGTAAGTTACGATTGATCGCGAAATGAAAATCACAGTGAAAATCAGAAATGTTTCATTTGTAACAGTTAGCTACACCTTTCAGCTACTTCTCTACGTAGTCGCCGTTCTGACTCAGACATTCGTCGTAGCGTTGTACCAACTTTCCAATACCCTCATCATAGAAGGTAGCCGCCAGTGCTTTCCGCCAATTCTCTACGCTGGCCTAAAGCTCGTTGCCTGTGCCAAAATGTTGTCTTCATAGCCAGCGGTTCGTTTGAGCAGAGATGAAACTCAGTGGGAGACAATTACGGGCTGTATTGTGGGTAACCAAACATTTCCAATTGAAACGATGCCGGAACATCTTCATTGCCCCTGCAGAATGAGGCTGAGAATTGTCTTGAAGAAGAAACCGCACGACAGTTATGTAATGTTGGTTGTATAGCTTCAGGGGAAAATTCTCACCAGGCCGTCGTACTTGGCGGGAGACACTATTTTCTATAACATCTTTACGCGCTCACTCAGAGCTCAGGATCGTGGATGTGGGGATACCTGGAAAACATTACCTCGTTTCATAGGTGCCCTGACTTCATCGTGGGCATGGTTGTCAGTTGACCGGAATGCTATCTTTCGTGCAGAACACGATCGTACCGACATCTGGTTGACAGTTTGTATCGTTATATCGTGAATTAGACACAGGACGTGGAAACAGCGTTTCGTTGCTTAATTTTGGACACCAGTATATTTCAGTAGTAATCGCCGCTACTATTAATACATTTATCACACAGTGCGGTCAGTGCCTTCGTGGAAAAAATGTTTACCCTTGCCTACAGGAGGAATATACCTCGGCGTACGAAGCAAATTGACGTCCACCAATGCCTTACCTCAGGGCTCCAAATATATGTATATCGCATGGTGAGACATTGAGACTCTATGAAGTATGCGTAAGTGCTTTCGAAACAACAGGCACGCCAACTCTGGAAAATTCATGGTGACCTTTTCCTTTGACTGTAAGGCCCAGCTGATCATTGACTTTCTGGAACAGGACGTCACAATTAACGCACAACGGTACATAGACACTTCAAAAATTCAAGCGCGCTATCAATTCCAAAAGCCCAGGAATGTCAAACGGACGGTGTGAATGTGTTCCAATATAATACCCGTCCACAGGCGGAAGACGTTGTTTCGACAATGCTGCAGAATTTTCGCTGGGAAACCCGTACGCATCCTCCATCGTCCATTTGCTTCGGACGAAGTGCATGCCTGGGTACAATCGTGCTTCCGAGAGCAACCGTAGAGAGTTTTCCACAAGGGGCTGACCGTTTTGTCTCACAGTGGATACGTGTATTATCAATTATGTAAATTACTTTTTAAATAATAAACATTTTAGTTACTTTTTAAACCTCTCTCGTTTTAATTTGACTGCCCACTAGATTTTGTTGATACCACAGCTCTTATGGTCCCATGGCAGCCAAAGAAACTGGCTCTTCTCTCCTACTGTCCAGTGAACCACCCTAAGACGATTACCCAACATTTTACGATGTCAACAACTCTCTGACCATACTGGCACCGTAGTAAACTAAACTGACAAACTCCTTACCATAGACGTAAACTATCCCGTGAAAGTCTACTTAGAAGGTTTCTAGAACCAACTGTATGTGATGAATATAGGAATATGCTAGAGTCCCTTATGCATCGCTTCCAAAGAGATCACGAAGCCCGCATCTCGTGGTCGTGCGGTAGCGTTCTCGCTTCCCACGCCCGGGTTCCCGGGTTCGATTCCCGGCGGGGTCAGGGATTTTCTCTGCCTCGTGATGGCTGGGTGTTGTGTGCTGTCCTTAGGTTAGTTAGGTTTAAGTAGTTCTAAGTTCTAGGGGACTGATGACCATAGATGTTAAGTCCCATAGTGCTCAGAGCCATTTGAACCAGCCAGATCACGAAGACAAGATTAAACTAATTACAGAGCACACAGAGGTTTCTGCGCTCCATGCAGGCATGCAACGGAAAGTAGGCCTAATAACTGATAGAATGGCAAGCACCTTCACTATTGGCATTCACAATTGTTTGCAAAGTGTGGACGTAGGTGTAGAACGCCATACATGTTCGCACTTCTATATTTATATTAAGGAACAAAACAGCTTGATTGATAAGGAGACTACAGGGCAGTCCGAATTTTGTTTCTTCTTATATTTCTGGCGTATTTAGTTCAGAAATCAACTATCAATCACGCAATGCAGTTCGATGTCACTCTCAAAAATTCTCGTTCAACAAGCGGTGCAGTTATGTGGTATAGCGCTCGTCTGATGCGGGGAGCACCTGGGTTAAATTCCTGGTGGATTCAAGTTACACGAGCGTTTCCAAGAAGAGTAGAATACATCATGATGGAAAAAATTGTAACATTTTATTTTTTAATGTTTTATAAAAGTTCGGTAATTAATAACTTATATTTACGTGAAAACTGGTTTTCGGGTACGATGTGTAATTAGAAATAAGAATATGTGTGTTTTGCATAAAAATGACAATTACATATGTAAAAATTAGCGTATATTTGATGGATTTTATTTTTAAATGACGCAGGTTTTCGAACTGCACGAAATAAACGATACAACTTATGACCAAAAATAAGTTCTATCCAGCGATCACCCGTATCAATCGCTACCGATTTATTTCCGTCTTTATGAATTTTATGCTTCAAGGAAATGCTCATATAACATGCACCTTTTTTTAAAACTTGAATCCGCCACAAATCGAATCCAGGCCCTCCATCTGGCAGGCAAGCACTCTACCACAAAACTACATTGTTTGTCGAAAAAGTGGGCATACTTAACTGTATTAAAGGTAGCCGGATAATTTCAAAGTCTATTTTCTCGAGAATTTTTGAAATTTGCATCAACAGTTTTGGTTGACTGATATTTGAGTTCCCAACTTCACGTACCATAAACATATAAAAACAGAAAAATTTGATTGCAGTTTGGTCTCATTGTGAGTATACTGGCGTACTCTGTCGCTGAAGATTTGCTCGTTATATCTCTAGGAAGGTGAAGATCAATTAAAACATACCAAATTTGTCTTGTGATGATACTACAAATTTGGTATATGACGCTCCTCATTCGTAAGAAGTTGGGATCGTTGTTATTCTTACTCGTACAACTCCCGAGCCATATTGGGAATTCATTTCACTCTGAAACGTCCCCTTAGAACAATTTATACAAGACTGTGCTTAAACTGACACACAATATTTTTAGCGTAACGCAATCTGACTTTAAAAAATCCCTACAAAAGAATGGCCCTGACTAACATTAACCTATACACATCACAAATCACTTACCTCACGAAAATCTTCGTTACTCGAACTACTGCAATACAGCGAGCGCCACTACTGCCAGCTAAATAAAAGATTCAAACTACGGAAGGCACTAACTACTGATAGGGATAGTTAGCAAATGAAAGATATTAATAGAGAACAAACAATGTATTTACCTTAATAGTCATAATGTATTTACCTTAATATCATCAAAAGTAATAATATATGTAATTTCAAAACTCCGCCATTTCCTTCCACACATTCACCACTGCTGGCGGCTCACCTCTAACTGCGCAACGCTACGCGCTGTTCACATCCAGCTGCCGCTGCCCAACACTACAATGGCAGACAACAATGCAAACTAGCCGCAGACTGCACATAGCACAGCCAGTGATTTTCGTACAGAGCGCTACGTAACGTTGCCAATAAGAAAACATAAACAGCCTACTTACAACTCTTTCACTCACACTGTGCAGTGGTACCACTACCTAGACAGCTTAGTAAGTAATTCTCAGCATTATCCCCTTCTCTACTGTTGATTACATTACTGTCTAACAATAATGCTGTTCGTAACAAACTTATTATGAGCACAAAAATTAACATATGAAATGACATCAGTTACATGAACGCTCAGGCGGAGTTCTGGGCTCCTTTTCGATACCAGAGAAAGTGTACACCCCTGGCATTTGCTCTGTTGGTCATTCTATTGATGGAGGTCCACATACCTTGTCGGCAGTTGATAACCGACCTGCAGACAAACTAGAAGCACTGACGAGTCTTCTGCTTTTTCAGGGCACAGCTGTAAAATTTGAATGGTTTTGACCCCACGATACCGTAAGAGTTCGTGTTTCCTATGTAGTTGAAAGTTACTTGTCAACTAAATATCATTTTATTTTTTTCCTCTTAATTAGTGTTTTCTTTTATTTTCAGGATTCCTATGGCTTCGGACTCTCATTCACGTATGTCAGTGCTTGATGCAAATCTTTTAAAATTTGTGAGGTAAACGCAAGAAGAAGATGAAGATAGCGATGGGAAAATGATCTAGAAGATAACAATGACCCTTCTTACAGCTGTAAACATAAAACTGCTTCAGAACAAAGCTATGACTCAGACAATGGAGAGCGAAGTGAATACAGAGAGAAGCTGCAGTAATGTGTAGAGATTATGGAGAGGTGGATTTGAATATTGAACGTGAGTGAAAAATTTTGTATCAATTCATTTATGAAGCTCATTGTATACTATTAATTTTAGACACCATATATGCTCATCTACAGCCATCTATTACTGTTGCATGTTATTTCCAACACAATAAACTTGTTTGAATTTTTATGTTTCATTTCAATCCGTTGTTATGCAGGGTTACATAAGTTTGTTTTCCTTTTGTGATTTATTTTGAGTTTTATCTGTTAGACTGATGTTTTCTGTTCTAATGTGTGCAAATATGAAATTTATGAGAAAATGCTTATGATGAAAGTAAAATAAATTACTTTTTATGGAAAAAAAACAAAAGCGGCATCCTTTTCGACCCCACAACGCCACTTAGGATACAAAGAAGTCACAGCGCCGTTTGTGGGTTAACATGCGTGAAGTGGCGCAAATAACGGCGAAATGTATGACTGTAGCTGCCCATATGAAAATCTGTCAGGACATCTAATCAGTACACACCTACTCTTGCACAACGATTCAAGGTATTCAACGGAACTCCAAAAATACGAATGTGGTACATTCACTCTTCTGACGTTTCACAATCAACTTACCAACATAATGAATTTACCATATTCGTTGTAGAGGCATTACAAAGTAATATGCTTCTCTTAAAGCATTGAAATCACGAATATTGCGTTTTTTCCTGCAATATCAAAGGTCTTCGAAAGAGGCAAGGAAGGAAGATCAGCCGTTAACATCCGGTTGACAAGGATGTCCTTATAGACGGAACAGAAGGTCGACTTAAGGAAGGAAATCGAACGTGTCCTGTTCAAAGCAACTACTCGGCATTTGCCTCAAACAATATAGGCAATCGCGAAAAACGTAAATCAGGTGGCTGGACGGGAGCCTGAGCCATCGGTCTCTCGAATGCTAGTACAGTATCTTCATTGCCTCAATTCGCTCGGTCAACAAATTCCAGTTTCTGTCGTAGCAAAGAATACCAAAAGCGAAACTCAACGATGCACATAAGTAAAAAAAAATATATCTTTGGGGAATCGTGGGTTTGGCATAAGAGGGTCGAACTTATTGAGCGATGAGCAAATCTTCGTCAACAGTTCATTTAAGAACTGATGATGAAGAATGTAGGACACTCACAGCAACGCAGATGTATGTTAAGCACTATCCTTAACGAAGTGTCTTAATTGGGCTCAGCACCTAAATGCAGCAACAGCAGATAAATTTGACCAGACTTCAATGCATGCTTATTGTATTGCGATCATCAGATTTAACTGAAAGTTAAATAGGTCTTCTGCATCTCATGGGTAGGCAGGTGTAAAGCCCCGCCTGGGAAAAAACTCACACTGAGTTTTTGAACTGATTACCATCGAATCAGGAGCTGACCACCAGGTGGCAGATTTGTTTCATTGTAACTTACTGTTCCATGAAAGTTCCCCCCAGCGGGTCACTCCAGAGGTGAGAAAATGAGGTAGGGCTGTTTCTTACTACTTACAATATCTGATCAAAAGTATCCGGACACCCTCAAAAACATACGTTTTTCCTATTAGATGCATGGTGCTGCCTCCTAGTGCCAGGTACTCCATATCAACGACCTCAGTAGTCATTAGACATCGTGAGAGAGCAGAATGGGGCGCTCCGCGGAACTTACGGACTTCAAACGTGGGCAGGTGACTGGATCTGTACGCGAGATTTCCACACTCCTAAACATCCCTAGATCCACTGTTTCCGATGTGATAGTGATGTGGAAACGTGAAGGGTTCACGTACAGCACAAAAGCGTACAGGCCGACCTCGTCTGTTGACTGACAGAGACCGCCGACAGCTGAAGAGGGTCGTAATATGTTATAGGCAGACATCTATCCAGACCATCACAAAGGAATTCCAAACTGCATCAGGACCCACTGCAAGTACTATTAAAGTTAGCCGGGATGTGAGAAAACTTGGATTTCGTGGTCGAGCGGCCGCTCATAAGCACACATCTCGCTGGCAAATGCCAAACGACGCCTCGCTTGGTGTAAGGGGCGTAAACATTGGACGACTGAACAGTGGAAAAACGTTGCGTGGAGTGACGAATCACGGTACACAATGTGGCGATCCGATGCAGGGTGTGGGTGTGGGCAAAACCCAATCAACGATATCTGCCTGCGTGTGTAGTGCCAACACTAAAATTCGGAGGTGGTTGTGTTGTGGTGTGGTCGTGCTTTTCATGGAGGGGGTTTGCACCCCTTGTTGTTTTGCGTGGCACTATCACAGCCCAGGCCTGAACTGATGTTTTAAGCACCTTCTTGCTTCTCACTGTTGAAGAGCAATTTGAGGATGGCGACTGCATCTTTCAACACGATCGAGCACCTGTTCACAATGCACGGCCTGTGACGGAGTGGTTTCAGACAATAACATCGCTGTAGCCGACTGGCCTGCACAGAGTCCTGACCTGAATCCTATGGAACACCTTTGGGATGTTTTGGAACGCCGACTTCGTGCCAGGCCTCACCGACCGACATCGATCCTTCCTCAGTGCAGCACTCCGTGAAGAATGGTCTGCCATTCCCCAAGAAACCTTACAGCACCTGATTGAACGTATGCCTGTGAGAGTGGAAGCTGTCATCAAGGTTTAGGGTGGGCCAATACCATACTGAATTCCAGCATTACCGATGGAAGGCGCCATGTAAGTCATCTTCAGCCAGGCGTCCGGATATTTTGATCACTTAGTGTACATCTAACTTTCATAGTGTTTTACTTGAACATTCTATAATGTAGGTTTTGAAAAGAAGAATCAACGAATTAATAGTTGGCACTACTGCATTTAAACTTCACTTTTGCTTCGAAATAATTTGGTCACCAAAATGAATGACAAAATGGGGCAAGTCCTCGCAGGAGTTTTGTGGTAAATACCAGCAGTCCCAACAAGGTGACGATAGTTCTTCAATGATATCCATTGCATGAGATGAAATTTAACACACATTGCATCACTGGAAGATATAATTCCGCTGTGTAAAATATAGATTTAGGAGAATCATTCAAGCAAAGCTTTGAAATCTGTGTTTCTAACATCGACACTCAATAAAGAAAGAGCGGAAGAAGACTGCATGTGCAAAGAAAAGCTTGCTACTGAGCGAGAAAGATGTGCCTAATAAAGAAAAGATTGTGCTATATAAAAAAACCGAGTAAGCTAGATTTCATTACATCGATGGTAGAAAAGGAAGAAAACAGGTAAAACAGCCAGCTGATTATTGTTAAGAGTGAGATTGAGACTTCTCACACCGTGACATTCGTTCAGATGTAGATATAGACTTAGTATCAGGCGAAGAAGTATCCGAAGAAGAAAAGGAACAAGAGCCTGGGACTTCAAGGATGGGTCAGAACTCCCTATCACTCAATAACTCCGCTATACTAAAGTGCAGGGAAAAACTAAAAATTCATTCCTGCTGTTTCTGACCAAGGTAATTTTAATGTACGAAGAAGAAGGCTATGAAGGTGTGTTTAAAAAAAATTCCAGAAGCCTACAAACTTACTGAGACACAGGAAGAGTCATTCATTGGCAACGAGGGTGATAATGAAACTGTTGAAACCCACAGGGATGAACACAGCACAGATGCATAAAGCAATAACTTTTTTCAAAGGACCTAACGCAGTATCACTTTCGTCCAAGTATTTGTAAGTATTATGTTCAAATTTTCAATAGATTTAAGTTCAGCATTGTGTTGGTCACTTTGGCCACAATATAACAATATTACGAAGGGCTACTTCTAGTGCTTTCATTACGTAATGATCCATTCTGATTCACGTTTATCTGAAATGCAGCAAAGACCAGCACTGCGGGGGTTATCCCATTTTGTGGGGTAAAAACACGCAATTATTTTTTATATTACATTGTATATTTCTCTCTAATTAATAATCAGACATAACTGGAATTTCAATGGATCATAGATAACAACCTAATCTATGACTTCAACTTAAAATAACGGGAAAATCTACTTCTCATTGATCACAATATTCGGAAAACTGAAAATTACAGGGCTTTTCCCCCACCTACCCTGTGAGTACGCAACATTTATTAATGTTCCAGAAAATGTAACTGAATTTAAAATGATCTGACATTTGATTCATCAGCCATTTAACATCCACTGCTGGATTAGACTTTTCCACTCATAAAGTGAAAAGGAGCTGTCTCAGTCCACTTTCATTTTCTTGTATAATATCGCCAGGTAATGTCGTTATGTATCGGTTTTTATGCGTGTTGTAGCCCGTTGGGAAGAGTTATGCATGGTGCGACAATATTTATTTTGTATAACAACCAAAATCCTCTCCTCATCCACTCTATATCCAAATATAGTCTCTACGAGAAGGAATGTCAATCTGTGTGTATTCAAATATGTAGGTTAGAGTGAAAGTTTAAATCTAATCAAAACTGTAATTATTATTGGGAATCGTGAAAAATATACAGAAATGCTCAAAGCTCCATTTCTGGCAATATTATCGTTATCTATACTTTTCTTTGAAAATTGCAAGGCAATCCAATGAAACCCTATTATCATTATCATAAAATCTGATATGTAGTCGTACAACTTGTATTTTAAAGACTCTTATTCCGACGTGTCAATATTCAAAATATTCTGGAATCTCCTATTATCGGACATGCCACGATTCTGATAGAGAACAAAAACAGAAATTAGTTATTCTCCATGTATGCATACACAAATCTGACAAAATCCCTCCAGTGCTCAAGCAAGCAACAACTACGTGGAGCAAAAAGAAAAAAATTACCAAATTAATACCGAAGTTTCCTCTGGCGTTACTAGCACAGTTAGGGCAGGCAGGGACCTCTCCTAACGTGCCGCTTCTCTCCACAACAGTCAGCGTCCGTCTACTCCCAACAACTGTTTGCTGGATACCACTTGCGATAATAAGATCTCAGACTCAAAGTTTGTGTATGCACGCAACAGCAGAATCAGTAGCCAACTTCCCAAAAAATGTGAATGTCAAACTTTCAAGGGAAAGAGTCTTTCTCGCGCTCACTGGTAGTGCAGTTCCACCCTTGCTAAACTCCTCCAGTGAGGTCTGGCAAAGGGCTTATTCGCGAAGCAAAGCGTTTCTCTCTGAACTGCTGGCAATGAGATAGATTCCCACTCCCTTAAAGACAGGGGTCCTCGCCGCGTCAGCCACTGGATAACGATTTCGAACGACGCTCTAGGCTGGGCGCCCGAGGTGCTAAGCGTGAATGTTCCTTGGATCTCGCTTTCATCCATTTTCTGTTTCGGTTAAAGGGGGCAGATGATTGCCTTGTGTTAGAATATCGCTTCATTAATTTGACTAAATTCTCGGGAGTTTTTGTTATCTCGAATCGTGGAGCTTTGCTATTAATTCTATCGAGTGATGTTTGAATTTGAGTTTTCCGTTTGTTCATATCGGTATCGACCACGTGCCGTCAGCACTGGTGTCCCTTTGCCTGAGAACATGTTTGCAATTATTTAAAAGCAGTTCTTTCCTCAACTGGCGAAAGTAACGCTGGTATAAATTGATTTCTTGGAATAAGCAGATTGATGATTTCGTGTGATGAACGTCATGTTGAAATAAGGTGAAGTTTGCAACCGCTCGGTCAAAGTTACCGCCTTCACTGATTAACACGTACTCTAGATGTGTTTTACGTGAATCTGATCGCGGGATTAGAAGTTGTTTCTCTTCTTCTGGCGTAGGAACCTTTGGGCTGTCCGACCGCCACATGTGCACAAAGAAAAATATCGCATGCGCCGGTTTTCCTAATTAGTAACATAAATGATTCTACGCAGAATGAACTCCAGTTTGTACTCGTATCATGGTTGTCAAACATAATGGTAGTTACGAAATTCATTAATTTTAGTGGGGAGGCTTTAACATTGATTCAAGTCACTCTGTACCACAGTCTCTTGCTCCTTCCTGGTGCAATAGTGATGGAGAAAGGGCTGTTCCTTTTTGTTACTATGTTTTGTGTGTCTGTTCTATGCCAATTTAGGATTGTTCTCCTCTTTGCATAGACTGCCAACTTTCGTGTTCTTACCTCTGTAGTGTTTCACATTGGTTTCCCCCTGTAATTTCGTTTCAGCGCGGTTGTCATGGAGACAAGGAACTACGTAGTTTTCCCATTGGTTTGATTCCGTCATGTGCTTTGTGTGAGTCATTGATAACTGTAATAAATTGGCAGTCTTAATCAGAGTTGCTTTCCAAATGTGGACCCTTGCCAGACATTCCCGCATCCTATAATTGTACTCGCAAAAAAAATAAAGAAATCAAGTCTATTCCGTATCAGAATTACATTTAATCAGATTTTCACGCATAATGAGTGTTTATACGATACGCATTACGTCTCCGTGTAATCGAGCGGTATCATGGGGACCTAACCGTCCTGCAATAAAATATCAGAGTCTTGACAAAGTCTGCAAATCGTCCCAAACAGTCTTCACCGCACTCACGGTGGAGAAGAGTGAGACGGAATTCACATTAACTACTTGTTACCTCACTTCATTTCTCCAGGGCAAGTATCAAAGTCCATGGCTACATGGCAGCTAGCATCACCACTCAAGCATAACAACAGACAGTGCGCCAAGATTAATTACCTTATTTAGAGCGAGGTCAAAGTTAAACAGAAATAATATTAAGGTTGCATTTCATTTCTCTTAGTACAATAAAATGGAGCAGTATACTTGCACTTGGCGATTCCAGTCAAAAATGCACATGATCTACAGGTGTATGTAGTTATGTTGATCTTACATCTTTCCCGACGACATCTGCCTGCCTTCCATTGGGGTTGCATCTGGTCTGTTTCTGTCAATAGTAATTGAGCGAAGAACATCGTTGGTCCATCCGTCACCCATTCACTTTCCTGCATGTCCCGCCTACCTTCACCAAATTTTTAAATCTAGCCGTAATTACATTTTCCTCTCCAGTTTGTTCACTGATCAGCTTGTTTGTTTCCCCGTTTACTAGTACTTCCCAACAAGCATCTCCCAGTTGTTAGTGGAGAAACTCTCAGTTTTGAAAGATTTTCGCATTAAAAGCCCATGCCTTCCCGTGCCTTACTACCGTCGATCGAAATATGTAGTCGCTGCTCGTTGTTAGCCTTCGCTTACAGATACACAGGAAGCTTAGTTTTGGAAACTCTATGTAATTTGGCAAAAGTTCTCCAGGCAATTTTTTACGCCCCTGTATGTTTCTTTTCCTGTTCAACCGGTAAATGTCTTTAACTGGCATGAGTTCATTATTAATTTGTACTATTTTCATTTCAGTATGTTGGGTATGTGTTGCTATAATCTTAATTATTTGAATATCAGTCTTACTTTCAATTTCCTTTGTTAAGTGCAGGCTTATTATAAATGACTGAAGCTATTTCACAGATTTTCTGTCCCTATATTATTTGACATATAGTCACAGGGGTTTGCACACACACAGAAAAACACAAAAATATTTTTTGACATACATTTGCTACATATGTGGTCCCTTCTGGTTCGGAAGATTTCAAGGCGATAATCATGTTTTTACCACATTTGGCACTGCACGACCCTGTCAGTCTGTTCAAAAGTATTGTTGATGCGAGCTCGCAGTTCTGGTAGGTTTGTTGGAAGGGGAGACGTGAAGACTGAATCTTTCATGTAACTCCAAACAAACAAAAGAAATCGCATTGCGTTAGGTCGGGAGCATTCCAAGCACAATATACACTTTCTTGGCCCTGTCACCATACTGCTTAACTGTTCACTGCTGCTCTCTCATGGCAGAAATCTGAAGTGCGGCTGCAACAATACAAAACCTTTTGAGTTTTTCCGTATGAGCGCTGAGTTTTGTGACACTATATTAATTACTGTCGCTACAATGAATTTAGGAAATCTCTTCAATTATTTATAATAACCTTGTACTTTAGTCAGTTATTAAAGTTTATCTGTAAATTGGAAAAATGTCTTCAGATAAATGAAAATCGTACAGATACATTCTATTAACACGGATTCCTTATTCGGTTCCTCAGTTTGAGGATGCGAAAACTTTATCTAGGGCTGCTGAGAATAATTTTGGTGATGCAGAATCCCATTCTGTGTCTTCCCTTTTAATTTTGTCTTTATTACGGTCCTGATGAAACCAAAAGCAAACTGTAGCAAAAACTGTATATTCTTCAGTGCACCAATATACAGTAAATCGATGCCTTGCTTCTCAAGAGCTGTCAGAATAGATTTTGTTGAACCTGATTCGAAAACTCTCCAGAAAATCACTCATTTGAGACAATTCGGCAATGCATACCCACTCATTTCCTCCTTATACATTCGCTCACCACTTGGCAATCAGTAAACTGAACTGAGTCTGCTTCCCCAGTCGGCTTGTTCTCTTGCGTCAAATGTTTTTCCTGCATGATTGCTGATTATTTTCGTGTATATATTGCACAGTAACACCTCATTAGTCCTCTTTTTTATGTAGTTGAATAATTACAGCTTTTTCACTTTTCTGAGAATTTTATTTTTTCGCAAACATTCAGTAAATAGTTTCCTAAGTGCATTTATGTAAATTTTCTTCCAGGTTCAATAATTTCTACTGTAACGCCATCATTTCCTAGTGCCTTCACTTTCACCAAACCTCGAAAGTCTTTGTTCATCTCGTCTGGAATTACTTCTGGGATTTCGTTATTTTCATTACTAATAATCTGTATTTATGATTCATTTCATGAACTAAACCGACATATTTTTATGTTTATAGACTGAAGAGGTGAGTGAAAATTTGCACCAAGGCCGGGAAGCGAACCTGGGTCACCCGCTTGCTAAGCAGGTACGTTTACCACTAACGCACCTTTGCACAGCGGTTCAGACAACTGCACGGATCAACCTGCCACGCCTACTTCCTCGATCCAAATTGTCACTGCCGCTTCAGCCTATATAAGTACATAAAATCATGTCTGTATGAGACCAGTAAATTCTCTGAGACTGTGACATTTCATTTGTATAAGTACGTGCACCAGGTTTTCGGGCTGGATACTTCATTTATGTTCAATACTGAGGTGCTACTCCAGAACATACAGAGCTTCGGAAATTCTGTTCGTGTGTAAAGTAGACTGGGGCGGCAGGGAGAATTTGGATCGAAGAGGAAGGCATGCCAAGATAATCCGCGCAGTTGTCTGAACTGCTGTGCCTAGTTGGCTTAGTGGCTAACGCATCTGCCTAGTAAACAGGAGTCCCGGGTTTGATTCCAGGTCTTGGTACAAATTTTCAACCGCCCATTCAGTCTATAGTCTATATGTATGAAATCATATCTGTAGGAGATCAGTAAAGTCTCCGAAATTGTGTCATTTCGTCAACCAACATACTGTTGCGTGGATGGACGGGCAGGAGTTTGCCTGCGCAAGTGATAGCGGCGGAACAGTTGCACGGCCCTAGATTCGAACTGTAGATCACCCGGGTAGGAGGCCGCCAGTGGATGAAATAGTCCAGCATGTGGCCCATTGACTGCAGGGTGCCACGTCAGCAACATTAGACTCAGCGTGAACAGTAGGGCCGCAGCCGACAGCGGCAGAAACTTGTGATGTGGTGGCAGCTTGCAAACTCGCGTCAACTCGGCGAGGGGCGCGCGTCTCCATTCGAACCTGGCGACTGTCAGACTGCGTACGTCTGCCTAGAAATGAGTAGTTTTTATACCTATTTGGCCCGTTCTTGTTTTTCTAAGTATCAGACGTGAAGCAATCAGTTCATCCGCACCTCAGCGGCTCTGCCTATCCATTGCGTCGACGATATTACGATTCTGGCCTCTCTGATGGGCTGGGCTATTTGGTAACTGCTCGACGCCGTGGCGACAGCACGTGCTGTACCAGCAGGTCGCTCCTGATGTTATGCGCCTGGCCGGCTCCTGTATGATCCACTTGCATCGGGCTGTTGCATTAACAGTGTCGGTGTCTTTATTCAGCCTCCAAAGTAAATTAGCTGCGGCGCAGCAACGCAAAGAAACCTCGGATTACTGGTATTACGTTCTTTCTGTTGGTAATCAATGCACCGTTTTACCTGATGAAATGAAGCGTCTATCCACCATAAGGTTTTATTATTAGAATAAATACAGCAACCAGCCACTTCTTTTCACAGTTTTGCTTACGCCAAGACTCGTTTATGACTTTCATTCGCCCTCAACTGGTATAATGATGTACATTTATCTCTTCGTCAGAACAACGTTTTTATCGACTGCATTCTGAACGGTGCAGCTGTCTTTTGTTCTGTAATTTTAAACTCGTTTTTCCGTTTTTCTTAGCGAATTTTGCGCCACATACATGAACTAAAAAGCTTTTATTCACGAATTTAAAGGTGGAAAAAGGAGCAACAAGCATCTCAAGTATTCAAAATGAAGTAAATAAAAATATTATTCTGACGAAAAGGTGAATGTATACGTCAGTTGAGGATGGGTAAAAGCCGCAAAATGTTGCTTGGCATGACTAAAGCCGTACAAAATTCCGCCACGCCTGTCATGAGCTGTGGTCATCTATCGTACACTAGCGCTTCCGATCGTATGTCGATGCCCGCTAGTTTAGTTTACAGCTGACCCTCTCCAGTGCATTATCATGGCGGCAACCAATTACAGGTGCTTCATCGCCTACATCATTCGCCCCAATGTTCTGTCGGTTATTATTTGTTGACGACCTCCCCTCTTCATTGGGTTGGATTCTGTGACTACGAACGCCCGGGACGTCCCTGTATACTGAAACGTCCCCTTAGAACAAATTATACAAGACTGTGCTTAAACTGACACACAATGTTTTTAGCGCAACGCAATCTGACTATCAAAGATCCCTGCAAAAGAATGGCCCTGAGTAACTTTAACCTATACCTTTCACAAATCACTTACCTCACAAAAATCTTCGTTACTCGAACTACTGCAATACAGCGAGCGCCACTATTGCCAGTTAAATAAAAGATTCAAACTACAGAAGGCACTAACTACTGATAGGAATAGTTAGCAAATGAAAGATATTAATAGAGAACAAACAATGTATTTACCTTAATAGTCATAATATATATATAGCAGTTCATGACAAATTACAAAACTCCGCCATCTCTCTCCTCACATCCACCACTGCTGGCGGCTCACCTCCAACTGCGCAACGCTACGCGCTGTTCACATCCAGCTGCCGCTGCCTAACACTACAATGGCAGACAACAATGCAAACTAGCCACAGACTGCACACAGCACAGCCAGTGATTTTCATATAGAGCGCTACGTAACGTTGCCAATAAGAAAACGTAAACAGCCTACTTACTGCCTAACACTACAATGGCAGACAACAATGCAAACTAGCCACAGACTGCACACAGCACAGCCAGTGATTTTCATATAGAGCGCTACGTAACGTTGCCAATAAGAAAACATAAACAGCCAACTTACAATACTAACATGTGTGACACTGCTATATGTGCTGTTATTTAGGTTTACTTTTTTTGACTGTCCTTAATTAGTTTTTTTAAATATATGCATCACTGTGATGCTTTCCTCTCCATGTAGAACCATCTGAAGATGCTGCTTTAACGCAGAGAAAGTGATTAAATCACCACTTGACGGCTCTTTGCAGTTTTGTTCAAGTTCAGTTTACCGTGAATTTCAATGGCTGTGGCAACCCGTTACAAAACCGTATTTGTACACAAGATAGTTTGTTGCTGTGTTTCCACAAGTAATGTAATCCAGTACACGGAGCTCAGTCACCGTTAACATGGATAAATTTTTATTTAGTTTTCTTGATACTTTCATTGTTTTAAATTATTGATCTTACCATATTTCCACCGTATCATCTCACACTCTTCCACAGACATTTAATTAAATGTTTCTTTTTGGAATAAGTTTCCAACGCTGCTTTTCCTGGAAACGTAAATTCCTTCTGACTTCGTTACGTCCCTTGAGAATGTCGGTGGTCAAGCTGTCCATAGCTTCCAGCGTGGTTCCCATAGAGCAGTCGGCAAGAGCGACCATGCGGCGCAGGAGGGTTGGAGTTACAAGGTTCATAACAGAAATCTCCAACAGAACCTCTCCGCCAGAAGCTCCTAGAACAGAAAGTCTAGCTGGCATTCACAGCAGAAAATATGTGTCCTCTTCCACAACTTACATTCTCTCGGTTCCACTAACGTCCAGCCACCCTCTCGCTGAGATCGCTCTTATTACGAATAACAATAAGTAACATCCAAACCTTTGTTATTAAATACTGTTGCATCTGAGTTTTTGCCAGAACAGAGTCATCAGAATAGGTAAGAATAACGTGTAATTTACCGAACTTAATATTGCTTTCCCTAACAATACGAAACATGAAAAGAAGGACAATAGAAATGCTTCCAACTCTACCACGCAGCAGGTCAGATACTTTGGAATAAAACTCCAAAGATCAGCTTGAATAAAATATGTCTGTACAAACATGTGGATTAGAGGTGACAAAACTTGCTAGATCTGGTAAGAGCCATCTTCAGCCAGTAGAAAGGAATTTCCCCTTTCTTATGTACAAAGAACACGAACAAATATAATAACAAACCAGTTAGCTAGGACATGAAACGTATCAGCACGAATCCCTGGAACGGAAATAATAATAGTAATATAATCTTGTAAAGAGAATGGCTTACTGCATCAAACTTTGGCTGAGGTGACCATAGGAAAACATGTCTGGGAAAGCAAGTCTTCGACGACCTCGAAATAGGAGATAAAAGATGGCGTTAAGTGCACGAACGCGAACTACAGGTGCTCAACAAAAAACTTGTAGAGATCCATAAGAACATATAACACGGAAATGGACTTTCAAACTAATGTGTTCTACAGAAATTTCTGGAAGGACAAATAGTAGAATTAAATTGTCGCAGTTATAGCTCCACAAACATTATTAATCGTTTTGATACCATGATTTAGCTGTGATATGTATATTCGTTGTAGTCCACAGCTGTCATTTATGTAAGAAGAGGATGCCGTTTCTGTCAAATATTACTTTTTAATAATGAGACTTGATGACATAAAGATAAAAATATGATGACTCACGGAAACAAAGAAATAATGATGAAAACAATGATAAACTGTTGTGATTATTGTTGTTGAAGCTGAAAAATTGTTATTCTCTTACTCGGTGTGGAGTCTCTTACAGAATGGTACGCTAGTAAGCGAAGCTGAAAATTTTCAATATTTAAACTAAAACTGTATTCAAGTACGCCAAACGAATGAATTCGGTCAGGAACAGCATATATTAACCAAGAAGGTCTACCTGACTTCATCACCCTCTCCATGTGTGAGATACTACTGGAATAAAAACTAGTGTAGTGAGTTTTGGGAATTGGTGAGAAATAAGTCCTACGTTAGCAGCTTTGAAATCTGACGATATACACGTCATTGCTATACCGAAACTGCAAGCTCATAATCTCCTAGACATTTAGCACACCTCAGCTAAAAACTTCACGCAATTTGCCTGTCAACCTGTGTTGCGTTAAATGAGCGGAAACTACTGCTCTATCACTTTAAAAGCACGATGACAACGAGAAAGATTTTATTAACCGCTTTGGCAATAAGTCATAATATTTTTATCTTTATGTCATCAAGTCTCATTATTAAAAAGTAATATTTGACAGAAACGGCATCCTCTTCTTACATAAATGACAGCTGTGGACTACAACGAATATACATATCACAGCTAAATCATGGTATCAAAACGATTAATAATGTTTGTGGAGTTATAACTGCGACAATTTAATTCTACTATTTGTCCTTCCAGAAATTTCTGTAGAACACATTAGTTTGAAAGTCCATTTCCGTGTTATATGTCACTAATGACTCGCTGGCATCTTACCCAATAGTTTGGGCAGATCCAGGAGATCCTACTGCGTGGCTAATTCGATCATGGGACTTTAATTCCCTTAACTTTTACTGCGAGAAAATCTATTTGCCGAGCCTGTTCTCAATATAAAGCCACATGAGCAACGTACCGATGCAGCTCCTGGTGCTTTTTAGACAAAGGGTAGGTTATGCGAACGGGTGATGTAGTCCAAGACACGATATGTGAAAACTAAATGGAAGCGACTTTCATCATATGTTGTGAAGCCGATTAGACTACTGGTGTACCGATCTGCAATGTTGCATTGTATAAGTACTTCGTTGTGAAATCACCATCTTTCTCAGGGCATAGGACATAATAAACCACTTATTACTTCTCATGTAAAGGACACGCTTAGAAGCGTGACCATGTAGTTTTATTTCAGGTCGCAGACTTATTTGTACAGAAAGCCTCTGGAACATGCGAAAATGTAGGAATGAGAAGATGAAATGTATACCAGAATTAACAACAACTTTAGTGAAAAAAATCTGGGAAGTGTACACTTATCAATAACTGCGGCCATGTGACTGGACAAAGCTGACACGATTTCTATTCTTCTTACTCCGCTGTTTCACGTACAGCAATAATAATGAAGTTACTATGAACGCTGCGGGTCAGACGTGTTGTGCGGCGATAGCAACAATAATATTCTGATCGTTAATTGACTATGGGTACACTGAGGAACGAGTCTTACGTTATCTCTGATTGTAAACATTGGTGTCATAAGTATTCTTTGACTAGCTGTATGTTCGGGAGTAGCGTGCTGTGCGACATATTACTCACGCGTTTATGGGATCAAAATCATCGTCTACTTCTATTATTCCGTAACAACTAACACTTAAAGGTAAGTGGGCTTGACCACTGAACATGGTTTAAACGTGTGCTAAAATATTTTGAGTGTTGAATACTTTTATTTTACAGTACCATAATTTAGATTGCAGTAAGAAAATATGCAAAACATTGTTTCTCAATAGAATGTCGTTACTTCGCGGAACGAGAAATATTTAAATACTGTCTATAGCCACCGTATAATCAGAAATTTGCTTTAGAGCCTGTTGTTAATGACTGAACAGCTATGTCGCTGCTCCTTGGCTGCAACAAAAAATTATAAATAGTTTTTCCATTTATTTAACAGTTACCAGCAATTAGGAAGTAGAACCGTAAATGAGTGCTCACATGTATATAGAAGAAATTTACTTGGCCTTTTGATACAGTAATCAGTGCGAAGTTTCACGTCCTTGTTATCCCCAATCTTGCTTGAAGAAAAGAAAATTCAAGTGTACGCTTCACCGTCTTAGCGTGACTACAGTTGCTAATGCAGCACTTTCCTTGAAAGCAGTTTATTGACACGGTGCATTAAGGTACTGCACACCGGAATAATAAGAATTAAAGGACACTCAGGAAAGGCACTTTACTGCGTACAGAGCTTTAATCACTACTTCCTTTCAAAATGGGTCTCCCGTTTTTTCGTTCCAGTGCCATTACAATTTCTACAGGATGAGGAATTTCTTAATTTATATGGATGTATACAAAATATTGCAGTATTTTCACAAATATTTGCACTTAATACTTTCATTAGTGAATGATGTTACCGATGTTTAGTGTCTTTTAGTCCAGTAAAGTAAACGAATTTTTCGTATTCAGATAATTAATTCTGGAATAGAAGGAACCAAGTCATACTGACTTGCTACTGACTGCTACGTGTCACCTAGCATAACGTGCGTGTTGATTACTTTGTTGGCAGTGAGCACATCTTATCTGCTTCAACAACTTGCAAAATTTTATCGATGTCCGAAGGCGGTTATGGTACATCTATCTCGTCTTTCACCTTATTCTTTGTGCTGGCGCGCCCAGCAGGTACTGTCATCTGTAGGGAACTATTTTAACTATTTGCTGCAGTACAATATTTTATGACTAAAATTATAAATTACACATTTTGGATGATATAACTAATGAATCAACATGTTTCAAATAATTTAAAAATCAGTAAAAGCAATGTTGTGGTACGAAAAAAACTTGTTAAGTGAAAATTAGCGTGGGTGCTCAGATAGGACATTATTTAGTTTAAAGGAGGACACTGTCAGGGAAGAAACGGGCGGGGTTGGGTGTACTTGACTAGTAATCACCAAGTCTGTCATGTGAAATGCACAGTGCACAGCACGACTCCAGGTGAACAAGCGTTGGAGACGACATGCGAGCGAGTGATGAGCAAGCACTTAACGCCCGCTAAAGGCTGAGGACGTGGGTTAAGCAAGATCTGCGACTATTGCAACAGTCTGTTGCATTCACAATAAACAGAAACGAGACAGCATCGATGCATGAGATCTCTGGATTGATATGGTGTATACAAGACTGGAAATATTAGAACTGTACTATTCTGCTCACCTATAGTCACATTATTTGAATAATAAGTTAAGATTAAAGCATGTATTATGCTGCTTTATCGCCCCAATGTGAGTACCCCGTTCCTAAATTTATGCTGGATGAATAACTTCAACTAAATATATTTCAACTGTTAGCGGAAATAGCAACAGTTAGCTTCATTTACGATATATCTACTCTTTTATTATGTATCAGTCTGATCCCAAAGGTGTTACAGTAATGCGGCTATTCTTGTTATAATTTTTGGAACGGCATCATCTAAATTAATAAATGAATTAAAAGTGGTCTTTGGTTGACAGCCGCACTGTACAAACGTGCCAAAAGAGCTGTTAGTTTTTCAAGCGATGTACATACTTTGTATTGTAGATGTGTATCATACGAATTCGCGAGTGACTGTACTGACACGAGTGATGCCGAGTAAATCAGGTATCTCATCATAGTGTCCAGTTCTTCAATGAGTAATCGGATATGGAAGAAAAAACTGTTTGCGAACCAGTGTCATAATAAACAGCGTTGTGTTTTTTTGATAGTTGATATTACCATTATAGCACGAAATGTGGTTAAAAGTGCTCTTTCAAAGTCATTTAGGCTTGTTGAGGGTGTCTATAGACTTGAGGGTCCGTTAATACAATTTGAGGCAGTATTTTTTGCGGTGTGGACACGTCGGAACGTGTTGTGATTAATCTCACAGAAAATCAGTCCGACAGCTTTCAAACGACTGTTTCATCTATCAGACGGCTGTATTAATGATCCGGTGAGTCTCTGCACTTTGTGTTAAACATTATGGACACGTGGTGTAATTTCGGAGACTGTAAATAGTTGTTGCGAATTAAATTATCGAGTTACTAATTGTTCCTTTTTGGGATCACTAGTAAAAGATCTATATCCTACACATAATGCAGCGCCTAAGTCAAGTCGATTTTTAATACCCATGATTACAGCTATAGGTCAGTTACTATGTGTATTTTCTGATAGCAGTGAGCCACAGTAGAAACAACATGCTGCTGCGACTGAATTATGTTCTGCACAATCGATTTTTCAGTAGCATTTAAGAAACATTCCTAATAACCATCAATAGCAAGTTTTTTCGCTAATGGGCGTTTCGCTCCATTGCACACTGTATCTCGGTTTCCAGAGCATATATTTTTTCTTTCAGGACTATGATATCAGCACTTATACCTCCTGATAATTCACCTTTCATTAAACCAGCTTTCTTTTTACTGGCACGTGCGATGTTATAGATGTTGTTAAGGTATTCCCACATAATTAAGTTCAGTAGGAAATGAAATATTCGCAAAGTTTAATACATGCAAATATTTACGGTAACTAGACACAAGTTTCGCGTTGTTATTTGATGGATACAAACCAGCTATGGTCGACCATTTGAAGCAATAATCATTGTTGTTTGAATCAACATTTAACACAGTTTTTTTGTTTGCATTTACTTTTGGTTGTTTTCTGTGTACTCAAAGACGAAATCCATTATTTGTATTTATGATTTCTTTTAATGCCCATCCCGAACTGTGAAGTGGGAAAGTTTCCAGTTTCTTTAAAGTCATTCTGCGAATTGTTTCCATACCATTCACTGATGTCATCAGAGGGCACAGAGATGTGTTCTTGGTGTTCATGCACACTTCCCTAATCTTACAGAGTAGTGAGACGTTTATCTTAGCTGATCGATTCAGCTCCCGCAGTCTGTAGGTGAAAACCGGGAACATGCAACAATAAACTGTTTTGGTTCGTGATTGGCTGTTATGCCAATACATATTAGATTTTTAAAAGCCCAATCTACACTATTGTCACTGGTTCATAGATGGCTCACTCTTTATTTGAATCGTGTCTCCGCAAAGTTCACGTGGTCACCTTCTTCTGCAGATTCTCCGCTGCTGCTTTTTATTGCACATTTTTTCCGAGCCGTTAGGTCAGGAGGATGGGAATACCAGACCGTAGATTCTCCGTTGCTCGATCAGGAGGACGACAGATTTTGTAACATTGAATGCATAGATACGAAACATGTGTAAGAATGACAGACGAAGAATACTTACAGTTTTGACTCTGTTCTTCCTATCCTAACTGCCAGCAGGAACTCTGATTCTCCTTGCAGATTACTTGTCGAATTTTCGGCACTACTCCTAGACCACAGGTCGATCCTATAGAACTCCTGCTGGTTCGCTGAGTATCCGAAGTTCTTTTAATCTAGTATCATTAGAAACATGTGTCCACTTTCATTGGAAAGTGTTCGGTGAGTTCCAGTACCTTTTCATTCCACAGCTGATGATAGTAAATATGAAACGTATCGTTAACAGAGGCTATTATAGTAATGATACTTGCTTCTTTTATAAATAGTGAACGTTGCTGGTGTATCTTGTACGAATTTTGAAACTGCCGCTGTTTTACCGTAGTAATGATACATGCAATTCACAGAGAAATTACCTAGTCAACTTGGTGTGGAGTGAATGCACATTTGACTGAATGTGGTTAAGGGCAGAATGTTGTGTCACGACCGCTGGAATGTACACTGTGAAAATTGTAACACCCAGAACAAATGGTCTGAATCACTATCAATTCCTAGGTTGTGTAGAACTATGAAACAATAAGAAGTAGTTAACACGGCATGCAAGTGGGCCCAGCAACGCCATCTTTTGAGTGACAGGGCAGGTCAATGTTACACCATGTTCAGTCGATGAAGAGCCGTCAAACGAAGTGGAAACGTGCAAGAAAGTGTCGGTATATCGCGTCGACATCAAAGGGTCCAATATCAGCATGAGAGTGAATTCGAACGTGGCAGAATGATTGATCTATGGGAAAGGAGTGTGTCGTACAGTGACATTCACTACATTTACATGCGACACAAATTCCGGAATGAGAAAATCGAATTTCGGAAAATGATTTTCGCTGTCAGGTTCGCACCTTAAGGCCTGAAGCAGACTTTCTATCCTCAGTTATTTTACAAATGGTTCAAATGGCTCTGAGCACTATGGGACTTAACTTCTGAGGTCATCAGTCCCCTAGAACTTAGAACTACTTAAACCTAACTAACCTATGGACATCACACACATCCATGCCCAAGGCAGGATTCGAAACAGCGACCGTAACGGGTGCGCGGTTCCAGACTGTAGCGCCTAGAACCTCTCGGAGTTATTTTAGACAAATGGACTTTGGAAATCAGCCGTTCCATTTTGTGATTTGGTCAGCACAATGGCTGTTTGTCCTTAATTAAATATTAGAAGTAGGTAACTTCATGCTAGTTTAATATTTCTCCTTCACTGCACAAAAAGTCACACTTCCAGACTCGCCGAAAATTTTTAAAAACAAGGTGTAACCCGACAGCCCAAGCACATTTCAAAATCGGTTTTTCGTTTATATGAGACCGAAAATCAATTGTGGAAGTGGAAATCGGTACTAGAACCGCAATGCCGAAATTGGTACAGGAGTGTTTACGTGACCAGCCAGAAGTAGTATTGGGAAAACAGTTTCCGAAATCCGTTTTTGGGAGCCTCATGTAAACATAGTAAATGCGGCTCGTACAGGGCAAGCTTCAGCGTAAGTGATGCGTGTGTGGAACCAGTGGTAGAAGAGAGTCGTGCACAGCGAAGATCAGGTACACGAATGTATGTTATGTATTTGGTTTACGTGCGCTCAATGGCGATGTTATCAGCATGATATTGGATCAAACTATGTGATCACAGTGGGTATGACCGCCATCTTGTCCACTCGTCCACAGTGTTGGCTCGACATTGGATGACTGCAACTGGTTTGGGTATGTCTTTCCCGACAGTTCGACGCCGTCTACTAAGAACTTGACTAGTGGCACGCATACCCTTGCGTAGCCAGGGGCCAGAAACCGCCAACGCCTCTGACTGCAACGGGTACGTGAACGCTGTCACTGACGAGTTGAGTGGCGAAATGTAGTGTACTTGGACGAGTCTTGCTTCAACTTGTCCTGCAGTGATGGCTACGTACATGTTAGTCGCTACCATGGTGAACGCCGTCGGAAAAACTGCATTGCTGAACAGCATAACTAACAAACCTCAAGTTTGACTGTATGAATCATCATTAATTATAACATGTGATATTGCCTCCTTCTTTGCTGAGGGCAATCTGAACAGCGACTGTTACATCACGTTGATTTTATAGCTCGAGACACTGCCCCTTATGCGTGCAAGTCCACATGCCACATTTCAGCAGAATGTGCAAGCCATAAGTTTCTTTATTGTGGGACACGCAGCACGTACTATGTCACAATAGGACATTACGCAGAGTACGGGAAGACGGCATCTTGCTTGACATTTTATTTCAGTATATAAACTTATTTCGGCATTATTGTCTTCATCAGTACATGTACTGACGTTGTAGGTGGACATATGTCAACTTTGAGTAAACAATTGGATATAATATTTTTTTCAGTAACGTTTTAAAGTTAATCGATAACCTCTGGCCTGCACATTCGCGTGACATATCATCCATCGAACATGTCTGGGATATAAAAGATATGTACTCGCAGTTGCGAATATGGACAACCGTCAGCTGTATAATGGAATGACGACAATGAAAATATGTGCCGGATCGGGGCTTGAACCCCGATTTCCCGCTTCTCGCGAGCGGTCACCTTACGATTTCGCTAACGGAGCGCAATTCGGGGCCGCGACCCAAACTTCCATATGTTTTCAACCGTGTGTGTACAACCTGTACTGTTGCATCCGTTATGTATATTCTCGTACAGGGGAGACATTTTACTTGAAAGTCGCTTGCCTGGTGTCGACAGATAAATACGATAGTGCAGTGGCTGTATTGTTCCGCATTACGGTGCGAGGTTCCTTCGGACATGTATTCCTTCTTTGTGATGCAGTTTCCACTATCAAATGCGGAAACTTATCGAAGAACTGGAGTGTCAATGACTATCTTAGGCAGCAGTTTGTAGAACAAATAATACTGATAGTAACGCTGAGCCGAAGTTTCGGAATGAATCTACAAAAGCTATCTAACCTACAGCGCATGCGCGCTCCGCGGGAGTTTAATATCCTCTCGTCCTCTTAGGTTACCGGTTTTGTCGTTCTCTGTCGTTTTATCCTCACAAAAATCGCACTTGAATTTTAATCACGATTTGTTCTTGGCCTTAAAAATTGTAAAATTGACTTTTGTGTAAGTTTTACCTCAAAATATTATGAGTCAATAAATATATCGTCTCATTTCTCTGGGCGTTTTACTACGAGACTACTGTGCTGCTACAGGTTAAGTTGTTAAGTAGGCTGGCCGGCCGGAGTGGCCGAGCGGTTCTAGGCGCTACAGTCTGGAACCGCGCGACCACTACTGTCGCAGGTTCGAATCCTGCCTCGGGCATGGATGTGTGTGACGTCCTTAGGTTAGTTAGGTTTAAGTAGTTCTAAGTTTTAGGGGACTTATGACCTCAGCAGTTGAGTCCCATAGTGCTCAGAGCCATTTGAACCATTTTTTGTAAGTAGGCTGTTTAGTTTTTTTTTTATTGGTAACGTCACGTAGCGCTCTGTATGAAAATCACTGGCTGTGCTGTGTGCAGTCTGTGGCTGGTTTGCATTGTTGTTGGCTATTGTAGTGTTGGGCTGTTGGCTGTTAACAGCGCGTAGCGTTGCGCAGTTGGAGGTGAGCCGCCAGCAGTGGTGGATGTGGGGAGAGAGATGGCGGAATTTTGAGAGCGGACGATCTGGACGTGTCTCATTGAGAAAGAGTAAATTTGTAAGACTGGATGTCATGAACTGATATATATACTATGACTCTTGAACAATATTAAGGTAAATTCATTTTTTGTTCTCTATCAAACTACAGAGGTATCTCTTTAATCAGCGTTGTGGGTAAAATCTTCTCAGGTATTGTTGAAAGGAAAGTGCGAGTATTAGTTGAGGACCAATTGGATGAAAATCAGTGTGGGTTTAGGCCTCTTAGAGGTTGTCAGGACCACATCTTTAGCTTACGGCAAATAATGGAGAAGTGTTATGAGTGGAACAGGGAATTGTATCTATGCTTTGTAGATCTAGAAAAGGCATATGACCGGGTTCCTAGGAGGAAGTTATTGTCTGTTCTACAAGATTATGGAATAGGAGGCAAACTTTTGCAAGCAATTAAAGGTCTTTACATGGATAGTCAGGCGGCAGTTAGAGTTGACGGTAAATTGAGTTCATGGTTCAGAGTAGTTTCAGGGGTAAGACAAGGCTGCAACCTGTCTCCACTGTTGTTCATATTATTTATGGATCATATGTTGAAAACAATAGACTGGCGGGGTGAGATTAAGATATGTGAACACAAAATAAGCAGTCTTGCATATGCGGATGACTTAGTTGTGATGGCAGATTCGATTGAAAGTTTGCAAAGTAATATTTCAGAGCTAGATCAGAAATGTAAGGACTATGGTATGAAGATTAGCATCTCCAAAACGAAAGTAATGTCAGTGGGAAAGAAATATAAACGGATGGAGTGCCAAATAGGAGGAACAAAGTTAGAACAGGTGGACGGTTTCAAGTACTTAGGATGCATATTCTCACAGGATGGCAACATAGTGAAGGAACTGGAAGCAAGGTGTAGCAAAGCTAATGCAATGAGCGCTCAGCTACAGTCTACTCTCTTCTGCAAGAAGGAAGTCAGTACCAAGACTAAGTTATCTGTGCACCGTTCAATCTTTCGACCAACTTTGTTGTATGGGAGCGAAAGCTGGGTGGATTCAGGCTACCTTATCAACAAGGTTGAGGTTACGGATATGAAAGTAGCTAGGATGATTGCAGGTACTAGTAGATGGGAACAATGGCAGGAGGGTGTCCACAATGAAGAAATCAAAGGAAAACTGGGAATGAACTCTACAGATGTAGCAGTCAGGGCGAACAGACTTAGATGGTGGGGTCATGTTACACGCATGGGAGAAGCAAGGTTACCCAAGAGACTCATGGATTCAGCAGTAGAGGGTAGGAGGAGTCGGGGCATACCGAGGAGAAGGTACCTGGATTCGGTTAAGAATGATTTTGAAGTAATAGGTTTAACATCAGAAGGGGCACCAAAGTTAGCACTGAATAGGGGATCATGGAGGAACTGTATAAGGGGGGCTATGCTCCAGACTGAACGCTGAAAGGCATAATCAGTCTTAAATGAGGATGATGATGATGATGATGATGATATCAAAATCTTTCTTTTGCTAACTGTGCCTATCAGTAGTTAGTGCCTTCAGTAGTTTGAATCTTTTATTTAGTTGGCAGTAGTGGCGCTCGCTGTATTGCAGTAGTTCGAGTAACGAAGATTTTTGTGAGGTTAGTGATTTGTGAAACGTATAGGTTAATGTTAGTCAGGGCCATTCTTTAGTAGGGATTTTTGAAAGTCAGATTGCGTTGCGCTAAAAATATTGTGTGTCAGTTTAAGCACAGTCTTGTATAATTGTTCAAAGGGGACGTTTCAAAGTTTAGATCGAATTCTAAGCTTAACTAGTTTTTGCATAACACTTACAAATCTCTTTTTTCTTTCATTAACCTCACGGTAACTCTCCCCTGTCCTCTTTAATATGTACATACAGAAAGCAATGGACGAGGTCAGAGAAAAGTTAGGACAAGCTAATGGAATCAGGATCCAGGGAAAAATAGTTGATATGCTGCGTTTTGCGGATGACATTGCTGTCCTAGCGGAAAATGAGGAAGAATTACAAGTAGTGTTGGAGGAAATGGAAAACACTCTTGCTACACGGTACAACATGAAAATTAATAAGTCAAAAACAAAAATCTTAGTTGCAAGCAAACAAAATAATCAAGCAATTACGAATATAAGGCTGAATGGAGAGAAGCTGAAAGAAATACAAGACTTTGTCTACTTGGGAAGCAGAATAACATCAGATGGTCGTAGTAGGAAAGATGTAATAAGTAGAATAAATCAGGAAAAGATTGCATTCTATAAAAGGAAAGGACTCCTCACATCAAATATGATAAGTCTGTCGTTAAGGAAGCGGTTAATAAAGACCTTTGTTGGGAGTGTGCTTCTCTACGGCAGCGAAACCTGGACACTTGGAGAGGACGAAAGAAGAAGGATTGAAGGATTCGAAATGTGGTGTCTGCGAAGGATGTTAAAAATTCCATGGACGGCCAGGATGACAAATGAAGAAGTCCTGCAGAGAGCGGAGGAAGTTCCAGTTCTTTGGAAGACGGTCAAGAAGAGGAGAGATATATGGATGGGACACATTCTGAGACATGAAAGTCTTCTCCACACTATAACGGAGGGCCTTGTGGAGGGCAAAAGGGCAAGAGGCAGACCTAGAAGAAAGTACATAAGCCAGATAATGCAGGACCTAGGATGCGGAAGTTTCACGGAATTGAAGAGGCTGGCCGACAATCGCACTGAATGGAGAGCTGCTGCAAATCAATCTTAGGATTGGCAACTTAAGAAGAAGAACCTCACGGGAAAGTTTAGATTATTAATGTTGACGAAATGAAAATTTTCAAAAATATGACTGAGCTCATCCGGTAGCGTAAGAAAGCAATAAGATATTAAAAATCTAGCCCCGCGCGCTTGCACGGTAGGTTATGTGGCTTTTATAGGCTAGTTTGAGTTTGTTTCCCGGTTTGATAGACCACAAGTGCCCTGTATCAAATTGCTCGTTTCGACTTTCCTACACCTCTGTGATACGTTGTAAACAATTATCGTTTACCTTCTGTAGATGTGACACCTCTCTCCATTAACATGTACAAGCACTTGCCGCTGCTGTGCGCTTATGGACATTGCCACTGACAGTCTGAAACAATAGGTAGGGCTGTGGCACACGTGCGGATACCTCAATATTGGCAAGGATTTGAGCTCATCTCAGACGAGCATACTGTTTTTATCTATCGGGAGTTTCCCAACAGCGTACACTCCGCTACATTCATTCACATCCCAGGCTACATACCACGAATGTGAAATACTTAATGCAGCTTTCCTGAAGCATCGTTTCACCTGTACAAGAGAAAATCAGAGGTCTGCTCACTGATCTGTTGGTGCTTCTACGATTACACCACTTGATCAAACACATCTTAGAAATTTTTTAACGTTATAAGGAAGAAAATAGGGGAACAGTGTTCGATGTATGTCCCGTATTTTACTGAGAGAATTCGTAACATCTCCATAGTGTCAAAATTGCGGAGGTACAGAAACAGTTCGCCTTTAGAGCGAATCGCTCACATTTCAAATTTTTACCGCCCCTTACATTTAGAGCAGAGGTAATCAAGAATCGATATTCATTTGTTGTCACTTCTAAATGCAAATCATCTTTCTAGCAGACTTTCCACTCTAGAATACTGCGGATGCTGCTTCCTTTCCTGCTGTTTTGTTTCAGACTCACGGTGCTGTCGGAAATACACGTTTGTAATGAAATACGTTGCGGTCACTTACCTGATTTCTTATGATGATAATTTCTTACTATACTGGTTGGCGTCGACAAAATACATGACTAGTCTAAATGATTGGCCGGCCGGGGTGGCCGACCAGTTCTAGGCGCTACAGTCTGGAACCGCGCGACCGCTACGGTCCCAGGTTCGAATCCTGCCTCGGGCATGGATGTGTGTGATGTCCTTAGGTTAGTTAGGTTTAAGTAGTTCTAAGTTCTAGGGGACTGATGACCTCAGAAGTTAAGTCCCATAGTGCTCAGAGCCATTTGAACCATTTTCGGTATTCTATATTTTCCGAAGCATGATTTAGAACCGTAAACTCACCGACTTTTCATTGTGTACACCAGCTGGTGTTTCGTGTGCAGTGCCAAAGCTGTATGGGCCGTTTTTCTTCCGTGAGAAGACTGTAACGGATACCTCACATTTGTCGTTGTTTCCACAGTTGACTGCTGATTCTGAGAATTTCACCTTCCAACAGGACCGATCTCGCACTCATTCAAGCATCGATGTTCGTCGCTACCTAAGCGACGAACTTCCGCATCACTGGATTGGGCGTAGTGATGAACATTAATGTGGCTCTGTTCCCTAGGCCCCCATGGTCGCCTGACCTTTTTCTTTGCGGTTAAACTGAAGGTCATGTTTACGTACCCCACTGCCAAGAACACTGGAACAGCTCTCAGAACGCATCAGTGCTACTGTGGTGACCATGGACAGGATGTTGCTACATGAGGTTTGGAACGAATTCTACTATCGCTTGGACGAGTGTCCTGTAACTACAACAGCACTCAGAGAACGTCTGTAGAGTGCAAAATGAAAATTTGGTGAGTTTACGGTTCTCTTTGTCCATCAGTTACATTTGTACATGTAATACCTACGAAATTATACAACTTTGAAAACGAATGAATCACTTGTAGCAGTCCTGTATTTTTGAATTCAGAAAGGAAAGTTGGTGACCGAAATTACGTGAAAAGATCTCTCCGTAACGAGAAACGCTTTGGCTTTAATAATTGCCACTTGAACTCGAGTGTTATGTCTGTGACACTCTCTCCCCTATTTCGCTATAACCGCCGTTCTTCGAACTTTTTCGATGTGCTCCATCAATCTCATCTGGTACGGATAACATACCACGCAGAAATATTCTAGAGGACGGATAACCTCAGTAGACCGTTATATCTAAGTGTTCTGCCAGTAAAACACAGTCTTTAGTTCGCCTTCTGACAGTCTTTAGTTCGCCTTATGCACAACTATTTCTATCCAATCGTTCCAATTTAAGTTGGTCGTAACTGTAATAGCTAGGAATTTAGCTGGACTGGCAGCGCTCAGATTTGTGTGCTTTATCGTGTAACCGAAATTTAATGGATTCCTTTTGGGAGTCATGTGGATAAGCCACATGTTTCATTATGTATAGTCAACGGCCACTTTCCGCACCGAACTTGCCTAAATCATTTTGCAGTTGGTTTCGATCTACTGTTGAATTTACTAGACGATAAACGACACCACCAGCAAAAGAAATCTAAGAGGGCTGCCCAGGTTGTCTCTATGTAGATTAGGAACAGCAGATGGCCTATAACAATTCCTTGAGGAAAGGCAGATATCATTTCTGTTTTACTCGATGGCTTTCCCTCCGTTAGTACGGACTGTATTCTCGAAATCTAGAAATATGGAATCAGTTTGAGGTCCCCTGTCGATAGCAGTCATTATTTCGAACAAAAGCGTATAATTCACTGTGCATTAGAAGGAATACTTAGTAAAAGTCTGAAATATCAATTCTGTCGGAACCGTTTTTTTTGGAGGGGGGGGGGGGGTCGGGGGTGGGAGGTTATTTACGTTTACAAGTGCCAGCCATTGTCTGCCACTGGTGGTCGCCTTCTGCCTGTGTTACACGGAGGTCTCCTTTGTGCAGAGGAGGACACAGTCGTCGTATTGTAACATATCTGTGTGTCTATCGTCCCCGAATATATTTGTTTTGGCTGTATGTGCCAGTGAGAAAAGTTAAAAACGTACATTCTAATATGGAACAAATTTAACAATCGCTGGCGCAACAGCTGCTTTGGATCGCTGGACGAAGTCTAGTCACCGGAGAGGTCTATCAGTTTCCAGGAAAGCAGTGTGGCAGTCCGCCGGTATCATCCGTAGCAGTGCAAATATGTAGCGCTTTGCAGGAAACCGCAACTTGAAAGTCTGGGAGCGCCTGATAACTTTATCATATTTTCGAAAGAAATCTGACGTTCGGTTGCTGACTTCCGCGCATAACACACGCTTTCTCACGAAGTAAGGATTTCCAACAAGAGGTTGTAGCGATAAAACACAAGAATCGACTTCGTCGAATATTCTTATCGGGCAAACGAAGTACGTTTGTACTGTCGATGGAATTCTGAGTCGAAAGCTCATTTGCTTTGTACAAAATATTTTTACGAAAATTGCGTCACTGAAAATAAATCGTCAGATACACTGATGAGCCGAGACGTTATGACCACCTGTTTAATACCTTGTTTATTCGTCTTCGGAACGAAATACATTACTGATCCTGCACATCATGGACCCGATAGTCTGTTGGTACCTAGACTTGTGGAAGTATGTGGCATTAGATCTTTGCGCACAGGTCATGTAATTCACGTAAATAACGGGTCGCTGATTTGCATACGCGGTGATGGCGCCCGGTAGCGACCTAGATGGGTTCCATAGGATTTACATCGGGCGAATTTGGTCGCCGAGACATCAACGTGAGTTTACTGAAACGCTGTTCAACCACTGTAGTGGGTTTCTGGCTCCGAGATAGAGACAATTATACTGCTGGAAGATGCCACCGCCGTCGGGGAAGACATCAAGCAGAAAATCGTGCTGGTGGTTCGCAGGTGTCAGCGTGTCTTTCATTGCTACCACAGGTACCACACAAACAAAGCAGAATGTCTCCCATAGCATAATACTGCTCTCACCAGCCTGCGTCCATGGTGCGTTGCACGTTTCGAACAGCCGGTCATCTCGATGACGGCGATTGCGGAGACGACCATCGACCTAATGTAGGGGAGGTCTGCTGCGGAGCTCAGTGTTCAACAATGAACAATGAGCTGTGTGTTCCGAAACACTTGTGCGTGCACCAGCAGTGCTCTTTAGGCAGAGACGTCACAGGTCACCATCTATCGTACTTTACAGAGCAGACAAGCCTCCGAACTCCAAGTTCCGTGAAGAGCCGTGAACGTCCAGCCATTTAGCGCATAGTGGTAGTTTCACTGTCCTTCTACCTCTTTCCGTAGATCCTCACGACAGTAGCATGTGAACAATCGACCAGCTTCATCGTTTTCGAGATGCTCGTTCACAGTCTCTATCTACATCTACATCTACATGGATACTCTTCAAGTCACACTAAGTGCCTGGCAGAGGGTTCATCGAACCACCTTCTTAATAGTTCTTTATTATTCCATTCTCGAAAACTATGAGGAAAAAAACGAACACCTATACCTTTCCGTTCGAGCTGTGATTTCCAATGTTTTTACTATGATAATCGTTTCTCCCTATGTAGGTAGGAGTCAATAAAATATTTTCACATTCGGAGCAGAAAGCTGGTGATTGAAATTTCGTGAGAAGATTCCGCCGCAACGAAAAACGCCTTCCTTTTAATGATATCCACCCCAGATCCTGTATCATTCCATTGACACTCTCTCCCCTATTTTGCAATAATACGGAACGTGCTGCTCTTCTTTGAACTTTCTCGATGTACTCCATTAATCCTACCTTGTAAGGTTCCCAGACCGCGCAGCAGTAGTCCGAAAAGGACGGACAGGCGTAGTGTAGGCAGTCTCTTTAGTAGATCTGTTACATTTTCTAAGTGTCCTGCCAATAAAACGCACTCTTTGGTTAGCCTTCTCCACTACATTTTCTACATGTTCTTTCCAATTTAAGTTGTTCGTAATTGTAATTCCTAGGTATTTAGTCTAATTTACGGCATTTAGATTCGACTGATGTACGAGTAACCGAAGTTTAACGGATTCCTTTTAGGACTCATGTGGATGACCTCTCGATTTTCGTTATTTAGGACCAATTGACAATTTTCTTTCTAAACCGTTTTGCAATTTGTTTTGATCTTCTGATGACTTTAATAGACGATAAATGACAGTATCATCTGCAAACAACCTGACGGCTACCTTGGGGAACGCCAGAAATGACTTGTTTTATACGATGACTTTCAGTGCTTTACTAATAACTGTGACCGCTGTGACAGGGAAAACTGTGACGTATCTGGCATATCTTCGCTAGGGCGCTTGCCCGTCCTTGTTTCTCGGTTTACATTCTTATGTTGTAGCGTCGCGCGCCCGCAACACGACCAGGCGGCATCCAACGTCGCGGTGGCCGGTGGTCATAATGTTTTGGCTTATCAGTGTATACTTAACTGAAACTGAGTCCATATAAAACTTATTACACTATGAAGAAGGGTTTTAATTAACATATGTGGTCAGAATCAGAATTTGGTGAAATCGACAGCAAATGGGCGAGGAACCTATGTTTTTGGTATCACCGAATCGAATAAACATTGGAGGTGGTCAGAATCGTCCATGGTAGTGTAGCATTATGTCAGGCGTTCGTCAAAAATGTGTGTAGATTCCTAAGGGAGCAAACTTCTGAGGTCATCGGTCCCTAGACTTACACACGACTTAAAACTAACTTAACGCTAAGAACAACACTCACACCCATGCCCGAGGGAGGACTCGAACCACAGGCGTGAGGGGCCTCACGATTAGTGACATGGCGCCTCTAACCGCGCGGCCACTCGGCGCTGCAGGCGTTTGGCCATTAAAGACCAATACTGTACACGCTAAGGGACAACTTTCACCTTTGTAGTGGCATTGTGTACTCGGTACTTCTTACAAGCGTCTTCTAACCAAACTGCCTGCCTATGGAATATCGCCTCAGTTGTGCGACTGGTTTCGTGATTTCCTGTCAGAAAGGTCACAATTTGTAGAAATAGACGGAAAGTCATTGAGTAAAACAGAAGTAATATCCGGCGTCCCGGAAGGTACTGTTATAGGCCCTCCATTGTTCCTGATCTATATTAACGACATAAAAGATAATCTGAGTAGATTGTTTACAGATGATGCTGTCATTTACCAACTTGTAAAGTCATCACATGATCAAAACGACTTGCAAAATGATTTAGACAAGATATCTGTATGGTGCGAAAAGTGCCAATTGACTCTGAATAAAGAAAAGTGTGAAGTTATTCAAATGAGTACTAAAAGAAATCCGCTAAATTTCGATTGCGCGATAAGTCACACAAATCTGAAGGCTGTAAATTCAACTAAATACTTAGGGGTTACAATTACAAATAACCTAAATTGGAACGATCACATAGGTAATGTTATGGGTAGAGCAATCCAAATTCTGCGATTCATTGGCAGAACAATTGAAGGTGCAACAGGTCTTATAAGGAGACTGCTTACACCACTCTTGTCCGCCCTATTCTGATGTATTGCTGTCCTCATCAGGTGGGACTGACGGATGACATCGAAAAAGTACAAAGAAGGGCAGCTCGTTTTGTATTATCATGAAATAGAGAAGATAGTGCCACAGACATGATATGTGAACTGGAGTGGCAATCAATAAAACAAAGGCATTTTTCGTTGCGACGGGATCTTCTCATGAAATTTCAATCACCAGTTTTCTCCTCCGATTGTGAAAACATTCTGTTGGCACCCACCTACATAGGGAGAAATAATCATCACGATAAAGTACGAGAAATCAGTTCTCGCACAGAAAAATTTAAGTGCTCGTTTTTACCGCGCGCCGTTCTAGAGTGGAACGGTAGAGAGACAGCTTGAAGGTGGTTCATTGAACCCTCTGCCAGGCACTTTATCGTGAATAGCAGAGTAATCACGTAGATGTAGATGTAACTACATTATTACTACATAAAAATTTTTGGGCAGCTATGAGAATTGGCTCCCTAACAAAAGATATTCACTCCTTGATATCTTCGCTGCACCCTGTAATCGACGTCACCGAGGAAGAGAGAGTGGTCAGTGTTGATAAATGAACGCAACCAACTGTCGAGAAATGGATATTATGTCGAGCAGGAATTACTACACGGTGAAAGGGTTGGTTTGGCTTAACAATCCATTTAGTTTTTTGTTGAATGAACATCAAGAGAGTGCTGTACATTACTCCAGCCACCAGAAGAGATAATCTGACTACGAGAACGGGTGATTCGTTTCACGTTAAGAAACAGAATCCTGCTGCAATCGAAAGCGCTGTGCGGTCATTGCTGTGAATCTGTCGACCTTATTAAGAGGTGCACGGCATAAGGTGGGACGCCTGTAGTATATCAAATAGTTCAGATGGCTCTGAGCACTATGGGACTTAACTTCTAAGGTCATCAGACCTCTAGAACTTAGAACTACTTAAACCTAACCAACCTAAGGACATCACACACATATATGCCCGAGGCAGGATTCGAACATGCGACCGTAGCGGTCGCTCGGTTCCAGACTGTAGCGCCTAGAACTGTAAAATTATTTATTTTTGGAGAAATGAAATAAACGTATCAAGTCAACAAACAATGTTAGATGCTAATTTTAATCTATCTTTGGGAATGGGTCAAAACCGGGTCCGTGTTTATTACACTGATACAATTGTTGCATGTGAGGTCTGCCAGTTATGCAAAACACCGTTTTTCTCAGTACCCAAAAATGTTTCGGCATCACTGTGCTATCATCAGTGGGTTTTCGTTTTTATTTACTCGGCAATGTGAACATTTTTTTAAAATGATTATAAAATTATGTGCATTTTTAGTTCAAACAACACATCGTTTCTTTTTTAAATACCTTTACATTTGGTGTGCATGAATTTTCTGGATCACTTGTATGTTACTTACTACAGGTAGCTTGTCATCTGCAACCAAACGATGTTGATGAGACAGTTTTTTGCTGGGAGTTAACCTATCTTATAGAATGAAATTTAGTTTGTCGTGATATTTTCGGGCCTATATTCGTTTTTACTTACGCTTCCGTGTGGCAAGCACTTCTGTTCTCTGCGTCATGCTGAGGTGTTGTGATGGACACGTAACTATAATAAGTATTTTCCACAAATAACGTAATAAAACACTTTTAACTTCACCAGAACACAGCGTGATTGTGGTTTTTTTTTGTGTGTCCCAGCCCAGTCAGTGTTCATTTGTTCACCAGAGAGTTCATAGCCAAATTTGAATTTTGTTTGCATTTTATTGTGTGTGTGTGTTTTCTGTGCGCTTCTTAGCTGTGTGTGTTGTCTTTTATATGGTATTCCTGTTGTGTGTAAATGGTGTGTCTTTGCAGATTTTAGTGTATCTATTTTCCGTGTGTGTGTGTGTGTGTGTGTGTGTGTGTGTAGACTTTATCTGTTTGTGCTGTTTTTATTTGTAAAGTTCCTTTAATGTGTTAAATAGTGTGCCATTGCAGAGTGTAGTGTATTCATTTAAGACCTGTTTTCCTTCTACTATTGCCTTCTGTATACGGAAGTTTTCCTCAATAGTCAGTTTGCTGTATAGGCTGTGGCTGGGTTTTAGTATTCGTAAGTCCGTTTCTATTGCGGTTGGGTGGTGATTGTTGGCTACAAGGTGGTCAGCAAATGTGCTATGAGAGCTGCTCTGCTGCTTTTTAAAGCTCTGAGATGTTCTGAATATCTTGTTTTGAACTTTCTGCATGTTTGTCCTATGTACACTGACTGGAAAGTGTTGCATGTGAGTTCATATATTCCTGTTCTGTTAAATTTATCCATGGGTGTTTCTTGTGCTCTGATCTTTTTCTGTGTTGTGTTGTCTGTCCTGTATCCTATTTGGAGTCCCTGTTTCTTTAATATGTTGCCTATTCTGTGAACAAACTTGTTATTGTATGTGAGTATGTGCCATTTCGTTTTGTGTGTGTGTTGTTGCTCTGTTGTGTCTTGTGTGTGGTCATTGTTTTGTGTTTGGTGTTGTTCTGAGCTGGGTGAGGATTTGTGTCTGTGTAGTGTGTTCATTTTTGTACTGTTTGCATACTTTTTGATTTAACTTGTCTACCATATGGGTAGTATAACCATTTTCTTACTGCAATTTGTTTTATTGTGTTTAGTTCTTGCATGTAGTTCTGTTTGTTCATGGGTGTTCTGTTTAATCTGTGGAGCATGAATCTGAAGTTTGCATGCTTATGTGTCAATGGGTGGTTTGATAGGTTGTGAATGGTGATGCTTGTGGTTGTCGGTTTCCTGAATATTGTGACGTTGTGTGTGTTGTTTGTTTTTTGTATGGTGAGAGCTAGAAAGTGTAGTGTGTTGTTAGTTTCTGTTTCGAATGTGTAGTTAATTTTTGAGTGTAAGTTGTTTATTTCATTGTGTAGCTGTTCTATGTGTGTATGTGGTCCATCAGTCAGGCATATTATGTCATCTACGTAACCGTACCAGTATATAACTTTGTAGTTATTTGGTTTTGTTGTGTGTCTGAAGATCATGTTTTCCAGGTTGTTCATGAATATGTTAGCTAGGAGGCCACTGATTGGTGATCCCATTGGCAGTCCTTCGTGTTGAGAATAAAATTCTTTGTTGAATACAAAATAATTTTGTGATGTTATGGTCTTGAGTATGGTTGTTATTTCATTGATGTGTGTGTATCTGGTATGTTTCCTTGTTGTTTTAATCTTTGTGCGATTATGTTGATTGTTTCATTTATTGGAATGCAAGTGTACATTGACGTGACATCGAATGATATAAGGGTTGCTGTGTCTGGTAAGTGTATGTTCTTGATTCTGTCTATTAACTCCTTTAAGTTTTCCAGATTCCTGTTTTCAGTCGTGTGTGTGTTTGTTGGACTAGGTGGTAGGATGTAGCATTTGGGAAGTTAATGGCGGGTCTTAGTGGGATATTATCCTTGTGAACCTTTGGTAGGGAATTTAGGGTGGGTGCTTTTGAGAATGTATTATTGATGTTTTTCAGTGTCTGTTGAATGTTTTTCTGATATCTTGCTGTTGGGTCTCTGATCAGTTTTCTGACGTCGTTGTGTTTGAGAAAATCTAGTGTTTCCTCTTTGTATTCTTTTTCATCCATAATTACAGTAATATTCCCTTCGTCTGCTCTTGTACTATGGCATTGTTCTGTTTTAATCTTTAAGTTCGCTGGCTGTGATTTCCTCTGATGTTTTATGATTAGAAATAACGGTGGATTCATGTGTTCTGATTATCTGTGTTATTTCTGCAGCTAATAATTCTCTTGACAAGTTTGCATTAAAATTTGATGTGCTCCTGTATAATGTGTTCTGATTCTGTTATAAGGTTTTCTGTTGTTTTGTGTGATATGTTTGTGTTAATTTTGTGTTTTGGCCCTTTTTCTAGTAGGCTCTTTTCTTGTTTGGTAAGATTTATGTCAGTTAGGTTAACTATTGTCATGGAACTTATATTGTTGGTTGAGATTGTTTTAAGTGGGTGTGTTTGTGCTGTTGATTATTTTGATGAGTTTTCTGTTTTGTTTCTCTCAGTTTTTTTGCATTACTTTCTGAATATATGCGTTATCTTTCTATTATTTCCTCAAAGTGAGCTGGTATTGTAAATTTGTTGGCCAAATGTAAATGTGTTTCGTAAAGTTTAGTGTTGAGCGACTGCTTTTAAGCATATAATTCCCTAATGTCTGCTTTAGCCACAAAATCTCCACTTTCTTTTTCACTTTCTTTGGTGCAGATGACATGCTATTCACAAAGTTTTTGATATAATCTGGAATTACACTATTAGCTAGGCAATTTTTATTAAATTGTATATTGAGAGTTGTCTTCTGAAGCTCCCTTAGTTCCTGTATTTGTTGTAGAGCTTGCTGGGGAATGCCTGGCTGGGCGACGAAATATCCATCAGTTCAATTTGCAGCTCCTTGTATTGGCCATGTTTGCAGTTAAAATTGTTGGATGTGAGGTCCGCCAGTTATACAAAACACGGTTTTTCTCAGTACCCAAACTAAAAATGCACATAATTTTATAATCACTTAACAAAAACGTTCACATTGCAGAATAAATAAAACGATAACCCACTGATGATGGCACAGTGATGCCGAAACGTGTTTGGGTAATGAGAAAACAGTGTTTTGCATAACTGGCGGACCTATCACACTACCCGGCAGGCAGCGCCCTCGCTGGTGGAACTGCGAAGCTGATCTGTTCACAGGATTGCCACTTTCGATGACCATCCGCGTAATCTCTCTTCTTCGTTTAGAGCAAATGGTGGAAATAATGGTATTCCACGCGTTATCTAACTGGCGGCCGCAATCATACTTCAGCAGGATTTCCACCACACGTATTTCTACGGGTACTTTAATAATCGAGTCCCAAAAAGACGCTTTTGTGGTCAGAATTATTATTGTATCATACTTCAGTTTAGTTACAGCAGACGTGTTCGTTTACAAAAGGCGAGAGTGGACAGTTCCTTCATGGTTGGCGTGTTTGTTCCATAGAAATCATGTCACATTGACGAAGTATTTTGTAAATTGCCGCCATCTGCAACAACACATCTTCCTTCACTGATCCCAGAAGGTCTGCAGTCTCAGACAGTGGGAGGGGAAAACCACTTTAACTTGAAATTTCTGGACGATTCTCGTCATCATGAACGAAATCTTTTCAGCAATGTGAAGAAGAGATGGAGAATTTTGCCGGTGTGTTCTCCTCTTTATTCACTTCCTGGATTTTGGTTTTAACTGATAGTACCTTGTTAACTTGCTAGGTTGAAGTCCAGTACTCCTGAACAAAATGTTTAGGTGGACGAGCATTTTAGACAAACTACACTCCTGGAAATTGAAATAAGAACACCGTGAATTCATTGTCCCAGGAAGGGGAAACTTTATTGACACATTCCTGGGGTCAGATACATCACATGATCACACTGACAGAACCACAGGCACATAGACACAGGCAACAGAGCATGCACAATGTCGGCACTAGTACAGTGTATATCCACCTTTCGCAGCAATGCAGGCTGCTATTCTCCCATGGAGACGATCGTAGAGATGCTGGATGTAGTCCTGTGGAACGGCTTGCCATGCCATTTCCACCTGGCGCCTCAGTTGGACCAGCGTTCATGCTGGACGTGCAGACCGCGTGAGACGACGCTTCATCCAGTCCCAAACATGCTCAATGGGGGACAGATCCGGAGATCTTGCTGGCCAGGGTAGTTGACTTACACCTTCTAGAGCACGTTGGGTGGCACGGGATACATGCGGACGTGCATTGTCCTGTTGGAACAGCAAGTTCCCTTGCCGGTCTAGGAATGGTAGAACGATGGGTTCGATGACGGTTTGGATGTACCGTGCACTATTCAGTGTCCCCTCGACGATCACAAGTGGTGTACGGCCAGTGTAGGAGATCGCTCCCCACACCACGATGCCGGGTGTTGGCCCTGTGTGCCTCGGTCGTATGCAGTCCTGATTGTGGCGCTCACCTGCACGGCGCCAAACACGCATACGACCATCATTGGCACCAAGGCAGAAGCGACTCTCATCGCTGAAGACGACACGTCTCCATTCGTCCCTCCATTCACGCCTGTCGCGACACCACTGGAGGCGGGCTGCACGATGTTGGGGCGTGAGCGGAAGACGGCCTAACGGTGTGCGGGACCGTAGCCCAGCTTCATGGAGACGGTTGCGAATGGTCCTCGCCGATAGCCCAGGAGCAACAGTGTCCCTAATTTGCTGGGAAGTGGCGGTGCGGTCCCCTACGGCACTGCGTAGGATCCTACGGTCTTGGCGTGCATCCGTGCGTCGCTGCGGTCCGGTCCCAGGTCGACGGGCACGTGCACCTTCCGCCGACCACTGGCGACCACATCGATGTACTGTGGAGACCTCACGCCCCACGTGTTGAGCAATTCGGCGGTACGTCCACCCGGCCTCCTGCATGCCCACTATACGCCCTCGCTCAAAGTCCGTCAACTGCACATACGGTTCACGTCCACGCTGTCGCGGCATGCTACCAGTGTTAAAGACTGCGATGGAGCTCCGTATGCCACGGCAAACTGGCTGACACTGACGGCGGCGGTGCACAAATGCTGCGCAGCTAGCGCCATTCGACGGCCAACACCGCGGTTCCTGGTGTGTCCGCTGTGCCGTGCGTGTGATCATTGCTTGTACAGCCCTCTCGCAGTGTCCGGAGCAAGTATGGTGGGTCTGACACACCGGTGTCAATGTGTTCTGTTTTCCATTTCCAGGAGTGTATCTGAATCTATGACTACGTAATCCCACTTCTCGGCATGACGTTGCGATCGCTCTGGCTTGGACACAAGCACGGATTCGGTTGAGAAGCGTGTAATAGAGACCTGGTAGCCTCTCATAAGGCAAGCTGGTTCTCAACTGTTGTAACTGATCCTTGATAGTCTGGATACTGGCAATTGGACGGAGTTGACGACCGAGATGGTCACTCACATGATATGGTGACTTTATGGGCCATGTGAGTACCTCAACACCAAGCAGACAGTTCATAGTAACAGGTACCGTGTACGAGCATTTACCCGTTGAAAAACGGCACCACAATACTGTCACATCAGAGGAAACACATGAGGACGCAGGATGTCCATGATGTGCCATTGTACCGTCGCAGTTCCCTCACTCGCTATCAGCCGTGACCTGAAGTCACACCTGATGGCTTTTCAACGCATGACGCCGGAAGGACCATCGCTATGACTCTTCAATAGGTAGGAAAAATGGGACCTCTCCTCAGGTCGACACCATACTCAACGACTGTGGTAATCCAGGGTAGTGCAAAAACTGGGATCCATTGCTGAATACATTGCGACGCCATTCATTAATTCATTATCAGTACATGTCTCCGGGTCATAGCAGCACTTCAGGCGCAGCTGTCTGTGTCTTGGTGTTACTGGAATGTTACAGGGGTCCTATTGCTTGTTTTCGGATAGTAGACGCAGATGAGAACGGGTTACAATGTGCTCGGTGCGCAGTAGAAACTCTTGCCGTTTGCGAGCGGGCATTATCTTGCTAAAATATAGACCCAGGATGGTTTGCCATGAAGGGCAAATGGCTCTAACCACTATGGGACTTAACATCTAGGGTCATCAGTCCCCTAGACTTAGAACTACGTAATCCTAACCAACCTAAGGACATCACACTCATCCATGCCCGAGGTAGGATTCGAACCTGCGACTGTAGCAGCCGCATGGTTCCGGACTGAAGTGCCTAGAACCGCTCGGCCACACCGGCCGGCCCATGAAGGGCAACAAAACGGGACTTGAAATATCTTCGACTTACTGCTATCCCGTAAGGATGCCGTGGACGACAATCAAAGGCGTCCTACTATGCAATGAAATGGTAACCCAGGCCATTACTTCTGGCTGTCGAACCGTATGACGGGTGATATTTAGGATGGCACCTCACAGCTGTCAAGGGGTCTCCAGACACGTGTTGGTCCTGGAATCTTATTGACTGGAATAGAACTGTCCTCAGTGATGAGTCCCCCCTCGAACTGAGCTCCGATAGCGAGTGAAAACGTATCTGGAGATGCCCCGGACAGCAGTGGGACATCAACTTCAGTGCCGGCTACTGTGGCCGAGCGGTTCTAGGCGCTTCAGCCCGGGCGTGTTGTTACCCTTGATGGAAAACCATCATGGGCCTACATTTCAGCAAGATAATGACCACCCGCAAACGGCCAGAGGTTCTACCGCTTACCTTCGCCAGCAAGGTTGCCGTATGGCTCCCCAGTTGAGAACGTTTGGTGCATTGGGGGCGCGGTCATCTAACCAGCTCGGTATTGCGACGATCTAGCGAGCCAATTGGACAGAATGTGGAACGGTATCCTCTGTCAACGAATGTGTAGCCGAGCAACTGCTTGCATAATGGCCAGAGACGGACCAACGCGTTATTGATTTGCTCAATTTTTGAATCTTTTTCTCTTAAATAAATAATGCAGTTTTTATGAAATTGTAATAATTTGTTTCCCTATACATGTACATAGCTGTTACTGATTTGCGTCCCATTTGGATTTTCTTAGTGTATTTGTAATTGGTTGTCTCAAAAAAAAGTTCTTCTTACTGTAGAGTTGCCAGTGAATGAAGCACGCAATGTTGTGAGGAGGCGACTTCGAGCTGCGCCGGTGTGTGCAGGGCGCCGGAGATGGGCGACTCAGGGGAGGGCGGCGGGGAGGTGCAGGCGGAGCCGGCGGCGGGCGCGGAGGCGGCGCCGGAGCAGCCGTGGGCGCTGGCGGCGCAGCTGGTGGCGACGAACGCGGGGCAGGGCCGCGCGGCCTGGGCGCACTCGCGGCTCAAGCACCTCACCGAGCTGAGCGTGCGCTCCGCCGCCGCCGCCGCCAGGCTCACCGCCATCATCTGCACGCTGGGGCCCGCCTCCGCCAAGCCCGAGGTGCTCGACGAGCTGCTCGCCGCCGGCATGAACGTCGCCCGCCTCAACTTCTCGCACGGCTCCTTCGAGTACCACGCCGAGACTGTCAGTACCCCGCATACGTCTCCATCTTTTCCTACCTTCTGATCTTTTCTAATGTTTAAAACGTTCCTCGACTTCATCTTCATCAGATATCCGAAACCGACATGTGAGCGTTTCTAGTGTTGTGCGGAGCGTGAGCCACATCGTGTGACGTATTACGCCACCGATCACCGCGCAGACTTTTATCGGGAGTCCCAGACTAGAGCCGGGCTTTGTTACATTGTTACTACACTACTGGGCATAAAAATTGCTACACCACGAAGATGACGTGCTACAGACGCGAAATTTAACAGACAGGAAGAAGATGCTGTGATATGCAAATGATTAGCTTTTCAGAGCATTCACATAAGGTTGGCGCCGGTGGCGACACCTACAACGTGCTGACATGAGGAAAGTTTCCAACCGATTTCTCATACACAAACAGCAATTGACCGGCGTTGCCTGGTGAAACGTTGTTGTGATGCCTCGTGTAGGACGAGAAATGCGCACCATCACGTTTCCGACTTTGATAAAGGTCTGAATGCAGGCTATCGCGATTGCGGTTTTTCGTATCGCGACACTGCCGCTCGCGTTGGTCGAGATCCAATGACTGTTAGCAGGATATGCAATCGGTGGGTTCAGGGGGGTCATATGGAACGCCGTGCTGGGTCCCAACGGCTTCGTGTCACTAGCAGTCGAGATGACAGGCATCTTACTCACATGGCTCTAACGGATCGTGCAGCCAAGTCTCGATCCCTGAGGCAACAGATGGGGACATTTGCAAGACAACAACCATCTGCACGAACAGTTCTACGACGCTTGCAGCAGCGTCGACTATCAGCTCTGAGACCATGGCTGTGGTTACCCTTGACGCTGCATCACAGACCGGAGCGCTTGCGATGGTGTACCCAACGACGAAACTGGGTGAACGAATGGCAAAATGTCATTTTTTCGGATGAATCCTGGTTCTGTTTACAGCATCATGATGGTCGCATCCGTGTTTGGCGACTTCGTGGTGAACGCACATTGGAAGCGTGTATCCGTCATCGCTATACTGGCGTATCACCCGGCGTGATGGTATGGGGTGCCATTGGTTACACGTCCTGCTCACCTCTTGTTCGTGACGGCACTTTGAACAGTGAACGTTACATTTCAGATGTGTTACGACCCGTGGCTCTACCCTTCATTCGATCCTTAGGAAACCCTACATTTCAGCAGGATAACGCACGACCGCATGTTGCAGGTCCTGTACGGGCCTTTCTGGATACAGGAAATGTTCGACTGCTGCCCTAGCCAGCACATTCTCAGATTTCTCACCAACTGAAAATGTCTGGTCAATGGTGGCCGAGCAACTGGCTCGTCACAATACGCCAGTCACTTCTCTTGATGAACTGTGGTATGATGTTGAAGCTGCATGGGCAGCTGTACCTGTACACGCCATCGAAGCTCTGTTTGACTCAAAGCCCAAGCGTATTAAGGCCGTTATTATGGCCAGAGGTGGTTGTTTTGGGTACTGATTTCTCAGGATCTATGCACCCAAATTGCGTGAAAATGTAATCACATGTCAGTTCTAGTATAATATATTTGTCCAATGAATACCCGTTTATCATCTGCATTTCTTCTCGGTGTAACAATTTTAATGGCCAGTAGTGTACATACTTGATGAGGGCTGACATCCTCACTTTGATCGTTGAGACTACACTGAAACAAATAATAAATGCCCCATTCCAATCTCACCACTCTCGAAAAGATTCCTACGTCCAATTACTAGACTGGCAAACGTACATCACTAACAGTCAACAAAACACCTCCAACTCATGCCATCCAAATTCCACAGAAGTAGCCAAATCGGGAAAGTACTGGAAAGCTACAATGGCCAAGAGCCACTCTTAGCAAAACATGTCAAATTTTCATGGAAACAAATAGCTGGTGGTAATAATTAAAGTGCAGCTATTCACTGAGGTCCAATGTGGGCTGTAATTACTGGATGACAGCGAAACTTGGTAGATATTCTAACGCGTTAATGGGGAATCCATTTACGCTGCAAAAAATAGTTCCATTTTTGTCCACCAAGTGCAAATCTGTCGCTGTGAACCCAGGAAAGATATAAAGAAATGTTTCCATGTCTAATGGATCAGGAGCGAGACGTGGGCAGAAAAGGTCAAACAAGTGAAAAAGGCATAATGTTGATTTTATTATCAACTGCTGCTTACACAATTTGTTTAGTACTAGCACCGGAGAAGTCGACGAGATACTGTACAGCGCCAGATTTGCACCTGGTGACCAAAATTGGAATTAATTTTTTCCACCATAAATCGATTCTGCATTAATGCATTAGCGTATGTACCAGATTCGCTGCCATACGATAATAACAGCCCCCACTGGATCTCCATGAGTAGCTGCTCTTTACTTATAACCAACTGGCATCTAGCTAAGCCCACTGTTCCGTCAACCTAAGAGTTCTTTATGCTAATATGAGAGCTATTTTTTCAAGGTTCAATCAGTCCAGTAGTGGAAACCACGACGAAAATGAAAAGCAACATTCACCCTGCACATGCAGCTACCTCTCCACATAGTTGCCGCTCTGACTCAGACATATCTACATCTACATCTACATCTACATCCATACTCCGCAAGCCACCTGACGGTGTGTGGCGGAGGGTACCTTGAGTACCTCTATCGGTTCTCCCTTCTATTCCAGTCTCGTATTGTTCGTGGAAAGAAGGATTGTCGGTATGCCTCTGTGTGGGCTCTAATCTCTCTGATTTTATCCTCATGGTCTCTTCGCGAGATATACGTAGGAGGGAGCAATATACTGCTTGACTCTTCGGTGAAGGTATGTTCTCGAAACTTTGACAAAAGCCCGTACCGAGCTACTGAGCGTCTCTCCTGCAGAGTCTTCCACTGGAGTTTATCTATCATCTCCGTAACGCTTTCGCGATTACTAAATGATCCTGTAACGAAGCGCGCTGCTCTCCGTTGGATCTTCTCTATATCTTCTATCAACCCTATCTGGTGCGGATACCACACTGCTGAGCAGTATTCAAGCAGTGGGCGAACAAGCGTACTGTAACCTACTTCCTTTGTTTTCGGATTGCATTTCCTTAGGATTCTTCCAATGAATCTCAGTCTGGCATCTGCTTTACCGACGATCAACATTATATGATCATTCCGTTTTAAATCACTCCTAATGCGTACTCCCAGATAATTTATGGTATTAACTGCTTCCAGTTGCTGACCTGCTATTTTGTAGCTAAATGATAAAGGATCTATCTTTCTGTGTATTCGCAGCACATTACACTTGTCTACATTGAGATTCAATTGCCATTCCCTGAACTATGCGTCAATTCGCTGCAGATCCTCCTGCATTTCAGTACAATTTTCCATTGTTACAACCTCTCGATACACCACAGCATCATCTACAAAAATCCTCAGTGAACTTCCGATGTCATCCACAAGGTCATTTATGTATATTGTGAATAGCAACGCTCCTATGACACTCCCCTGCTGCACACCTGAAATCACTCTTACTTCGGAAGAGTTCTCTCCATTGAGAATGACATGCTGCGTCCTGTTATCTAGGAACTCCTCAATCCAATCACACAATTGGTCTGATAGTCCATATACTCTTACTTTGTTCATTAAACGACTGTGGGGAACTGTATCGAACGCCTTGCGGAAGTCAAGAAACACGGCATCTAACTGTGAACCCGTGTCAATGGCCCTCTGAGTCTCGTGGACGAATAGCGCGAGCTGGGTTTCACATGACCGTCTTTTTCGAAACCCATGCTGATTCCTACAGAGTAGATTTCTAGTCTCCAGAAAAGTCATTATACTCGAACACAATACGTGTTCCAAAATCCTACAACTGATCGACGTTAGAGATATAGGTCTATAGTTCTGCACATCTGTTCGACGTCCCTTCTTGAAAACGGGGATGACCTGTGCCCTTTTCCAATCCTTTGGAACGCTACGCTCTTCTAGAGACCTACGGTACACCGCTGCAAGAAGGGGGGCAGGTTCCTTCGCGTACTCTGTTGAACTGGTATCCCATCAGGTCCAGAGGCCTTTCCTCTTTTGAGCGATTTTAATTGTTTCTCTATCCCTCTGTCGTCTATTTCGATATCTACCATTTTGTCATCTGTGCGACAATCTAGAGAAGTAACTACAGTGCAATCTTCCTCTGTGAAACAACTTTGGAAAAAGACATTTAGTATTTCGGCCTTTAGTCTGTCATCCTCTGTGGCGTAGTGTGGTTCCAACTTTCGAAGACCCTCAACATAGAAGGCAACCACCTGTGGATTCCATCTGTTCTAGCTGGTTTGCAGCTCGTTGTCTGGGCGAAAATGCTATCCTCATAGCCAGCGGGTGATGTGAGCGAAGAGATGGGTGTATTATCAAACACTTCCCATGGAAAAAGCTGCTAGTCAATGATTCCGAACCTGGAGGTAATTACCCCCTGAGATGTAAAATTAAATTTTCAGAGAGGTGAAAACGAAACGATTCGATTCTATTTCAGTCACGAAACTAAATTATTTTCAGAAGTTCATTACTATTAGCACAATTTTGTAAGACTCTAATATGTAAGTTATCAATAAATACTTTATCTCAGTTAGCAGCATCAATGCGGTGGAGGTTACAGATTCCTCATATAGTCAATCCATTACATACATATATTGTGCTTCGCCCGTACATCCCTGTTGACAAGTGAGACATATACGTAACAAATATCTCAAGAAAATGCCTCCTCCGGGTTGTAGACAGTAACTGCAGTAGTCCAGAAATTGCATCTTTACACGCTTCGAAACAGATAAATGAACTACTTGACAGCACCACACTGCAGTAATGGCTGTACACAGTGTTATTATTAGAGTGATTAGACACAAAACATTAACTGCCTGAAGTCGTCCAATTTCTGTAAGTTCAGATGTGAGAAGTGCAGGAATCAAGTGATTTACAAAAAATGGCTCTGAGCACTATGGGACTTAACATCTGAGGTCATCAGTCCCCTAGAACTTAGAACTACTTAAGCCTAACTAACCTAAGGACATCACACACATCCATGCCCGAGGCAGGATTCGAAACTGCGACCGTAGCGGCTAAGTGATTTACAAACAGTAAGTATAGTGCACACTTCGGAATCTGTTTGATTTTAAATGGGTCGCAGTGTACAGATGAAGCATGTGCCACATTTGAGAGGAGTAATGCAGGGGACGAATTTTTTGTAACAAATGTCTACCCTCATTGTGGATAGTTAGCTTTGTTATCTAAGAAGGAATTGTGGGTAGCACTTGCGATGTACCACGAATTCCTTCGTCATTCATTCTAACACACACACGCGCGCACACACACACACACACACACACACACACACACACACACACACACCCATACAAACTAAATATCATTCTTCTTTCATCATTTTAAAAATAAAGATGTTCCAAGAAAAGTCTTTCATTCTACAGTTTAGTTAGGTGTTAAAGTTGGTGATAATGTGGTGGAGGGGGAGGGCTGGGGCACTAGGCAATGTCTAATTGCACCCAGGGGTAATGGTCTAAGAAAGCTGGGAAACCATTGTGCTAGAGTGTCTTCGTTGCAGCTGCAGTGTGCGGCTCTGCATTGTCATGAAGAAGGAAGTTGTCTGGTGATATCATTCCGTTTAGATTGTTCTGAATTGTCCTCCGTAGAAGATTTTCTCGCTTTACAAGATCATTGGTTAATACTCGCTTCCTTCCCTGACCGCCTGCATCCTTTAAGTATGTACGTCCTGCTTCAAAGTTCCTGCACCTCACGCATTTTGGTGTTATGCATAATAGTTACGTTATGTGGGGTGTATGAAGTCAGATGGAACCCCTCAGCTAGGACTGTTGATATTTTTAAAAATATTTGGAATACGATTTATTGATACGTAAAAAGTATCTTCATCAGCCTTCAATGTACCGATAAAAATTATTGATATGTCGATATATCGGAAAAAATATCGACGTACCAGCCATAAAGATATTGACTGCCACTTTTACAGCAATATATTTCAGTATTAATTTTTGTTACGTATTCTGTACATAGACAAGCTAGCAGCCTGCTTATCCCCCTCAGAGCAAGAATTGAAACGGAAAGGATGCCCGTTCACGCTTGGCGATGACCACTTTGCTAACAAAGGGAACTGCAGGTAAGTGGCACAATAAAAGGTGTCCTATGGGCCCGTCGTTCCATTTCCTCACATATCGGATTGGCCTGGAACACTTCATGTCAGCTTCCCTGTTTTTTCATTTTTGCAAACGCCAGCTACGAAGCAATTTTGACACTTCAAAATTGCGTGGTGAAGTTAAACGCTGCTGTTTCTGTTGGTAGCGCCGAGTGCCGATTACCTCAGCTTTTCTCCTCACACGTACCCGCCCACCGCAAAGACCAGTCTTGCCATTTAGATTTGCGTTAAAAATTGTTTTTTAAACGCAACTGGTGTGCTATTTCTTTACATCGGATATCTTGTTATTTCATTCACATCACCCCTCCCCAGTGTAACCAGATTTGTTCTTTGTGCCATCTAAACTTGCTTCACACAGTCACAGAGAAAGATTGGATGTGGTGAAAGTTCAAAAAGTAGTAAGACTCCTTCACACAGTGAAAGTAAAATTTTGTTGTATTACAATTTCAGAAGAACAACTTCAGATATTTATCGAAAATTGCGAAAAAATATAATACAAAATAAAAATGTGGATACTCGTTATTGCCATTTCGATATCGATATGTCGGAGGAGAAAAAGCACACTGATACATATCGACATCATTTAAATATCGATATCTCGTCCGCAGCCCATCCCTCAGCATTACGAAATCAAATGACATAACGTATTTCACGCTTGGCGGAAGACTATTTTTCTAGGCATCTCTATGTTCTCACTGTGCTCTCAGAACTGAAAAGTGCGACGTAACGCCTTCGTCGGGCATACTAGAGACACTGTGCAACACATCTTTACAAAGCTTCATAGGATTTTCACAGTGCTTTTAATTTCGCGACCGAGCAGACCCTGAAAACAAAATTATCCCTCATACAGGGCCTCTTCCGACTCATCGCGTATGGAGACACTAAACTGCAACACTCTCCTGCAGAAACCGCCCAAACTCATTAGTGAAATTACAACGAAATCCAGACCTTTAGCTGCTTACAGGTGTTGATAAATATCAACGGGATAGTTGAAAATGCGTGCTCCGACCGGGAGCTCCTGCTTACATGGCCGAAGCTCTATCCGCCTGAGCCACCAAGGACACAGAGGACAGTGCGACTGCAGAGACTTATCTCTGGCATGCTCCCCTTGATACCCACATTTTCAACTTACTGTCCACACCCTACATTTGTAGTGCCCCTGTCCACTATACTCATTACTCGCGGCAGTCAATCTACCGATTCCCGTAAGAATTCGGATATGTCTTCATATAGGTAAGGCTTACCGGCCAATGATCTTCTTCAGTGCGGATGCACTCACATTGACCGAACTCTTCGGACATGTCCGAAAGAACAGATACCATCTTCACACATATAAACTCATTAGTATACAACTACAGCGCACGGTAGGGCGCTTGCTAATTCTTGATAACTTTTTATTTGGAAGAATAACTGTGTCCGTCACTGTAGATCACCAACTTTCGACTCCAGAAACACGAGAGCTGCCAGTCGCCTCACTAATTTCATGAGTTCTAACCTACTCCTTTGCAAGATAATCGGCTGTTGACTCAAATGCAGACTTACACATTCACCAGCACCTTTCTGTAACGTTCACTTCTCTGGCAAGTGCTGCCTCTTGACAGAACTTCTGTTATTTCTATGTAATCCCCCAGTGTTATTCTGCACATACGGTGTGTGTATGAGTGGTTAGCAACGTTGTGTCTGCAAAGGAAATATCCTGCCTACAAATGAATTGAAGACAGCCCCTCCATTGTGCTACAGTAGCTAACGGTTACTGATTGAGTAGTTGCTCTTCCTAAGCAGCATCCCATACGAGCAAACCTCTTACGTTTTTGCTCGTGCTTTAGGTACCTGAGCTATGCGCAGTTCTATTTAAAAGAGTGGCTCGATGTAGTCATAGGGTCGAGCCGTGAACGTCTGCTTTCATGCACTGCAGCTAATTCACTGCAAATAATAACCGGTAGTTCTGATCCTGCAATCAAAATAGTCTATGCATTCACTAGAACTGCGAGTTAATAAAATACATAGATATACAAAGTAAAGTTAAATGAATAATTCAATAAAAAGGTTCTATTCTAACATCTGTAACTGAATAAAGTTTGTTCTAGGAAGGACATTTAAAATAAACGGGATGTGGTCCTACGATCGTCAATCAAAATACAGACGGAAAATGCCATTGTCAAATGCAGTAAAGTTACGTTCAAGGCTTTGCGAGAATGGTAGAAAAATCTCCAAACTATGCAGTCATCAAAGATACGCGAGAGCTGCCCATTACAAGCTCAAAATACACGAAATATTCACCACCTCAGAAGGGTTCAGAGTTCAACATGATCATTTACAATTTAACACACGCGTTGCAAAGAACAGTAAGTTATATTCTGTCTATTTCAGTTCTATAAATCAAGGGGATAACGTTAGTCCTGCTCTGGAGCACATTTAGACCTCTTGAATTATAAAGTCCCTTCAAAAGTTAGACGATTGTAGCGGCCGTTATCCGCCATACGACTGAATTGTGCACGTTACTGTAGACAGGTCTTAAAAATAAATAACTGTTATAAACATTCTGTCACACTCGAATAATTTACAATAATTATAATAAAGGTTTGTCCACAAATAAATATGCCAGTATTTTTGTGCAAGTGCGCTCACGTCAAATGACTACAGATTATCGCTAAGTATTATTTAAACAGTTATTTATGCCTTCTTAACAGAACTATTTCCTGTTTCTCTTTTCAATTGTGATGGCCGCTAAACAATATGCGATTGACCAGTTTTAAAATAGCACAGTTTCTTAACAGCACTTGCGATCAACATTTAAGATAAGTGACTGACAAAATACCGAAAGTTTCAGTAAATAAATACACAAGAATGACAAAATATGAGATACTGATGTGGTATTAATTTCCTGTGTAAATGTGGAGAATATGATGTTCTGGCAAACAGACGCCTTAAATCAATAATAAAATAGATGCAGATGATATCTATAGAGCAATGGTATCATCCAAGATACCATTTCTTGAGATCGCATGAAGAGCTTAAAAGTTGTTAATTCATAGATTCATTGTGTAAAGTTTATTCACTGTGAAATATTAACTTCTGCAATTGTAAAGTTATTGAGGAATTGTTGTGTCATTGCATGTGCCTCATTTTTCTGAGATCGCAGATTTATTTAGATTTGCGCTAATATCTGACTGTGAGTTACTCAAAAGAGCTGTAACTTAGCCATCTTTAAGATTGTCTGATACTCCGTCATGTCTTGGGGCATCTCCTGCACAAAGGACACATGAGTAACAGCCGTCCAAATTCCAAGCTTCGGGATTTTCTCCACATCCGATCTTTTGCTGCCGCACATGCTCGACTGCAGCCGCCATTAGCCAGCCGCTGTGACCGGACGGTTCTAGACGCTTCAGTGCGGAACCGCGCTGCTGCTACGGTCGCAGGTTCGAATTCTGCCTCGGGCATGGATGTGTGTGATTTCCTTAGGTTAGTGAGATCTAAGTAGTTCTAAGTCTACGGGACTGATGACTTCAGATGTTAAGTCCCATAGTGATTAGAGCCATTGCGGCCCACCCTGCCACGTCGTACTATCGACCCTGGGGCCGCACAAATTCGCAAACAAATTCACCTTACCTTGTACTAATTCTAGTGGCCGATTAGCTCGCCTAAATATGCGTAATGTTGTTGTTGTTGTTGTGGCCTTCAGTCCAGAGACTGGTTTGATACAGCTCTCCACGATACTCTATCCTGTGCAAACCTCTTCAGCTCCGAGTAACTACTGCAAAATACATTCTTCTGAATCTGTTTAGTGTATTCATCTCTTGGTCTCCCTCTACGATTTTTACCCTCCACGCTTCCCTCCAATACTAAATTGGTGATTCCTTGATGCCTCATAATGTGTCCTACCAACCGATCCTTTCTTCTAGTCAAGCTGTGCCAAGAATTTCTCTTCTCTCCAGTTCTATTCAGTACCTCCTCATAAGCTGCGTGATCTGCCCATCTAATCTTCGACCATCAGTTATTTTGCTCCCCAAAAAGCAAAACTCATCTACTACTTTAAGTGTCTCATTTCCTAATCTAATTCCCTCAGCATCGCCTAATTTAACACGAGTACATTGCATTATTCTCGTTTTGCTTTTGTTGATTTTCGTCTTATATCCTCCTCTCAAGACACTGCCCATTCCGTTCAACTGCTCTTCCAGGACTCTTGCTGCCTCTGAAAGAATTACGGTGTCGTCGGCAAAAAGATTTTATTTCTTCTGCATGGATATTAATTCCCACTACAAATTTTTCTTTTGTTTCTTTTACTGCTTGCTCAATATACAGATTGAATAACATCGGGGATGGGCTACAACGCTGTCTCAATCCCTTCTTAACCACTGCTTCCATTTCATACCTCTCGACACTAGCTTAATTAGGAAATCAATAACGTTGAACAGATATCCTCCTAGTATGTATACACCTAGATACGGTAGAATTATTTATTTTTGGAGAAATGAAATAAATGTATCAAATCAACCAACAATGTTAAACGCTAATTTTAATCTAGCTGATACACTAAGTAGGTTGATATTCAGAAAAATGTTCAAATGTGTGCGATTTGCTATGGGACCAAACTGCTTACGTCATCAGTCCCTGGACTTACTCGTTACTTTAACTTATGCTAAGAACAACACACACACCCATGCCCGAGGGAGGACTCGAACCTCCGACGAGAGGGGCCACGCAGTCCGTGAAATGACGCCTCAAACCGCGCGGCCACTCCGCGCGGCTGTTTGAGATTGATTAGCCCTCTAAAACCAAATACCTGCACCCTGACTGACATTGACAGTAAAGAGCTCAGAGAACTAGCAGACGGAACCAACACATTGTTGTGATTGTTTCCCTGCCTGCCAAGCCGCGGTCCGTATATCATCCATTTCAGTGATGGTAGACGTGGTACTGCAGTGTCGATCTGCCCGCTGCCGTTGGTCGCTGGGCAGGGGGGTACGGTGCGTAGCTAAAATTCTGTGTACATAGAGGACGTAATACACTGTCCACAAACTCCTAGAGCGGGGACCGCTTTAGTATGACACAGAACACAAGTCGCGATTTCTGCTTGCTCATAAGCCAGGAACAGAAACGCAACTCAAGTATTCGATCATAAAAAAAGACACTTCAGTATCTCTCACACTCCTCAGAGAAACAAGAAATCGTCACTCTTATTAACGAGAAGCGACTAACTCGTTTCTTGTGGTGAAATTGACACTTTGAAAATTCTTACGGTGAGAATCTTCATTGACGGTCTTGTCAGAAAAGCCTCTAAGTCGCTCACACACGATGTGTTCTCTTTCGACAGCCGCAGGAGAGGCTCTTACGCCGGCCGCGGTGACCAAGTGATTCTAGGCGCTTCAGTCCGGAACCGCGCCACTGCTACGGTCGCAGGTTCGAATCCTGCCTCGGGCATGGATGTGCGTGATGTCCTTAGGTTAGTTAGGTTTAAGTAGTTCTAAGTTCTAGGGGACTGATGACCTCAGATGTTAAGTCCCATAGTGCTCAGAGCCATTTGAATCATTTTTAAGAGTCTCTTACACTCTTTCCAGCGAGGCTCGCTGCGTCCACATGTGGTCTCCCTGCAACGAATCCTTACAACCGTTACAAGAGCAGTGTCTCCCACTACACCGGCCGTGAAGCTGCCAGCCAATAGTCAGCAGCTCATACTCCGTATGGGTCACTGTTCTACAATATTCAAAAGCTCCCCCTACGATTAAAGACTCCACCAATCAAATTCACTTCTCTGCTTTTTGGCGGGAAACATCGCTCGCCGTTAGGCATTCCTCCGTATTAAAGGTGTTATCACACTCCAACACCGTTGGACTCTGGCTGTTTTTTTTTAGCTGCAAGAGTGCGTTTAGCCTCAATTCACTGGTCCCGCCACAGGGGTCGCCCGTAGGGCTATAAGCCGCTGCCTCCACACTGTTTTCTATAGAGCAGTAACACATATCTCTCGGTCGAAGATGACACGTCTACATTTCCAAACGGCCTTTGTGCTGCTGATCGCATCCTTCTCAGGAACGGGTAGCCGTCACCATTCCCAACAGTCAAAGTTCAGCTCAAATTAATTTCAGGTGTGTAACACTACAGAAAAATATTAGTGCGTGATGCTATACAGTATCAACCAAAAGAAGGATCAGTTATCTGACCACCCACTGCCAATCGCGGTCTCATATCGAATAAAATACGCAAACGAAGTGGTATAATGTTACATGCATGGGGGCAAAATACTACCGCGTTACATTTAACTTCATGCAACTGGGAGAATACCTGACGTATTCGCTAAACGAGTCTAATTGTTGCCAACCACAAGATGGAGCAGGTATCATGAATCTGCCTTAAAGCGAAATTCATGCGGATTTTGGAGGGCTAATTCCTGGATAGAGGTGGATGTGAACAACCCTAACCCCTATGCCCCGAAAACGTTGGCTTTTCCTTTGCTCACAAATATCACAGATGAATAACGCGCCAAACTCAAGGCAACGTAATATTGATGACCTGATTAAAATCCAAATCGAACTGCGTGAATACCTCTGAGCGTTCGTCTCTGAAGGGTAGAAAATAATACGTTTAATACAGGGTGTTTCAAAATGAATATACGGGTTTTAACGCCTTGTAGCACTTATTACATCCAATTAACAGTTTTAAATAATACGGCAAATGAAAAACCAACTCAAACAGTTTTTCTTGAAGTGTTCATCGTGAGTACATTCGTCAAATATCGAGCTGATACGCGAGTTCCTTCCCAACCTTGATCAGTGTGTCTGGAGTAATTGTTAGAACAATGCTGTTTCTGCAGTTGTGTAGATTAGCTGGTAGAGGAGACACATGCGCACGATCCTTTATGAACCCAGAAGGTAAAAATTGCATCGCGTCAGACCGTCTGTGAAAGGCCAATCCAATGGTCGGGTACAGCGTCGTATAACCAATCGCGCACTGAGTTATGCCAGTGAGGTGGCGCACCATCTTACGGCCAAAAAAGTTTCTCTTGTTCAGCTTCTTCCAGTTGAGGAGGTAAGAAACACCAGTTACAGTCACTTCGCTGGAAAGGAAAGGTCCATAAACTTTTCGCCGGGATATGGCACACGAAACATTCAGTTCACATTATGTGCGCCCACATTTCAGCTTCGGTGAAATGTCTATTCATCACTGAAAACGACACGATCCAGAAAATATTTATCGTCTTGCAGCAACACTTCGTTTGCAAAGTTGGCACGTAAAGCGTAGTCTGCAGGCTTTAGAACTTGTAACAGCTGCAAACGATAAGGACGTAGTGGTAAGCGTCTCCTTGAAAGTCTCTACACAGAGGTCACTGGAACTGCTAACTCACGACTAGCCTTGTGAACTGATTTCTTGGGGCTACGCGTGAAAGATTCTCACTCCTTTAACACGTTCTTTAGTCACTCTTGGTCGCTCCATACCGTTCCCTTTGCTCAGAGCTGTACAAACGAAACTTTCTGAGTTGCTCTTTCATCTGATGTGCTATTTATAATTGTAAGCTGAATGTAATAAAGGCTACGAAACATTAAAAACCGTATACTCATATGACATCGATACAAGCTGAATGCCATTTTTAATTAGTGAATTAAGTAGTCTATGTTCCTGAGTGAGGCACACTTAACTGAATTCAAACATGAAAACAGGTGTTGCACGTGCATAGTATGTTAATTCACATGTATGGGCACTAATTTTTTTTGCCGCATAAATCACATTTTATTGCTATAAAGAGTAAATAAGTGTCAATGCTGTTATTACGGTTACCATATGTGTCTGGATTTAAATTTTTGTTGCAAACGTCATTTAAGAATATTTTAGAAAAGTTGACATTTTGTTTAAAATGAATTACTTTTATTTATAGTTCCCCAGATAAATTTCTGAATGCTACAGACTTCATCTGACTCAACATGACCAGTTCCTGGACTACACTAATACGTTACAACAACATTTAAATAAAGAAATGTGATAAACATTCTGTTACACTCAGCTCATTTAATGAAATATAAGCAATAGTTGGTTCATAAATAAATGAACCAGCATTCTCGTACACGCGTGCTCATGATGAATGACAACAGACTGCCGTTAAATATTATTTAAACAATTATTTATGCTTTCTTTACAGAAACGTGTTTTGGTTCTCTTTTCAATTGTAGTGTCCACTAACACATGCGATTGACCACCGTGATTTGATTATACATTTTCCAAATGTTACTGAAACTTTGGGTTTGTGGGAGTTACTGGTTCCAAGGACAATTTTGTCAATAACACTTCATCTGTCTGGTTTTACTTCTATATTTAGAGATTGCTGAACTTAGTGCCTAATTGTCTGGTATACTTCGGTTTTGTAAAGATTTGATCCACGGCTTCCAAATTACCTAGAATTAATGAAATCACGCTTTAAAGATATACATTCATTTTATGTCTACGACTCTATATACGGTAAGACTTCCCTGGGATTTTATCACCATTACCTATTAACAATGCACATTATTCTCCCCTATTTATTTAGTTACTAACTTGTTGATTTTATTTTTGACGGACCTTATTCTGATATCTCGGTATACTGAAGAATGTGTCCACCAATTTTTAAAAACGAAAATATTTTCTGAGTGAATATGTGCTTTGTATTTAAAAGGTGTAATGGCAACAGTTGAAGAAACTTTGCGGGACAGATACCTCACATGAGAACAAGAAAGAGTGCACATAAATATACACGCGAAAATTTTTCGTTTTTCATTTTTCAATTAAAGTTTGTGTTAACCAGATTGGAGGAAAAATTCAATAACTGAAGCTTATATCCAGCATCTGAAAATTAGTTTTGTCGAATAATTGAACAACGTTATTCATACTGGTTAATATGATGATGCACAGTGTCCTTATGGCGACGTGTTGCTATGAGGCATGTTTGTATTTGACATCTGTGTATATTTAACGTTAATCTTTCTCCAACGCTTAAAGTGAGCAATATTTTTTTTATTTATTTGTTTTTCATATTGCAGCCTGTTACCTAGAAAGGTAACGTAGGCCATAGAGTCAAATTTTTATCGATAATAATAAATACAGGGTGTCTCTCGTAAGAGTCGTCAGGCGTGTTTTCTCTGGTGTTTGGCAGATATTAGCGATTTCTTTTTTGCAACAGTAATAGTTCTCAGCCCAAACAAATAGTACTCATCGGGTCTTTCATGCGACGCCCAGCGCCGACAGAAAGCATCATTTGTTTTGCGTTACAAACAAAATAATTGTTAAAGCGTAATTTTACGTGCCCACTTGACAGAGCTGTCCCAAATTAGTCTAGTGGATTTACATTAATAGGAAAAGTAAAACACGAAGAATAACCAGTAATCGAGCAGGACAGCACCGCTCTGCTCCACGCCACGCAGAAGCACTGCTCATTCGCTACTGCAGTATTGATTATTCTACGAAGTTTATTGTTCGTGTTAATACATGTTGATAAAACAACTAACGAGCTATTTTTTATGAAATAGAGATGGTATAAGAAAGGGAAGGGATGGGTGGGATTTCGGGACTTCCAGCCACACAGGGCACTGTGGTAATACAACGCAAAAATTGAAAATTCGTGCCGGACCGGGACTCGAAACCGTATTGTCCGCCTCTCATGAGTCGTTGCCACAACCGCTTCGGTCATCTGGACACGGTCTCGTAATCAGCTCATTATCTTACCCCATGCTGCAATGCAGCGTCCCTCGTCCATTAACCCCCTACTCACAAATTATTAATTCTCTTACGAGTTCGGACGATAGTAGCGCAATCCTGCCTCGGGCATGGATGTGTGTGATGTCCTTAGGTTGGTTAGGTTTAAGTAGTTCTAAGTTCTAGGGGACTGATGACCTTAGAAGTGAATTCCCATAGTGCTCAGAGCCATTTTGATAGTAGCGCATCCGCAATGAAACAAACGTTAAGGAGCATTCACCCTACTACTGAAATTTATGTGTTTAACTGATGTCTGTTCTGTCGGACATTCCGACAGTACAGACAACAATCAAATGTATACATTTCACTAAGGCACTAGACTACTTTGGGGCCGCTCTATCGGATGCGCACGTATACTTCCACTCTAAAAAACTTTATCTTTATAGCGGGAAACAAAACCTACACTTTCCACCGACGCTGGGCATCGGATGAAGGACCTGATGTTCAGATTTGTTTGGGCTGACTACATCTACACGCTGCAAAAAAGAAATTCCAAAAATCTGCCAAACACAAGAGAAAATGACCTCATGATCCTCAGGAGAGACACCCGATATAAGTATTATTTATTTTTTTATGGTATGTTTATGGTACCCCCAGACTTCAAGAAGAACATAATAATTCCAATCCCAAAGGAAGCAGGTGTTGACAGATGTGAAAACTATCGAACTACCAGTTTAATAAGCCACGGCTGCAACATACTAACACGAATTCTTTACAGACGAATGGAAAAACTGGTAGAAGCTGACCTCGGAGAAGATCTGTTTGGATTCCGTAGATATGTTGGAACACGTGAGGCAATACTGACCCTACGACTTATCTTAGAAAATAGGTCAAGGAAAGGCAAACTTACGTTTCTAGCATTTGTAGACTTACAAAAAGCTTTTGACAATGTTGACTGGAATACTCTCTTTCAAATTCTAAAGGTAGCAGGGGTAAAATACAGGGAGCGAAAGGCAATTTACAAATTGCACAGAAACCAGATGGCAGTTATAAGTGTCGAGGGGCATGTAAGGGAAACAGTGGTTGGGAAGGGAGTGAGACAGCGTTGCAGCCTATCCCCGATGTTATTCAATCTGTATATTGAGCAAGCAGTAAAGGAAACAAAAGAAAAATTTGGTGTTGGAATTAAAATCCGTGGAGAAGAAATAAAAACTTTGATGTTCGCCGATGACATCGTAATTCAGTCAGAGACAGCAAAGGACCTGTAAGAACAGCTGAACGGAATGGACAGTGTATTGTAAGGAAGATTTAAGATGAGCATCAACAAAAGCAAAACGAGGATAATGGGATGTAGTCGAATTAAGTCGGGTGATGCTGCGGTAGTTAGATTAGGAAATGAGACGCTTAAAGTAGTATACGAGTTTTGCTATCTGGGGAGCAAAATAACTGACGATGGTCGAAGTAGAGAGGATATAAAATGTAGACTGGCAATGGCAAGGAAAGCTTTTCTGAAGAAGAGAAATTTGTTAACATCGAGTATAGATTTGTCAGGAAGTCGTTTCTGAAAGTATTTGTATGGAGTGTAGCCATGTATGGAAGTGAAACGTGGATGATAAAAAAAATGGTTCAAATGGCTCTGAGCACTATGGGACTTAACTTCTAAGGTCATCAGTCCCCTAGAACTTAGAACTACTTAAACCTAACTAACCTAAGGACATCACAAACATCCATGCCCGAGGCAGGATTCGAACCTGCGACCGTGGATGATAAATACTTTACACAAGAAGAGAACAGAAGCTTTCGAAATGTGGTGCTACAGAAGAGTGCTGAAGATTAGGTGGGTAGATCACATAACTAATGAGGAGTTATTGAATAGAATTGGGGAGAAGAGGAGTTTGTGGCACAACTTGACTAGAAGAAGGGACCGGTTGGTAGGACATGTTCTGAGGCATCAAGGGATCACCAATTTAGTGTTGGAGGGCAGCGTGGAGGGTAAAACTCGTAGAGGGAGACCAAGAGATGAATACGCTAAACAGATTCAGAAGGATGTAGGTTGCAGTAGGTACAGGGAGATGAAGAAGCTTGCACAGAATAGAGTAGCATGGAGAGCTGCATCAAACCAGTCTCTTGACTGAAGACCACAATAACAACAACATGGTACTTATAAATATTTAGAAAATAATTGTAATTCTACAAAAATGCTACTACTTTATTATTCTCTACCACTAAAAAAACTAGAATAAAAAATGAAGAAACCGTTAACAAATTACTCAACTGTTAATACCACTGTATTGGTACTGTTTCTGTTGTGTTTATGTTAATTTATTTGTGTAAACGGTTGATATTTGTTTCCGCTGCTGGGTCCACCTTCATATTGTCATTTCAGACACAGACATAAGCTGTAAGAGTGCGCAGATCGAGTGCAGCGCTGGCATCCGCTGCACAGGTGCGGTTGGTGCGCGAGGCGGTGGACCGCTACAGCCACGCGATCGGCGCAGACTGGCCGGTGGCCATCGCGCTGGACACGCGCGGCCCGGAGATCCGCACGGGGCTCCTGCAGGGCGGCGCCACGGCGGAGCTGCTGCTCGTCGAGGGGCAGAGCGTCACTCTCACCACCGACCAGCAGGTGCCGCCACCACAGCCCCGGCTACAACACGCATCCTTCTCACCACTGCACCACTTACCATCACAAAATAATCCCATCGTTCTTCCTCCACAATCCTTGTATAATACACTACTGGCCATTAAAATTGCTACACCACGAAGATGACGTGCTATAGACGCGAAATTTAACCGACAGGAAGAAGGTGCTGTGATATGCAAATGATTAGCTTTTCAGAGCATTCACACAAGGTTGGCGCCGGTGGCGACAGCTACAACGTGCTGACATGAGGAACGTTTCCAACCGATTTCTCATACACAAACAGCAGTTGACCGGCGCTGCCTGGTGAAACGTTTTTGTGATGCCTCGTGTAAGGAGGAGAAATGCGTACCATCACGTTTCCGACTTTGATAAACGTCGGATTGTAGCCTATCGCGATTGCGATTTATCGTATCGCGACATTGCTGCTCGCCTTGGTCGAGATCCAATGACTGTTAGCAGAATATGGAATCGGTGGGTTCAGGAGGGTAATACGGAACGCTGTGCTGGATCCCAACGGCTTCGTATCGCTAGCGGTCGAGATGACATGCATCTTATCCGCATGGCTGTAACGGATCGTGCAGCAACGTCACGATCCAGATGGGAACGTTTGCAAGACAACAACCATCTGCACGAACAGTTCGACGACGTTTGCAGCAGCATGTACTATCAGCTCGGAGACCATGGCTGCGGTTACTCTTGACGCTGCATCACAGACAGGAGCGCCTGCGATGGTGTACTCAACGACAAACATGGGTGCACGAATGGCAAAACGTCATTTTTTCGGATGAATCCAGGTTCTGTTTACATCATCATGATGGTCGCATCCGTGTTTGGCGACGTCGTGGTGAACGCACATTGGAAGCGTGTATCCGTCATCGCTATACTGGCGTATCACCCGGCGTGATGGTATGGGGTGCCATTGGTTACATATATCGGTCACCTCTTGTTCACATTGACGGCGCTTTGAACAGTGGACGTTACATTTCAGATGTGTTACGACCCGTGGCTCTACCTCCCATTCGATCCCTGCGAAACCCTACATTTCAGCAGATAATGCACGACCGCATGTTGCAAGTCCTGTACGGGCCTTTCTGGATACAGAAAATGTTCGACTGCTGCCCTCGCCAGCATATTCTCCAGATCTCTCACGAATTGAAAACGTCTGGTCATTGGTGGCCGAGCAAGTGGCTCGTCACAATACGACAGGCACTAGTCTTGATGAACTGTGGTATAATGTTTAAGCTGCATGGGCAGCTGTACCTGTACACGCCATCCAAGCTCTGTTGCACTCAATGCCCAGGCGTATCAAGGCCGTTATTAAGGCCAGAGGTGGTTGTTCTGGGTACTGACTTCTCCGGACTTATGCACCCAAATTGCGTGATAATGTAATCACATGTCAGTTCTAGTATAATGTATTTGCCCAATGAATACCCGTTTATTATCTGCCTTTCTTCTTGGTGTAGCAATTTTAATGGCCAGTAGTGTATATTCTATATAATTAAAGGTTAAAATTTTCATATTTGGTTTTGTTTCTCATTTGGGATCTTTTAGACTTTGTTAGGACGAATCTCATAATTTTAAACATCACCCTACAGAAGGCGTCGTACACTTAAATGATTTGTTATAACATTCTTCACTCTCCGATGGATGTCTACCGTTGTTTGCCGTTTGGCAGCTAAGAAATGAATAGCAACACCGTGGTTCTTCTTGGAGCCATTTGGTAATAACGTGACCATAGTTCTCCTTACCCGTACGCAAGTCGTACGGACATTAATGCTGCGCTAATCACTTGCCTATGTGTCGGTGCTTATATACCCGCGTCGGAGTCGCGCTGTAATGCATATGTGCTGCAGCAACACCCTCAAACGGAAGCTTTTTGATCGCATCTCGTATTTTACTATGAAGAACTGACGTTCTGATGTATCTATGAAACGTAACAGTTTATGTTATAAGACGAATCATACTCCGCAAGCCACGTAAAGGTGTGAGGCGGAGGGTACTTCCGGTACCTCTTCTGGTACCACTAACGGATCCCCTATTACTGTTTCATTCGCTGACGGCGCGTGGGGAGAATGCAAGCTGGCAAGCCTCCGTATTAGCTCTAGTCTCTCGAATTTTCTCGTTGTGCCATTTCATTGTTTGGATGAGCTGAATATGCGGTCTGCAGACTGAAATTTTTGGTTGGATCATTAGGTGTACTCGGATGATAAATCCATAGATCAGTGCCCCGCGAAAGGCAAAGGCATGCTTCATACTTGCAGTGTATGAGAAATGTCGTTTAGGTATTTTTTGCTGTAACAGCGATTGTTTCCTGCCCGCTTGAGTGTCTTGTGGGCAGTGATACGGAGAATGAAGAACCATCGAGACGTTTCCACAGTTTCGCATACCCACGCGGATGGTGGAGCCCCAGCTACAGGGACGTGTCCGGCCACTGCAGCGTATGTGCGGCGGCCGGAAGCGGCAGGAGGCGGCCGGTGCACGCCGATAAGGGGGGCCTGCGCGCAGCCGATTGCGCAGCTCTTCCTATCTTGCGGTCGCTGACGGTTTTGCAACCGCAGTTTCCACCAAACGTGCAGCAGATAGGCTCTGAAGAAAAGTCCGGTGAGCCTTCCTTGCTCGCGTCTCTCTATGATTCACGGTAGTGAGGCCGAAATGACGCAGACTCGCAGGAAGCAGACGACGTAATGGGAGGTTTACTCCGACATTCATTCGGAACTTTACATACACAACCAACGCAATGTCTCACTTCCTCAAGTGTCCGGAAGCATTATAGTTTAGCCATCTTCATGGTATATTTAGCTGTTACAAATGAATATTTAGGTCAGATCTATAGGTGCAGTTTAATTATATGAATTGATGAAGGAAGCAACTGTTAGTAGATAGATTATGATAATTAACGACTATTTAATACGACAGTCAATAGTTTCAGTTTAATAAGTCGTAAAGTGTCTTATGCTTTTTGAATCGTAATACGGCTGTTTCAGCAAAGCTGCGAAGTATGTGTAACAGTATTTGATAGAGTTGTTCAACATGCTATAACTTGTATCTTCAGTTTTCCGCCGCTTGAATAAAGAGAAAAACATATTCACTTATATCAATTAACGAACTGTTTGAATATGTGTAATGAAGAACACTTTTGCTGTAGCAGTTTACGTATGTGTCACACTGCTGTACATCCATATGACATGGCTGGTTTTAAATAAAATGTACTTAGTTTTCTAACTGTATCCTCAAAATCAAACCAATTGTGTGGACACCTACAGTTTAGCTTTGACTCAAATCCACGGTGCAAAAACGCGTCATTTTACTGCGTAGATGATTCATTTATTTTGAAACACATACTTTTTTACATTCCTCAGCAGTTAGATGGTTTTGAAGCCTGGGCGTGGGGGAGGGGGGCGGGGTCATCAAGCTGCCCTATATCACAAGAAAAATTCACAAGAAAAACTGTTATGGTTACAGCAAGTTATATTCCACAATTCAGTGCGGGGGAAATAAAAATATGATATCGTCGCTAATAAAATATTGTGCTTGATCAGTATGCAAAATATATCTAAAAAAGTCATTGTATTCCGCCAAAAGCAACTGCACTCTCCACTTTATTTCTCGAAGGCAGTTTCAATCACATCACCATTTTCAGTCGACCTATACACACGCACACATTCATAACATACACAAAATACACTCCTGGAAATTGAAATAAGAACACCGTGAATTCATTGTCCCAGGAAGGGGAAACTTTATTGACACATTCCTGGGGTCAGATACATCACATGATCACACTGACAGAACCACAGGCACATAGACACAGGCAACAGAGCATGCACAATGTCGGCACTAGTACAGTGTATATCCACCTTTCGCAGCAATGCAGGCTGCTATTCTCCCATGGAGACGATCGTAGAGATGCTGGATGTAGTCCTGTGGAACGGCTTGCCATGCCATTTCCCCTGGCGCCTCAGTTGGACCAGCGTTCGTGCTGGACGTGCAGACCGCGTGAGACGACGCTTCATCCAGTCCCAAACATGCTCAATGGGGGACAGATCCGGAGATCTTGCTGGCCAGGGTAGTTGACTTACACCTTCTAGAGCACGTTGGGTGGCACGGGATACATGCGGACGTGCATTGTCCTGTTGGAACAGCAAGTTCCCTTGCCGGTCTAGGAATGGTAGAACGATGGGTTCGATGACGGTTTGGATGTACCGTGCACTATTCAGTGTCCCCTCGACGATCACCAGTGGTGTACGGCCAGTGTAGGAGATCGCTCCCCACACCATGATGCCGGGTGTTGGCCCTGTGTGCCTCGGTCGTATGCAGTCCTGATTGTGGCGCTCACCTGCACGGCGCCAAACACGCATACGACCATCATTGGCACCAAGGCAGAAGCGACTCTCATCGCTGAAGACAACACGTCTCCATTCGTCCCTCCATTCACGCCTGTCGCGACACCACTGGAGGCGGGCTGCACGATGTTGGGGCGTGAGCGGAAGACGGCCTAACGGTGTGCGGGACCGTAGCCCAGCTTCATGGAGACGGTTGCGAATGGTCCTCGCCGATAGCCCAGGAGCAACAGTGTCCCTAATTTGCTGGGAAGTGGCGGTGCGGTCCCCTACGGCACTGCGTAGGATCCTACGGTCTTGGCGTGCATCCGTGCGTCGCTGCGGTCCGGTCCCAGGTCGACGGGCACGTGCACCTTCCGCCGACCACTGGCGACAACATCGATGTACTGTGGAGACCTCACGCCCCACGTGTTGAGCAATTCGGCGGTACGTCCACCCGGCCTCCCACATGCCCACTATACGCCCTCGCTCAAAGTCCGTCAACTGCACATACGGTTCACGTCCACGCTGTCGCGGCATGCTACCCGTGTTAAAGACTGCGATGGAGCTCCGTATGCCACGGCAAACTGGCTGACACTGACGGCGGCGGTGCACAAATGCTGCGCAGCTAGCGCCATTCGACGGCCAACACCGCGGTTCCTGGTGTGTCCACTGTGCCGTGCGTGTGATCATTGCTTGTACAGCCCTCTCGCAGTGTCCGGAGCAAGTATGGTGGGTCTGACACACCGGTATCAATGTGTTCTTTTTTCCATTTCGAGGAGTGTACATTCATACATACAATGAAGTGACAAAAGTCATGGGATACCTCCTAATATTGTGTTGGACATCTTTTTTCGAAGCAGCAGCTCGACGTGGCATGGACTCAACAAGTCATTTAAGTCCTTTGCAGAGATACTGCGCCATGTTGGCTCCATAGCTGTCGGTAATTGTGAAAGTGTTGCCGGTGCAAGATTTTGTGCACGAACTGACCTCTCTATTATGTGCCATAAATGCTCGATAGGATTCATGTCGGGCGACGCGCGTAGCCACATTAGTCGATCGAAATGTCAGGATAGTTCTTCAAACAAATCGTGAACAGTTGTGATGCTATGTCATGGCGCATTGTCAGCCACAAAAATTCCATGGTTGTTTGGGAACATGAAGTCCACGAATGGCTGAAAATGGTCTTCAAGTAACTGAAAATAAACATTCCCAGTCAATGATGGGTTCTTGTGGTCTAGAGGACCCGGTCCATTCAGTATAAACACACCCCACACCATTAGGGAGCCACCACCAGCTTGCCCAGTGCCTTGTTGACAACTAGGATCTATGGCTTCGTGGAGTCTGTACCATAATCGAACCCTACTATCAGTTCTTACCATCTGAAATGGGGGACTCATCTGACCACTACACGGTATTCCAGTGGTCTGGGATCCAACCGATATGGTCACGAGTCCGGGAGAGGTACTGTAGGCGATGTTGTGCTGTTAGCAAAGGTACTGGCGTCGGTCATTTGCTGCTATAGCCCATTAACACCAAATTTCGCCACACTGTCCTATCAGATATATTCACCGAACGTCCCCCATTGATTTCTGCGGTTATTTCACTCAGGGTTGCTGGTCTGTTAGCACTGAGAACTCTTAAGCAAACGTCACTGCTCTCAGTCGTTACGTGAAGACCGTCGCCACTGCGTTGTTCGAGGTGAGAGGTAATGCCTGAAATTTGGTATTCTCGGCATATTCTTGACAATGTGGATCTCGGAATATTGAATTCCCTAACGAATTCCGGAACGGAATGTCACGCGTCTAGGTCCAACTACCATTCTGTGTTCAGAGTCTCTTATTGCCATCCCATGTTGTCACCTCAGTGTATGTGCAAACTGCTAACCCCTGACTCTTTTCGCCCCAGGTGGAGCAAATAAAAATGGCCTGGAGAATAGAGTAAGCGCACACTGACAGATCAGATGACCTGGGTGGCCAGTTAGGGCCGCGACCAGACTGACCTCTGCTAACAACTCCGTCAAGCGTGAAGATTGTGTAAATATACTACAGGGTTCGGCTGGCTGTATGGGCAGTTGCTTCATTATGTTGGAAGTAACTGTAGGTGTTCTCCTCCTCCGATAATGCTGACACAAACCGTTTGGAATTATAAATGGTTGCGAAAACACACTTGACCTCTTAGCCACAAATAATCCTGTTCTAATAGGGAGCGTCATGACGGATACAGGGATTAGTGAACACAAGGTCATTGTAGTGAGGCTGAAAACCATATCAACCAAAACCACTAAAAATAAACGTAAAATATATCTATTTAAAACGGCGGATAAAAATTCGCTTGATGCCTTCGTAAGAGAGAGTCTCCATTCCTTCCAAGCTAATTATGTAAGTGTAGACCAGATATGGCTCAAATTCAAAGATACAGTATCGACAGCAATAGATAGATTAATACCTCATAAGTTAATAGGAGACGGGACTGATCCACCATGGTACACAAAACACGTCAGAACACTGTTGCACAAGCAACGATAAAAGTATGCAAAATTCATAAGAAAGCAAAATCCCCAAGACTGACTAAGTTTCACGGAAGCTCGAAATTTAGTGCGGACGTCAATTCGAGATGCTTCCACAATGATACATTGTCTTAAAATATGATAGAAAACCCAAAGAGATTCTGTTCGTATGTAAAGTACACCAGTGGCAAAAAAACAGTCAATACTGTCACTGCGCGATAGCGATGGAATTTCCGCAATTCCTTCACGAAAGAAGATGAAGTAAATATCACAGAATTAGCTGTTAGCATGAGTGATTTTTTCTGCCTCGTGATGACTGGGTGTTTTGTGATGTTCTTAGGTTAGTTAGGTTTAAGTAGTTCTAAGTTCTAGGGGACTGATGACCATAGATGTTAAGTCCCATAGTGCTCAGAGCCATTTTTGAACCATGAGTGACATAAAACTAGATATTTTTGGTGTTTCGAAACAACTCAAATCACTTAAGAAAGGCAAGTCTTCCAGTCCAGATGGTATACCAATCAGGTTACTTTCAGAGTATGCAGACACAATAGCGCATTTTTTTAGCAGTCATATACAACCGCTTACTTGACGAAAGGTCTGTTGCTAAATACTGGAAAGTAACACAGGTCACACCGATATTCAAGAAAGGAAATAAGAGTAACCCATTGAGTTACAGACCCATATCACTGACCTCAATATGCAGTAGGATTTTGGAGCATATACTGTACTCAAACAGTATGAATCGCCTTGAAGAAAATGACTTATTGATACATAACCAACGCGGATTCAGAACATATCGTTCTTGTGCAAACACAGCTAGCTCTTTATTTCCATGAAGTAATGAGTGCTGTCGACAAGGGATCTCAGATCGATTCCATATTCCTTGGCTTCCAGAAGGCTTTTGATACCGTTCCTCACAAGTTAATCAAATTGCGTGCATGTGGAGTATCGTCTCAGTTGTGTGGCTGTATTCGTGATTTCCTCTCAGGGAGACCACAGTTCGTAGTGATAAACGATAAATCATCGAGTATAACAGAAGTGATATCTGGCGTTCCGCAAGGTAGTGTCATAGGTCCTCTGCTGTTCCTGATTGACATAAATGATCTAGGTGACAATCTGAGCAGACCCCTTAAATTGTTTGCAGATGATGCTGTAATTTACCGTCTAGCAAAATCATCAGACGATCAATTCCAATTACAAAATGATCTAGAGAGAATTTCTGTACGGTGCGAAAAGTGGCAATTGGCACTAAACAAAGAAAAGTGCGACGTCATCCACATGGGTACTAAAAGAAATCCGATAAATTTTGGATATACGATAAATCACACAAATCTAAGGCATGTCAATTCGACTAAATACCTAGGAATTACAATTACGAGCAACTAAAATTGGAAAGACCATATAGATAATATTGTGGGGAAGGCGAAACAAAGACTGCGCTTTGTTGGCAGAACACTTAGAAAGTGCGACAAACCCACTAAAGAGACAGCCTACATTGCACTTGTCCGTCCTCTCCTGGAATACTGCTGCGCTGTGTGGGATCCTTACCAGGTAGGATTGACGGATGATATCGAAAAAGTGGAAAGAAGGGCAGCCCGTATCGTGTTATCGCGCATTAGGGGTGAGAATGTCACTCATATGATACGCAAGTTGGGGTGGCAGTCACTGAAACAAAGGCGGTTTTCTTTGCGGCGAGATCTATTTACAAAATTTCAACCACCAACTTTCTCTTCCGAATGCGCAAAAATTTTGTTGATACCCACCAACGTAGGGAGAAATGATCATAATAATAAAATAGAGAACTCAGAGCTTGAACGGAAAGATTTATAGGTGTTCCTTTTTCCCTTTTTCCAACGCGCCACTCGAGAGTGGAATGGTAGAAAAGTAGTATGAAAATGGTCCGATGAACCTTCTGCCAGGCACTTAAGTGTGAATTGCAGAGTAACCATGTAGATGTAGAAATGTCCGGACCACTTTTATTTGCCCAGAATATGACACCTGGGCATAAAAATATAGAAAAATTTCACTTTTATGCTGGCAGAACCTTGTTATATCACTCGTATTGAAACATCCACTTATAAAAAATTTATGAATTAATGTGCTTGGATACCCCTTACCATATTTGATTTTCAAACAGCTAAGCAGAATTGAACGTACGCAGACATTTCGCTCTTTACTTATCCTGATCAACACTAAACTGACACACAATATTTTTAACGCAACACAGTCTGACTTTTAATAATCCCTACAGAAGAATGGCCCTGACTAACAAAAACCTATACCTTTCAGGATTCACTTACGTCACAAAAATCTTCGTTACTCGAACTACTGCAATACAGCGAGCGCCAATACTGCCAGCTAAATAAAAGATTCTCGCTACTGATAGGAATACTTAGCAAATGAAAGATTTAGATAGAGAACAAACAATGTATTTACCTCAATAGTGTTCAAAAGTCATTATATATATATATATATATATATATATATATATATATATATATATATATATACACTCCTGGAAATGGAAAAAAGAACAAATTGACACCGGTGTGTCAGACCCACCATACTTGCTCCGCACACTGCGAGAGGGCTGTACAAGCAATGATCACGCGCACGGCACAGTGGACACACCAAATAAGGATGGGGCCCCTCCACGCCCGCACCAACGTGGTGACCAAACCAAAAGTTCTACTGTCACCTCCGTAAGCATGTTAGTATTTGAATCAGGCGTCACAGGATGCAGGCTGTGATGTTATCCATGCGTCTGGGTAAGACTACTCATTAACATGGTCCATCGGAGATAGATAGTGGTCGAAAACGATCGAAGGGTAGCGGTTGTAAGAGCAGAGGAAAAAAAGTGCCAAGGCCAGCGCCAAGGGAAAAAAACCTCTGCGACAGTAGGACGGGTAGTAAGGGCAGTAGCGGCTTGCTAGCTGCGACAGAGCATGCAAGGTGAGGGAAGGTTAGCGTGAGGTATCGTGCAACGTTACCTATGTACTGCGTGGTCGTTAGCTGGGGGAGTCCGGTTGCTGCGGCTGGGCTCGCTTGTAGTCTCCTGGGCCGGCCGCGGTGGCTTCCTCCCTGTAACATAGAAGCTCGGCGCGGCAACGCATGCGCTGCTGTTAGGCCCTCTGCTGCGCCTTGTCGTCAGTGACTTGGTGCAGCTTCATCAGGCTGGTGCAGAGCGGCGGCGATCGGCTACCGTACAGCGTCCTCCTCTACTGCACGGCGCAGCCCTTCTGCTCTGCAGCTTCAGGACGCGCCGCAGCTTCAAGGCGCGCCGCTGTCTCAGTGAGCTGCGCCACTGTTGCGTCGGAGAAATGTACGCCGTTCGCTCTCGCTGTCGCGATGAAGGTCGCCGTCGCAGTGGTCGCCGTCGCCACCGGTTCCGCTGGGGCGGCGGTTGTCTTCTTTGCGCCTCTCACCTGCGGTGTTGCTGGGACAACCGCTGGGATAGGCGCGCGAACGTCCTTCTGCGAGGTCGCAGGAGTGTTCGCAGGTGCGACTGCACTGAGGCCTTGGGCGAAGACTGCTCGCAGTTGCCTCAGGGCCTCTTCCTTCTCTGCAGCCACGGCGGCTGCGAAGGCAGCCCTCTCCGCCGCCATGACGGCTTGGAGGGCTGCTGTGGCCTCCTTCACGGCGGCGCCGAGTTCGAGGTCACACTTCTTCACGGGAGGGCGAGCTGCGTCCTGGCTGCCCGTTTCCGAGCGGCCGTCCCTGCCCCTGGCAGGTGGATCTGCTACTGCGCCGTCCCTCAGCTGCGCCGGGCTGGTCTGCGCCCTACGCCGTTTCCGACGTCGTCTTCTCTTCTGCTGCTGCGTCGGTGCGGCCGCGGCCGCTTCGCCGCCCCCGGTTTGGGTGCGGCTTGAGAAAGCCGCACAACCGCGCCAGCTGGCGACGTGCGGGCCGCCACACCGGACACAAGTCGGCAGAGCGTTGCTGCCGCGGTCGCAGGCGCGGCTGTCGTGCTCGCCTGAGCACTTGACGCACCGCGCCGCGTTGCGGCAATACTTCGCTACATGGCCCTCGCCCTGGCACCTGAAGCACTGGGGCAGAGGGTCCATGGCGGTTGGGAGAGCCTCTGTCGTCACCGGGAAGCCCAGCAACTTCCGCAAGTCGAAGATGTCGCTCCCGCCGTCGACCGTTTGCACGGTCACGGCATAGAGCGGCGCCCTCTTCCTGTTGGTTCGGTTGTGCAGCCTTGCGGTTGCACAACCAAACCCGGCTCGCAGCAGCCCTTCCCGGACCGCTGCCTCGTCGCAGCACCAAGGCAACCCCCTGAGGAGTGCCTTGGTCGTCTTCATCCTTCCGACGGAAGGTGCCTTATCACGCGCCGGCGGTGCGTCGACGACGTGGTCGGCCACTGCGACCTTGATCGCCCTGTGGTCGGCCACGTTTGCAGCTCGGACGCAGATCAGCGAGTCTGTATCGACAGACTCGTAGACCACCTCGTTCCGAGCGCAATTCGTGATGGTGTCGAACAGCGCTGTCCACGCGCCTTTGCACTTGACGTACAAAGGGGGAGCAGGCCGCGACTCGTCTTCACGGGAGTTCCTCGCATGGTCGGCAGACTCGGTGAGTCGCACAACCGAAGGACCCTTCGTAGCGGCAGGTTTCCTCTGCGCACCCTTCTTTCCCATGCTGCGAGGCGCGGAACACGACAATTTGCACGCGTTGTAATAACAACGCACGACAATCTGCTCTCCACGGCGCCCACAGCACAGAAAACCTCTTCACGAGCTCTCAACGGCCGAGTAGGCTAAGCGCGCAACGGCAGCGATGCGCTCGCCTCGCCAGCTCAGGCCGCTCTCTAGTGGACACACCAGGAACCGCGGTGTTGGCCGTCGAATGGCGCTAGCTGCGCAGCATTTGTGCACCGCCGCCGTCAGTGTCAGCCAGTTTGCCGTGGCATACGGGGCTCCATCGCAGTCTTTAACACTGGTAGCATGCCGCGACAGCGTGGACGTGAACCGTATGTGCAGCTGACGGACTTTGAGCGAGGGCGTATAGTGGGCATGCGGGAGGCCGGGTGGACGTACCGCCGAATTGCTCAACACGTGGGGCGTGAGGTCTCCACAGTACATCGATGTTGTCGCCAGTGGTCGGCGGAAGGTGCACGTGCCCGTCGACCTGGGACCAGACCGCAGCGACGCACGGATGCACGCCAAGACCGTAGGATCCTACGCAGTGCCGTAGGGGACCGCACCGCCACTTCCCAGCAAATTAGGGACACTGTTGCTCCTGGGCTATCGGCGAGGACCATTCGCAACCGTCTCCATGAAGCTGGGCTACGGTCCCGCACACCGTTAGGCCGTCTTCCGCTCACGCCCCAACATCGTGCAGCCCGCCTCCAGTGGTGTCGCGACAGGCGTGAATGGAGGGGCGAATGGAGACGTGTCGTCTTCAGCGATGAGAGTCGCTTCTGCCTTGGTGCCAATGATGGTCGTATGCGTGTTTGGCGCCGTGCAGGTGAGTGCCACAATCAGGACTGCATACGACCGAGGCACACAGGGCCAACACCCGGCATCATGGTGTGGGGAGCGATCTCCTACACTGGCCGTACACCACTGGTGATCGTCGAGGGGACACTGAATAGTGCACGGTACATCCAAACCGTCATCGAACCCATCGTTCTACCATTCCTAGACCGGCAAGGGAACTTGCTGTTCCAACAGGACAATGCACGTCCGCATGTATCCCGTGCCACCCAACGTGCTCTAGAAGGTGTAAGTCAACTACCCTGGCCAGCAAGATCTCCGGATCTGTCCCCCATTGAGCATGTTTGGGACTGGATGAAGCGTCGTCTCACGCGGTCTGCACGTCCAGCACGAACGCTGATCCAACTGAGGCGCCAGGTGGAAATGGCATGGCAAGCCGTTCCACAGGACTACATCCAGCATATCTACGATCGTCTCCATGGGAGAACAGCAGCCTGCATTGCTGCGAAAGGTGGATATACACTGTACTAGTGCCGACATTGTGCATGCTCTGTTGCCTTTGTCTATGTGCCTGTGGTTCTGTCAGTGTGATCAAGTGATGTATCTGACCCCAGGAATGTGTCAATAAAGTTTCCCCTTCCTGGGACAATGAATTCACGGTGTTCTTATTCTTATTTCAATTTCCAGGAGTATATATATATATATATATATATATATATATATATATATATATATATATATATATATATATATATATATCAGTTCATGACATCCAGTCTTACAAATTTACTGTCTCTGGTGGACACACGTCCAGATCATCCGCTATCAAAACTCCGCCATCTCTCTCCCCACATCCACCACTGCTGACACCTCACCTCCAACTGCGCAACACTACACGCTGTTCACATCCAACTGCCCAACACTACAATAGCGAATATTCCAACAATGCCAACCAGCCACAGACTGCACACAGCACAGCCAGTAATTTTCATACAGAGCGCTACGTGGCGTCACCAACATAAAAACCTGAACATCCTACTTACATAGCCCCCATGCTCCCAACAAAAAATTGTTTTGGGCAGTAGCCAATAATGATTTCATAAAATTTTTCATAATTATAATAACAAAGATATCAAATGCACACACTTATTAATGCACTGTTGGTGAAAATCAAAAATTGTTCTCATAAAGACAGTCCTGATCATTTATCACAATTGTGATATTGCACAAAGTCTGATCAGAAAAAGAAAATGCACACGAAAGTAATGGATTTCCATGCAGTCTTGAAGAAGTAGTGTTGTCCTTCCAACGGAAAGACAATGCTGACTCTTGACATGTAGACAGGTAATGGGCCACACAGGGTAATGGGCCACAACAGAGCAAACCCACAGCAGAGTCAGTCGAAGTTTTGAAGAATGTTGGTAGGTGGGTCATCACAGAGCAGACCCACTGTAGTCCTGGTAGAGAGTACGGTATTGGTGGGTCATCAAAGGTACAGACCCACTGCAGTCCTTGTAGACATGGCCAGCAGCCATCTGTTGCGACTGTGCAGCTGCACAGTCACCATCGAAGTGTCTCACGGACAATATAGCAAGTCCATGAACCACCACTTGTGCACTCACAAAATTTTTCGAATTGGCCTTAGAACCAGGAATGCTGTTAACCAGTCCCTTTCTGAATTATACAGATAACATTTGTAGTAATACAAGATTCACAATAGAATAGAAATAAACATGTACGTCGGTGTTACAGGAATTATGACATACATAAATAAATAAAATAATGAGAATAGTTTCCGAAAATTAATTTCACACATGAGCATTAGAACAGAGCAGAGTAAATAATGTCTTAACATCTTTACAAAGTAAATAACACATTATTAGAAAAATTCTACAACATAACTCTTATCAGGTAAGCACATAAAGACAGGAAGAACACAAATATACAAGGGTACACAAACACATAGCGGAATAACACAAAAGGAAAGGACAGGGTTTGTTTTACTGCAGTATTTTGCAAACAAAACTTTCTTTACTTCTTGGAGATCTCCCTTCGTTCATAATTATTCCCAAAAAGTCCTATCTATACCTGCTTTCTGTAATCTATTCATATCCTCTTCCAAAATAATTATTCTTCATTTTACAGTACCCTGTTTTTTTTAAAAAAAGCTTTTTTCGTATAACTTCTCAATGCATTTCTTCTAATCATCGCAACTCATTCTCTTATATAGCCTACCTCCTCTTAAGCTAACTTAAATCTACTGAGCTCAGATGTATAAACTAAGGGACAAGGCAATGCAGCTTCACAAAACAATTAACACAAACAGCAATGACAAAAAAATGCAAATTGGCAAAGCTAGAAGCAATAAATATAAATTAGCAAAGCGAATGCAACATTACAACTAATATGAGCCAATGTGCAGCAACAAGAAAAATAAATCAATAGTAAAACTGGCTTAACAGAGTAATACAAAATGAAATTCAGTAGCACTATGCCTGGCAAACAGCAGCAGCAAATGCAATAACTTATACCTAAATATGACATAGCTCAAGCAGAAAAAAATGTACACTAAAGACAACAATGCAGATAAGGGAAATTTCTATTCATATCCTAATGTCTATGTCATTAAAGTGGTGCACCACAACAACTTATTCTACAAAAAAAAAAAAAAAAAAAAATTACCATGTACTTGAAAAGAAAATGAAGTATGCAGTTACTGTTATTAGTCCCTTCTTATTGTTCTTTCCTTTCCAAATGCTCCTTTTTCGAAGAATGTGGATCATAAAATTATTACTTAATAGATCTGTTGACAGAAAGTGTTCACATTAGCAAATGCATTTAATTTCATTTTATAAAACCAATTCTGCAACACAGCTGGAAACCAGATATCAAATGAAATAAGTAACTATGTACAAAGCAAATCATAAAACCTTAATTCAATAGCCACGTGGCATTTCATACGTCAGTGGAAATTCTCTCAACTCTCATAGAAAGACACTTGTCATAATCAGGTGTGCAGATGTAAGAATATTTCCCATCAATTCATAAGCATTTCAGTAAGTATCAGAAAGTCTGAGCTCAAAACTGCAATCATATATTTCAAGTATGAGCGTGTCTTATTTGAAGTGCTTTCTATAAAGAAATGTCAATAGCGAGGTTAATGGCCTCTTTTTTTTTTCTAATGCCTTTTTCTCTGGCGACTGGCACAGCTGGGCGCCCATATCGCATTACATCAAGGTCACTTAGCTTTCGTACCGAAATATTTACGACAGCAGTTTGTGCTTCAGTAACAGTCTCATATAAAAAAATTTCATAGGTCGAGAATTTGCGTTACAAATGTGTAGAAACTAAATCCTATAAACATAACAGTGTCCAAAAAATTTTCGCCAGCATTGTGATACATTCATGCATGTACACACATTTCATAACTCTTAAATTACAATTCCTGGTTTCCAACATCCTTTTCCTCAAATCAGAGTCCCTAACCACTACTCATGAACAGTTCACAAAGTACATGAAAAATACAATTTCATAAGTGTGAAGTTATCCAACTGTGTAATTATATAAACATCTGTCACTGATGTAGTAAAAAAAATGTTTGTCTCTCTCAGTTAAATGATCAGATAGCTTTGCAATTTTGTGTTAGAGAAATATGGTGCCGATGTGTAAAGTTGTATAAGGAAATACCATATTAGCTAGGGCTCCTAGCGCTCGCCAAACACATGGTACACAAAGTAGGCGTGTACCTCCTGAGGATTAATGTAATTATACCCTCAGGTGTTACGGATTACAGCAATTGAATGAAATGTATCACGGAAAACCTTTGTATCATCGTAATTCAAAAATCTTTAAAAATAAATGTTTTAAGTACAAAATTAATCACTCAAATACGTGTACTGTAGCGCTAAACTATGCGTCTTGTTGTAAGTTAATCTCTGTCATTACTTAAGGGTAAAAAATGTGCCAAGTGTTGTAATTATTGTCGTCCGTAAGCAAAGTTCTGTAGAAGTCACTGTACTTACCTCATAATAAACAAAAGCGAAATGCTATGCGTATAGGTATCGTAGTTATTACGTACGTTACCGTGATCAAGAAAGTACTATGTTGTAATGTATTCTTGTGCTAGAAAAAAGGCTGTCTCATTGTAGCTATACCACAAAAGTTACTACTAAAACATGTTTTACTTTCCAGAAGAATTCAGAAAAACTGTGAAGGTATGAAACAGATACACCACAAAAGCAATATTATAAATTGTGTCCCTCATTAGTATCGTCGTGATATAATCGTGTAGCTGTCAAATAAACTAACCACTGTGTCATCTGGTATCTCTCAGAAAGCACTTTAAATCCATAATGTATTTTCAAGTAAACCAAAATATTGCATTAAAATCTCATTAGCAGTACTGGTATATGTTCTAAGTATGTAGACCTTATAGTCGTTATGTAATCGTGCAACTAACAAGCAAGAATTTACACACACAATAACACTGTCGTCTGTTGGCTATAACAATGCATTCATAATTACTGTCTACATATGTTCCCTAGGTTCTAGACTCGATAGTTAACTTCAGAACATTGTTGCATGTTAACAGTTTCTAAGTGTGACAAAGCGTACTAGTAACGTGAAGTGAAAAATTTTATTGCAAAGACTAAGTTAAAAAGCAGATTATCTCTCAATAAACGGTTTTACATGTGAAATGTGGTGCAATCCATTACCTTTCTTCAGTACGCAGCATATAAACTTGAACGCAATTATCATGCGTTATATGTCAGTAAACAATGCTAAAATTTTTCTCAAGGTTGGCGTGTATGGTATTTTTCTCTGAGCCAGCCGGCGCACGTGGCTGTCTGCGGTGCGAGTCATTGTCTGTCTCTTTGTTGACGCGCTTCGTTATTGGGATTTGGAGATCTAACTTCTACAGATTCACCTTGTCGAGAGGGCCCTGCCCTGTTTTAATCCCGCCAGTTCTGATTAGCTCTGGTCTATTGTTAAGGTTATATCGTCTGTCGTCATGTCGGTAGTCGCTGTAATTTTGTTCTTGTCGGTCACATGGTGAAGAATTTCTCCATGAGTTGTAACTGCGCGGTGGACCATTGCGTCTGAAGTTATTCTGTCTCCTTTGATAATACTTATTTTGCTTCCCATATTGTCTGTTTCTCTGATTGTCTCTGTGATAGTCATTACTGCGGAGAGGTGATCTTTTCCTGTAATTATTACTACTCTGCCAACGGTTGTCATACGGGTGGTGTCTGTTTTGGTCACGATTTGCGTTGTAAGAATAGCCTTGTTGTGTCCAGTTATTATTTCTGTCATTGCGGAATTGTGAAGGATGTAGCCTATAATTGTTATGTTCCTGTTTTCGCGTCCCACGATTGTCAGTGTCAATTTCCAATTCTTGTAACAGTCCCTGAAAAGATTCAATGTCTTCTTTGTAACGTCCTGCCAAAATAATATGTCGTAAATGTTCAGGCAATTTGATTAAGAAAATGCGGATGAGTTCTGAGGGGCTGTATGGGTTTGAAAGATACTGATTCTTATGCAACATCTCTTCAAAATATTTGACAAGACTGGAAAATTCAGATTCTTCGAAATGTTTTATCATTATGATGCTATGCTTTACTCGGTCTTGAGTAGCTAGAGACCAATATGCTGAGAGGAAGACATGATACAATTCTCCTTCACTGTGACAATCGTGAATGACCGATCGCAATCTTACAGCTGGTTCATTCTCTAAGCAGCCACACATAAATTCTAATCTGCGCTCTAGTGACCAGTTGGGAGGAAAACAATGAGAGAATTGATGAAGCCATGCTTGTGGATGAATGTCGTTGCTGGAATTCTTAAATGTTTTGAATTTACGTGTAGTAATGAACAGCTTATAGTCAAAGTCATCGTGTCGGTGAGTCGCATATCGGTCACTGTTACGTCGTGTCAGCGGTTCCATCTCAAAATTCGGTGCACCTTGCCAATTTTTTTCATAATTTCCGAAATGCCCTGTGTTGTTATTTTGTGACTTTTCCGTATTTCTAATGCCCTCTTCCCTTGTTGGGGCGCGAGTCTCCTCTGAAATATGTAATTCTTGTATTACGTGTGCCAACTGATCTTGTACTTCCCGGATTTCTCTTTTGTGTTGCGTATTAATTTGATTCTGATTTTGTTTGGATTTCCTAACTTGTTCGTACTCTTCTGTGCCATTAAAGACTACCGGTCTTGTGTCATTCAGATTATCATCTACCTTCGTAGATAAATTTTTTAGGTGATCCGAAAGTTCGACTACTTTCTCTGATAATGAACTAATTTCCTCCATGTGTCTTTCTGAACCAATTTTCAGAGTATCTACTGTGTCCTTTAAGTTTTCCTGAATTTTTGCAAGTTGCGTAACCGAATCGGTAGATGCAACTGAGTCAATTTTAGCCCGCAAGGTCTCTTGATTTTCATGAACAATAGTTTGCAGTTCTCTTATGGCTGCTTCGTGGTTCTGTAATGCATTTTCATGCCGCGAAAAAATGGGTTGAAAATTCTCACAAATTTGTGTTTTTACGTCATTACAGACTTTTTGACATTTCGATTCGATGTTATGTAACTCAGTAGTTAAATCTTCACGTGTTTATTGAAGTGTTTCTTTAATTTGTTTCTGATTTTGTTCCATTTGTTTCTGTGTTGGTCCCCATTGTGTTTGTTTCATTGTGTCTAACTTTTGAAACTGTTGTCCCATTTGTTGCATTAATTGTAATAACAATGCACTGGTGTCTCATACATGTTCCTCTACCGAGGGAGGTGGCGCAGTGGTTGGACACTGGACTCGCATTCGGGAGGACGACGGTTCAATCCCACGTCCGGCCATCCTGATTTGGGTTTTCCGTTATTTCCCTAAATCGCTCCAGGCAAATGCCGGGATGGTTCCTTTCAAAGGGCACGGCCGACTTCCTTCCCCATCCTTCCGTAATCCGACGAGACCGATGACCTCTCTGTCTGTTCTCCTTCCCCAAAAAACAACAACAACAACATGTTCCTCTGTACTTCTCGGAAGTGCATATGCACCGACAACATTCGCATTTTGAAAAGCATAAAATGTGTCTTGACTTGACTGATAAACGGGTAATGACGCAAAACCTGAATCTACGATATTTGCAAAATAGTGTCCTGTCATTTCGGATCCCTGTGGCGACCGATCGACAGTACTACCCACTTCACTAGCTGTTTCACTGTCTACACCATTATTTGCCGCCCGTTCCATTTCCCTATGCACAATTACCAAATTGCTACTTTGAATGTCTGTTAATTCATTACACGGTGGTGCTGATAAACTACGCTCGTCGTCACTATCATTTCTCAATTTACTTTGGAGCCTAGTGTTACGTTTTTCACACGCCATAATTATCACGTATTTCACACGATAACAAGAAAAGCACAATTTGAAGAGCAAAAATAAGAAAACACATTAACATAGCACTGAAAATAATACCATTTAATTGCAAGCGCAGCTGCGAAATACTTGGTCCAAATGTACATGCATGCCACAACTGTTTTACTGTACAACAATGAAAAACAACAACTACAAAGGAAATTCTCTCTACAATTACGCGCTAGCAATAAACAATTACTACACTAATTACTCAAACTACAAGGAGAAAATCAGAAAAATCCAGTGAGGTATCCTCGGCTAAGGGTCGACATATAAAACATCCCCTCAGAAAAATTAATGAATTACTGTGCTTGGATACCCCTTACGATATTTGATTTTCAAACAGCTGAGCAGAACTGAACGTACTCAGACATTTCTCTCTTTACTTATCCTGATCAACACTAAACTGACACACAATATTTTTAGCGCAACGCATTCTGGCTTTCATTAATCCCTACAAAAGAATGACCCTGACTAACAATAACCTATACTTTTCATGAGTGATTTACTTTACGGTCTCTGATGGACACACGTCCAGATCATCCGCTCTCAAAACTCCGCCGTCTCTCTCCCCACATCCGCCACTGCTGGCGGCTCACCTCTAAATGCGCAACGCTACGCGCTGTTCACATCCAACTGCCCAACACCACAATAGCGAATATTCCAACAATGCCAACCAGGGCGACTGCACACAGCACAGCCAGTGATTTCCATACAGATCGCTACGTGGCGTTACCAACATAAAAACCTAAACAGCCTGCTTACAGTATAAAAATTCTTTGTCTTAAACTCGTTGCTTGCATTCGACATGACTACACTAAGTGATTATTGACACTGGCAGGAATGGAACGATCGCTTTCGATCAGTAGTGTTGGATCAGCTAATATCTGCTTACTTACGGAACCAGCGATAGTGATACAGCAACGCCGGAACGCAGGAAACCTAATACATTTATGTTATATTTTTGTACAATGCTGTAAACGTGTGATAGGGTTTCTAAGATATGCCATAATCACGATAGGTATGGGTACAACTGCCACAATTCTGAAGTCCATAAGTAAAATTAAAAGAACGTAATCGTTACGCGAGTTTTGGCACCGTGCCAGAAAACATAACACATTAAAATACGTCACCACAGCTATTGAACTGGAACATACATGCGTGGTCAACCTCTTAAAAAGGAATAGGGTTCATGGCAACGAGCTTAGCAGCACAACTGTGTTTCCGCTGTAACAGTTTGCTTCCAAATAGTACTGTGAATTTAGAAAATAGCAGTGAAATAACTCCTTTTTAAAAGTACAATTCTGAAAATTCCGGGAAAGTTTGCGATTCACTGACTTACCTCATGTACCTGGCACGAACATTGAGGTATGTGTCCCCGATTTCAGGTACCGTTGGGAGCATACTGAGGAGGAAGATGGGCCGAGTTCAGTTTCCGTCTCCTGAGGACTTAGTTTAATGAACATAAACTTATAAAGAATAAACATTACAAATTATTTTATCTTTGCATACAGTGATAAGGCAGAGCTCTCGTAGGTGGGAGTGGTTACATCCGAAAACTTGCTGGAATTAGCGAGAATACTGGCAGATACTTGGAAGTGCGCCGATTTTTATGAGGAGACAGGATTTTTTTTTGTTTGTAATTTGTGGTAAGGTATTATGGGACCAAACTGCTGAGGTCATCGGTCCCTGACGAGACAGGTATGGCAGAGACCCAGACGAGCATCGAAGTTGGTGTCGTGTTGCAGTACGCGGGGTCGAGCACGGCGGAGCACCTGTACGTGGACTACGGGAACATCACGAACGTGGTGACGGTGGGGGACCGCGTCTTCGTGGACGACGGGCTCATCTCGCTGATGGTGCGCAACGTGTCCGAGGACGCGGTGCAGTGCGAGGTGGAGAACGGCGGGAAGCTGGGCAGCCGCAAGGGCGTCAACCTGCCGGGCGTGCCCGTCGACCTGCCCGGCGTCTCCGAGAAGGACGCCGGCGACCTGCGCTTCGGCGTCGAGCAGGGCGTCGACATGATCTTCGCCTCCTTCATCCGCAACGCGCAAACCGTCCGCGACGTGCGCGACGTGAGTGAGCGGGCATCTTTTCTTAACATCGCTCCTAGCACACCATGTACACTTTTCCCATCCTCGTCCAAACTGAATCTCCCACTCTACAGCTGTGTCTGTCCTGTTTTGAAATGCCCTGCAAGATTTGAACTGTGCGTCGGTCAAGATTCGCATCCAGAACTTTGACTTTTACACGTTTCCTATACTCGTCCAAACTGAGTCTCCAACTCTACAGCTGTGTCTGTCCTGTTTTGAAATGCCCTGCAAGATTTGAACTGTGCATCGGCCACGATTCGCACCCAAAACTTTGACTTTTACACGTTTCCTATACTCGTCCAAACTGAATCTCCCACTCTACAGCTGTGTCTGTCCTGTTTTGAAATGCCCTGCAAAATTTGAACTGTGCATCGGCCAAGATTCGCACCCCGAACTCTGTCTTATGCGGACAGTGCTCTTACCCACTGCGCTATTCACACAAAGTCCACGGAATCTGTGAAGTGCAAGACTCATTTTGCAAAAGATCTCGTAGGCAGGGATAAGCCATTTTTCGATAAAGTTCTCCTTCTACAGAACAACCAAGTGTGAAGGAGAGTTTCTGTGAAATTTGGGAAGTAGGAGAGAGGTTCACACTGAACATGCACTGACTGTGGCTGACGAGCGGACAGTACAAACTTCCCCTCACCAATCTGATTCACAATGACAGGATTTGTAGGGCACGACTAGGAATTCAACGTATGTGAACAGGAAGGCGCAATTCTCAACCGTTCTCGAGAAGATCGAGTTAAAATTTTTTTTGACATGCTTATATAGTTTGTATAGTCGCAAGTATTTAAGCAGTCCGCAGCCGAGTGAGTAAGGTCGTAGCTTCACAAGTGCGTGCTCCCTAGATCGAATCTGGCTATTGGTACTTTATTTTATCCCTGCATTATTCTGCCAGCAGATTTGTTATGACAGTGGAAATTGTCAATATTCAACTATTCATTTATTATTTATGTAATATTTATCCTGAAAAATGGAAAATACTTCTATGTAATGAAATTGAAAATTACAACATGATACATAAGAACTTTCAGTCAAATTAGTACAATCCTTACATTTGTATTACTGTTCAAATGGTTAAAATGGCTCTGAGCACCATGGGACTTAACTTCTGAGGTGATCAGTCCCCTAGAACTGAGAACTACTTAAACCGAACTAACCTAAGAGCATCACACACATCCATGCCCGATGCAGGATTCGAACCTGCGAGCGTAGCGGTCGAGCGGTTCCAGACTGTAGCGCCTAGAACCGCTCGGCCGGCTTATATTACTGTATATACGTTTGTCACAAGTATAATATATAACCTATTGAGCGCTGCACGACTGATACTCATCGTAGAAATGTGGAAAACAATAAACGTGTGATGAACGCGAAATTTTTGCGTAGGCATGATTTCTCATTATGTCTATTGCAAAACACACTTGGTTTACATTCATATATGGTTCTCGGTCATCACACAATTAAATGATGCATATCGAAGCACATCACCGAATATTCTTACAGACGACTGATCGTGTGCGATTTATCGAATTTTTATGCAGCCCTCTCTAGAAGCTATCTTTCTATTCTGTTGGATGAAGTACAGGCAATTTTGTAGCCGCTGTATAAGATTCTTCGCCTGTGTGTAAAAATAAACGTCGCAAGGCTGCACCAGTGGAGTTGTTTTTTTATTATTTTAATAGGGTATTTTATTGTTTTATTATTTTTGATAAGGTATCGATAGCTAGATTCGATGAAGGTATCTTGCGCTTGTGAAACTAATCGCTTACTTCCTCAAGTAAAATTGAAATTTGTTTTAAGGTCTTATGGGACGAAACTGCTGAGGTCATCGGTCCCTAAGCTTACACACCACTTAATCTAACTTAAACTAACTTACGCTAAAGATAACACACAGCCGGCCGAAGTGGCCGTGCGGTTTTAGGCGCTGCAGTCTGGAACCGCGAGACCGCTACGATCGCAGGTTCGAATCCTGCTTCGGGCATGGATGTGTTTGATGTCCTTAGGTTAGTTAGGTTTAACTAGTTCTAAGTTCTAGGGGACTAATGACCCGATAAGTTGAGTCCCATAGTACTCAGAGCCATTTGAACCATTTTTTTTTTTTTTGATAACACACACACCCATGCCCGAGGGAGGACTCGAACCTCCGACGGGGGAAGCCGCGCCTTCCCCAAGCGTGGACTCATTGAAAGCTAGTGATCGTAAAAATCACACAAACAGGCCTATAATTTTTCGAACTCGATTTTCTCGAAAATGGTTCAGAGCTGCGTCTTGCTGTTAACATATGTTGGAGAACTAGTCGTTCCCTACACACCCTGTCAATATGAAGGGAAGTTCGTACAGTGCCCTTGTCAGCCAGCGGTCGACACGCCGCGAGCCGCATGCGCCCCTGCGTGCCTTCTCCATGCAACCCGCAACTATTTTATAAATAAACATCTTATCATTTGGAAATATTTTAATTTCGCTCCAAAACTGAAATCCGAGTGACAGTGACGGCCGAACGAACTGACGACAATTACTGCCGCTCGGCACCAGTGCCGGCCGATCGAGCGAAACGAGTTATTGTGGGTCCACGGCGCTGTACGAAACTGACAACTAATTTGTTTTGAATTTTGCTAAGAGTGACCGTTTTCTGTTTCACACACTTGAGTTCACAAAGCTAAATAACGTTTATGCAACGCAATAATACGTCTGTTATTTCAGGATTTACTCGTGTTGTGGACTTAATGATTTTCAATGGTGGCTTAAAAAAAGAGAAAGTTACTGGAAGAAAATAGTGTGTTTAACGATACAAGGGTAGATTTACACTTCCTTACTGACTGTGAAGGAAAACCCCTATGATTAACATGTCAAAAAACTTTTGCTGTTCAAAAAGATCATAATCTAAAACGCCATTATGGAACGAGCATAAGGCAGTTTTGAATGTCTTGTGGGTGGTGTATGGAAATGTAAGATAACGCACTCCGATCGTCAGAAAAGAACCAACAAAATGTTTTTAAGATTCAGATTCGAAGTAACGAGTCAGCCAGAACGTGCTCACCTAGTTCTGAAGATCGGGACAATAATTTATGCTAGAAGCTTCAGAAAACGGTGCGATTTTTGATTGGTTCTTTTTATCTGTAGAGGGAAATGATGACATTTCCAGCTTTGGTGCAGCTACTAGTATTTGTTGGTGGAACTGATCACAACTTAAATTATTTAGGGAGTTTTCCAGTTGTGCAGCTTGAAAGAAATAAAATTATTTCGCCACTTAGAACACGCTTTAATATTGTGAGGTCACGGATGAGCTTTAACCGTACCCCTATAATGATATAAGACCTGAATCCAGTTGCCTTTGTGCAGAACAGATAGCTCCCATAAAATCATGTGCATCTTAAATAGAAGTTCCACTATGGATAATTATATGAGACATCTGAAGTTAAACAGGAGTGGTCGAGTCATACACGAAATGTGGGAAGCATACCTCACAAAGTTTACTGAGTAGGGTTTCATCTAACTCTGGAAAGAAACAAGAGGTCACAACGAAGTCCTGTCTATTACTAAAATCCATAGATCTCGCTTCTGAACATAGAATGGGAAAACAAGTACTATTAGGTCCATCAGATTACAAATGATCTATATCAACATATACAATAATACCTTGACGTAGGTGGCTAAACTTGGAATGAAAGTGATGATAAGGAGTGAAATTAACTATATCCACGTAAACCATCAGTGATTGCTGAGTTAACCATAAGAATGAAGGATCAGATCCATAAAAGAACATACATCCATCGTTTCCCTTGCCTAACTGCCTGTTGAATTGAACTCGCTGAGTGCAAGGACGAATTTAGAATATCAAAACCTAACTCGAATCAGTGGACTTTGAGGCCATCTTGAAACATCCCTTCGACTACTTTTCTGAATGCAATTCTACAGCCCACAGAGTTTGTCTCCCTGATCTCCCATTGTCTGCATCACTGTGGCGTGGAGCGTAAGGAGTGCAGCCCAGAACATTCCTGCCATGGGACCTCGGCTTTCAGCACTAATGCTTTTATGACAATGACGTACTTGCCATTGTTCCCCTGTGCCCCTTCGTGTTTTCATCGTCAGCAAGCGAACTCCAATTTCCAGAAAAATGACAGAGCTCCCTTCACCATAGAAAGAAATGAAATAAGAAGTACTAGTTATTTTTGCACCCACTGGTATTTATTTTACTTATCTACATACCCTCATGCATTACTTGTGGTAGAAAATTGGAAATTTGTGGTAAGGTCTTATGGGACCAAACTGCTCAGGTCATCAGTCCCTAAGCTTACGCACTACATAATCTAACTTGGACTAACTTACGCTAAGGACAACACACACACACCCATGCCCGAGGGAGGGCTCGAACCTCCGATGGGGAGAGTCACGCGGGCCGTGACAAGGCGCCTAGACCGCGCGGCTACCCTGTGCGGAGCATTACTTGTGATTAGCTTTAATTTAATCGTCTTATTGCATTAAATGGGTCATTAATTAGGGTACAGAGTGGTATTTTTTCTGTAATAGTATCAGTGCATTTATCATGGCTAAAATTGGTAAGCGTTACAACTGATGCAGGGAGAAACATGACTGGACAAAACAAGGGTTTAGTTAGTAGAATTAACCTAAACTGACAGGAATAGATCGGGATATTCCATTATTTTTCCACTGTCTTGTCCACCAAGAAGCATTATGCTACAAAGTTCTTTCATGGAAAGAAGTAATAGACATCGTGGTATCACCTGTAAACTTCATCAGAAAAAAATGCCTTATACATTTCAAATTTCAAAAGTTTGTCAGATATGGAAGCGGATCATTGAGATGTCCTGTATTATTCTGAAGTGAGATGGTTAAGTAAAGGACCAATACTGAAAAGATTTTGACCTGAGGAAAGAAATCAGCATATTTATGATATTAAAGGTAAATGTGTTCCAGAGCTTACAGATCTTTAATGGTTAATGGACCTTGGATTTTTGACAGATTTAAGTACTGAGTTAAATATTCTGAATATGAAGCTACAAGAAAAAATAAATTAATGTTTTATATTCACACAGGCGTAAGGTAAGACGAAATGAGAAACATTCCTTTAATAAAACATACTGGCGAGAAAATGATGGATCATTTCCAAACTGCAAAAGAAACTGTCGAGGAAGTCGGAATAAATTTTCATCGACAAAATAACAAAATGAAATGGATTTTAACAAGAGATTTCAACGAGAAACATTGTGGCTTCCAGAAAGTTTCTGGTTAACTGCAGATTTTTGCAAACCCTTTTGCATGTGATATTGATGATGTACCGAGTAATTTAAAAATCAGTGTGACTGACCTTCAGTCTAATGACACTCTAAAAAAATCTTTCCATGAAATCAATATCTTGGAAAATTTTATGGTAGTTGACCATCTATTTGGAAGAACTGAGATGGTCTGCTCAGGAAATAATTACAAGCAGCACTTGCTTACTGAGCAAATTGTTTAATTCTCAATAACAGAAAAAATAAATATTGTCCTCGTTCCATAGATTAGAATTTGAGTGCTATTACGAATTTCTGCGACAGAAACGAACGCAAACATCCGGCAAACAGCCAGTCAAATATAGTCTCAGAAATCACTTTAAAGTTTGATTCGACTCGCATTTGTAATTATTTTGAAGCTCTCACTTAACTTTTTTGTCTCATTTTCTTTTTGTCATTGTTCCTACTTATTAATTAAATGATGATAAATAAAATGTAAAAATAAATGTATGTGCTTTTGAATTTTTAATATCATCGTACAGCTATAGGTACACAACATTTTTAAGAAGTGTGGCCCGCCTTTATTTCATTTTGCCACTATACGATCCTTACTTTCAGAAGGTTGCCGACCCCTGGGCTAAGCCAGTTTTCTACAACAGCCTTTCTTCCGGCAGTGCTAGTTGCGCAAGGCATGCATGAGAGCTTTTGTGATGTTGGGTAAGCTACGTAGGACAGTGGTACTGACGGAAATAAATCTATGAGTGCAAGTAATGAGTCACGCCGGAAGGCTCACGTTCTCATCCGGTTCACAGTTTTAATCTGTTACGAAGTTGACTCATTATTCTTCCACTGTTATTTCCTACGTGGCCGACACAATCTTCCGGCATTTCTTCCTGTCATTGTGGAATTTTTGATCTATAGTGCTGTAAGTTGTTTTTCGAATCGTCACCAGATCTGTAGCTCTTGTGACCGTTAATAAATCAAAAGGAGGTATGATCGACTCAGTAACCTTAAGTGAAAATTATGTTAAAAGAAGTGGTGTAACCAAGTTAGTGGTGTATGAATGAAGATGATTGTCGTACTTCCTGTTATAACCGTTTCTTCCTGCCTCTGTCGTCAGATAAGTATTTGTTTACTTCGAAAGAAGTTCTGGTCTCGTTGGCCGTGACAGCTTCGGAGATCGGACCCTATAGCAGGCGTGTTAGATGGGGAGTGTTTGAAGAGTGAAGAATTATGGGGAGGGGGAAGGTTACAGAAAGTATATTGACTCAATCAGAAAAAAGAAATGTAAGGCAGCATGTACAGTGCAGAAAAACAACCAACGCACAATATCGGATTATCAGTGACGATAGCCTCTTCTCCAAGGGAGAAAGAGTTTATACAAAGAAGAACACAGGTAATTACTGAACAAGTCCGTTCTAATACACCGAAAATCCTAACAGGACAAAAGAAAAAGAGGGAGAAACTGGATGGCCATGAGTGTAATCAAGACTCGTTGCAAAGCCGGTGTGTGCGGTAAGCTTACCAGAATTGCCTCGGAGTGCTGTTTACAGTTGTCTCGCAGCAGCAGTCGACTACATCTTATCGCGACGTGATCGAATTGCTACCACTATTAAACTCTGCACGTCTGACACCAAGGTAGTGGAGGTCAGAGCATCCTATACACAAGCTAAGATGGCCGCAGACTTCTGCGCCAATCTTCACGAACGATCAACACCCGGCAGACGAGAGGAGAGTGTGTATTGGCTAGTTTTATGGCCTAGGTGGAGTACACGGGAGAGGGTGTGCTGGTCTCCGTCGCTACTTCTTTGTGGTGGGAAGGAAGGTGTCTTCCGAGCTCTTAGGTTGGTTATTCCATTGTAGCGTCAACTTGAGAGAGCGGAGAGAGAACTTGTTCTTCGTGACTGCATCTTTTTAAGCTGCATTATGACTACTGGGGCCTGCCATCTTATTACTTTATGCAGGCCGTAGTGCTCCACACAGACGTCATAGCCAGTATCCATGGCCACCACCACGCAGCAAAATTGTGCTACCCAGTTGAGGCCACGGGCACTATTGCCCCATGCAGCACCATGTGGAACTGGGGCTGTGTGGCGTTCTTTTGTCTGCACTTTGCTGTTATCCTTTATTTACTTGCAGCAATTACACTTATTTTTTAAAGAAAAATACAGAAATTTGGAAGTAGAAAATTATAAATTTATATTATAATTTAAGAAGAGAATAAAAGAAGACAAGAAAGAGTAGATATAGATATCCCTTTACCAGCACCGCCTGGGTCTTGGTATTGAACTTCAAGTCCAGCGTCCACATGTGGTACTCCCCATTTTAGTATTGTTAGCATGAACATTCCTCTTCGGGAAAAATCGATTTGTTCAGTCCATGCGGATCTAATCTGTATTAGTGTTGTTTCTTAGACTGCTGTGTGAACTGGTGTTTGTTAGGTTACATAACAACTACTACCACTAAGTAAGTCAGTAAACAAATTCTGCTTGGCTTTGAAAAATATCCTGGGTCAGTGTAACCTAATTAAATATACACTGTTCCTACGTAGATGTAGAAGATATAACAAGCCACTACTAACCTATTATTAATCTTGTAAACAGAGTTTTGTAGAATAAAACTAGCCTTTTTGAGCAGTGAACCAATTAATTTTGTATAACTGCGTAAAATGCATGATATGTTTCTGTTGTGTATTTACACTCTTTGAATTTGCTTGCTTACTTTATATTAAATTTGTATTACATTCATATTATCACATTTACAATGACGTATTTATTTATGTAACGAGTTAACAGTGTTGGTTACAGGTTTAACCTTGGTTCTAAAACAATATCTACCCACGGACTATTCTAATTACTCCCACATTTAATTAGATTCATTCATAATCAGATATAAATTGCAATCTTTCATTAACGTTTAAGTGTGTAGTCGTGCACGTTTCTCTTGTTTTATGTTACGTATATTTTGTGTGTCTACGTTATGTCATTGTTGTTACTGTCACTCGTATCATAGTCAGTACTGGAGCGACTCGTGCTATCTGTGTCGGTTTGTCCTTGTCTTCTGCGTCTTCTGTATTGATGATTCTGCTTGTATAGGTCATGTTCTGCTTTTCAGATGTTGTTGGCGATTGCGCTCAACTATGTCTAAGTATATGGGTTCCTCAGCGCATCATATAGTGTTGTTTCCGTTATATGTTCTACGTTATTACGTAACTGCCTGTATCTAATGCATTTCAAAAGAAAGTGTTCTGGGGAATCAATTTCCCCCGCATGTGCAACGATTGGTTTCTGAAACCGACATGCGCCGCAATTGCGTGGGATAAGGGCCATGTCCAGTCACAAAATGAACCATGCCTCGTCCGAGGTTGACATGGCGCAACCGTAAAATGAATAGACTCGACGACCCTAATCAATGTCGTCCCACACTTTCTGCCAAGTGTCCACCCGCAAATTTTTTAGTTGGCGCCTGTCTTCTGTGTGCTGCCCCGTGATCTGCAATACCGTATTGTTGCTTATCCGCCTCTGGACCGCCTTTTTTCTCACCGTCCCCTGGCTACGTTGCCGTTTGGGATCCGTGTGGTTCAAATGGCTCTGAGCACTATGGGACTTAACAGCTGTGGTCATCAGTCCCCTAGAACTTAGAACTACTTAAATCTAACTAACCTAAGGACATCACACACATCCATGCCCGAAGCAGGATTCGAACCTGCGACCGTAGCAGTCGCGCGGTTCCGGACTGCGCGCCTAGAACCGCGAGACCACCGCGGCCGGCGGATCCGTGTGCAACGTGTGCTAGAGTCGCTCGGTGTGGAGTCTGTACGACCCCAAATCCAGGGTTTTAACCACCTGCCACCCTCGCTACTGGAAAGGCCCGGTGTGCTTTTAGATTTGGTGCGGTACAGGAGAGATAGCACTCCTGCTTCCGTTTTTAATCGGGTCTTTTCTGCCGTATTATCTGAGCACCACGACCATGTAGCTGTTTTTACGGATGGGTCTAAGCAGGACGGCTCTGTTGGTTGTTCTGTCGTCTTTGCGGATCGTGTCCTCAAGGTCAGACTGCCTCCCGAATTTACCATCTTTGACGCAGAATTATATACCATCTTGCGGGCACTGGAGCAGATGAGACTTTCTCTCAGTGTTAGATTTCTCGACTGTTCAGATTCTTTGAGCGCCCTTTACTCTCTCCAGCGTTTGTATCCAGCAGATAAAGGAACCCAGACTATCCACAACGCTCTCCTCCAACTACAGCGACTGGGGAAGCAGATGTCTTTCTGCTGCGTGCCAGGACACGCGGGAATTCTGTGGAATGAGAGGGCTGATCGAGCAGCCAAGGAGGCGTGTCGTGACCGTCAGGTCTTTCAGTGTGCTATCCCACTGCATGCCCTCATCTCGCTGTTGAGGTATAAATTCCTGCGTCGTTGGGAACATGAATGGCTAGAAGTGACCGACAACAAGCTCCGTATGATCAAGCCCACAACTCGGCCGTGGCGTACTTCCTTCCAGCCACGTCGACGGGACAAGGTCATCCTTACTCGTCTTCGCATCGGCCACAGCCCTATGACGCATAGATTTTTACTCCGGCGAGAGGACCCTCCGATGTGTGGTGCTTGTGGCGTGCAGATCACGGTGCACCACATTTTATTGGACTGCATTTTGCGGACTGCAGCGAATTTGCTCGGCGGATCTGCAGTCTATTTTATGCAATACTCAAACGAATGTGGTTCGGGTTTTGAAGTTCTGTGAATTATCCCACATTTTTAATAAGATTTTGGGGAGATATTTTTAATGTGTCAACGGCGTTACTGGCTCACCCAAATTTTTTCGTAAGTGGTCAGTCAGTCTCATTTCCCTGTGCTGTTCTTTTAGCTCTTTTGAGGTTTGTTTTCCCTCTTTTACTTTCTTGATTAGCTATCTTGCCTCCTCATTGGTTTTAATGCATGTGAGAGTGCCTGTGCGATAGTCATTGTGTGGTCGTTTCGTGTGCATGCGTGTATGACAGTTTTCGTTATTATCCACATTCGTTTGTTTTCATCGATGTCAGGGCGCTGATAACCTCGCCGTTGGGCGCCCATAAGTTCCCAAACCACACACACACTGATCTGCAATACTCTTTCAGGTTCATCCATCTTCAGCCAATATATTGCAGACCGATATCAAACGGTTATATCGATCGGGTGTATTTCAAGTATCACATACAACGAATCGACTTGTGATACCGAACGTCCCTGATAGTCTAAGGAGCACACTCCGCTGCCCCCACCTAACAGTGATAATGTTCATGACGAGAGCGAGTTTATGTGCCCACGTACTAGATGCAAAGCTCAATACGGGCTCGAAAAGTGCACAGTGGTACATTCTTATGTGTGTGAGCGGTAGTCTGTATCGTGTAGAATTTAGTTTCGTTAGTTTGCGAAGTATGCCTTCGGCTTTTTTTGTGATTAGTCGCATATGTTCGCTGAAGCTATGTCCTTCGTCAATGTGTACCCAAAGATATCTAATTTTATGTTTGTGTTGTTAATTTTAATTGCCGGGTATCTTTGTAGTAATATTTTAAGTATTGGGTACGCTGTTTTTTGTGCTGCTATGGATAACTTGCTTTGGTTGCACTGTTGTTGTATTGCGTGTAGCATACCTACTGGCTTGTTTTCCGACACTGCCAATGTTTTGGGTGATATCACAACTAACAGGCAGTCAGCATACGCAACGATCCCGTGTGAACGTTCATCTCCATCGATTAAATTCCAGAGCGTTCAATTGTGATGTCCCAGAAGATGGGTCCGCAGATAGAGCCTTGTGGACATCCTTTGTTAATCCTTTTTACAACCTCACGGTTGCCCTCTTGCCACCCAGCCGCTTTATTCCGACAACAGTCTCGAAGACTATTGTGCAGGGGTCCGCGTACCTGTAGTTCTCGAAATCGTTCAATCATTGCTGGCCACCAAAGACTATCAAAGGCACCAGCAAGATCAGTAAGCATCGCAGCTGCGTACTTTTGAAATGTCTGTTCTACAATTTGAAAAGGCCGATTAATCGTGTCGTCAATAGATTTTCCCGGTCTAAAGCCAAACTGGTGCTGACTAAGGCGATGTAGTTCCCTGTGAGCTTGGAGGCAGTTACATGGAAGCCTCTCATGGACCTAAGCCAACGTATTTAACAAGCAAATTGGACGGTACGATTTTGGTTCTGTTCGATCCCTATCTGCGACTTTTTTTATAATTACTGTGTTGGCTGTTTGCTAGACTAGAAGCATCCGTCCCAGCTTCAGGGTATCACTTATTAGATTTTTTAAATATGAGGTTATCTGCGGAGAGACCGGGCGCAATGTTTCTGATTGTATATGGATTGTATATGGTCTGGTTCTGGTGTTTTCTTGTTTTTCAAGCCAGGAATTGCTAACGTGACCTCCTCTCGCGCCAACGGGCCGGTGACGTTTGGTAGTGTTATCCCTATACATTGTCTCCCTAAGGTCTATCTGTGTGCTTCTGTATCTGTTCGTGGATCGTCATTGGGGAGACGTTTGTCGAGCAGATATTATGCTGTTTGTCTCCCTTCCCGTGTCATAATTCCGTCATCTTGCCTTAGTGTAGCCAGTACAAGAAGGTACTTCATTTTCTCAGTTGAAAGTTTGTATGATATTCCCCATGTGTTCTGTTGTAGATGTGTTGTAGTGCTCCTAACGGTCTTGTCTGATGGTGATTAATACCGTTTTGAATGTAGTCTTTGCGTCCTTGTATTCTTGTAGTCGAATCTGTCTGTTTCGTGTGGTGGTTGCCTTGTGGTAGAGCCTTCTCTTGCGGCTGATATCCGATCTTACTCTAGACAGCTCTAGGGAGCATCTTTCTTACGCCGGTTAGCGAAAACCGGTATGTGTTTTCGTTGGACAGTTTGTAATATTTGCTGAAGTCTATATGTCCGTAGGTCTACACTTTCCTCTAAGTTTGAATCCCCACCCAATTGGCCTGCAACATATATTTATTTGATGATGCTGTATGATTTGCTGTGGTCTTTGTGTCAATGATGAGTGTACTATGTTCACTTGTCGCCACATTCAGATACACACGCAAATCTTTATTTCTATATTTATAGCTGTATGGTTAACTATAGTTAGACTATGTGATCAAAAGTATCCGGACACCTGGCTGAAAATGACTTACAAGTTCGTGGCACCCTCCATCGGTAATGCTGGAATTCAATATGATGTTGGCCCACCATTAGCCTTGATGACAGATTCCACTCTCGCAGGCATACGTTCAATCAGGTGCTGGAAGGTTTCTTGGGCAGTGGCAGCCCATTCTTCACGGAGTGCTGCACTGAGGAGAGGTATCGATGTCGGTTGGTGAGGCTTGGCACGAAGTCGGCGTTCCAAAACATCTCAAAGGTGTTCCATACGATTCAGCTCAGGACTCTGTGCAGGCCACTCCATTACAGGTATCTTATTGTCGTGTAACCACTCCGCCACAGGCCGCGCATTATGAACAAGTGCTTGATCGTGTTGAAAGATGAAATCGCAGTTCCCGAATTGCTCTTCAAGAAGGTTCTTAAAACATCAATGTAGGCCTTTTCTGTGATAGTGCCACGCAAAACAACAACAACAAGGGGTGCAAGCCCCCTCCATGAAAAACACCACCACACCGTAACACCACTGCTTCCGAATTTTAGTGTTGGCATTACACACGCTGGCAGATGACGTTCACCGGGCATTCGCTATACCCACATCCTACCATCGGATCGCCACATTGTGTACCGTGATTCGTTACTCCACACAACGTTTTTCCTCTGTTCAGTCGTCCAATGTTTACACTCCTTATACCAAGCGAGGCGTCGTTTGGCATATACTGGCGTGATGTGTGGCTTATGAGAAGCCGCTCGACCATGAAATCCAAGTTTTCTCACTTCCCACCTAACTGTCATAGTACTTATAGTGGATCCTGATGCAGTTTGGAATTTCTGTGTGATGGTCTGAATAGATGTCTGCCTATTACACTTTACGGCCCTCTTCAACTGTCGGCAGTCTCTGTCTGTAAACAGACGAGGTCGGCCCGTACGCTTTTGCGCTGTACGTGTCCCTTCACTTTTCCACTTCACTATCACAACGGAAACAGTAGACCTAGTGATGTTTAGGAGTGTGGAAATCTCGTGTACAGACGTATTACACAAGTGACACCCAATCACCTGACCACGTTCGAAGTCCATGAGTTCCGCAGAGCGCCCCATTCTGCTCTCTCACGATGTCTAATGACTACTGAGGTCGCTGATATGGAGTACCTGGCAGTAAGTGGCAGCACAATGCACCTCATATGAAAAACGTATGTTTTTTGGGGTGTCCGGATACTTTCGGTCACATGGTGTATGTCTATACTGTTACTGCCACCAGCATGAACTATATATGTACGTGGTTGTCCTTCTTTGTTGATAATGTACAGGTTGATCGCACTTAGGACGTCGCTGATGAACTGATTTTGGTCATCTACCCGATCACAATGCCACGAGGTGGATCTAGCATTGATGTCGGCTGTAATGATCACCTTCTTCACTCTCGAGTAAAGTGCTATCATCTGAATCGTGTCTGTGTATGGCTGAATTATGAGGGAGTTCTGGGCATGTAATGACGCCATTACCAATTTGTCTGTACCCTTGATTATAATATATTACAATATGTTGGTTGCACAATTGTGTTATTTTTTTTTAGCCTGGGACTTGCGGTCCATTAGCACTATAGCAGCGATAGCCTCTACATCTCATATTATCTGAGCTGTTCGGGGGGGGGGGGGGGGGGCAAACATATTAAGACGTTAAAGTCTTGGGCCATCCTGCGGAGTTCCACACTTACAATTCTACTCCTCATAGCACTGAGCTGCAAGATTTTGACGGCTGCCTTGTATACACGTAGCACTTCACACCCGGTTCCTCTGGGTCAAAGTACACACTCTCGTGATTCCTGACAAGGTCTTCATACGTTTTCTTAATGTTGTGATCTTTTGAACGCCGCCTATAGAACTGTCTCAGAGATTAACAAGCTCATTCCCATCAGTGGGTAAGTTTTCCTTGCGAAGGATTATCCTATCCATCTGCTCGGTTGTATGAAGCAAATGGAATAACCCTTCTCATGTGTTAGTCGCATAACTAACGTTTGTGCAGCTTGCAGTATATCCCTTTGCTCGAAGCTGCTGAGCTTGAAGCGCAGTTCAAACGTTCTGCAGTTTGCTGGTTCTTGAGTATGATTATGTACTTGTTCATCCAGTGTGTTTTTCGGTTCAGACTTAATGTAATTAGTTACTTTCATCTTATGACTACATAATTGTTCGTCCTTTATGTCGTTCACCGCTTGTTACTACACCTCCACCTATCTTTTTTACATTCATTGTTATAAGAATGAACTTTTCTTCCCCACTTTGTTTTATGGCTTTACATTTTGTTATTAACTTGCGTACCTTGCTGGTGTTGTCACTGCTTACAGCGGCTTTGCCCTTTTTCTCCTTATTTATGTCTTCATTTTTAGTGATTGATGCGATTGTCACCACTTCATCACACGGCATATCAATGGGGAGTATTAGGGTTGTTTTTATTTCATCACTCGGCACATCCTTGGGAACTGGTGGTGGTTATCCTACTCCATCAGTTGCCACTTTTTTGGGGATTGGTGGAGGTTTCCCACCTTCTTCACACGCCACATTATTTGAGATTAATGGTAGTATCCCTACACAATAACTCGCTACATCGTTTTTACTTTCTTTACACGATACAATGTTGGTGTTGCTCTGTTTCATGGTCATTACTATGGGTGGATGCGATGACCTCTCATTGATGGTAGAACTGGTTTCCCGTGGGTCGCAATATCGTCCTGAGATAAACTTAACAGGTTTGATGTATTATTTACTTTTTTTGGTGTCATACCTGTCTGCACATTCGGGATATGTCTGAGATATAATTGATTGTTTTGTGCTTTGTTGCGTCTCGTAGATGTTGTTGCGAAATGACTTTTGACACTATCTATTTTGTGAGTGAACGGCCGGTGTATGTGAGATACTTTGAGTTTGTCTCTCAATTATTTCCTATTCTTCTGCTCTATAAATTAGTGCAGTCTGAATCTAGTCCATAGCATGAGTTCACGTTTTAGCGTAGTGCAACTATGGATCTACCTTATCGACGTTACAGTTCTGGTCCAGATAATTTATATTATCAAGATATGGCCTGCGTGTATATTAACTACGTTATTTCATTTTTACTGGTTAATTTGTCCCGCTGCAATAAACCATACTACCGTCGCCTTTCTACGGCGCGGTACTAGCTTGCACTTCTTGTGCATACAGATCGTTTTTTCATCCTCGTTATAAAAATGTCTGATTCTGTGTTTAGAACGTACTGCATGGGATGGCTGGAATTCGTATTACAGTGAGAGGTCACAGTCAGTCTTCTCAATTTGTCTGTTTTACAAGAGTTTGTAAGTTACACACTCAGTCGTTCCTCCTTTGGTGCAGGTCTAGCCTCGTTTCTTACAGGGGATGCATTCTATTTTATTCTCCGGTCGTGGACATTATGCTTTTTTATATCCTTCTTCACGACATATTCCACAAATAATTTGAGGGTCTCTGTAACCCTTCACAGCGTGGCCCAGATCGTAACACTTAAAACATTTTGCAACAACATTGTAATCTTTGACCCCTAGAGGATGGAAACTTACAAATACTTTGTTTTGGCTCAATAACTGGTTTCTTACTCTTGGGCTTATGTTTTTTACAAAACATATATCTCGTGGTTCGGTTTTAAATCTCAGTTTCACTTCATCTGTAAACTTCTCTCTTGATATATGCTCTTATAAATTTAACTCACATAGTTCGTTCAGAAACTAATCAACCTTTCATCATCTTTGTAAGTTGTTGGCACCTGATAGATTGCCACAAGAGGTCTTCTCTTTTTTATGGTCTCACAATTTCTGAAATGTTACGACTTTTCTCTAAAAATTTTACAGTCTTCTTGTGTCCGTGTTTCCACAATGACAATGGGTTGTGTTTTCCTGATTGATCTTATCCTTAGGGTTTCTTTTTTTGGATATATACATGTCGTAATTTTGTTTAACATTTCATTTGTGTCTTTGGTTAATGAAGAGAGTTGTATTCTGTTTTGCCTTGGCCTCTTCTACGTTAGTGTTAAAACTTGCCTTTCCTGCTGGAACGACCGCTACTGCACCGTAAGTCAGTGGTGACAGTTTATTCACTACCTTTTTGAGATGTTCATTTTCTAACCTCAACCTAATGTCCTCTTCTTGCAGCTTCTGTAACTTTTCCCTCGCGTTGGGGATGTTATTAACCTCTAGAACTGTGGTCTGGTCCTTGAGTTTGTTATCCTCCCTTTTTAGGATGTCAATCTGTCCCTCTAGACGTGCTCGTCTTAATGCATCCGAGGACTCAACCTCTTGTTGTGCTATGGCCCCACTCTGCACCTCTAAACTTGCACGCAGTCAGGTGTTCTCATTATTTAGTGCCTGAACTTACCCTTCCAGTTGTGACTGGGCGAGACTAAATATGATTAGCCTGAGTTTCAATTTTTGTACACATGCCAGTGGCAATTTCTAAGCCCCCAATTCCTGGGAAACTTCACCAACTATTTCATCTATGGCAGATAGTTTCACTTCTGTTGTACCAAATTCAGTGCTCAGAAGCTGCTGCTCTTCCATTTTCTGAGCACCTTTCTGCAATACAGAGCGTGTTCCTCTTGTTATTGTCACAAGTGAGTGTGTTGCTGATATTTTCTGCCACCGACGAGCTGCTGCTTGATCTGCTAAGATGCAGCTGTCGGCTGGGGCTGCGTTTGTTGCTCCAGGTCTCACACGTGGGCACGAGAGTGGAACGGTACAAAGCCAAAGATCATGCATTGGCATCCCATTTACTTCGTTAATGGAAGCAACAGGAGCCCTTGCAGACTTAAATGCCTGACAACGGCCACGCTAGTCCACAGTATGTTTATTGGCTAAAGCTGCAGTGTTACGGCGCGATCTAAGTTTATGTACCACGATCAAAATTCGATGTTTATACCACAAACAATATTCGATCTGTGCACTACTAAAGGTTATGTCGTGATTCTTGTTCGTTCTCTGTACTACGATGAAAGTACGTTCTCTGTACCACGGTAAAAGTACGTTCGCTGTAACACGATTGAAGTTCGTTCGATGAACTACCTTTTGGCGCGAACAAAATCACGGCCAATTGTAGCCTTCAGTAACTCTACAGGAAATCTCAAAGAAGTCACCACAATTATGAGTTATACCTGCCTGTTCTCACTCACCTCTGGAAACACTTTTATGCAGAAAAGTTATCCAGCACAGAAGAAGAGGAGTAGATTGGGTTATGATGACCAGTACACTCGCGAAACCGAAAGTAAGCGAGGTGCAATCGACATACAGTGTATTTTCTAAGACTTTCGCGTAAACTATTACCAAATACACTAGTTAAAAGATTGTTTAATGTATCACTGTCAAAATCGCACACAACACTCGACTGAAGACGGAGCTGACTAATGACCCCAACGAGAAAATTCTAGAAATTAGAGCTAATACAGAAATTTACCGACAATAATTCTTCCCACACTTCTTTCGTGAATGGAACATGAAAGAAGGGATCATATAGTGGTACCACAAGCATCGTCCACCACACGGCGTCAGTGTATGCGGAGAATTGATGTAGATGTAGTTGACGATATGTTTCCTTTAATTGCCCCTTAATGATTTAGAAAATGAGGAGCTGCATCATTCAATACGCAGCTCCTCCCGGCGTTCACTCCATTGTGGAGACTGATAAGTATATCTGTAAATCAGATCACCGAATAACGTAAAGCGATCTATTGATCCGAGCAGCCCAAACCTGGTAGTGTAGTGCCGAAAGGCTGATCTATACCTTGGTTTGGACCAGATCGCTGTCGTAATGAACCAAATTTGACACTAAAAAGTCACTGAAGTGAGATTAGCTTATTAGTTCAAAGCCAGCTTAAAATCAATATTCCTATTCTTTGCTTAATCTAAAACGTATTTCAGTTACACAGGAGTAAGGGAACTATATTCGCATTCATTGGCTATAGTGAACGGACTTATGTTGCCGGAGTAGATGAGGCATTGCTAACTAATATTGTATCATAGTGGCTGGTCGATCATAGACTGATAGCGATTGGTTTATACAATTTACAGCCGTGTATACCTCTGGGATTACTTGTCCGCAAGGAAGCTCTCTGAAAAACTATTCATCTCAGCTGAAATACTTCATCGGTATGGATGAAATTATTCAACAGAACAACGCGACACGTCATTCCAGTGGTATCTAAGTTTGGGACGCAGCAGGGAGTCTGTGAGTCCATCAGCGTTTACGGTAATGAAGTTTCAGCCATGCAGCGATCAGTAGTTACGAGATGTAGTGCTGGCGGCATGAATCTATAACAAAATGTCAACAGGTTATTGAGTCATTACCATCTACATCTAGCTGTTGTCTCTGCCTCCTACAGCGGTTACTCTGGTTGTTAGATAATAACTACCTGTCGTGATATTACTCTGCTTTAACTGCGTAACTAATACCGGTAATTTCTAAGTAGGATAAAAGCAGATTACAGTCATAACTAAATGCTTTTTACGTATTTAGTCTTGCATACCATTTCCGCCGAACTAAAGGGGTTTATTGCTAAAATTGCTGTTCGATGCTAATACGGCGTAAATATGTCTTCTTTTGATGTATCAATGTTTCACTGTATATACTTCACTGAGAACTTTGTGTTTTGCAGCATTTACATTTCTGTTCACATTTTTGGTTTCTGATCAGGTCCTTGGTGAAGATGGAGCTCGTATTATGATAATATCGAAGATAGAAAATCAACAAGGTATCGACAACGTTGACGAAATAATTGAAGAATCCGACGGCATCATGATCGCACGAGGAGACATGGGCATCGAAATACCCCCACAGAAGGTGAGGAATGTAATCACTGCAATACTGTTTTTTCTTGTATCGCTCTGCCGAAGTAGCTAACGGTAGAACTTTCTACAATCCAACAAGTCGATATTGTCTTACCGTTTCCTGGACACATGTCACAGTAATCATTGGCTTTTAGTGTCGCTAATATTATGTATGTGCACTATCTAATCAAAAGTATTGGGACTCCTATTGGTGGACTCTAATATGGAGTGTGTGGATCCTTCTCCCTTGTGACTGCTTGAACTCTGCTGGGGACACTTTCAATGAGGTGTCTGTCATTGCTGAAACCAGAGAAGGAGTTAATTAAGGACACTGGGGTCTGGAGCGAAGTCGACGTACTAGATTATCCAAAAGCTGTTCCAGTTGGTTCAGGTCGAGACTCTGGGCAGGCCAGTCCATTTCAGGAATGTCATTGTCCACAAAGTATTGCCTCACAAATACTGCTTTATGACGGGGAGCGTTGTCATGCCGATACAGTCATCGTCTTCGAACTGTTCCTCTAGTGTACACGGTGCTGTGATATGTGTTTAAATCTTTCCACATTTAGTGCTCTTAAGTGCTCTAAGGTGACAAAACACTAAATCTCGAAAAACACCCCATAACGCAACACCATCTCCTCTATACTTCATTGTTGCCATTACAGATGAAGGCAGGTAACGTTCTCTAGGCATTCGCCAAACCCAAGCGCTTCCATCGGATTGCCATGGGGTATAGCGTGACTTATCACACCATATCTTTCGATTCTAGGCATCCACTGTCCAGTGGGAAGGAACTTTACACAATCTCAAGCGTCAGTTAGCGCTGGTTGCACATTTGTGTGCGTGACAAGTTGCTCGACTATTGTACTTTAATCTTATTAACGCTCTACGAACAGTCATTGTGCTATCTGAACTGCTGGTAGTGCTTCATGACTCACGAGTGATTCCTTCCGCTGATTTCAAGCGATTTTTTACAACCACCATCCGTAATGATCGACGACCGTTGTCCGTCAGTACATGAGACCTGCCTGGTCATGGTCTAGCTGTGACTGTTCCTTCACATTTTAATTTCACCGTCACATCACCAACAGTTGACTTTTGTAGCTGTAGAAGGGTTGAAATGTCCCTGGTGGATCTGTGACTTCAAATGGCTGGTCCACGTTCGAAGTTAATGAGTTCTTGTGGTCGACCGATTCTGCAGTTATTGCTTCTCTGCTGACAGTACAATGTTCGCCGTCTCCTTTTATACTGGCGGTCAGTACGCCATTGCAACATTATGCCTTCCCACACCACAGCACCTGTCTCTCCTACTTACCAATTTTTCCGTGTATCCCTTTCCTCGCCGATACTGCAAAGAACTTCCATGTTACTTACTTTATCAGTCCACCAAATTTTCAGTATTCTTCTGTAGCACCACATCTCAAAAGCTTCGATTCTTCTCTTCCTTTCCGGGTTTCCCACAGTCCATGATTCACTTCCAAACAGTGCTGTGCTCCAAACGTACACTCTCAGAGGTTTCTTTCTCAAAAATAAGCCCCGTGTTTAATACTAGTAGACCTCTCTTGGCAGGAATGCCCTTTTTGCCAGTGTTAGTTTGCTTTTTATGTCCTTCCTGCTCCATCCGTCATGATTCGAATGTAGCAGAGTTCTTTGACCGAGGGTCGGAGAGTTTCTCCTCCTGGGGTCTGGGTGTCTGTGTTGTCCTCATCATCATCTTATCATCATTTGGGACGGAGCGAGACTGGAAATGGAAAAATGGGGAACTTGTACGGGCGTTGATGACCACGATCTTGAGCACCCCTTAAACCATCATCATCATCATCATTTTTTGACCGAAGTCGAGCTCACACAACTGCAGTTCCGTCCCCAGTTCCAATGTTAAATTTTTCATTAATTTCATTTCAGATGCTTACTTTCGCTTTACTTCGTTTCCCTCAATCCATAGTGTGTGCTTATTAGACTGATCCCTTCAATAAGTACCGCAATTCTTCCTCATCTTCACTGATGAAGGCAATATCTTCAGCAAATCGAATCTTACCATTGATATCCTTCCATCTGAATTTTAATTCAACTTCAAGCACTTTTGTTTATTTCCATCATTGCTTCTTTTATGTATATATCTGTTAGGGATACATTACATATATCTTTTTTTACCATTACTTAACCACTATTATTGTTATTACAAGGGTTGGAACTTAAATAGTGACAACTATTTATTCACAACCGATACAAAAGAGTTACATGTTTGCATCTGATACTGTCCTTCAAAGTAGTCACCAGCGTTGTGTAGAACCTGTTGCCAGAGATGTGTAACGCGTAGTATACCGTTAGCAGAGCCTGTTCTGTTGATGGTGCTAACGGAGCAGTCTAAAGATATGGTGATTCTCGTGTACGATTGTGGTGGTGTTATCCTAACGCATTACGTTCCTGCACGGCAGACCGTCAGTGCACTGTATTACTGTTCGTTTTTGGCGCATCACCTGCGACCAACTTTGCGAAAGAAGCGGCGACACTTTTTGCGCAACCCACCAATCATTTTGCACGACAATGCGCGGGCGCGTACAGCGCAAGCTGTGGCTGCTCTGTTCGGTCGATGGGATTGGGAAGTACTGTACCATCCACCACACTCCCCGAACCTAAGTCCTTGTGACTTTGATTTGGTTCCGAAGATGAAGGAACCACTTCGTCGCACTCGCTTCAGAACTGTTCCAGAGATAGAACAGGCAGTAGCCCTTTCCATTCGCAACATCAACAGAATAGGCTCTGCTAACGATACACTACGCCTTCCACATTGCTGGTAACGGGTTCTACACAACGCTGGTGACTACTTTGAATGACAGTAACAGGTGCAAACATGTAACTCTTTTGTATCGGTTGTGAATAAATAGTTGCCACTATTTAAGTTCCAACCCTCGTATTATTATTATAATTACTTTTATTTTTACTATGCTGAGATACAAATTTCTAATCAATTAAAACATGCAAAAAAGTAAAAAAATGTTAAAACATGACCTGATATATAAGTACAGGGAATAAGTCTAAAATAAATAAATAAATAAGATATAGGTTGAACAGTAGGGGTAAAAGACTACATCCCTGCCTTAGACCATTTCTTATCCGCTCTTCCAATCCTATCTTTCCCGCTTGGTTCTTGCACATTTTGTACAGGATTATTCATGAGTACCTCTATTCGCCGGATAAGGAGTCAGTCAACTTTCTTATCCTTAGTCACTTTTTATAAAAATTTGTCATCTTTTGTTACCTTTTTAAATTTTCGTCACCTTTCTCACTTTTTTCTCGTTTAGGAAAAAAATAAGTTATTTAATTTTGCTTCCTAGTTAATTCGTTTAGCTTTTTGGGGTGCTCCATTGATGAAGCTAGATAAAGTCTACGTGTTGTTGTTTTTGTTGTTGTGGTCTTCAGTTCAAAGACTGGTCTGATGCAGCCCTTCATGCTACTCTATCCTGTGCAAGCTTCTTCATCTCCAAGTACCTACTGCATCATTCTGAATCTGCTTAGAGTATTCATCTCTTGGTCTCTGTCTACGATTTTTACCCTCCACGCTGTAAACTGGTGACCCCATGTCCAGAACCCCTTGTTCATGTTCTACCAACCGATTCCTTCATCTAGTGAAGTTGTGCCACAAATTCCTCTTCTACTCAGTACTTACTCATTAGTTACGTGATCTACTCATCTAATCTTCAGCATTATTCTGTAGCACCACATTTCGAAAGCTTCTACTCTCTTCTTGTCGAAACTATTTATCATCCGTGTTTCACATCGATTCATGGCTACACTTCATACAAATACTTTCAGAAAAGACTTCCTGATATTAAATCTATACTCGATGTTAACAAATTTCTCTTCTTCAGAAACGCTTTCCTTGCCATTGCCAGTCAACATTTTATATCCTCTCTACTTCGGCCATCATCGGTTATTTTGCTCCCCAAATAGCAAAACTCATCTACTACTTTAAGTGTATCATTTCCTAATCTAATTCCCTCAGGATCACCCGACTTAGTTCGACTACATTCCATTATCCTCGTTTTGCTTTTGTTGATGTTCATCTTATATCCTGCTTTCAAGACACTGTCCATTCCGTTCAACTGCTCTTCCAGGTCCTTTGCTGTCTCTGACAGAATTACAATTTCATTGACAAAATCTCGAAGTTTTTATTTCTTCTCGATGGATTTTAGTTCTGACTCCGAATTTTTCTTTTGTTTCCTTTACTGCTTGCTTAATACATAGATTGAATAACATCGGGGATAGGCTGCAACCCTGTCTTACTCCCTTTAGGACCACTGCTTCCCCTCCATGTCCCTCGACTCTTATAACTGCCATCTGGTTTCTATACAAATCGTAAATAGCCTTTCGCTCCCTGTATTTGACCCCCGCCACCTTCAGAATTTGAAAGAGAGTATTCCAGTCAACAACACTGTCAAGAGCTTGTTCTAAGTCTACAAATACTAGAAACATAGGTTTGCCTTTCCGTAATATATCTTCTAAGATACGTCTTAGGGTCAGTATTGCCTCACGTGTTCCAACATTTCTATGGAATCCAAATTGATCTTTCCTGAGGTCAATTTCTAACAGTTTTCCCATTCGTCTGTAAGGAATTCGTGTTAGTACTTTGCAGCCGTGACTTATTAAACTGACAGTTCGATACTTTTTACACCCGTCATCATCTGCTTTCTTTGGGATTGGAATTATTATATTCTTCTTGAAGTCTGAGGGTACTTAGCTTGTCTCATACATCTTGCTCACTGGATGGTGGAGTTTTGTCAGGACTGGCTCTCCCAAGGATGTCAGTAGTTCTAATGGAATGTTGTCTACTCCTGGGGCCTTGTTTCGACTTAGATCTTTCAGTGCTGTGTCAAACTCTTCACGCAGTATCATATCTCCCATTTCATCTTCATCTACCTCCTCTTCCATTTCCATAATATTGTCCTCAAGAACATCGCCCCTGTATAGACCCTCTATATACTCCTTCCATCTTTCTTCTTTCCCTTCTTTGCTTAGAACTGGTTTTCCATTTCAGCTCTTGATGTTCATACAGATGGTTCTATTTTCTCCAAAGGTCTCTTTAATTTTCCTGTAGGCAGTATCTATCTTACCCCTTGTGATATATGCCTCTACATCCTTGCATTTGTCCTCTAGCCACCCTTGCTTAACCATTTTGTACTTCCTGTCGACCTCATTTTTGAGACATTTGTATTCCTTCGCCTGCTTCGTTAACTGCATTTTTATATTTTCTCCTTTCATCAATTAAATTCAGTATCTCTTCTGCTGGCCAAGGATTTCTACTAGCCCTCGTCTTTTTACGTATTTGATCCTCTTGTGCCTTCACTATTTCATCCCTCGAAGCTACCCATTCTTCGACTATTGTATTTCTTTCTGCTGTATTTGCCAATCGTTCCCTAATGCTCTCTCTGAAACTCTCAGGTCTACTGTATGCTCTGACCGTTGCCAACGTCTTTATAGGTAGTGGGGAAGGCAGTGGTGGTCGCTGCTGCTCGCCATAGTTGTGCATAATTCAGCATATACTAAGTCTTGTTTACATAATATACTTTATCTTCTGTTGTAGACACACATTTATAAAGAAAACGCAGTCCGACTCCGATGCTCATTGCACCATTTGTAGAACGGAGTTTTGCATGTGTCATGAAGGGAAAGCGACACAGAGCAACATATGAAATCAAGTAAACATAAGGAATTGTAGCTGCGTCATTCAGAAGGGTTCAAATGGTTCAAATGGCTCTGAGCACTATGGGATTCAACATCTATGGTCATCAGTCCCCTAGAACTTAGAACTACTTAAACCTAACTAACGTAAGGACATTACACAACACCCAGTCAGAAGGGTAACTTCATTTTTCTGGCTAAATTCAGTAACGGACCGTGAACTACACTTGGCTGCTATTGAAGGAGTCTGGGATTACCATGTGATTGAAGAAAATCATAGCTTCCGCTCAAATGACTGTGCTTCGAAACTAGCAATAAACTTGTTTGAACAGAAATTCTCTTGCTGTCGCACGAAGACTGAGCCATTGTTTGTGAACGTATTTGCTCCGCATTCTTGAGAAACGTTACAAAAATAGTTGCAGGAAGTCAGTTACGTCACAGTGTTTACAGATGCTTCATCTCACGGGGAGAAAAAGATTCTTCCTGTTATGATTAGGTGCTCTTCACCGCTACACGGTGTCCGTGTTAATATTTTGAAAGTTGATGAATGTCTCGACGAGACAGTAGATATAGTCACCAATTACCTGATTGACGTGCTTGCAAAAAACAACATAAATAGCAAAATAATGGCGTTCTTAAGTGGTAATACTGATAGCGACTTTGTCGGGGCAGCCAGGAAAGGTACAAGAAATATTTTTCACAGGTTTAATATGACACTGAATCGTGAAATCATTGGGGTTGAATGTGCAGCACGGATAATGCGCAACACAATTAAGATTGTTTACCTATTGATGTAGAAATTGTTGTCCACAAAATTTTCTACCATTTTCAAATATACACTGTGTGAATACAATTCCCGGACGATTTCTGCATCTTTGCTGAAATAGAGTACAGGAAATTATTGGTTTATAGTAACACTAGGTTGTTAGGATAAATACCAGCACCTGGAAGAGTTCTTGCACCATGGATTTCCGGAAAGCATTTGACACGGTGCCAAACTGCAGACTGAGAGGTTCCCAGATAGGTGGATGGCTCGAATACTTCTTACGTAATAGGACCCAGTACGTTGTCCTCGACGGCTAGTGTTCGTCAGAGTCAAGGGTCTCGTCAGGAGTGCCTCAGGGAACTGTGATAGAACCGCTATTATTTTCTATATTCCTAAATGATCCAGCAGACAGGTTGAGCAGCAATCTACGGCTGTTTGCTGATGATGCTGTGGTGTACAGAAATGTGTCGTCTTTTAGTGATTTGGGTAGGTACGAGACAAAATTCCTAGTTGGTATGATGAACCGAAGCTTGCTCTAAATGGAGGAACATGTAAGTTAATGGAAAAGAGTAGGAGAAACAAACCCTAGTGCTCGAATACAGCATTAGTAGTATGCTGCTTGAAACAGTCATGTCGTTTAAATATCTGAGCGTAACGTTGCAAAGCGATTTGGAACGGAACGAGCATGTAAGCATTGTAGTGGGAAAAGTGAATGGTCGACTTTGGTTTGTTGAAAGAACTTTAGGTAAGTGTGGTTCATCTGTAAAGGAGGAGAAGACACTAGTGAAACCCGTTATTGAGTACAGCTCGAGTGTTCGGGATCCACACCAGACTGCATTAGAGGAAGACATCGAAACAATTCAGATCCGGGCTGCTGGATTTGTTATGAGTAGGTTCGAATAACATGCAAGTGTTATGGAAATGCTTCTGAAACCCCAATGGAAATCCCTGGAGGAAAGGCGACATTCTTTTCGTGGACCATTGTGGAGAAAATTTAGGGAACCACGCTTTGAAGTTAACTGTAGAACGGTACTACTGTCACCAACATACATTTCGCGTAAGCAGCTCGGAGATAAGAGAAATTAGGACTCATACGTAGGCATATAGGCAGTCGTTTTTCCACCGTTATGTTTACAACTGGAACAGGAAAGGATGTAACTAGTAGTGGTAGAGGGTACTCCACGCCACGCACTGTACAGTAACTTTCAGTGTATGAATTCAGATGGTTATTAGTCAACCGAAAATGCTTAACATGCAGTTACTATTGGCTTCGATTGCAATGAAGACTATTAAAATTAACTACTTTTAGCATTCGGCTGCTGAACCTACCCATCGATGTTTCCCACCCAACAATGCCATACAAGTCTTTCTTTGTTTGAACGGTTATACCTTCAAAAAGCAAGGTCTTTTTGGGATACTGGACAGGACAGTCTGGAGGTCAGCATATTTTTATGAATCCCATGAACGCCAGTTTCTTTAACGCTTTGGAGACCAAGCTCGGACACAGATAGGGCTGCAACTTTCTGTTAAAAACTCCACGCCCGAGTATAGGTCGGGCGGCGATTTTCATGACGCGCAAATCACCTGTCGCTCGAAAACTGGGCTCATTTCGTATGAAAATGATGTACGGACGAAACTTCCTGGCAGACTAAAAGTGTGTGCCGGACCGAGACTCGAACTCGGGACCTTTGCCTTTCGCGGGCAAGTGCTCTATCAACTGAGGTACCCAAGCACGACCCACGCCCCGTCCTCACAGCTTTAATTCCTCCAGTACCTCGTCTCCTACCTTCCAAACTTCGTAGAAGCTCCCCTGCATACCTTGCAGAACTAGCACTCATGTAAGAAAGGTTATTTCGGAGACATAGCTTAGCCACAGCCTAGAGGATGTTTCCAGAATGAAATTTTCACTCTGCAGCGGAGTGTGCGCTGATATGAAACTTCGCACTTGCCCGCGAAAGGCAAAGGTCCCGAGTTCGAGTCACGGTCGGGCACACACTTTTAATCTGCCATGAAGTTTCATATCAGCGCACACTCCGCTGCAGAGTGAAAATTTCATTCTGGAAATGTACGGACGTCTCGCCACCTGCTCCTTGGTTGGTGCTGCCTACTGTTGTCAGTTTCTGGATTTATTTCGAAAGAACCCTTAGGGAATTTTACTTCTATTGTCGTGAATGGCTGAGCCAATATGATCTTATTGACGTAATTTAATGTATGTACTCGTTAAGTTTCGCAGTTTGGTACAATTCTGCTGCAAATGCGTCACGTTTGTTGAGTGAGCAAGAAATTTTCGAAGTTCAAGAAGAAGAAATTACTCAAAAATTCACCTCTCCCTCTTTTCTAGGGACGATAATTATACTTTGTGACGTCATCATTTTAAAATTTGTGGTGTATCAAAGAGCTAATTTATATATGAAAAACGAATCTTGAAGCTAGGCCCTTTTTTGGTATGTACTAGTCTTGAAGATGCGTCATTTAAATACGTCCCAGTAACGCTTGAAAATATGGCGTAAATGACAGGTTGCCTAGGCTTAATATTCTTCTGAGTCGCTAGTTAACTAAATGTTAACACGGTATTGAATACTGTGTGTGAAAGCTTCATTTAAGAAGTTTGGTCTTCGGTCAGAAACTTGGGGTTGAATAAGCGGTCTACTTTGAGAAGTATTTTGATAAGCGATAGAGTTTTCTCAAAGTTTGTTGGAGAGCGAACAGAAATAGTGGGAGTGCAGATGTGAACGAGAACGAGAACACGACGGTTGTGGAGTCAGTTACGAATAGAGATTGCGCTAAAAAATTTCCGCCAGGCTGGTGGCTTGCGATCGGTCACTACAGCATACAGATACAGTGTTAATCTGGGTCACTGTCGGAGAAACGTATGGTGCAGGTGTTCGTGGCGCAGAAGTCTATCCTGGCCAAGTGCAACCGGCTGGGCAAGCCGGTGGTGGTCGCCACGCAGATGCTGGAGTCGATGGTGGGGCTGCCGCGGGCGACGCGCGCCGAGTCGTCGGACGTGGCGAACGCCGTGCTGGACGGCGCCGACTGCGTGATGCTGTCGGGCGAGACGGCCAAGGGCAAGTTCCCCGTGCTGTGCGTGCGCGCCATGGCCGAGCTGTGCCGCGAGGCGGAGGCGGCCGTCTGGACGCGCCAGCTGTTCGCCGAGATGAGCTGGCTGGCGCGCCCGCCCGTCGACAACACGGAGGCCACGGCCGCCGCCGCCGTGCGCGTCTCGCTGCACAGCCGCGCCGCCGCCATCCTCGTGCTCACCGACAGCGGCAAGGCCGCCAGGCTCATCGCCAAGTACCGGCCGCGCTGCCCCATACTCGCCATCACGCGGGACGCACAGGTACACCGGCCCCTGTCCGCGATATTCGAAGCAAAAGATTTTATTTACTTTGTGTTATATACTTGCCTGTTTCCTTAGCTGGTCAGCTTTGATTTCTCAGATGTACTTCCACGGTGAGTTCGGAGAAGTCCCCTTACCCTTAGGTCAAAACAGTGTAATGTCTAATGTGCACTGGAATACTTACACGAAAAAACTACACTACTGGCCATTAAAATTGCTACGCCAAGAAGAAATGCAGATGATAAACGGGTATTCATTGGACAAATATATTATACTAGAACTGACATGTGATTACATTTTGCCGGCCGCGGTGGCCGAGCGGTTCAAGGCTCTTCAGTCCGGAACCGCGCGACGGCTACGGTCGCAAGTTCGAATACTGCCTCGGGCATGGATGAGTGTGCTGTCCTTAGGTTAGTTAGATTTAAGTACTTATAAGTTCTAGGGGACTGATGACCTCCGATGTTAAGTACCATAGTGCTCAGAGCCATTTGAACCATTTTTTGATTACATTTTCACACAATTTGGGTGCATAGATCCCGAGAAATCAGTACCTAGAACAACCACCTCTGGCCGTAATAACGGCCTGGGCATTGAGTCAGACAGAGTTTAGATGGCGTGTACAGCTACAGCTGCCCATGCAGCTTCAACACGATACCACAGTTCATCAAGAGTAGTGACTGGCGTATTGTGACGAGCCAGTTGCTCGGCCACCATTGACCAGACGTTTTCAATTGGTGAGAGATCTAGAGAATGTGCTGGCCAGGGCAGCAGTCGAACATTTTCCGTATCCAGAAAGGCCCGTACAGGACCTGCAACATGCGATCGTGCATTATCCTGCTGAAATGTAGGGTTTCGCAGGGATCGAATGAAGGGTAGAGCCACGGGTCGTAACACATCTGAAATGTAACGTCCACTGTTCAGAGTGCCGTCAATGCGAACAAGAGGTAACCGAGACGTGTAACCAATGGCACCCCACACCATCACCCTGGATGATACGCCAGTATGGCAATGACGAATACACGCTTCCAATGTGCGTTCACCGCGATGTCGCCAAACACGGATGCGACCATCGCGATGCTGTAAACAGAACATGGATTCATCCGAAAAAATGACGTTTTGCCATTCGTGCAGCTAGGTTCGTCGTTGAGTACACCGTCGCAGGTGCTCCTGTCTGTGATGCAGCGTCAAGGGTAACCGCAGCAACGGTCTCCGAGCTGATAGTCGATGATGCTGCAAACGTCGTCGAATTGTTCGTGCAGATGGTTGTTGTCTTGCAAACGTCCCCGTCTGTTGACTCAGGGATCGAGACGTGGCTGCACGATCCGTTACAGCCATGCGGGTAAGATGCCTGTCATCTCGACTGCTAGTGATAGGAGGCAGTTGGGATCCAGCACGGCGTTCCGTATTCCCATCCTGAACCCACCGATTCCATATTATGCTAACAGTCATTGGATCTCGCCCAACGCGAGCAGCAATGTCGCGATATGATAAACCGCGATTGCGATAGACTACAATCCGACCTTTATGAAAGTCGGAAACGTGATGGTACGCATTACTCCTCCTTACACGAGGCATCACAACAGCGTTTCACCAGGCAACGCCGATCAACTGCTGTTTGTGTATGAGAAATCGGTTGGAAACTTTCTCATGTCAGCACGTTGTAGGTGTTGCCACCGGCACCAACCTTGTGTAAATGCTCTGAAAAGCTAATCATTTGCATATCACAGCATCTTCTTCCTGACAGTTAAATTTCGCGTCTGTAGCACGTCATCTTCGTGGTGCAGCAATTTTAATGTCCAATAGCGTATGTATCCAGCAGATCCAAATATACACCATCTCCATTGTGTCCTCCTTGATACCTTGTCGAGCATCTCAGGTCGTATGTTTCGAAAGGCTTCCTCATAGCAGAGCATCACTTTAAGATCTGACTCAAAAGTTGTTGACATCAGCTCCCACAATCCCGGAATTCTGACACCATCATACCTAAACTCTTGCATCACGCCCATGACATCAGTATGTCACTACCCTGTGAAGGTCCGCCCAACCTGCGCCCCCTGCCTCCCTCCCCCACTCCTGCACCCCACCCACTGCACTGCTTACGCCTCCACACCTCATGGGAGCGTGGACACCATCGTGCTGTCTGCCATTGCTGTGAGGCTCCAGGCCACCAATGGGTGCAAGTTCAGCCCCCCACCCTTTGAGGAGTTTTAATTTTTATAGGTTGATTGTATGAGCACATCATTTGCTGTCTGCGCTTTGAGAGTGATGGGGCTCGCAATGCTTTCCAGCACAGTGCTCTCAATACTAGATCACTGCTCAGGCATTTGTTACATTTGGTGCCATTGTGCAGTTGTTAAATTTAAGCACCAAGAGAAAAATATTATTCGCCACAATGCCATCGGATACTATCCAATTATGTTTGAGTCTTACAGGCAATGTTATTTCATGGGTCTTAAGGAAAACAACTCGTGTTTCTAATTATTACTATTATCTACTTGTGTATAGTTTTAATTATTTAATGAGGAACTCGAGACAGTACTGTATAGAAGGTACAATCATATCTTCAGCATATGGTTGATTCATATCTTCAGCATATGGTTGATTCATTTTGTGGGTTAAACTTCGAATTGTAACTACACATACTAAGACGATATTCTACTACAGCACTGCAGGCGCACCAAAATAGACGTTGGCGTGTCCACATTTTGCCCTTGTCATGTGTGACCAGCCATAAAATATGGTAGAATAAATAGATGAAAATGCAAGTGTAAAAAATTGATAGAATAAGCTGTCTGTCATTAAGACAACACATCTTCTTTTGGGTAATTGCATGGCTGCCTTTAATACGATTAGAGGCACTGCCTCCACTGTAACGTGTTCCGAAAAGAAAGACGAACTTTTACCACCCTCCAATTAGTCAATTCATTGTCTGTAAGCACTACAAAGCAAGGCCACTGCCAGTCTTTTATAGCCTCACATAGTAAAGCGATACCTACAGCAAAAAAGTTCCATGTATACAACGTTATTCCCCATGTCACATGACACCCCCAACATATGCATAGGACGCACGTTTTCGATTCCGTGATCGCCTCACCCATAAAAATGCTAAACATGAGAACTATACAAACTATACTAATTGAATTGGAAAGCCTTCGACAGCTCCCCACATTCGAATTCACTTAGCTCCAGCATAATGCACTCACAGAACACTTGCAACATACTGAGGAATTTACATTGCTTTACCACAAACTGCTGCTTGGCGGCATTTGCAACACTGTGCTCCACAAGACTTTTTCTCAGTAGTAAGCACGCATGGCTGCATCTCCGGATGCATGTAAAGAACGCTTTCAGCACACAGCCGATCTGCGGATGTTGATTCACCATGACATTTCCTGTACGTCGAGTATGGAGGTGTACAACCAGTCGTATTTCTCGCAGCCTCATTTGCAAGTGGAATGGGATACTGAAGTACTGTAAAATAAAAGACGTCATGGTATTTTCTATTAGCACATATACTCCCCATTGCTACACATGCTAATGTATACTGTGCTTTTATGCAAATGTGTGTGCTGTAATTGGTGGAAAGTGTTAATATTTTTACCATCCATCCATGCAGAGTATCAACAAACAGTACTTCTTCCAAATGTTAACCCGACAAAATGCTAACTACCAAAGCCAACACTTATACATGCACTAAAAAAATCACACTGATGGTTGTTTATACACATATATTAAATACAGCTGTATGACTACTGATGCTTACAAAATATCACTCCATAATTGCATAGCAACGTGGGCCAACATCAATATGTGTATTAAGTGTTGGTGGGCCAGAGGCACTAGTGATACTTTGTGCTGTGTTCTCATTACTGTGTACGGTATCGACAGATGATGCTGACACTTTTTCTACGGACCAATGACCTCAGCAGTTTGGTCCCTTAGAAATTCACACACATTTGAACTTTTTCTACATTAGGTATATTTTGTGAAACTCATTTGTTCTTTCAGGGATATTAGAGGAAGTGATCTTTGTCTTAGCATCTGCACATGGACTGCGTGTTTACAGTTATTTCATGAATCATAAAACATAAATGGAAATGGAAATGCCGTGTGGCTAGGGCCTCCCGTCAGGTAGACCGGTCGCCTGGTGCAAGTCTTTCGAGTTGACGCCGCTTCGGTGACTTGCGCGTCGATAGGGATGAAATGATGATGATAAGGACAACACAACACCCAGTCCCTGAGCGGAGACTCAGCTGGAGATCGAACCCAGGTCGTTAGGTACGACATTCCGTCGCTCTGACCACTCAACTAGCACGGGCGGGCATAAAACATAGATTACAGATGGGATGGCTGGAACTATTTCTCTTGTTTCTGACAATGAACACACAAAACGTGCCTTAATAACGATAAGATGATGGAATTACCCAGCTCTCCATATTGGGAGAGTAAATTACAAGTCCAGAATACTGTTTGGGCGAGTCTCTCGCACACCATTAAGTATGTTAAACTCTGACAGTTTTAGTGGACTACCAGCACATGTGTGCTTTTTAAGTAGGATAGCCTCTCAGCCACATACACAATTCGCCTATAGGGGTGGGTATACTAGCAGTTAAATTATATGTACATGGTTATGACACCATTTAACTAGGGCTGCAAGCACAATTAACATAATTTATGGTTTTAACTGAAACATAAATTTTATCCGTCCAGAAACATGATCAGTATGACTAGCTGATGGTTTACACATGACAGTAGATGGTACGTCTGTCGACAGTAAGTTATGGCTTGAACTGATATGTGTGTATATGGGGACAGCAAAAATGTGTGCTGCTTAGTTGACATGTAATATTAAATTATAATCCTAGGCGTCTCTTTATATTCGGGATGCTACCTCCAAGCGAACACTAAGTTCCACCCAGGAAATGTCGTAGAACTACCAGAGCAAATCGTTAACGCCAGAAATTACCCTAGCATGCAATCACTATAATGTATGTCGATGTACTCCAATTTTGTTGCAGCAATATGACATATGGAGCAGTTGTGTTTGATGCTTGCATGCGACCGAGAATACAGTTTGTGTCCATAACAATTGCAGTTCGTTGGATCTGAAAGAGTAACATAGCAAGCGTGGAAATCGGTAACACAGACTTCGCCATAAGTATTATACAAAGTGTTATAATGCGCTCCCATCCGCTTGAATATGCGGAAACGGGTTAAGCTGTAGGGAGAATATGACTGTATCATCGTTACCTCCATTTTTATGAGGACTAGAGTGATGTTCTTAAGATTTCGGAACATATACTGTGTTGGAACATTAAGAAAAAAAATACATCAGAGAAAATAGCATGATATATAGGAAACAAAGTCTTCAGACGGTTGTGTTTTTAAATCTTCACACGATATGCTAGTGCTCTCACAGCCGCGAAGTCTCTTGAAAACAGCCTGCCTTATATTGCTGAACTAATAATTTTGAAGTAAGAAGGTACTAACCATATGTGATATTATTTGTGGCATATGTCGATAAATATCGGTGTGTAACTATGGATTAGCATGTAGAACTGTTTAGCAGAGAAGTTTCATAACACGGAGACTTCGCGTTTCCATTATTCCTGACTTAATGCCATAGGCACCTGGCTACATTTATTCGATACATTGTATCCCCCCCCCACAATCCCCCCCCCTCCTCCGTCCCCAAATCCTGTTGGGTGACTACCAGATTGTTGTTGTTGTTGTTGTGGTCTTCAGTCCTGAGACTGGTTTGATGCAGCTCTCCATGCTACTCTATCCTGTGCAAGCTTTTTCATCTCCCAGTACCTACTGCAACCTACATCCTTCTGAATCTGCTTAGTGTATTCATCTCTTGGTCTCCCTTTACGATTTTTACCCTCCACGCTGCCCTCCAATACTAAATTGGTGATCCCTTGATGCCTCAGAACATGTCCTACCAACCGATCCCTTCTTCTGGTCAAGTTGTGCCACAAACTTCTCTTCTCCCCAATCCTATTCAATACTCCTCATTAGTTATGTGATCTACCAATCTAATCTTCAGCATTCTTCTGTAGCACCACATTTCGAAAGCTTCTATTCTCTTCTTGTCCAAACTATTTATCGTCCATGAAAACATCCATACATGACTACACTCCATACAAATACTTTCAGAAATGACTTCCTGACACTTAAATCTATACTCGATATTAACAAATTTCTCTTCTTCAGAAACGCTTTCCTTGCCATTGCCAGTCTACATTTTATATCCTCTCTACTTCGACCATCATCAGTTATTTTGCTCCCCAAATAGCAAAACTCCTTTACTTCACTAAGTGTCTCATTTCCTAATTCCCTCAGTATCACCCGACTTAGTTCGACTGCATTCCATTATCCTCGTTTTGCTTTTGTTGATGTTCATCTTTTATCCTCCTTTCAAGACACTGTCCATTCCATTCAACTGCTCTTCCAAGTCCTTTGCTGTGTCTGACAGGATTACAATGTCATCGGCGAACCTCAAAGTTTTTACTTCTTCTCCATGAATTTTAATACCTACTCCGAATTTTTCTTTTGTTTCCTTTACTGCTTGCTCAATATACAGATTGAATAACATCGGGGAGAGGCTACAACCCTGTCTTACTCCCTTCCCAACCACTGCTTCCCTTTCATGCCCCTCGACTCTTATAACTGCCATCTGGTTTCTGTACTAATTGTAAATAGCCTTTCACTCCCTGTAGTATACCCCTGCCACCTTTAGAATTTGAAAGAGAGTATTCCAGTCAACATTGTCAAAAGCTTTCTGTAAGTCTACAAATGCTAGAATCGTAGGTTTGCCTTTCCTTAATCTTTCTTCTAAGATAAGTCGTAAGGTCAGTATTGCCTCACGTGTTACAGTATTTCTACGGAATCCAAACTGATCTTTGCCGAGGTCAGCTTCTACTAGTTTTTCCATTCGTCTATAAAGAATTCGTGTTAGTATTTTGCAGCTAAGGCTTATTAAACTGATTGTTCGGTAATTTTCACATCTGTCAACACCTGGTTTCTTTGGGATTGGAATTATTATATTCTTCTTGAAGTCTGAGGGTATTTCGCCTGTTTCATACATCTTGCTCACCAGATGGTAGAGTTTTGTCAGGACTGGCTCTCCCAAGGCCGTCAGTAGTTCCAATGGAGTGTTGTCTACTCCGAGGGCCTTGTTTCGACTCAGGTCTTTCAGTGCTCTGTCAAACTCTTCACGCAGTATCGTATCTCCCATTTCATCTTCATCTACATCCTCTTCCATTTCCATAATATTGTCCTCAAGTACATCGCCCTTGTATAGACCCTCTATATACTCCTTCCACCTTTACATCTACATCACTACTCTGCAATTCACATTGAAGTGCTTGGCAGAGGGTTCATTGAACCACAATCATACTATCTCTCTACCATTCCACTCCCGAACAGCGCGCGGGAAAAACGGCGAACACCTAAACCTTTCTGTTCGAGCTCTGATTTCTCTTATTTTATTTTGATGATCATTCCTACCTATGTAGGTTGGACTCAACAAAATATTTTCGCATTCGGAAGAGAAAGTTGGTGACTGAAATTTCGTAAATAGATCTCGCCGCGACGAAAAACGTCTTTGCTTTAATGACTTCCATCCCAACTCGCGTATCATATCTGCCACACTCTCTCCCCTATTACGTGATAGTACAAAACGAGCTGCCCTTTTTTGCACCCTTTCGATGTCCTCCGTCAACCCCACCTGGTAAGGATCCCACACCGCGCAGCAATATTCTAACAGAGGACGAACGAGTGTAGTTTAAGCTGTCTCTTTAGTGGACTTGTTGCATCTTCTAAGTGTCCTGCCAATGAAACGCAACCTTTGGCTCGCCTTCCCCACAATATTATCTACATGGTCTTTCCAACTGAAGTTGTTCGTAATTTTAACACCCAGGTACTTAGTTGAATTGACAGCCTTGAGCATTGTACTATTTATCGAGTAATCGAATTCCAACGGGTTTCTTTTGGAACTCATGTGGATCACCTCACACTTTTCGTTATTTAGCGTCAACTGCCACCTGCCACACCATACAGCAATCTTTTCTAAATCGCTTTGCAACTGATACTGGTCTTCGGATGACCTTACTAGACGGTAAATTACAGCATCATCTGCGAACAACCTAAGAGAACTGCTCAGATTGTCACCCAGGTCGTTTATATAGATCAGGAACAGCGGGGGTCCCAGGACGCTTCCCTGGGGAACACCTGATACCACGTCAGTTTTACTCGATGATTTTCCGTCTATTACTACGAACTGCGGCCTTCCTGACAGGAAATCACGAATCCAGTCGCACAACTGCGACGATAACCCATAGACCCGCAGCTTGATTAGAAGTCGCTTGTGAGGAACGGTGTCGAAAGCTTTCCGGAAATCTAGAAATACGGAGTCAACTTGAGATCCCTGTCGATAGCGGCCATTACTTCGTGCGAATAAAGAGCTAGCCGCGTTGCACAAGAACTATGTTTTCTGAAACCATGCTGATTACGTATCAACAGATCGTTCCCTTCGAGGTGATTCATAATGTCTGAATACAGTATGTGCTCCAAAACTCTACTGCAAACCGACGTCAGTGATATAGGTCTGTAGTTCGATGAATTACTCCTACTACCCTTCTTAAACACTGGTGCGACCTGCGCAATTTTCCAATCTGTAGGTACAGATCTATCGGTGAGCGAGCTGTTGTATATGATTGCTAAGTAGGGAGCTATTGTATCAGGATTTGGAAGAAAAGGTATTGAGCCTAGCTACAACGACCTTGTGATCACTAATCCCTGTATCAGTCATGATGCTCTCTATCAGCTCTGGATTGTTTGTGGCTAAGAGGTCAAGTGTGTTTTCGCAACCATTTACAATTCGCGTGGGTTCGTGGACTAACTGCTCGAAATAATTTTCGGAGAAAGCATTTAGGACAATCTCGGAAGATGTTTTCTGCCTACCACCGGTTTTGAACAAGTATTTTTGCCAACATGTCGAGGGAAGGTTGAAGTCCCCACCAACTATAACCGTATGAGTGGGGTATTTATTTGTTACGAGACTCAAATTTTCTCTGAACTGTTCAGCAACTATATCATCGGAGTCTGGGGGTCGGTAGAAGGAGCCAATTATTAACTTAATTTGGCTGTTAAGTATAACCTCCACCCATACCAATTCGCACTGAGTATCTACTTCCTGCTTTCCCTTCTTTGCTTAGAACTGGGTTTCCATCAGAGCTCTTGATATTCATACAAGTGGTTCTCTTTTCTCCAAAGGTCTCTTAATTTTCCTGTAGGCAGTATCTATCTTATCCTTCGTGAGATAAGCCTCTACATCCTTACATTTGTCCTCTAGCCATCCCCGCTTAGCCATTTAGCACTTCCTGTCGATCTCATTTTTGAGACTTTTATATTCCTTTTTTCCTGCTTCACTTACTGAATTTTTGTATTTTCTCCTTTCATCAATTAAATTCAGTATCTCTTCTGTTACCCAAGGATTTCTACTAGCCCTCGTCTTTTTTCCTACTTGATCCTCTGCTGCCTTCACTACTTCATCCCTCAAAGCTACCCATTCTTCTTCTACTGTATTTCTTTCCTCCATTCTTGTCAATTGTTCCCTTATGCTCTCCCTAAAACTCTCTACAACCTCTGGTTCTTTCAGTTTATCCAGATCCCATCTCCTTAAATTCCCACCTTTTTGCAGTTTCTTCAGTTTTAATCTACATTTCATAACCAATAGATTGTGGTCTGAGTCCACATCTGCCCCTGGAAATGTCTTACAATTTAAAACCTGGTTCCTAAATCTCTGTCTTACGATTATATAATCTATCTGAAACCTGTCAGTATCTCCAGGCTTCTTTCATGTATACAGTCTTCTTTTATGATTCTTGAACCAAGTGTTAGCTATGATTAAGTTGTGCTCTGTGCAAAATTCTACCAGGCGGTTTCCTCTTTCGTTTCTTACCCCCAATCCATATTCACCTTCTACATTTCCTTCTCTCCCTTTTCCTACTGACGAATTCCAGTCACCCATGACTATTAAATTTTCGTCCCCCTTCACTACCTGAATAATTTCTTTTATTTCATCATACATTTCTCCAATTTCTTCGTCATCTGCAGAGCTAGTTGGCATATAAACTTGTACTACTGTGGTAGGCGTGGGTTTCGTATCTGTCTTGGCCACAATAATGCGTTCACTATGCTGTTTGTAGTAGCTTACCTGGCATTCCTATTTTCCTATTCATTATTAAACCTACTCCTGCATTACCCCTATTTGATTTTGTGTTTATAACCCTGTAGTCACCTGACCAGAAGTCTTGTTCCTCCTGCCACCGTATTTCGCTAATTCCCACTATATCTAACTTTAACCTATCCATTTCCCTTTTTAAATTTTCTAACCTACCTGCCCGATTAAGGGATTTGACATTCCACGCTCCGATCCGTAGAACGCCAGTTTTCTTTCTCCTGGTAACAACATCCTCTTGAGTAGTCCCCGTCCGGAGATCCGAATGGGGGACTATTTTACCTCCGGAATATTTTACCCAAGAGGACGCCATCATCATCTAACCATACAGTAAAGCTGCATGCCCTCTGGAAAAATTACGCTGTAGTTTCCCCTTGCTTTCAGCCGTTCGCAGTACCAGCACAGCAAGGCCGTTTTGGTTAGTGTTACAAGGCCAGGTCAGTCAATCATCCAGACTGCTGCCCCTGCAACTACTGAAAAGGCTGCTGCCCCTCTTCAGGAACCACACGTTTGTCTTGCCTCTCAACAGATACCCCTCCGTTGTGGTTGATGATGATGATGTTTGGTTTGTGGGGCGCTCAACTGCGTGGTTATCAGCGCCCGGACTCCGTTGTGGTTGCACCTACGGTACGGCTATCTGCATCGCTGAGGCACGCAAGCCTCCCCACCAACGGCAAGGTCCATGGTTCATGGGGGGTCATAGAGACTATCGGCATTTAAATCTGTTACGAGACTAGTCACATTTCTCACCAAAACGACATTTTCGGACACAAGAGGCTTTGTCACAACCACACAAAATCAGTTACTATCCATTACAAGTTTTATCCTCCAATATAATGAAATAAAAGAATGAAATCGCACCGGAGGCATAATATAGGTTGTCGCACATGAAACCGGTACGCCTCAAGTATCGGTTAATCACTTCTGGTCGAACTGCTTGTAAAGTGGCAACACTGTCTCGAAAGTTGGCTACACTGCATCTCTTATAAACAGGTAACTAAATGTTTTCTAACGTTACTACTATCTATTCGTTTTTAGTTAGTTCTTCGTTACTTGAAACTCGGGCGTGAGGCGCACCGATTTTATGTGGGACACCTTGTATGCTGGCATACCATACTCACGAACCATCTTTAATAGAAATTGGACAAATTAAAAAAAACACGTTCCTGACGAAAAACTATTCTACATCTACATAACTACTCTACAGTTTACAATTAAGTGCCTGGCAGGGGGTTCTTCGAACCAACCTCAGACTGTTTCTCTACCGTTCCACTCTCTAGCAGCGCGTGGGAAAAATTAACACTTAGATATTTCTGTAAGAGCTCTGATTTTGCTTATTTTATTATAATGATCATTTCTCCTTATGTAGGACGGTGACAACAAAATATTTTCACATTTAGAGGAGAAAGTTGGTGATTGAAATTTCTTGAAAATGTCTTGTTTGAATGATTCCCATCCCAACACTTACGGTATTCGTGACACTCTGTCCCCTATTTCGCGATAAAACAGAACATGCTGCTCTTCTTGGAACTTTTGCGATGTCCTCCGTCAGCCTTATCCATACAGCACAGCAATACTATAGCGAATGGAACCTGAAGATGAGATTTTCACTTCCCAAGATTTACATTCAGTTTTGGAACGTTGTTGACATTGACTGAAAAATCAGAGTACATCTCACCCACTCTTCTATTTTCATAGTGGTGAACAGCTAGTGGCTCTGCAGAGGGAGGCAGGGGATGCTAAACGGCTTCGCCATCCTCTCCACGTCCTTGTTGCACTCCACATTCTCCAGCCGGTCTCTGACTTTTACACTGTCTCGCTATGTGTATTCTCTCGTAAAAATGATATTATAGGAATGCAATCGTTATCAATTTTCATGTCATTTTTATTGCGTTTGTCTTGTGTTATTTGTGTGCCGGGAGTGCTCTCAGGGTATAGGAAAGACCCACCGTAGTGTAATAGCCATGTAAGAAAACTGCTGTGTAAACAAAGAGAGCTTCGTCAAAGGTACATGAGAAGTCAAAACCTAACTGCCAAACGAAAGATGAATGAAGCGAAAATGAGCGTAGGAGAGCAATAAGAGAAGCGTTCAGTGACTTTGCAAGTGAAATTCTGTCAACCGACCTGAGTAAAAAATCTAATAGCATTTGGTCTTATATAAAACCAGTGAGCGGTTCGAAATCATCTATTCATTTACTCAAAGACAATACTGGCACCGAAAAGGATGATAACACAGAGAAGTCCGGAATACTGAATTTAGTCTCTCGAAATTGCTTCACCGCAGGAGATCGTAACACGGTCCCTCCTTTCAATCACCGTATGAACGCCGAAATGACAGATATTGGAATAACCTATAGCGGAATATAAAACAACTAAAATCGCGTAGTAGTGAAAAGACATCAGGACCAGACGAGATACCCCTAAGATTCCACAAAAACGTACGAAAGAACTTGTACACCTTCTAGCAGCAGTTTATCATAGATCGCTGGAGCAACGAAAGGTACCTAGCGACTGGAAAGAAGCGCAGCTGATTCCTGTCCTCAAGATGCGTCGTAGTACAGATGCACATAATTATAGGCCTATATCGTTGACATCCCCCCCCCCCCCCCCATGAACCATGGACCTTGCCGTAGGTGGGGAGGCTTTCGTGCCTCAGCGATACAGATAGCCGTACCGTAGGTACAACCACAACGGAGGGGTATCTGTTGAGAGGCCAGACAAACGTGTGGTTCCTGAAGATGGGCAGCAGCCTTTTCAGTAGTTGCAAGGGCAACAGTCTGGATGATTGACTGATCTGGCCTTGTAACAATAACCGAAACGGCCTTGCTGTGCTGGTGCTGCAAACGGCTGAAAGCAAGGGGAAACTACGGCCGTAATTTTTCCCGAGGGCATGCAGCTTTACTGTATGATTAAATGATGATGGCGTCCTCTTGGGTAAAATATTCCGGAGGTAAAATAGTCCCCCATTCGGATCTCCGGGCGGGGACTACTCAAGAGGATATCGTTATCAGGAGAAAGAAAACTGGCGTTCTACGGATCGGAGCGTGGAATGTCAGATCCCTTAATCGGGCAGGTAGGTTAGAAAATTTAAAAAGGGAAATGGATAGGTTAAAGTTAGATATAGTGGGAATTAGTGAAGTTCGGTGGCAGGAGGAACAAGACTTCTGGTCAGGTGACTACAGGGTTATAAACACAAAGTCAAATAGGTGTAATGCAGGAGTAGGTTTAATAATGAATAGGAAAATAGGAATGCGGGTAAGCTACTACAAACAGCATAGTGAACGCATTATTGTGGCCAAGATAGATACGAAGCCCACACCTACTACAGTAGTACAAGTTTATATGCCAACTAGCTCTGCAGATGACGAAGAAATTGAAGAAATGTATGATGAAATAAAAGAAATTATTCAGATAGTGAAGGAAGCCGAAAATTTAATAGTGGTGGGTGACTGGAATTCGAGTGTAGGAAAAGGGAGAGAAGGAAACATAGTAGGTGAATATGGAGTAGGGCTAAGAAATGAAAGAGGAAGCCGCCTGGTAGAATTTTGCACAGAGCACAACTTAATCATAGCTAACACTTGGTTTAAGAATCATGATAGAAGGTTGTATATATGGAAGAACCCTGGACATACTAAAAGATATCAGATAGATTATATAATGGTAAGACAGAGATTTAGGAACCAGGTTTTAAATTGTAAGACATTTCCAAGGGCAGATGTGGACTCTGACCACAATCTTTTGGTTATGATCTGCAGATTAAAACTGAAGAAACTGCAAAAATGTGGAAATTTAAGGAGAGGGGACCTGGATAAACTGAAAGAACCAGAGATTGTACATAGTTTCAGGGAGAGCATAAGGGAACAATTGACAGGAACGGGGGAAAGAAATACCGTAGAAGAAGAATGGGTAGCTTTGAGCGATGAAGTAGTGAAGGCAGCAGAGGATCAAGTAGGTAAAAAGACGAGGGCTAGTAGAAATCCTTGGGTAACAGAAGAAATATTGAATTTAATTGATGAAAGGAGAAAATATAAAAATGCAGTAAATGAAGCAGGCAAAAAGGAATACAAACGTCTCAAAAATGAGATCGACAGGAAGTGCAAAATGGCTAAGCAGGGATGGCTAGAGGACAAATGTAAGGATGTAGAGGCTTATCTCACTAGGGGTAAGATAGATACTGCGTACAGGAAAATTAAAGAGACCTTTGGAGATAAGAGAACCACTTATATGAACATCAAGAGCTCAGATGGAAACCCAGTTCTAAGCAAAGAAGGGAAAGCAGAAAGGTGGAAGGAGTATATAGAGGGTCTATATAAGGGTGATGTACTTGAGGATAATATTATGGAAATGGAAGAGGATGTAGATGAAGATGAAATGGGAGATACGATACTGCTTGAAGTGTTTGACAGAGCACTGAAAGACCTGAGTCGAAACAAGGCCCCTGGAGTAGACAACATTCCATTGGAACTACTGACGGCTTTGGGAGAGCCAGTCCTGACAAAACTCTACCATCTGGTGAGCAAGATGTATGAAACAGGCGAAATACCCTCAGACTTCAAGAACAATATAATAATTCCAATCCCAAAGAAACCAGGTGTTGACAGATGTGAAAATTACCGAACAATCAGTTTAATAAGCCACAGCTGCAAAATACTAACGCGAATTCTTTACAGACGAATGGAAAAACTTGTAGAAGCTGACCTCGGGGATGATCAGTTTGGATTCCGTAGAAATACTGGAACACGTGAGGCAATACTGACCTTACGACTTATCTTAGAAGAAAGATTAAGGAAAGGCAAACCTACGTTTCTAGCATTTGTAGACTTAGAGAAAGCTTTTGACAAAGTTGACTGGAATACTCTCTTTCAAATTCTAAAGGTGGCAGGGGTAAATTACAGGGAGCGAAGGGCTATTTACAATTTGTACAGAAACCAGATGGCAGTTATAAGAGTCGAGGGACATGAAAGGGAAGCAGTGGTTGGGAAGGGAGTAAGACAGGGTTGTAGCCTCTCCCCGATATTATTCAATCTGTATATTGAGCAAGCAGTAAAGGAAACAAAAGAAAAATTCGGAGTAGGTATTAAAATCCATGGAGAAGAAATAAAAACTTTGAGGTTCGCCGATGACATTGTAATTCTATCAGAGACAGCAAAGGACTTGGAAGAGCAGTTGAACGGAATGTATGGTGTCTTGAAGGGAGGATATAAGATGAACATCAACAAAAGCAAAACGAGGATAATGGAATGTAGTCGAATTAAGTCGAGTGATGTTGAGGGTATTAGATTAGGAAATGAGACACTTAAAGTAGTAAAGGAGTTTTGCTATTTGGGGAGCAAAATAACTGATGATGGTCGAAGTAGAGAGGATATAAAATGTGGAGTGGCAATGGCAAGGAAAGCGTTTCTGAAGAAGAGAAATTTGTTAACATCGAGTATAGATTTAAGTGTCAGGAAGTCATTTCTGAAAGTATTTGTATGGAGTGTAGCCATGTATGGAAGTGAAACATGGACAATAAGTAGTTTGGACAAGAAGAGAATAGAAGCTTTCGAAATGTGGTGCTACAGAAGAATGCTGAAGATTAGATGGGTAGACCACATAACTAATGAGGAAGTATTGAATAGGATTGGGGAGAAGAGAAGTTTGTGGCACAACTTGACCAGAAGAAGGGATCGGTTGGTAGTACATGTTCTGAGGCATCAAGGGATCACCAATTTAGTATTGGAGGGCAGCGTGGAGGGTAAAAATCGTAGAGGGAGACCAAGAGATGAATACACTAAGCATATTCAGAAGGATGTATGTTGCAGTAGGTACTGGGAGATGAAGAAACTTGCACAGGATAGAATAGCATGGAGAGCTGCATCAAACCAGTCTCAGGACTGAAGACCACAACAACAACAATCGTTGACATCAATCTGTTTTAAAAGATGGAACATTTTTTATGCTCAGGAATTATCACTTTTTGGAGAATGACATTTCCTCTACAAAAATCAACGTGGATTTCGCAAACAGAGATCTTGCGAATGTTAGCTCGCTCTATCCTTTGATGAGATCCTTAGCGCTCTAAACAACGGCGCTCAGCTTGATGCCGTGTTCCTAGATTTTAGGAAGGCCGTTTGACACTGCCCCGTACTGCCAATTAGTGGGAAAAAAATACGAGCTCCCCGAGTAGTGGACCAAATTTTCGACTGGATTCTTCGCACACAGAGCTCAACACGTCGCTCCTAACGGAACAAAATCAACAGATGTAAAGGTAGTTTTCGGGGTACCCAGGGAAGTGTGATTTGGCCGTCACTGTTATACATGATGTAGCAGAAAACCGTTCGCAAATGATGCCACTGTCTACAATAAAGTATCAACGCAAGAAGTCAGTATCGATTTACAGGATGTCTTGCAGAAGAGTGATGAATGGTGCAGGCTGTAGTAGTTGACACTGAACGTAAATAAATACACACATCAAAAAATGTTTTGCATCACCTCGGTTCCGAGAGTTTCGGGACCTGTACAGAAAATTGGAATACAGATCAACATAAACATCATTTCCGCCATTTTTATTGCTCATGAAAACCACACATTGGATGTTGTACCACCATACAGCGAGAACTTCAGAGGTGGTGGTCCAGACTGCTGTACACACCGGTACCTCCAATATCCAGTAGCACGTCCTCTTGCACTGATACGTGCGTGTATTCGTCGTGGCCTAGTATCCACAAGTTCATCAAGGCACTGTCGGTCCAGATTGTCCCACTCGTCAACAGCGATTCGGCGTAGATCCCTCAGAGTGGTTGGTGGGTCACGTTGTCCATAAACAGTCCTTTTCAATCTATCCCAGGCATGTTCGATAGGGTTCGTGTCTGGAGAAAGTGCTGGCCACTCTAGCCGAGCGATGTCGTTATCCTGAAGAAAATCATTCAGAAGATGTGCACGATAGGGAAGATGTGCGCGATAGGAGCACGAATTGTCATCCATGAAGACGAATTCCATGCTGCCGATACGTTTGCGATATCGGTTGGAGGATGGCAATTACTTATCGTACAGCCATTACGGCGCCTTCGATGACCACCGGCGGCGTACGTTGGTCCCACATAATGCTACCCCAAAAGAGCAGGGAACCTCCACCGCCGGCACGGGTGGCCGAGCAGTTCTAGGCACTACAGTCTGGAACTGCGCGACCGCTACGGTCGCAGGTTCGAATCCTGCCTCGGGCATGGATGTGTGTGATGTCCTTAGGTTAGTTAGGTTTAAGTAGTTCTAAGTTACAGGGGACTGATAACCTCAGAAGTTAAGTCCCATAGTGCTCAGAGCTATTTGAACCTCCACCTTGCTGCACTCGCTGGACAGTGTGTCTGAGTCGTTTAGCCTGACCGGGTTGATTCCAAACACGTCTCCGACCATTGTCTGATTGAAGGCATATGCGACACTCATCGGTGAAGTGAACGTGATGCCAATCCTGAGCGGTCCATTCGGCATGTTGTTGAGCCCATCTGTACCGCGCTGCATGGTGTCTTGGTTGCAAAGATGGATCTCGCTATGGACGTCTGGAGTGAAGTTGCACATCATGCAGCCTATTGCGCTCAGTTTGAGGCGTAACACGACATCCTGTGGCTGCACGGAAAGCAGTACTCAATATGGAGGCGTTGCTGTCAGGGTTCCTCAGAGCCATATAAACCGTAGATAGAGGTCATGCACTGCAGTTGTAGCCCTTCGGCGGCCTGAGCGAGGCATTTCATCGACAGTTCTTGTCTCTCTGTATCTCCTCCATGTGCGAACAACATCGCTTGGATCCTTTCTAAGACGCTTGGCCACTTCCCTTATTTAGAGCCCTTCCTGGTACAAAGTAACAATGCGGACGCGATCGAACGGCGGTATTGACCGTCTAGGGGTGGTATAACTACAGACAACATGAGCCGTGTCCTTCCTTCCTGGTGGAACGACTGGAACTGATCGGCTGTCGGACCCGCTCCGTCTAATAGGCGCTACTCATGCATGGTTGTTTACTTCTAAGGGCGGGTTTAGGGACATCTCTGAAGAGTCAGAGGGACTGCGTCTGTGATACAATATCCACAGTCAACGTCTATCTTCAGAAGTTCTGGGAACTGTGGTGATGCAAAACTTTTTTGATGTGTGTGTATTGTACATACATAGGAAAAGAAAGCCACTATTGCACTACTGTACTACTGACGACAAATTGTTTGAAACAGTCTCCAGAAGTAACCATCTAGAGTGATCTTAAGTGGAATGACCATATAAAAAAAATGGTAAGAAAAGCAGACGGCAGACTGAGATTCATAGAAAGCACCTTAAGGAAATGTAACTCTTCCACGAAGGAAGCGGCTTACAAGGCGCTTCTTCCACCGATTCTGGAGTATTGTTCATCAATATCAGCTAGGACTGTCAGAAGAGATAGAGAATATCCAACGAAGAGCCTTGCGTTTCACCAGGGTATCGTTTAGTTGGCGCGAGAGCGTTACAGATATGCTGTACGAACTCCAGTCCTAGGTGTTCCACGAGAGACGTTGTGCATCACGGAGAGGTTTGCTATTGAAATTTCGATAGAGAACTTTCCAGAAAGAGTCGGACAGCATGTTACTTCCTCCGATACACAACATGCGTGATGACCACGACGTGCAAATACGAGAAATTGGAGCCAGTACAGAGTGTTATCGACAATTGTTTTTCCACTCGTCATTCACGAGTGCAACAGGGATGGGGGGATCAGTTAATGGTACCACAAGTATCCTGCGGCACACAGCATTAGGTAGCTTTTGGAGTACGATGTAAATGTAGATGTTACTCATAATGAAAACTGCAATGACGATTTAGTTGTTACCGTAATTTCCCGAACTGAAAAATCAACGCTTAATGTCACAACGAAGCACTCGCGAGAAGCAGAATCAGAGGATTAAAGCTACGTCTGGTTCTTCGTGTTGCATAAACTCTGTTTCCACCCCGGTTGTACCTATAACATGCATTTGGGTGCATGTATAGCACTAAAGTATTATTTACTTTAAATCTATAATTCAGCTTTTGATAGATTTTTCCTCAGATTAAGTTACATTTCCTAGTTATAACACATCGCACGTGAGTGGCATTTGATAATCGGTCATAAATAAAGCGATTAGATGAAACAGCTTTAGGAATGTAAATACATTATGTTACATTTATTTATTTTTACTATATGGTGTTTGGATCACCGTTGACAATTTCAGTTTGCCTTTACAAATCACCATTACAAGACACTCAAGATATTTTCATAACTGCTACTGAAATAGTTTTGTACCATATACTGGACGTCCCAGGAGGAATCATCAACATTTATGGATATGACAGCAACGATAATTCGAAGCAAAAACGATCCATAAAAAGCATACCTTAAGACCTATGAGCATTGCTTCATCTTCGATAATGTGAAATAAATGTCTTCTACTGCAAGTTCTTTGCTTTCCATATTTTGAGATGTCGAAGTATGCATCAAAACAAGGAAAAAGTGTGGAGTGAACATGGTCTCTACAGTGGATACCTTAAGACACATGGGCACTTGTACATATTCGCTAGTGTGAAACACATCTCTTCTCTTGAACAAGTGCTCACAGCTCTTACGGTACACACTCTTAGAGTCCATGTTCACAGAACATTTTTTTTCTTGTTTTGGTCCTTACTACCCCCTCCCATAACATGAAAATCAAAGAGTTAGTAGTAGAAGAGATTTGTTTCACAGTACCGAAGATAAAAAAGCGCTCATAGCTCTTAGGATACGCGTTTTAGAGCCCTTGTTTACTCGACTTTTTTTGCTTCCAATGATCGTTCCTGTTATATACATGTATACTGACTATTCATCCTAGGACACCCTGTGTATTAATATAATTTTCTTACGATGATAGCACGATTTTTAGTTTTTATTACCTTGAGACAAAACGGGATGGTGACAGGTGGATTTCATGGGAGTTCTATAGTGCGAGTCACTAATTACGCCGTGATCGGCCTGTCTATGGACGGCTGGCGGCGTGCTTTAGTTGGCTGGCATTGCCGTGCACATCTGCGTCAGACAATGCACTGTGCGTGTCTCGCGGCTTGGAGAAGCTCGGACCTCTGGCGTTACTAGAAGTGTCTCCTATAGACTGTCATTGCTTCGAGCTGTAGTTAAGTGTATGTCATGATGGCGGCATCACTCTGAAGCCTAGCAGTGAAGTTCCACACTAAGACAATTCCTCTCTTAATGTTGTGCATAGTTTTCAGCGAATGTCTATGCATCTGATTGCCCAAATCATGTTGTTCTTCTAGCACATCAAATAATTTAGCAATAACTTTCACATCTGTGGAGCATACCTTTCGTTTCCCAGGCTACAAAGACAACGTACTCGCCAAGGAGTTTTTTCTCAGAGGGCCTCTTTCTTTGTGACAAGTGCCGTTTTGTCTATTGCTGCACACGTCTCGAGTCTTAACGTTTTTTTGTCAGCTAGGACTTCGAAAAATCGCGTTTACTCCTATTATTTATTTATTTACTGAGTTAATTAGTCACATGTTCCATAGATCATCTGAACGATTGTTTTATCGAAATAATGTGGAAGAGTCAGTTTACAGCATATGTATACATGATTACTAATTAGTGTTGACGTAAATGAACTTGTTTTTTACAAGTAAGCAGTTTTTAAATAAAAATTCGTCCATAGAAAAGATTTTGTTTAGGAGAAATGAATTTTGATTAGACTTTAGACTTACTTTGCTGCCTGTCAGATTTTTGTGATATTGGGCAAATGATGAACAATGTTTGTTTCTGTGTATTTAAGTCTTTTCTGAGGCATTGAGAGCCTTAACGATGGGTATGAAAGTAGCGTCTACTTCTAGTGTTGTAGGTATGACCAAAACAATTCTTCTCAAACACTGATGGATTATTTATGACGAATTTCATTAGTGAATGTATGTATTGAGAAGCTGCAGTTAAAATGTCTATCTAATTTAAGAGGCATCTACAAGCTGACTGCGGATAAACACCACTTATACTTCTTAATTCTCGTTTTTGTACAATCAGTACTTTGTTTCTAAGTGATCAGTTACATCAGAAAATTGCTCCGTAAGACATTATTGGGGGTGGGCGGAAGGGGTGGGGGAGGGAAGAATGAGCAAAGTGTGTATGGAGATTAACTCGTTTATTTCCAAGATCAGTTACTATACAAAGAGCGAAAGTAGCTCAATTTAATTGTTTGAGCTATTCAGTATTATGCTTCCTACAGTTCCAATTTTCGTAAGCATATACACCAAACAATGTGGAGCATTCTAACCTGTTTATTGACCACTCTTTTTTGCCACATGGACTGTTGGTATGTCTCTAGAAGATCATTGTAAGTGATTGAAGCTATTTCAGGAATTCATGAACTATGTTAATTGACACATTGTTACGAAACTCAAGGCTGATATAGAAAATCTCAAAAAGTTGTTGCACTCGCACTTCAAATTTCTGCCACAAGAGTGCAACAGTGAGCAGATACGCAAGATGGCGACAGGCGCTGACAGAGTGTATACTGCGCTTGAAATGCATTCACATCATAACAGTGCAACGACACTTTATAACGAAGTTCATCAATGATCCACCAACTGCCAACTCCATTCGGCGATAGTACGCGCAGTTTAAAGCTTCAGGTTGCCTCTGCAAGGGGAAATCAACGGCCCCACTACAGGACACGTGTATCTGGACATGCTGGAAAATTGGCTCATGCCACATCTGGAGACCGACAGTGTGGACTTTATGTACCACTAGGACAGTGCTCCTCCCCACTTCCATCACGCGTTTCGTGAATTCTTAAACAGGAAATTGAGAAACCGGTGTATCGGTCTTGATGGGCTTGATGATCAGCTATTCATGACATAGTCTCCACACTCTCCAGACCTAGCCCCATGCGATTTTTTTGTGTAGGGTTCTATGAAAGATTCAGTGTTTGTGCTTCCTCTATCAAGAAACCTACAAGAACTGCGAGCTCGCATCAACAGTGATTTTGAGTAGATTGGTACGGACATGCAGAGCCGAACTTGGGAAGAACTTCATTATCGACTTGAGATCTGCAGAATATGTAAGGTATATCTTACGGAACATTTGAAATGTGTAAAAAAAATTTCAGTTTTTCTGTGTGTGGGCAAAACCCTATGACAAGATGTCAGATAATATAGCTACAGCAAATGTATGAAATCGCTTCAGTCATTTATAATAACCTTTTAGCTGTCGTGTGGAACTGAAAATAATGTGTTTTCTCAACTTAGAGGAAGTCCATTTTCAGAGAAGCGCCCCTTAATTCTTTGAAAAAGTAATTAATAATCTCTTCTGTGGCTTTCTCTCTAATTGCATTTACTATAACACTAATATCTTCTGCAAAAAGTATCAATTCTGCTTATTGCAATGTCATTCACATAGGTAAGGGATGGGAGTGGACCCAAAATTGAACCTTGTGGGGATAACGTTTGCTTTTGCTGTACCCCAGTAATATGTGCTTGGTCCATGTCCAGTCAGTCACTGCTCTGGCGTATAACATGCAGTAAATGTTCTAGGAGGGGAGAGGCGTCTTTATGGGCCTGTGGCTCCATGTTCAGATTAGATTAGATTAGTTTTTCATTCCATAGATCTGTGCTGAGGAGATCCTCGTGGATGTGGAACACATCAATTTTTCTTTTTAAGCTGAAATAACAATACTAATAGTATGAATATATACAATACATCATTTGTTTCTATTAAAAAAATTGTCAATGGAATAGAAGGAGTTGGCCACTAGTAAGTCTTTCAGGATCCTTTTAAACTGATCTTTATTTGTAAATAAATTTTTTATGTTTTCTGGCAAATTATTGAAGATGAGTGTTCCTGAGTAGTGGACCCCTTTTTGAACAAAAGTAAGTGCTTTTAAGTCCTTGTGCAGATAATTTTTGTTCCTGGTATTGTAAGTAAGAACTGAGCTGTTTGTTGGAAAAAGAGGTATATCATTTAGGACAAATTTCACTAAGGAGTAAATATACTGAGAGGCAGTAGTTAGTATACTCAGTTCTTTGAAGAGGTTTCTACAGGACGTCCGTGAATTTGCTCCACAAATAATACGTATTACACGCTTTTGGACTATGAAAACTTTTGTTTGACTTGAAGAGTTACCCCAAAATATTATACCATATGACATTATGGAATGAAAGTAGGCAAAGTATGCAAGCTTTTTCAGTTTTATGTCGCCTATGTCAGCTAACACTCGAATTGCAAATACAGATTTGTTAAGGCTTTCCTGTAGTTCTGTGGTGTGCTCCTCCCAACTGAATTTATTATCAAGTTGTAATCTCAGGAATTTAAGACTGTCAACCTCTTCTATCTGCTCTTCTTCATACTTAATGCATATGCTGGGTGGAAACCTCTTACAGGTTCTGAATTGCAAATAGTGCGTCTTTTCGAAGTTTAATGTCAGTGAGTTGGCTTTAAACCATTTATTAATATCCATGAAAATATCATTATCAGATCTTTCTAGAACTACATACTATTTATTGCAATACTTGTGTCATCTTCAAACAAAATGAACTCTGCTTCTGGCAGTGTAACTGATGAGAGATCATTAATGTACACAAGAAAAAGCAATGGCCCTAAGATGGATCCTTGTGGGACACCACATGTAATTTATTCCCATTCTGATGATGACCTAATTCAATAGTCCGTTGCACTGACACCCTTTGTTTCCTGTTAGCGAGATATGACTTGAACCATTTTGCAGCACTGCCCGTGACACCATAGAATTCTAATTTATTTAAAAGGATGTTGTGGTTCACACAGTCAAATGCCTTTGACAAATCACAGAAAATACCTGCTGCTTGTAATTTGTTATTTAATGAATTAAGTACATTTTCACTGTAGGTGTAAATAGCCTTCTCGATATCAGAACCCTTCAGAAATCCAAAGTGTGTTCTTGATAATATGTTATTTGTGGTCAGGCCAGGTCCTTGCGGTTTAGGTGCCAAGAGGCTGGCTCCTCCACACCTCCCACCCACATATGTATGGGGTCAACTGGACATCGTCTGGACGATATATTATATCTTTATACGAACTCTCAAGTTCTATAAGTAGGTAGTAATTCTGTTGGGCCATACCGTTTTATCCTCCATTTTGATGTCGCGTACGTAGTTTGCAGCCACGATTCTCGAGGCAAGTTGTAGAGCGTGCTGGTGATGTGCGGGCAGGTGGCGAGGCAGAGCAACATGTGGCGCGCGGTGATACCGCTGCACTACTGCTCGTCGCCGCTGGAAGACTGGCTGCAGGACACGGACCTGCGCTTCCAGTTCGGCATCGGCTTCGCCAAGGGCCGCGGCCTGGTGAGGCGCGCCGACGCCATGGTGCTGGTGAGCGGCTGGCGGTCGGGCTCGGGGCACACCAACACCGTGCGCGTCGTGTACGCCAGCGGCTCGGGCGAGGAGCCGCCCGTGGAGGCCGAGTCCAGCAGCGACAGCGAAGGGGAGGCGGAGCCGGCGGCGGCCGAGGAGGAGGCGGAGGCGGAGGCGGAGGGCGAGGGGGAGGCCGCCGAGGAGGCCGCGCCCGAGTAGCGCCTGTCACGCTCTGTCAGCTCAAGCAAATAAAGCGCACCAGCCTCACACTGCAGTTCGCTGGCGAGTAGTAACGCCTCTTCTGTAAGACTGCACTGGCTGCCTTCAGTCCAAAAATGGTCAACTTAGTCAATACAGGGTTCCTCGCGAAGGCGAAACTGTATACGATATCGGTTGCCCGAATCTCAGTCTGTTTTCGTTCATAATGAAGTTTGCCATCGGAGTTATCCAAACAAATCCCATGAGAGCGAAAAATAAAAATCTGGCTCTATGTCCCAGTACGCTATAATGGAATTTAGTCGAATTAAATCACACTGGAATTAGATCAGGATCTGAGTAGTAGTCGAATTTTACTATTTGGGAAGCAAAATTACCGACGATGGCCGAAATAGACAGGATATACACTGAGGAGACAAAAGTCATGCGATAGCGATATGTGCACATACAGATGGCGGTAGTATCGCGTACACAAGGGTATAAAATGGCAGTGCATTCACGGAGCTGTCATTTATATTCAGATGATACATGTGAGAAGGCTTCAGACGTCATTATGGCTGCACGACGAGAATTAACAGACCTTGGACGCGGAATGACAGTTGGATCTAGACGCATAGGACATTCCATTTCAGAACTTGTTAGGAAATTCAGTATTCCGAGATCCACAGTGTCAAGAGTGTGCCAAGAATACCAAATTTCAGGCATTATCTCTCACCACGAACAACGCAGCGGCTGACGCCCTTCACTTAACGACCGACATCAGTGGCCTTTGCGTAAAATTGAAGTTGCTAACAGACAAGCAACGCCGCGTGAAATAACCGCAGAAATATACGTGAGATGTACGAAGAACGTAGCCTTAAGGAAATTGGCGAAATTTGGCGTTAATAGGGTATAACAGCAGTCGACCGAAGCGAGTATCCTTGTTATCAGCACGACATCGCCTGCAACGTCCCGCCGGCCGGTGTGGCCGTGCGGTTCTAGGCGCTTCAGTCTGGAACCGCGTGACCGCTACAGTCGCAGGTTCGAATCCTGCCTCTGGCATGGATGTGTGTGATGTCCTTAGGTTAGTTAGGGTTCAATAGCTCTAAGTTCTGGGGGACTGATGACCACAGATGTTAAGTCCCATAGTGCTCAGAGCCATTTGAGCCAATTGCAACGTACCTCCTGGGCTCGTGACAATATCGGTTGGTACCTAGACGACTGAAAAACCGTGGCCTGATCAGCAAGAGCTGATGGTATGGCTCGAGTGTGGCGCAGACCTCATGAAACTATAGACCCATGTTGTCGACGACGTACTGTGCAAGATGGTTGTGGCTCCATAATGGTGTATTTACATGGAATGGGCTGGATCCTCTGGTCCATCTGAACCGATCATTGACTGGAAATGGTTATGTTCGGCTACTTGGAGACCATCTGCGACCATTCATGGACTTCATGTACCCAAACCACAATGGAATTCTTATAGATAACAATACGCCATATCAGAATTTTTCACGATTGGTTTGAATAACATTCCGGACTATTCGAACGAATTATTATGCCACCCAGATCGCCCGGCATGAATTCCATCGAACATTTATGGGATGTAATCGTTAAGTCAGCGCGTGCACAAAATCCTGCACCGACAACCCTTTCGCAGTCATGGACGGCTGTAGAAGCGGCATGGCTCATTATTTCTGCAGGGGACTTTCAATGACTTGTAGAGTCCGTACCAAGTCGAGTTGCTGCAGTACGCTGCGCAAAAGGAGTTATCCCACGAATTTTGTGCCCTCAGTGTAAAATGCAGGCTGGTTATAACAAGAAATATGTTTCTGAAAAGAGGAATTTGTTAACATCTAATATAAATTTCTTAGGAAGTCTTTTCTGAAAATATTTACATGGAGTGTAATCAGGTATGAAAGTGGAACATACACAACAAAAACAGTTCGGAAAAAAGAAGATTAGAAACTTTTGAAAATTGATGCTACAGAAGAATCTTAACGATTAGGTGAGTAGGTATAGCAATTAATGAGAAAGTACTGAATCTTACTAGGGAAAAAGCAAATCAATGGCACAAGGTGACTAAGACACGGGTTCGTTTGATTGGACACGTTTTGAGACGTCAAGATATCACCAGTCTAATACTGGATGGAAGTTTGGAGGGTAAAAATTGTAGATGGAGGCCAAGAGACGCATACAGTTAGCAGATTCAGAAGGAGATGATGAGGCCTACACAGGATAAACTGTCGTGGACAGCTGCATCAAATCACTCTTCGGACCGAAGACCACCACATCAACAACATCTATACAACTATGTGTGGTGGTTTCGCACAACATGAAATCTGACCTGCTATCCTGAATAACGAAATGGACACAAATGTACGTAATTTCGCGCCACAGCATTCTCCAACCATAACTCGGTTGTTTTGTACCCTTCACTAAGAGCACAGTAAAAGTCTAGAAACTTTTGTACTAAATCGAACTCCCTATTTCAGCCCTTAAACTTGTTCAGTTACGCTATCGTAACTTCAAAGCAGCCAGTTGTAACACTCTTAGCGCATAAACAACTTGCCATCCATTCATCTATCTACATTCCCTGGTCATCTCCACTTAATTTTCTATATAGTCACAATTATATCTTTCAGTCCAATCTGTTCTCACTTTCCCAGTAATTCCCATCATGAATCTCTCTACTGATAGCTGAGCAACCCTCAGTTTTTCGGTGGGCTGCATCAAAAGCCCTTGTGTCATAAACAAAGACCGATAACACACAGATCACAAACTTTCCGCACTCAGTACGTCAGAAATAGAATTATGAAATATACAGAGTGTACTAAAAAGATGTATACACTTTAACTGCCTGTAACTTCGAAATTAATAGACGGAAAAGATTCATTGTCGGTGGAAGCGTAGCTTAAATTCCAAGTTATTGAAAACAATGTAGATATTCTAAGTGGTCACTCTTAACGTCCTCACACAGGAAATGACGCTAAA